>NC_140933.1:42305606-42928106 GCF_014529385.1 Adiantum capillus-veneris | reverse complement strand
TTTTTGTTGTTGTTGTTCTGAAAGGAAGTGGCACACATCATGGCTTTGAACTACTTTGAGACCATGTACCTTTTTTGTTGTTGTTGTTCTGAAAGGAAGTTGCACACATCATGGCTTTGAACTACTTTGAGACCATGTACCTTTGATTCAAATCTGTGGCAGTGTTTTACTGACTGCTGACATTACCTGTCTTTCGGCAGTAAACTTGTTTTTCGATATATAAGGGTTTTCTTGGTCTTAGTAGCATCTGATGCGCTGGGTACCTTGTTTTACTGTGGAGACTCACATTGAGAAAAAGTGGACATCATTGACATTGGGTAATATCACTGTTCGTTTTTTGTGCTGCTTATGGTTGGTGAAATAGCTCTCTGTGCTAGTTCTTCTGATGGTAAGTATATGGCAGTTTTCTTGACCAAGTAAAGAAACCAAGCAAGACTTCTTTTTTGGCTTAAACTGTTGGGTTATTCTTGTCCCTTAGGCATCGGGTATCTTGTACTACTGTGGGTACTCTCATTCTGAGTAAATTGGACATCATTCACATGTGGCAATATGGCTAGGTATAAACCCACCATTTTGGGGCAGCTTACGGTTGATGAATTGGTTCGCTAGTTTTTTTTGAAGGTAAGTATATGGCAGTCTTGGCTTGGTAATGAATCCGAGAAAAGGTTTTGGAAAGGATGTACCGTGGATAAAGTTGGATTCCTACTACTAATTCAGGGTTGGCAGTACTTTATGGCATGTTGTCTACCGCTTGTATCGCTGGAAAAACCTTTGTATAGGGGAGGTGTGTTTAAACTGTTGTACCACTATCTTCAGGCCCATGTGATGAAATTAGATCAGTTACATGATTTGAATGACCTGGTCATTATCACTAATTGCAGCATTGATTTATGGCATTTACATACACAGGTTGCCAACTTTTTCTGGACCAGCTAGGCCTCTAACACCTGGCTGGCTATTAGTTTATGACTTATAAAGATAAGATAGCATCAGGAAGGGAATATCTTTGCTTATTTACCCAAAAAATACCTCAATAATATAAATAAACTCATAAAATTTTCTTGGGGGAATGTACCACTTAAGTTAGAAGGGAAATATGTCACTTATATTAGAAGTGGTAATTAAACTTATAAACACAAAGGTCTTACTGTGGACCAAACTTGTTTAAAATTTATTTTTTTTAAACATATGGACATGTATAACAACTGGTATGGTCCATTGATACCTGTAAAACACATCCAAGGATAACTGAATTGTTGTCTTGTTTGGATGGATGCAGGTAAGGACTCTATCTTATCTTGGAAAAGGTTTTTTTACTTTGGCAAGCTACTTTACTCTAGATGGAACACTCACTGATGACTTGGGAAGTTCTTTTACTTTCTGCATACTGAAAGAGGATCTCTTTCCAAAAAAAATTGTACTCAAATTATTCTAATACAGAGTTGTTTTTGTGTATATCTATTCCTTGATTCCATTGCCAGTTGTCTTTTAAATGTAAAAATTCAATTATGTCTTATTATCTAAGATTTAACAACTATACACACATCCTATACATAAGGTTTTTATTTCAAGAGAAACCGGGATGCTGGCTTTGGAAATTCTCTTCGAAATTGAGTTCTAAGTTGGACCCATAGTCTGTAATCCCTTGATCGGTTGACTGGTGTTAGGTGGTCCCCTTTAGACTCTTTTTCTGGTTCCCTGCTCATGGCTCTTCTATTTATGTTTATACTGTTCCCTTTTCAGGACTGCTTACCCTATAGAAAGACAGTTCGCATGAGCACTAATCACAACCCTGAAAATCATGCAAAGATTCTCGAACAGATTAAGCTTTACCTTAAGGACCATAAACCAAAGAATGCCTTGGCAATTAGAACTAGGCCCTTCCTCTCTAGGAAGGCCAAAGATTGTATTACCTACTATGGCAAATTTAAGTGAACCTCACCTCACTGTTTTTGCAGACTCTTGCTCTCTCACAAGGATTGGAACTGACCTCGGAGCCCCTCTTAGTGGCTACTTCTCTTGTTCTCAGATGTATTAGTAGCTTGGATGCTTCACAACTAATTTATGAATCGGCTCTTACCTCTGACAAGAAATTATCTGTCTTACATATGCTATCTTTTAATGAATGGGTTAAGATTTTAGCAACCTAGGACAAAGACTCCATGGAAGGAGTAAATTTAATTCCCCAATACATTGCCCAGTTTCCTCTATTATCCTCGCAATATCAGCAAGAACTCGCTCTTTTCTCCTCCTCTGGTGGAGAACTTTCTAACTTTCTTAGAAAGTTATGTGGGCTTAATCCCTCTTTTGTCTGTGCACCAACCACTCCTTCTATTCCACAAACTGGTGGAATCTTCTGTCGAGATAGTGCAGCCCTTGAAGTTGTTAAGGAATTTCAGAGTAATATTTGCTCCCTCAATGACTCAAACCTCCTAGAGCTGGTGTCCAAAATCTCTAAAGTTTTTCCTGTCTTGCCCGTAAGACAAATTGAAATTGAATCCCTCGGGGTTGACCATTAGCTTTGGGTCCTGCCCAGCAAAGCTTTCTTAGCACCTATTTTAAGTGAAACCTTGGTTTACCTTGCCAACCTCCCTGCCTCTACTGTGGAAGATTGCAGACTCAAGATTCTGAAAGGAGGGCAATTCTTGGATAAAGGTGAGCTCATCAAAGCACCCTTCAACCTCAATCTCATCAACCACTCCAAGTGCCCCTCTAATACAAGCTTGTACATTTGTACCAAAGGAAACATGGAATTCGCCAACCGTGACTTTTATAATGAGTTTATCTGGAATGTCTTTTGTCCTTATGTGAAATGTGCCTGTAGATTTCTTGACCCTAAAGCCTCTTGTGAATCCAGCATCATGTGGTTTGATCATACAATCTGGTTTATTCTCAACCATTTGGACTTACTTTTCCCGGAGAGACCTGTGGACTTTCATATTTTTCTTATCTGCTCTTGGCTAGGTGGCCAGGCTAAGCAGATTGTAATCACACAGATTGCCTTCAACATCTTCCGTGGGCTCATGCTTGATATCATGAAGGAGTTAAAAGGTGATGAACCTGGCATTTACTTAACTAGTTATGCTAACTTTAAAGGTGTTAAGCTCATCACTAGTCTTCTTAAACCATGTATTGATGAGGATGACTCCCCAGCTCTCAAAGGGCCTAACTCTTTGATCACCCCCAACTCCTTCACTTCTTTCTTAACACCTAGTTCATCCTCTAACCGAGGAAAAGTTCGTAGCTTTACAAGAGGAAGAGGCAGATCTCCCCCCATCAGGAACTTCCCTGAATTTTAATCTCTGGTTATATTGCAGGTTGTTACAAACCCTTGCGGAAGAAGAACTCTCAACAAAGCGGATCCGAAAAATGGTTTCATCTACTTACACTGTCTCTTTCACAATGCACTCCTCGATTGGATTCAACCAAAAAATATTTTTTGTGAGTGCTTTCATCTATTTTTTGGTAATCACAAATCGCTCGACAATATACTCATAGGATGGAAATACCATCATCCTGTAAAAAGTTTGATCTATAACAATGACTTTCTTCAGCAGGATTCTGTCCCTCATTGTACATGTGATCAATTTACCTATTTTTGTAGAAATTTTGAGGATTTTGGTAACCATGTTTGCACTTGTGATCTTAGCATTATTGAAAACACTAAAATACGAAGAATTTTGACCAAAGGGCTCAATAATATACCTAACTTTCCCAAAACCCCATACCTTGCCTTATCAGCTATAATAAGCTGTCTCATTGACCTTGTTAGTGCTCTCCGACTAGAGATGACAGTCCTGCCGGACTTAAGGGAAGTGGTGAAGGAATGCTTCCTTCATAAAATTTCACAACTTCCTAGTAAATGGTTATCATCTGATGACTCTTGGCTTACTTCACAACTAACTCTTGATTTTCAAAAGATCTCTGATAAATGGTTTGTTGTCGGGCTTGACAAAATCTCTAACTATCCCACTATTATTTGCAAATACCTTTCTTGGAAAGCCGCTCGTGATCGAGTATCTGGTAAGGAATTCTGTCATATTAATGCTACACCTCAAACTATTTCCAATAAAATTGCTAATCACTTAGGGCTGCTTGGCTACTCTGTGCTGAACACTAAGCTACCAGTTCTTTTTTCCACTTATAAAATCCATAAGCATAAATTCAAGTGGATATTTGATGCCTCCAATTGTATCTTTAGTGATATCACCAAGGATATAACTTTTTCCCTTGACCTTATTTTATCTGAATTTGAGCTTATATGTGCCACTAAACAGAAAATCTGCCAAGACTTCTTACATGTCTAGTATAACCGCTTCTGGCTTACTAAAAACTCTATGGAGGTATCACTTAATCTTCCTCAGCATATCTTCCACATCTTTACTGATGACATCACACAATGTTACAAAAACATTCCCCTTGATGGGGATCTTGGCCTTAAAGCTCTTCTTGTCAAGGTAATCAAATTGGATTTCTCTAGTGCTAGAAAGAAGAAGTTCTTTTACATCTCTCTTTCCAAAAAACCTAGGTGGATTCACCTATCTCACTCCGTGCACTCCCTACACTTTGATGAAGCTAAACTTTGCTCCTACATCCCCTGGCTGCTAAATAATTGCACTATAGTTTTAGGTGGTCTTTGCTTTAACCAATGCCTTGGCATCCCCATGGGTTTTTCTTGCTCTCCACTTATGTGTAATATTTACCTTGCTTTCTTTGAATACAGGTGGTGTCTCAAACCCATGGAAACTTACAAGAGTAAACTTCCATAGTTCAAACATACTTATAAATACATGGATGACCTACTGAGTGTCAACAATAGGGACTTCCCCAATGAAATTTGTCTGATTTACCCTCACTGCCTGAAAATTGAACCTACCTCTCTCCATGAGACCATCACACCCAATGGGGCTTTCTGCACGTCCGTCCAATTTCTTAACCTCTCTATAACCTTTCATACCCCATTTATTGGTGGGTATGATCTAAGGTTTGTGTGGAAAAGAGATCTCTTAAAACTACCACTCATAGAGTTCATAAAAAAGAAGAGATATAGGCCCTACAAGGCTGCTATTAGCTCTTGTATCTGCCTACTACACCTAATTTGCTACTCTTCCTCTAACCCTTCTCTTGCCTGGGAGGAGGTATTTTTGCTTATTGAAAAATAATGCCTTAATGGGTTTAATAGAAATCAGATATGTAACACTATCATACAGGCTCTCACCCATCATAACTGGCGTGAGTTGCATTTTAATAAAGAGAATCTCATTTCTCTTATTACGTAGTAGGCCCATACACAATGGGCCTACTACCGACCCATTGTGTATGGTGCTTGGGAAAGGGCGGGTACACACACACACACACACACACACACACACACACACACACACACACACACACCACGCACACACGCACACACACACACTACTATACTATAGCTATTCTGGTTACTATGTTCCCCCCCCCCCCCCCCTCACTGCCTGAAAATTGAACCTACCTCTCTCCATGAGACCATCACACCCAATGGGGCTTTCTGCACGTCCGTCCAATTTCTTAACCTCTCTATAACCCTTCATACCCCATTTATTGGTGGGTATGATCTAAGGTTTGTGTGGAAAAGAGATATCTTAAAACTACCACTCATAGAGTTCATAAAAAAGAAGAGCTATAGGCCCTACAAGGCTGCTATTAGCTCTTGTATCTACCTACTACACCTAATTTGCTACTCTTCCTCTAACCCTTCTCTTGCCTGGGAGGAGGTTTTTTTGCTTATTGAAAAATAATGCCTTAATGGGTTTAATAGAAATCAGATATGTAACACTATCATACAGGCTCTCACCCATCATAACTGGCGTGAGTTGCATTTTAATAAAGAGAATCTCATTTCTCTTATTAGGTAGTAGGCCCATACACAATGGGCCTACTACCGACCCATTGTGTATGGTGCCTGGGAAAGGGCGGGTACACACACACACACACACACACGCACACACACGCACACACGCACGCACACACACTACTATACTATAGCTATTCTGGTTACTATGTTCCCCCCCCCCCCCCCCCCCCCCCCCCCCCCCCCCCCCCACCACAACACACATTGATCTTGCCCGACATTTGATGGGATACTGTTTACTGCTTACAATATGCCTTATATAGGCTATGGGACCCGGCCCTTGACTAAAAAAAGCGTATAATGTTTTCCCTGGAGTGACGACCGTGAGTAAACACCCTGTTCTCATTACACTGAGAAGGCAACCTATTCTTCCTGGCTATGCATCTTCCCTTTCAAGGGTTTTTGTGTACCACTTGATGATGCCACACGATCACAAAGCAAGGCGGCTCGCCTCACTCATCATTCACTCCCAGAGACTAGCAGTCCAACCTCTATATAAACAAGGTGAGGGTGCACCTTGCCCCTCACTTAGCCGGTGGTTGTTTTCTGTTGTGTTTTTGTCTGAGAGGATTTACTACCTGCTTCACGGATAGAGCTATGGAGCTCACCACTCAAACATCTAAGGCCTTAACTTATCTCGCGGCCAGCTTTGATTGGGATTCTTTTAAGCAGTACTCTGCCATTTTGCTAACACAATAGGGAAAGACGTTTCATTAAAACATTATGGTGGTCTTTTGCTTGACTGGTCCTGTTCAAACATTTGTTTTCTATGGTTCTTATACACTTTGGTCTTTAGGATTATGTTACTTGGCATGGAATATGGTTGCTTGGCATCTATTGCTTGATGATATTCGAGGGGAATTTTGAAGGAGTTCTTCCTATTTTTTTGTTGTTGTTGTTCTGAAAGGAAGCTTCACACAACATGGCTTTGAACTACTTTGAGACCATGTACCTTTGATTCAAAGCTGTGGCAACGTTTTACTGACTGTTGACATTACCTGTCTTTCAGCAGTAAACTAGTTTTTTGATATATCGGGGTTTTCTTGGTCTTAGTAGCATCTAATGCGCTGGGTACCTTGTTTTATTGTGTAGAATCACATTGAAGAAAAGTGGACATCATTGACATTGGGTAATATCACTGTCCGTTTTCTGTGCTGCTTATGGTTGGTGAAATAGCTCTCTGTGCTAGTTCTTCTGATGGTAAGTATATAACAGTTTTTTTGGCCGAGTAAAGAAATCGAGCAAGACTTCTTTTTTAGCTTAAACTGTTGGGTTATTCTTGGCCCTTAGGTGCCAGGTATCTTGTACTACTGCGGGTACTCTCATTCTGAGTAAATTGGACATCATTCACATGTGGCAATATGGCTGGGTATAAACCCACCATTTTGGGGTAGCTTACGGTTGATGAATTGGTTCGCTGACATAAGTAAATTTGTACATTCAAAAGATATATATATATATATATATATATATATATATATATATATATATATATATATATATATATATATATATATATATGACTGAAGGAAATATTTGTCACATAGGTGTTGAGGCATCTTACTATTGTTCCAATACAGTAGCTATGACATTCAAAATTTATCTACTCCCCTCACCCCCCCCCCCCCCCCCCCCCCCCCCCCCCCCTCAAAACACCCCAAACCCTCAAGTTGAAAGAAGATGAAACAAAAATAACTTTATTCGCACCCATGTTGTTAGATATATCTTTTGGGATTGTTTCGATGGTATTAAAAATTTTCTTCTTCTTTATCTTCTCTCTCTCTCTCTCTGTCTCTCTCTCTCTCTCTCTCTCTCTCTCTCTCTCTCTCTCTCTCTCTCTCTCTCTCCATAGATATTCACTTTTGTTGAAGATTTGTTTTGTAACTTTTAAAGTCTCTTTAGATTGTTCCTACACCCAAACATTTTGGTATCCCTTTCTCTCTCCTCCTAGGTCATTTGTTGGACCTGCATTTCGAGACATTAAATACGACACTAAAAAGTTCCCCCTCTCCCCCGCCCCTTCTCTCTCTCTCTCTCAAGTTGATTTTTGATTGGCACCCTTGCCTGCCATAATTTAAGGAATTTATAGATTTTTAAGCATGGCCCACAAGTTAACTCTTAAAAATAAAAAGAACAAAATATCCAAGAATTGGTAAAAGGTCCATCAACTAGGCAATCTCTGTACCCATTTGGGGTGCAAATGTGAGGGTTGGTTTTTGTCGGGCATTTAATCCATTTTCTACGCGTGAAAAACTTTAGCTATCCGTTTAAAATTACACTAATGCCAAAAAATAATATCTTGAAAATTTGAAGGGTGCGTGAGCTCAACGGTAGAAAGAGTTTCTCTCTCTCCCCCTCATGCATGTGCATGTGTACGCACACACAGGCAATGTGATGGTCTCTCTCTCTCTCTCTCTCTCTCTCTCTCTCTCTCTCTCTCTCACACACACACACACACACACACACACACACACACACAAGCAGTGCACTTATTTTATGTAAAATAGACTTGAACATTTATTTTATGTAAAATAGAAAGCTTTTTGACTTTACATTTGAAAAGGGTTGTCAGTTCTTACATTATGTAAAGGCTCCTATTTCTTACAATCTTACCCTTCACTTTTGCATTTTAGATTAGATGTTTTGTAAGGTGTTTTTTGAAATACACCAGGGAGTGACATGTGGCGGGCCTCTCTTTCCTTGAAAATTTTAAGCTACTTCATATATAGTATAGATAGATAGAAAACATCATATTAGTGAATTTGGGACTTCTTGGATTCCCACTTTCAAATTGAGCTTAAGATTTGACGACATGGCCAAATCTTAGCCAAATTTTTGAGAGCATGGATCGGAAGAGATTTGCAAGTACTACCTTGTGGAAGTATTTGGCCCTTAGAAATAGTTTGAGATCTGTCCATATGGCCAAATCTTCACGACATTGATGATTTCCAAATTTGCTCTAAAGTCTCAAACTCTTTAATATGGTGTTAGAAGGTGATCTGGAAAGATCATTTAGACATCATAAAACATATAAACCTCTCATTACAAAAGATAATATTATAAAATCTCCCTTTAAAAGTCCAAAAACTTTAGATTTAATTGAACAAAAATGAAAAAAGTTTCAAGGCATAGAAATTATGATTATCATAAATTTGATTTTATTTTATTTTGCAAAACTACAATTGTGAGTGAATTATATTGAGTAGCCCAAAAAATTACAAGGTCTAGTCATGATCTTGTTGAGCCATGACATCATCCAGAGACTATAATTACATCAGAGTAGCCACCCCCACCAACCCGCCACCTCTTCCTCGATACACAGGGTCCAAAAAGTTGTCCTTTTGAAATATTTACGCCATCCTAAGCATTCCATCTGCTGACAAGAGCACAAATAGTCCTAAACCAATCCTCCAAGTGTTGCTTGCTTGAAATATATATGATATTTGATGCAAATGATAAAAAATAATATCAACTTGTTAAAAAAATATTAAAATTTGGAGGAGCCTTAAAGGAAAGTGTGTGTTTTAGGAGTGTAATTTTTGAAAGACTAAAACAAGTGAAAGGGTCACATTGGCTTTCTAAAACAATAAAAATGTGATAAAATCGTTAGGATGAGTTTAACTGGAATTAGCCATCCATAAAGGATTGCCTCAACTTAGCCTTGAGCTGGTTGAAAATCAAGACTAGGCGATTCCAAACCATGGTAAAGGAAAAAAAAACCGATGAAATGTGTGAGAAAATGGTTCAAAAATCTTACAAATTTTAAAACTTATGCTGGTATTTTTGGTTTGCTTCTTTTAGAGGAGAAAACTTGGCTGACGGCCACGTAATAAGAGAGACTTTCTCAAATACTAACTAGAATTAAGCTATAGAATGCAAGAAAAGTACACCCATGTGAGGTTCTCAAATGAAATGTGAAATAAAAAGAACTCCTTAATGTGTGTGTGTGTAGAGTTATGCCAGGTGAAGTTTCACTTTAGTATTCTAAAACAATAGAATGGAAAAAAAGACATCTAAGGATGTGAAATAAAAGGTGATATAAAAAAATTCATTTAATATTTTAAAACCAAAATAACATTTAAGGTAAGTCTCAATGGTCCTTAAAACATTGGAAGTATGCCTACCTACACTCTTCTATAAGGCTTCTTTTAGAAAGCCAAAAAGGTGATGACAAAACTCAAAAAGGTGAATGAAGTTTTGGAAAGTAGCTCTTAATGTGAAGACTGACACTTAATGATTTCTTTAGATCTCAATTCTTTGAAACCCAAAGTGAGAAACACATGTCAAACACTCATAGATGAACGACCAAAATTTTCAAAACACAAGGCTACTATTTTTATTTTTTTTGCTTGAGAGACCTAGTCTACAAGAAGAAAATTTCATACAAGGTGAAGGAGTACGAGCGGAAGTGCAACGCGAGAGAGAGTGCGAGAAGAAGAGCACGACGATATGGTGAACTCGCTCTTCTGTAATGTGTAGAGCATAGTGAGTTCTTATTAGGTTTTTACAAAAGAATATGTGTACATACCTGGCGGCCCGTCCACTTACTTGGGCGACCACATTGGGCTTTATACCCCAACAACCTCCCACTTAAAGTCCAATGTGGTACTTTAAGTGTGAGAGAAGCTACTATACAAGCTAATATACAAGAGATGTAGAGAAGTGATGTACTACCATACACCTAACTGCTTGTGAAAATGCGCAAAGCTCTCTAAGGGAAGTCCTTTTGTAAGTAGATCAGCCGGGTTTTCTGTGGTGTGAACTTTGACAAGATGAAGTTGCTTATCCTCGAGCATTTCCCTGATGAAATGATACTTCACATCCACATGCTTTGTCTTTGAGTGATAAACTGGATTGCGAGCCAATTGTATAACACTTTGACTATCACAATATAACACAGGCATCTCTTCTTTGATTCCCAAATCTGTTACTAGTCGATTAAGCCAAATTTATTCTTTGCATGCCTCTGATGCTGCAACATATTCAGCCTCTGTAGTAGACTGAGTAACACAATCTTGTAATCTAGAACGCCATGATACTGCTCCACCAGCCAATGTAAAGATATACCCTGACGTAGACCTTCCGTTGTCTAAGTCACCTACATAATCTGAGTCTGTAAAACCCTTTACACTTAGCTCCTGACTCCCATAGCATATACGCATACTCTTTGTAGCTTTCAGGTATCTCAATATTCCTTTCACTGCCTCCCAATGTTTCTTGCCTGGGTTTGACATGTATCGACTTACTACTCCCACTGCAAATGTAATGTCTGGGCGAGTAGCAATCATTGCATACATCAAACTACCCACTGCAGACGCATATGGAATCTTATCCATTTCAGCCTGTTCTTCCTCAGACACAGGACATGTTTGCTAAGTTTCACATATGGTGGCAATGGAACACTCAATGTCTTTCCCTTCTCCATATTGAAACGTTGCAAAACCTTGTCAATATACTCTGTTTGAGATAACCAAATCAACTTCTTTGATCTGTCTCTCTCAATGCGCATACCAAGTATATGACTTGCCTCACCCATGTCTTTCATGTCAAACGATTTTTCCATCTTTGACTTCAAAGCTGAAATTTCTTCCAAGTGCTTGCCAGCAATCAACATGTCATCCACATACAAAATAAAGATCAGCCAACTGCCATCCTTAGCCTTCTTTGTATATAGGCAGTGATCGAACTCACTACGTTTGTAGCCTTGAGAAAGCATAAAATTGTGGAATTTATGGTACCATGCCCTCGGTGATTGTTTTAAGCCATAAAGACTCTTTAACAACTGGCATACCCAATCTTCCTTGCCTTTCTCAACAAACCCTTCTGGCTGCTGCATGTAAATTTCCACATCTAAATCACCATGCAAGAACGTTGTCTTGACATCCATTTGGTGCAACACCAAATCTAATATGGCAACCAATGCAAGAAAGCATCTCAATGTAGTCATCTTGACCACCGGAGAGAAGACTTCATCAAAGTCAATGCCTTGTTCTTGCTTAAAGCCCTTGGCAACAAGCCTTGCTTTGTACTTTGGCTGACTATCATGAGCGGTGATCTTATACCTGTAAACCCATTTACAAGGTAGAGCCTTTTTGCCCCATGGTAATTTAACTAGCTTCCATGTCTGGTTTTTATGCAGAGCTGTCATCTCTGACTGCATGGCCAATTGCCAATTCCCGGAGTCCTTCATTTGCACTGCTTCCTTGTAACATGAAGGCTCATTGCAATCAGTCAACATGACATAGTTCATAGATGGAACAAACCTATCAGGAGGTCGCGTGACATGTCCAGATCTACGCACAATAGGTGGCTCAGGCTCAGCCACAACCTGTGGTTCCACTATATCCTATCCTTGCTCCTCTTGAGCCCTTACATTATGTCTTACATGTGCAGGTCCATCTTCTTGGAAGACAACTATTCTAATCTCCTCAACCCTCTCTGGTTTAGAATGATATTTGGATTCATTAAAGTGAACATCATTGCTGCGGACAACCTTTTTGGATTCGGGATCCCAAAGTCTGTACCCCATCTCACCAGAATTACCATAGCCTAGAAAGATGCACTTTCTACTCTTTGGCTCAAGTTTGTTCCTAAATTCCTTTGGAACGTGAGTATATGCCTCACAGCCAAAGACTCTGAGATGCTTGTATGAGGGCATTCTGACCATACCATCTCTGGCACTGAATCCTTCTGCAAAACCTTGCTAGGAGATCTATTTACAAGATGAACAGCTGTTGATACAGCTTCATTCCAAAACCCATTTGGCAGCTGTGCATTAGACAACATACTTCTGACCTTCTCTTGTATGGTTCTATTCATCCTCTCAGCAACACCATTTTGAGGAGGATTGTAAGGAGCAGTAAGTTAAGGTTTTATACCTTTTGACTCACAACATTCCTGAAAGGCCTTTGAAACATACTCTCCACCATTGTCAGTGCGTAAGCATTTAAGCTTCTTGCCACTCTGATTCTCCACAAGTGTCACAAACGTTTTGAAAACACTAAACGCTTCATCCTTGTGCTTGAGAAAGTAAACCCATACTTTCCTCGAGTAATCATCTATAAATGTCATAAAGTAAGAAGCTCCCCCTAGAGATAGGTTAGGCATAGGTCCACACAAATCACTATGAACAAGTGCCAACTGTGTATCTCTTCTACTGCTTCTATGCTTATGTGGCTGCTGTGTTTGCTTACCATACAAACAATGTTCACAGAATTCAAAATCATTAAATGAAAAGCTAGGCAAATAATCGGAACGAAACAAGATTTCCATTCCCTTCTTGGACATATGTCCTAACCGGCTATGCCACAAAGAAACGTTCTGCTGCTCGGTTACATTGATAATTTACATTTTTAGAGACATTTGATACATAAATCATGTAAAGTACTCCAGACTTTACTCCATGTGCTACTGTCATAGAACCCTTGGATATCTTCCACATGTTCTGTCCAAAAGTGGTGACGTAGCCAGCATCATCAAGTAAACCTGTGCTGATCAAGCTCTTTGTAATTGCGGGAACATGTCTCACATTCTTCAGCGTGAAAGAAGAGCCATTCTGAAACTTCAATTGAACATCTCCAACACCTAAGATCTCACATGTCTGCCCATTGCCTAGCCGGACATGATCTTTAGTGGTCACATAAGAGGTAAACCACTCCTTGTTTGGAGACACATGAAGTGATGCCCCTGAGTCTATAATCTAGTCACTCAGTGCATTTCCATCAGATGCTGTAAGAAGAGCTGAGTCCATTGTATTCTTCAAGAAGTAGATGTCTCCTGACACTAGACTGTCATCCTCTGAAACAGTGTTTGTCACATTTATTTCTTGAATCTTCACTGAGGACTTGTTCTTCTCACTATGGTCTTTAGCTTTCTCTTTGCCTTTTTCTGCTTTCCATTCTCTGCAGTCTCTTTTCATGTGACCCTTCTTGCCACAATGGTGGCATTCTATGTCACTCTTGCCTTTAGCACTGCGGGACTTGCTACGAGACTGATTCCTCTTTCCACCTTTGTACTTTTCTTTGGTCCTTCCCCTGACAACTAAGGCCGTTCCTTTGCCTTTGTCCATTGTCTTTCTATTGGTTTCTTCAGTAAGCAGACTTCCTTCTACACCTGCTATGTTCAAACCATTTGGAGGTGCAGAATTACTCAAAGCTGTGCGAAAAGTGTCCCAACTTTCCGGCAATGTGATCAACAGGAACATAGCTCTAACAGGTTCATCAAACTTGACACCTTAAGCTGACAACTGACTGTAGATTGTGTTGAATTCATTAAAATGATTGGACATAGGTGTCCCTTCTTTCATCTTCAAGTCAACAAGCTTCTTAAGCCAGTATACCTGTGAAGCTGCACTCTGCTTCTCATAAAGATCACTCAGCTTTAACCATGCTTGATAAGCCGAAATCTCGTCTGCTACATTGAAGTAAATGCTTTCTGCCAAAGTCAGCATAATGGTAGAAAGTGCCAATTCATCCATTTCGCTCCATTCATCTTCGTCCATATCTTCTGGTTTTATCTCCTTGAGCTTTATAGGTTTTATCTGCTTCTTTTGTACCAACACGTGCCAAATCTGCTTCTTCCACAATGGGAAATTGGTTCCATCCAGCTTCTTGATATTGTAAAGAGCAGTGTTCTGTAATCCAGCCATAGCTACGCTTCACAGTAGTTTACTTTCCTGGGAAAAATTCGGCAGAGTTTCCCTTGTAAACTGACCTCTGAACCAATATCAACCTGTCAAATGAACCAAGAAAGCTTCAGATTCTGCAGAAATTTTGGCAGAGTCTCCTTTGTAAAATGGCTATGGTGTACTAAAAACAGACCAAAAAATAGCTCAAAAAACCACTGTCTCTCTAACATTGTAAGCTGTGGGTAAACCTGTCCTGCACCTGTACTGTCTCTGACTGCCCTGTAAGCATAGACTGCGACAATGCCTCAACGGCAGTAAAGCAAAGATGCAATCCCAACTGTCTAACTCACAGTCAATACATCCTAGCTGCCTATCTAAGGGTGCTCGAGGGATCGCTCCAAGACCTGTATCACCGAAAGGATCTCAACATTCGAGAATCCCCCAGCTCAATAAAACCTCACTCGACCCTCAAGAAAGGCTGCAGTAAATCTGATAGTACATAGACTTCCCACAAAGTCATACATCCACAAATTTCCCACTGTATGTTGTAACCGCTGCGACGGTTGTTTGCTGCATGACTCACAGCCAGCAAACCCTCAACAGACATACATCATCTCTGACAATACATCCCATGTGGAAGTACCTGCAATGTCAGGATGAAATCTGGAATATCAAGCAGCAAACACAAGCTACCTGATGAACTAGTGGATGTCGCCTACAGTCTGTGTGTAGATGCGCCCGTGTCGTATGTGACACGCCTCCAAGAACTGTGAGCCGTCCTTCGATGTGTAGACAGCCACAAATCAACACTTTGGGAGTGTCGATATCCTCAGCACCTGCAGTCGTAGGCTGAAAACCCCAAATTTGCAGAGTCGGATCTGCACCCGCTGAAACCACGTAGTCGAAAATGGCCTGCGCAGACCTTTGTTGAAGCCGAACGGTGGCCGAGATGACCTCATAAGGAAATTCTGACAACACCAAGCCCGTCGGGTCCTCCCACGAGATTTGGGGCCGTGTCTTCGCCTGTCGAATTTCACTCCAATCTGAGTTGGTGACTCTAGCCTCTTGCAGTGCTGCCCCGAGCCTCGATCTGAGCTCTGATACCAGTTGAAGGAGTACGAGCGAAAGTGCGACGCGAGAGAGAGTGCGAGAAGAAGAGCACGACGACATGGTGAACTTGCTCTACTGTAATGTGTAGAGCATAGTGAGTTCTTATTAGGTTTTTACAAAAGAATATGTGTACATACCTGGCGGCCCGCCCACTTACCTGGGCGACCACATTGGGCTTTATACCCCAACACAAGGGGGGCTTTCACAACAACCTTTCAATTGAGGTGGCACAATTCTACACATACTTATGTTGGAATCCTACTTTTGTTGAAAGTTGAGACCAATTATACTTTAGGTTTGTGTACTTTTGTAAGATCTTTGATTCTCGTGGAAGCTATGGTTCTGCATGCTATTTTTTAGCTTTTCGTGATTTTTAGTGTTTCGCATGGACAAGGAGAATTCGTGATTCAATTTTAGATTTTTTTGTTTTTTGCGTTATATTTAGCTTTTTGTGTTTTTTGATGTTTTTGAAAAGCAACATGTTTTTTAGGATGACCTAATTATAAAAATATTATTTTAATCACTATCGAATATGAAAATGACTATCCAAAAAAATAACGAGATTAAACAAGATTTTATAGGAATTATTTTTATAAAAAGCAACATCGTAAATACGTCGAGGCAGTACATTAAAATCATAATTATGTCAGGGCATCACGGTGCAACATAGTTTAGCCACAGTGACATTAGTTGCCCATATATTGTTCAATTGATCAATTTTTACTGCAAGAATTGAAGGGTAAAGGCCAAAGTTGACCACCAAAAGCTGTGCCATGTTTTTAAAAAAGACTAGAGCCTTTTTCCAAAAAGTAGGAGCTAATCCAAGCTAAGAGGGTGCACCCTGGTTGCCTTGGGGATTACTTCGGACTAGCTGGGAGCCTATAAAAGAAGTTTAGAGTGCTTAATTTTGCATGCCGATAGTTACGACTACTATCTCACGACAATATGTACTTATTATGCGGAGTGGTGCAAGCTCTCCATCACCATCTCCATAAGATCTTCTCTCTCATTCGCAGGAACAAGAAGAGGAATAACACACTCTCTCTACTTGCGTACTATCTTCTCTTCTCTTTTCATGATGTGCACGCTCTCCAACGACTTCGTGAGTAAATCTCTATGTAGCTCTAATCATTGCTCTCTTGTGGCAAAGCAAGAAGCTTTTTGAGAGCTGATAATCACTCCTAAAACACGATAAGAAGCTCTAAACTCCATAATCATCATCTCTTTCTCTCTCTACTCCGTTTTCTGAGTAGCTATCCTCTCGATGGTTGATTTTTCATATACAAGGGTATACATGGACTTGCCGGATGTGTATGAAGATGATCCATACATGTTTCATCATGTTTAGTATGTTGATTTATGCATACAGTGTGTTTATGGTCACATATGTACATAAAAAGCGCTTTTTGTTTCATGTCATGTAGGCTATAAGAACACTTTTTGGGTCATATCTCTTAAACCTCTACGAATCAGGTCAAACCATTTGAACAAAAGATTAAAAACTTATCTCTTAACACACATTTTTGGTCATATCTCTTAAACCTCTACAAATTAGGTCAAACCCTTTGAACCAAAGATTAACAAGTGACAAAATCACAAGGCCTGCCAATAGATGAAATGAATTAAGAACATGAAAGGGAAACAGAAAGCTACAAGGATGGAAGTCACATTGATCCATAGAGAAATTGATTTTCAGATTACATCATAGAATGTGGGTCTCGATGAAGGATTGAAGAGTAGCAAAGTTGCATCTGCTTAGGATAAAGGTAGGCATAGAATATGGAAACATGGTTTCTTTTTGTGGAGAGGATGAGGGAAGGGAGAGATGAAGGGAAAAAGGGAGGGAGGGAGGTATTAGAATCATTTAGGAATCATTAGATGTGTGGATGAATGATCGGACTAGAAGCAAAATTGTGTGCCTGCGATGAATGATGCAGGGGGATTTTTAATCCAAACATGATCGAGCTTTGATTTGTACACAGTGGTTACATCATGAATTTGCTGTGTGTAGACATGTGCCTGGAGATTCTCCTCCAAGTAATGATATTGATTGTTTGTGGGCTCATTGTCTACATTAAAGTCTCCCATGATGACACTCATTCGTGTAGGATGGGATTGTCGCAGCAAGGTATAGAGTTGTGTGACCAACGCGGTTGAAGATGTGTTTGGTGATTTGTAGACGCATATGATTTCCCAATCAAGGTGTTTATGAATGGCTAATATAACTTGAATGATTTCTATCCTTGGAGCTAGCAATGTTTTTGCAGAGTGGAGCTTGATGCTAGGCTTGTAGTAGATTGAAACACCTATTTTGCTGTGGTGATGGACATGATGAAACTTTGGTGCAAGATCATTGGAAGGATTTTTTTGCTTTGTTTCTTGGAGGCACAGAATGTCAAAACTTGTAAAATTCAAATAGTCTTTGATATGTTTGAGATATTTGTGACTAGAAATGATGTTCAATGATTGAATGATATGATGTGTGCATTTGTATGCGAATGGAAATTTTGTCAACTCCCATGTGGCTTCATTGTTGAGGCGGTCAAGCTCATCAAGCACAATTTTGTTGATTTTGATTTGAGCTGGATGAATCGGATTGAGAATGTGGAGGTTTGATGGATCTTTGATGTGGGAAAGAGCTGTGTAAACCAATCCATGTGAGTTTATTGATGTTGGATCAAAGGCTACTATGCTCATTGTCAAGCCTTGTGACTTATGGATAGTGCGTGCATTCGCTCCTTGTATTGGAAATTGAGTTCGGGAGACAATGTTTAATGCATTTTTACCAACTTGAAATTCTTTTGTTGTTTGAAAAATTGGCGTTCACTGAGGGATAATGGGAATTGTATTAAGGTGTTGGTTCATATGTCTTGTATGACTCGCCATGCTCAGATCTTGAGGAGGAGGACACGGAGAGTGTTTTTGAGCTTGCTGCACCAAGTTCTAGCTTACAACATTTTTGATGATTATTGCATAGTTTGTGGTATATTTGTCTCTCCAACAATCAACACTTGTCTCAAATGTTTTCTCATCACCCGTAAATGGAAGGAACAATAAGTAAAGCTCATGAAAATGCTTCTCTGCATCTTTCTCTAGAATGAAGTTAGCATATCGAATGACTCGAGGTTTCTTAGACTTGAGAGTAGATCCACGCACACATCGATAGTTGCTTGCGTAATCAGCCAAACATATGTGTGCAAGGCTGTCTAGACGATGGGTGTACTTGGTGACAATATTGTCAAAGAAAATGTTAGAATCATCAAGATTCAAAGTATTCAATATAGCTCTTCTTTTCAACAACAATCTGCGTTGGCTTTTGAAATCTGCATTGATGAACACAAATTGTCTGCTCGCACTATGTAAGGCAATTCAAGAGAAATGTATGTGGCTTGTTGGATGTCATCTTTTGTGTATTGATCAAAGCATTGCCAATTTTTTCAACCGATCCAAGGTTGGTACACTTGTTTTCTTGCAATATATGCTTGATTGTTTTGCTTGCGGTTGAATCGTTTTTAGTCATGTATGATGTGCAATATGGAGCAGCACCATGGCCATTGAATATAAATTGAATGTCAATGTTCACATCCCATAGACTACACAACTCTTTGTTGAAATTGTTTGTGTAAATGTCCTTTGGATGTCTTTTCAAGAGTAGTGTTGGCTCTATGATGCTCACCGAAAGGGATTTAATACACTTCTTTAGTCATCCCAAATAGGTCAACCATTCATCATACGACGCTTTTGAATCATGTCCAAGAGCAAGAAATTGATCGTCAATGCACTTTTTATAGGCTAACAATGCTTCTTTCTCTGTCTATATCACTCTGATTGGATATAGAGTCACAGTTTCTCGAGAGGGTGGACGCGGGAAACCAAATCGGAAAACACTTTTACGTTTTTTGCATATTTTACGATGGTAGTGGGTTTGCACACCTCTGAGAGACTCATCTAACAAATTCTTGTTGGTAGCAATATGTGTGTTGATAACATGTATTGTATCATTATCCGGCGCTACACCAAAGAGAGGTGCATCTTTTACCCAAAGCAATCCATGATCATGCTGACTTCCTCTATTTTGAAACTCGGTCACAAAAAAGTAATCCATCAATTCACCAAGGATGGCATTGTTGCACTTCAATTCCGTTTTCATTGCTTGAATCTATGAACGTAGTATCGCACTGTTGTTACAGGATCAAAATGTACAAGTGCACGAATGAATGAGGCTTTGGTTAGGTAATCTGTTTCTTTAATATGAGGATTCAATGTACACAAACAATTTTTCAAAGGGTTCCATCTTTGCTCAACTCATGAAAATGTCACAAAGAAAGTCGGCTGGCCTAGTTGACAAATCATTGCAAACATATTTTGCTTAAGTTTCACCTTGTAATCGATTGAAGTGTGTAGCGATTGGAAGTCATGGTACCCTAGCTCAGATGAAAGCAGCTGATCTATGTGAGTGCTAGCTTGAACATCTTTTGCTTGCAATTGCTTGCCACAGAGTTTTCCCTTGTGTAGGCGCACCCTTATAGATCCAAGCACTTTTGCAATAATAATTTTCATTGTTTTAAAGAACAAATTTTCAATGTTGCTTGCAAATCATCTATCCACATTTTTAAGCTCCCATTGTGCTAATTTTTGATATTTTTCCTTCGCCATCACATGATACTTTCTTCTCTAACCAAAAAACAATGTTGGGAATGACAACTCCTCACAAGATTCATCATCGAAAATGCTTAGAGGGTTGAATCCCTCACAAGGCTCTATACTTGCAACTTGTGAAATATGGTCCACAACTTGTTGAGTGGAGTAGATACCATGTACCAAAGTGTCCGTAGAATCATTCTCCTCTTCAAGATCTTCTTGGTGTGGATTGCGACACACATCTGCATGGAGTGTGAAATTAGATGACTAAGACATATCAATTATAACACCATGATCAATGTACAAGGGAGTGCTCAATAGGTCAATCAAAGCTTGAAGTACACAATTTGGCCGCACAATTCCACTCAAGTAGGCATAATCGTAATCAAGCTTGCGCTTAATCTCAACTAGAATTGAAGATTGATCACTAGAGAAGCGTGGCAACACTCTTTGTACTCTTGAAAAGTCTTCCATTACATTCACAATGCTTCCGCGTAAACCAAATTGACCTTCAAAGTTAAGTTCTCAAATTTGTGCGAATGGTATGCGCAAAGATACAAGACGACTCTCTACTCAATTCAACCTTTCTACACTTGATATTTTGACACTAAAAGACATCTCTCTTCTCATGCAGAATAGTGGTTCTTCTTGTTTCTTCAACGCAACCTTGCACGGGTGACACACTCGCAACACCTTATCGTCAACAACAACCATTGATTTTATTTTTTTAAGAAGCAATAACTCCACCTTTGACATGCCATGCAAACTTTGACAAAACATGAGTGAACCACATGAAGCACAATCAAAAGAAGGGGTATCTTCAATGATCTTCGCATATTGTGAAGTTCTACAAGATGAAATTGTAGAGATTCTTTGATGCATTCGAGATGACTTGGACATATTGTAAATTTTGGTTGTGACTTGCTTAAGGGTAAAGGTGTTGAGATATAGACTTAAGAAGATAGATGCAACTTGCTGAACAACAACATTATGGGTGTCGACAAGAGTGGTTAGAGACAAGGTAGCCTCTTTAGTCCATACACATCGTCTACGTTTAAGACGATCAAATCCACCAGGAAACCATAAAAATTCACCATGCAAGCTTAGCACAACCAAAGATGGAAAAGTGGATGAAGATGAATAGTCAAGGGTAGAAAAAGAGCGAGCTTCACGTATAATCTCACCTTGGTAAAAGTAAAGTTTACACATAGCTGAAAACATCCCGCACATTATACTAATCAAGTGTACGCTCAACATCATTGAGGATTGGCGACTAGCCAAGAGAGATATTATAAACTCTCTTTGATTAAAAGAGGGTTATTGAACACCTATGATCCAAGGCTGCACCCATATTTTCAAAATGTCTTAATTTTTTAATGCTATTTGCTCCACAATAACATCAACAAGTTTGGACTCAAGAGATTGCAACGAAAGGCCCAAGTTAAAAGGTGAAGTAGGCTTAGCAAAACATCTTTGTTGTTGGGAAAATTACAATTAAATATGGGATCAAGATACAATCTTTTACTTTCTGTCCACAAAATGAGATCGCTTGCCATTTTACAAAAAGTATAGTCTAACGAGGAGCAACACAACTAAGCACCTTTGAAAGCAGTGACCTGGCCTGACTTGTCAATAGTGAACCAACCAGCCTTCTTAAAGTTCAAGAGCAAAGATTTTAACTCCACTAAGATTTGCTCGAAGAGATGCAGAAATGGACAAGAGAATCCAAGCACAGAGTTGACTACAACACCTTGTAAAATAACACCAAGAGCCTCTCCGTCTTGAGGATATAATTTGGCACGTAACACTTATTGATTGTAGATTGTCTTCCACAAGAGTAGAAAAATGGGTTGCTAGCTTGGTGGCTTACATTCAAACCTTTGCACGTGTAACAAGAAAACACCACATCCAAGATGTTCATACTTACAATCTCCAAAGTTCCAAACACCTACCAATTTCACATTTACCAATGAGAATAATAGAGATTTTTATTTGATATGCAGTCACAAAAATTACCTTCTTCCCAAATCCTAAATTCAAGACTTGTTTATGCAAGTATTCTTGGAAGACATCAGCCAATGAATGAGGTAGTGGGGCACAAGATTGTAGCATCAACAACACTTAGAGTGTTTGATAGGTGCTTGAAGACGTTGATGTTATGAGCAACACAAGTGTAAAATCCCTTTTCTTTGACCTTATTGACCATAAGTTGAGAGTCGAGGTGTCGCATTGGGACAAAGAGAAGCTGCCATAAACACAAACTTGAGAAAAAAAATACACACTGCTCACTTTAAAGGTTGCTCAAAACTTACGCTATCTCGATCGCTTGTCGATGGCCCATCAGCAATAGTCAATCAAAAACTAGGAGTGCCATCACTTCTAGTTGCATTCTCTATTTTGACGACAATGAACACAACAGTCGACACAGATGCGTTAGCATTGCAACTTTGGGACAACAGTTCTTTGATCTTCTGCTTTGGATAAAGTTAGAGGCAACACTCGAAAGGCTATGCCTTAACAACCAAAGTGGTTGCATGTGGATACAAAGCCCACAAGCAGATACCACCGTCTTTCACAACAGCCCTTTTTACACATGCCCCTCGATGCGCACGTAATCATGAACAACGAAGGCCTCGGTAAACTTTGAGAGGTATATCTCAGTCACAACGAAAGTCACAATATGGTGAGATTCTCTGTCAAGGAGGGCTGCATGCATGTATCTACCAAAGTTAGACTTGGGTATTTTATAAGTACCATACTTGTAGAGCACTTTCCCTTCCAAGGAAAATCTAAAATTTGCAGTCTTTGACAACTCGGAGATAGCTAAGTTTCTTAGGGCAGGGGTTATGGCCAACTGTGAAATGAAAGATTCAGCATTAGGCTCGTCTTTTCCTTCATCTATATTCATTATCAAAGGTGACGAGAATGAGGTATCTGCCAAGCACCTAGACGCTTTACCTAAAAACAACCATTGGTGTGAGTAATAAACTCTATCGAATCAATAAGGAAAACAACAAGGATTACCTCTCACTGCGAGCAATGCCTTTTTTATAGCTGAAGAAGAGGCTTTGTTCAACTTTCCTTTAGGGCTAAGTTTTTTGCTAAGTGGGGAAGATTCAGAGGACTGATTTATCTTTCGTGCCGAAGGTGAAAAATCAGCAACAATGTTACACTTTGTACTCTCAAGAAGCTCTCTATGCAACGAGGGTGCTTCCAACCACTCAGGCTCGGACAATGCATCATCGAAACTAACATCTACAAACAGATGCTGGTGTCAATGCTCGAGATCACATGCTCAAGGTAATCACAGCTCAAGTAACATCTTGTTAGCAATGTACTCACCATTCTCAAGTTTGGAAACAAATCAGCAGAGCAAAATAGAATTCAAAAGACTTAGATATTTTTTTGCCACACAGAAGGACAAAATTTGTAACATAAATACAAAATAGTACACTAATATCCATTGATATGTTCAAAGAATTGGAAATTCACTAATCTATCGAGGCAGTGAAATTCTTCTTACGTTGCATTAGTGTAATTGAATTCCGCCTTAGACATTTGTCTTTCCCTATCCCATAAGCTCAGAACAGAATACCCTACAGCATAAAGGACGTGAATCCATAGTTTGGTATATACTCATCATCACAGCTTGCCCAGTAGTATAGATCATACCATTTGTTTTAATGCTCAGTCTATTTTTATTTCATCTCTATTCATCTAGAGATGAATAGAAAATGAGTAGACATCACAACAAATGCCCGATCAACAGAAAGAAGCAAGACATAAAAAAGGCTCTATTGCTTTGTCTACAGAGGCATAACAGAAAAACTTAAGACACCAAGAACTTGACAAATACCACATATCAAACACTAGCCATAAACCGAATCCACATTTGCACAAGACAATATTAGGGCTGGAAACACATAGCTGCTCATTTTCATGTTATCGAGAAAGGGATGATTAAAATAATTGACTGCGTCACCATCAGACTACCGAACCCGTTATCAATTCCAATCCACACTAAAAAAATTAAATAAATACAGTAAACGATACGAAGCATAGCTAAGGCTATCCGACCCCAGTCCATACCCGAAACGAACCTTGACTATAATTACAGTAGTTTACCTGCAATATAATCGTCAACGATAAAACAACAGTATTGGATAAATGAAACAGTCAATGCGATGATAACAGAGAACTCAAGATCAACCCAGCCAAGTCCAAACAAGAAAACATACCCGATATCGAAACAGGGATCAAGTTTCGTCCTCTTCTAGGCAAAACTATATGCGAGCATGTAATTTTGAGGCCAATATTTAAGGTTTACAGCTTAATCCAAAGACCACTCATGTATCGTCTCAGCTAGTGCTTGCCGCTACGTCCCAGCCCGTCTCAGCTAGTGCTTGTCGTTGCATCCAAGCAAACCCACATCGAGTAGCTTTTGTTGGCCTGCAATCCGAGCTGCCGGGAAGTCTGAGCTACCAGGAGCCAAGTACACAAACAGGAGTCAGCGAAATCAAAAACCAACTTGTGCAGCCCTTGAGGGAAAAAACCTGTACCGCAGAGAATTCACTGCCTTGAATATCAGCAAGGTAGAGAGGTGCACAAAGATGTGCAACCAAGCAGGTCGATAAGGAGTTGCTTAAGGCGGGGCTCGCCAATGCTGTGATATTCACTGCCTTGAAGTCCGGAAGCGAGGTATATAAATGCACAAGGATGCGCAGCCAAGCAGTAGAGTTGCTTGCTTAAGACGAGGCGCACCCTGTGGAGCTTGCCAACGCTGTGCTATTCACTGCCTTGAAGGCTGGAAGCGAGGTAGACAGTTGCACAAGGATGCGCAGCCAAGCAGCTCGCTAAGGGGAGTTTCTTGCTTAAGACGAGGTGCACCTTGTCGAACTCGCCATCACTCTGCCGCTGTGGCTGCAGATGAGAAACAGAGGACGCTTAAGCTCCAAATGATGAGCTCCTTGAAAACCCTAGACACCGTGTCTTATCACTCCCTCCAAAAATCATCAAAAGCCAATAAAAATGCTACACATCGGCAATCGATATCCCTAATTCTAGCAACCACCTAGGATACCCATTTTGTGCGCATAGTGGCCACATTCCCAACCACTTTAATCAGGCCACAAAGTGGTGCTTGATAAAAACCCACAAAATGAACATAAAATAAATAAAAAATATTTTAGTCAGCAAAAAGAGAAATGATCTCTATAGCTTTTTCCCTTTGGGCAGGCCAAAAACATAATTTAGAACATTTTCTCTTTGGGTGTCATGTGAAATTTCCACACGAGAAAAGACTTATGGTCAAAATACACCTTGTTTTGCTGGCGGCCCTTAAATCAAAATTTAGGATCCAGACTCCTTGGAAAAACACTATATAGATTTCATTGAGTGAAAAAATCCACTTAGCCCAATTAAATTCTTGATTAAAATTTGTGATAAATGTATGTAGGTATCTGAGATCACTCCATGAGTGCGAGTTATTAACCGTTCCTTGTATGGGATTACCTACGCATGTAGGGTTGCTACCAAAGGGGAGTACCATATAACATCATGAGTTGGACGAGTGGTTTACATATGTTTTATGGTTTGTTTTGGTGAGTTGATTTCATGTGTTTGATACTAATAAACTTATATGGGGGTATATGGTTAGTCATCCTAGACCGTACATGCAAATATGAATAAGGTGGATTTCTTTTTGTGTTATCGTTTGCTGCATGAGTCTCATATGGGCAAAGTGATGAGATAAGGTGTTATTCTATATTATGCGGTTGTTGAGCCAGCAGAGGATCACACCCACATTTTTGCTCACACTCATCATTTTGTAACCATTGATTGTAATAAATGTCTTTCCGACATTAATTTTGATTTGAGCCATTCATTAAGTAACGGGACTCAATTGAGTTTCCGGCTTGTAATCCCGAAGTAATTTCACTTGCTGATGTAATGAGTTAGAGATGTTCTCACCTCCAAGGCTGAGGTATATAAGCCAAAGTTTTTGTAACCTAAAGGATTCAGATTATTAATCAAAGTGAGTTTTTGAGCGCCGTGACTGTGTCTGAGAGAGAGAGAGAGAGAGAGAGAGAGAGAGAGAGAGAGAGAGAGAGAGAGAGAGAGAGAGTCTTATCTACTTGCTACGTGAGCTACGGAGCTGCCATTGGAGAAGCGACACTGCCATTGTGTTAGCAACGGCGAGAGCTACGCACAAATACCAAGAGTGCGCGCTATCGGCTTCTATGTGTGGTAAGTTCCTACGAGCTTCGGTGTGAGTTTTCTTTCAACTCGTGTGTTGGAATTGAGCGTGCAGCATATCTATAGAACCACAACGAGTAGAGCTACGCATTAGTACCATCGGGGTCAAGTTTCGGTCACCTGTATATTTCGGCTTGTCTTCATACGCGTTTACCGCACGGAGTGGTTATAGGTTGATTTTGCAGTTCAAGTCTTTAGGGTGTTGTTCTTACCTAGTGTATAGACTTCCCCTTGAGTTTGAGATTGATTCAATGATTCTAGATCTTGTTTCGTATAGCATTCGTTCGTAGTACGGATTTCAATCACTTGCGTATTTTAGAACTTAGATTTGATTTCCTTAGTAGTGATTGTCATTAGAAGGTCTAGTAGGTGATTTGACACACACCTAGTTGTTTCCATGTGCCTGTGGGTCAAGCTCAGTCCTCGTCTGACAAATTCTGTTGTTGGTTGAGTTCTCGCTATTTAGCTTCCGCTAGCGGCGTAACCGCCTTAACATTTGGCGCCGCTGCCGGGGACGAGAGCCCTAAGTAGGTGACCTTAGACTAATCCTACGAGGTGAGTCGTATAAACTACTTTGTATACTTTAGTTAGAAAAGATCTAGGAGTGGTGGACTCCGAAGATCTCGAGAGATACTAGGAAGTGGGGTATTCCTGGATCTTCCGTGTTGACAGTATTTTTAGTTTAGCTTAGATTTGTTTGTTGTTTTGTTGGTGTTGAGTAGTTGTTGATAGAAGAAGAATTTGCTAGTCCGTGAGTGGCAGTGGATCTCTTTAAAATCACAATTACCAAACCCATTTTATGATTAGGAATAGCTTAGGTAGGACTTCATTTGATCTTGATCTAGAGCTAGTAATCATTGGAGTATTTGCTTGATATGGTTGATTGCATGTTAGATCACTAAACCATCGAGTTAGTAGTGAAACTTACAATAAACAAAAGTTAGAGAAATTTTCTGTGTATCTGGGAGTTGCTGAGCACATGAGAAAGCTTTAAGAAGGATTCTGGGCCAAAAAACTGAAAATCTACAACTTTAGACATCATACGCGTATGATGTCTAAATGACCAAATAGAGACCAAAACAGAAATTTTGACTTTACCAGAGTGTTCAAAAGGGGGGTTATACCCTAATTTCAACTTAAAACAAGAGCATTAATACTCAAAGAAACCCAAAAAGACAAGCCGGAGTCCAAGAAACGCAAAGAATAGGAAATTTTGGATTTAGATCTTGTTTTTACATTCAAACCTGACAAAAACACTTGAAACTCAATTATAAACATTGGAGAAGGCTTAAAACCAAGAATAGACAAAATCTGGGACAAAAGACATCATACGCGTATAATGTCTTTTAGCACATCCACTGCTTATTTTTGATATCTGACCTGACAAGTTTGTTACAAACACTGTAGAAAGCATAAATATCAAATCTTGACCCAAATTGATGAAAAAGACATCATACGCGTATGATGTCTTTGACCTAATTTTGGACATATTTTGATACTTTGCCAACACAGATCCATTGTAATAGCTGTCTAGAGGTTATATTTCAAGTTTCATCCCATTTGGATCACAATTGACCCAAAACAAGTCAATAGCGGAAAATTGCCAAGAAAAGCCTAAATCAGCCATAACAGAGTTCAAACTGAATTTTGTGAGTGGACAGAGCATAAGGGGGCTACTAAGAGTGAGCATAACCAAAATAGTCCAAATTTGTAAAAAAAGACATCATACGCGTATAATGTCTTATTCAGCTTAACTGCAACAAAATTCTCACTTGATGAAACAGATGTTGTCCAACTAACAAGATTAAACAATTGACCAAGTATCAATCAATTTGGATCAATTCTAACCACAAAAACTTGGGAAAGCAAATTGCCGAGACGGAAAAGTTGAAGTCCTTTAGGGGAATTGATGAATTTGAGATCGGGCAGGAATCTCCAGAATAACCAACCAAAACAAGGGGAACAAGCAAGTTTCATATCAACCGAGGGAAGTGTAAACCAAAGTTGGGTGCAACCATTAGAGCTGATCTTTGAAGGAAGTGTTTCTGATACTTCTTCGGAGAGATCTTACGAGATTTTCACCGAACACTTGGAACACTTGAACCTGAACAACAGAGAAAATATGGCAGCAGGATCATCAAACCCTTCCGCCACAATGAAGCTATTGTTCATAAAATATCAGTACGACAATGAGCAAGGTGCCAAGATCTACAAAGATGGAATGGACCGCTATTGTGTAAAGATAGAAGATAGACCTAGTGAGTTCAAGGACTTAGTGCCTGTGAGCTATAGCGGAGATAGATATCTAGATGACGAGGGTACCATGTACTTGGTAGTCCTAAACCCTAACATTGTGGACAAGTGGGGATTGATGGGCACCAAAGCCAAAGTAGATGAAGAACTTGAGGAGAAAGCACCAATAATGAACTTCCCTGATGCGAGGTTAAGAAGAGAGAATGAAACTACAAGGATCAACACTGATAACATCTATGTGGGGCTATACAAATATAATAATGGGGAGCAAGATCTCTATTATAGATGTGAAGAACCCTACACCGGAGAGTTGACAGACCAAAAAAGACTTTATGTCTTTACCTACACAGAGGGATCGGAAGTGAAAATTGCCGCTTACGACAAGTATGGGAGGAAATACTCAACAATGGGCAAGAAAGAATTAGAAGGATATACATACTTTGGGGGACCACTACATCAGTATTATGTTACTTCTAGCTCACAAAGACCAGCACCAACAAATGGAGTGCAAAACCCAATGACGACAGGAGGAGAAAGAACTCAGGCTGCTGACTCTTTCAGTCAACCTCAGTACTCGAAGCCCGGACCAATGGGATCATTACATTCCAGAGAGTCAATGGATACGAATCGAGGTAGTGCAGTTCCAATCCCCACGTATACCACTCCAGGTCCAAGGTTCGAAGCGGAACCATCACATTTACCTCCTAGTAGTAGATTCAGGGCAGGGGAACCGACAAGGGTAACCCATGAAGTCCATGATGCTAGAGAAAGCTTTAGCCGGGACACAGGAGCAATGAGATTGGTAGCAGACCATAGACGTATGAGACCATCTCAAGTAGCCAAGTGTATGCCAAAGAAGTATGGTGGTTCAGGAGATCCGTATGCACATGTGTCACTCTTTAAGCAAGTCTTAAGAGCTGAGCTGATAACCGATTTCCATACACAATACGAGGGATTTGGTCTTACTCTAGAAGGTACGGCATTGACATGGTTTCAACCACTGAACATAGGGGGATTCCATGACATTGACCATTTGCTAAGAGAGTTTGCTGAGGAATTCTCAAAACGAGGGATTAAGCACAATACGGTCTCACAAATATATGCTTTTAAACAGAGAGAACACGAAAAAGTGAAGGAAGCTTCACTTCGCTTCAAACAATACATTGAGAGATGTCCAGTACGTGAACGACCACAAGATGACAGACTATCTGTTCTCTTTATTGAAGGATTGAGAAACGACACTCTCAAGAAGGACTTGCCCTTGAAAGATTGTACAAGTTTCGAGCAAGTAACGAGAGAAGCATTGTACTTAGTGGATAACTGTACGGTTTATGGAGAGGTGTCAGCGGATACAGATTTTGCATCCAGTAGCTCTTCCTCTGTAGCGAGCGAGACTACCACTAAAAAGAATGTTCAAACAACAACCATGCCAAATGTAGAGCAAATGATAGAAGAGGATCTAAAAAGGATGGCACCATACCAAAAACCATTACCAAAACCACTAAAATGGTGTGCGATTGAACAAAAATGGACAAACCATCCAACAGAGGAGTGCTATTACAACAAAGGGTATGTAAGGGAGCGTCAGTATGCACCACCCGCTCAATTAGCACCACCTCAGGTACATCCAGTACCTCGATACCCAACGGGAAATGTACCAGGACCTATGGGGATAGAAAGACCGCAACCGGTATTGAGACAACAACCACCTTTACCAGGAGCAAGACCAGTGGGAATTAGATATGCACCAACCTTAGAGAATCAGGAAGAACAAGCCTTAGTGCCTGTTCAAGCCTATTATGAAGAATCTGGTGCACACATGTCTCCAAGTGTGTATTACCCACCAGAAGAACCCAAACAACCAGAACCATGGGGCATGATTGGGAATGTTGGAATACCAACAGTTACAAGTGCTTCTGATGAAGAGAGATACAATTTGGACGCACGAACATTGATGTTGATAGCTCATGGAGGGTTAACAGGACAAAGACCATCCTATCCACAAAGGACGAATCAAGTGGGACCAAGACCAGCACTAGGACCCTGTTACAAGTGTGGAGGTGACCATCTGATGAATGTTTGTCCACATACGGAAATCATTAGAATTAACGCTTATTGCACTGAGTGTGGGGTTACTCACTTCATTGAGGATTGTTCAAAGAATCCAAACAAAGTGCAAAAGACGACATTGAATATGCTAGAAACTATTCCTACCAGCAGTGGGTCTGAAAATGAAACTCTGATACCAACGCAAGTTGTTACTAGAGCTCAAGCTAAGAAAACCACCAGAGAACCTGAGAATGGAAAGTTAGCGACTGAAGTGGTTAGTCAAGGACCGCAGAGTCAGAGAAACACATGGAAAGCTAGAAAAGCACGCATGAAGTTGAGAAAAGAACATGAAGATGCTATTCTAGCTGAGGAACTAAAGCGAACTAAAGATAGATTAGAAAAACTTGAGAGTCAAAACGGGAAACGAGAGATGAGCCCGGAAAGAACGAAACAAAATAGTATCAAAGAAACAACGAGCTTAAGCTCAGGGGGATCAGTGCTAGTCGACAAAGCACACAAACCATTGGACGCACTGATGAGAGCTTACGAAGCTAGGTTAAAGAACAACCAAACACAAGAACAGAGGTGGATGACATACCCAAACGCGGAATTGGAAAAGCAGAGACTTGAAATGTGCCAGAGAATGATCGAGACTGCACAAGCCTTATTAGAACCACCAAGAGAAATAATGAATTGTGGAACGGAAAACCTAATTCAGCAAGAGACTATCATTTCACGGGTAGATGAAAAGACTTACAGTGCACAAAAGTCTGAAGATACACACAAGGACGACCGCATAGTATTGAACACAACCGATCAGGAGATAGAGAGTTTTCATCCAGTCATAAAGAGGTCTTACGGAAGAGATGAGGATTAACATAAAATTTGGAAACAAGTGAGAGAGGCAAACTTTGCAAACGAGCTAAGTTGCCAAGCTAATCAGACAAATTGGGAAAAGGACATCAGGAATCCTCCCATAGTGGAATTTGAGGCAGGATCTCAAGTGGACTTGGATCTGCAATCTTACTGGGGAGATGGGGGATCTGTTAGAACAATGGAAAGAAAACCTCATTCACTGAATACCTTACCTTCATACTTAGGAGATTATGAAGCAAAATCCGAGATTAGAGCACTTCCCTCACGAAGAATCTCATCAAAAAAAGTTATGGACTCGCAAGGATTGATAGAGATCTTGTCAACACCAGTGACATGCACTATCACTCTAGCTGAGCTTTTGAGGCTAAGACCACATATGTGGACCACTGTAGGAAAATTCTTGGAGAAATTTGGGATAAAAGACCCAACATCGAGACTGCAAGAGGGTATACAAGAGCCATTAGAAAATTTCGGAGGTCATTTGGAGGGCCTTGTAAGAAATTGTATTTCTCTCTCTAGAAACTTTTTTTAAAATGCACTTGCACCTTGTGAGTACGTCCAAAAGGACAACCAGACACTCTGAAAAGTAGATTTATATTCCCAATCGTCCTTGAAAACGGTCACTTTTTTATTTAATGCGAGTGTCTTTTTCAGGAGGCAGGTGCGGCGCATTCAATGCAGCTTACGTCATCACTGAAAGTTGAAAAGTCACAAACTGTAAAATAGTGATAGATTTTGAGGATTTTGACACCACCAATACATCCAGAACGCCAAAATACCTTAAAAACGAATGTCTACTTGTCTCATTCCGACATCCGGAGAGGCAAAAAATGTCAAAAAACCCCCAAAAATGGGCTTTTTACTAAAGGCGTGCGAGGAGGCATTCTAAAATTTTAGAATGCCCCTTTGCGCGCCGTTAGTACAAAGCCCATTTTTGGGGGTTTTTGGACACTTATCTTTCGAAAAAGCCCCTTTTTAGAGGTTTTTGGACATTTTCCTCTCAAAAAGCTCCCTAAAAAAAAGAAAAAAGGGCCTTTTTACTAACGGCGCACGAGGAGGCATTCCAAAATTTTGGAATGCCTCCTCGCGCGCCGTTAGTACAAATCTTTTTTTAGTGATTTTTGGACACTTATCTTTCCAAAAAGCCCCTTTTTAGAGGTTTTTGGACATTTTCCTCTCAAAAAGCTCCCTAAAAAGAGGAAAAAAGGGCCTTTTTACTAACGGCGCGCGAGGAGGCATTCCAAAATTTTGGAATGCCCCCTCGCGCGCCATTAGTACAAAGCTCTTTTTAGTGATTTTTGGACACTTATCTTTCCAAAAAGCCCCTTTTTAGAGGTTTTTGGACATTTTCCTCTCAAAAAGCTCCCTAAAAAGAGGGGAAAAGGGCCTTTTTACTAACGGCGCGCGAGGAGGCATTCCAAAATTTTGAAATGCCTCCTCGCGCGCCGTTAGTAAAATGTTCTTTTAGGGGTGTTTAACATTTTTGGCCTCTTTGGATGTCTAAGCGAGGCAATTGGACATTCATTTCTAGGAGATATGTGTGTTCCGGACGCATTGGCAGTATCAAAAGTTTCGAAATCTTCCACCACTTGATAGTTTTGTGACGTTTTGAGTTCTAGTGATGACGTATCCCGTATCAAATGCACCGCATCTACCTTCTGAAAAAAGTGCTCGCATTAAATAAAAGAGAGTGCTCGTCTTCAAGGACCACTAGATTATTAAATGAGGAGAGGGACACTTTTTATATTTTTGTTAATATCAATCTATTTTTCTACGTAACGTAAGCTCTTCTCTCATTGGAGGAGCTTATTTTCCTCTCTCTACCAAAAGGCCCTCCAAAAGACCTCCGAAATCTCCTAATGTGAGCAAACCACAAAAGAACGCTAAGCATGTACCCTTAAACAAGGTCGGAGAGTATTGCGAAGGTGAAGAGGGGAATACAACCTTACCAGTTGAATTCCAAGGAGTGAACACGATGGCAATACTAGACAACGAAGCTGGGGTAGCCATTGCTACAAAAGAAATCTGGAAAAAATGGGGGAAACCAGCAATAAGGAAGACTAGGTTGAAGCTCCAATTAGCAGATGGACACATGGAGAAACCTATGGGGTTATTAGAGAAAGTCGTAGTGACTTCTTGTGGCATTGAATACGAACATACTTTTGCTATTGTCGATTTTGGCAAGGAGAATAACTATGATATCATACTGGGAAGACCATTCATGAGACAATTGAAAATGGTCCAGGATTGGGGCTACGATCACATATACCTGAGAAATATGGAAACCACTACACGTGTGAACCTGAAAGACCATAGCTACAAAGATGTGAACCGAACACCGGTAGAGGAGTTTGATTCAGCTACTTTGGCGAGATCCGAATTTCCAGCCTGGTTAGGTAAGCCCAAGGAGTTATGGATGTGTGGGGCCTCGAAATGTGGAAGTCTGAGACGAGAAGAATATGTTTTAGAAAGGGCTATCGAAGATGAAACTTATATAGGAGAACCCTTTCTAGAGGACACGCTTCAACCATTAGAATGGACACACATTCTAGCAACCCTAGATGTTTGTGCAATTCCGGATGGTCCCACAACGAAATTTTGCGACAAGGACGGGTACGACGTGGTTCCGTACTTCATGTTGAGAACTATACTCGAAAAGAAAACTGAAAAGAACGATACACTGGAAAAGGAAGATGAAGAAGAGGTGTTTCACGACATTCCCGATCATCCAGAGTGGGGAAATGAAGCAGACAACGAGTCAACGGACAATTCAAGCAGAAACGAAGAAACTATAACGGATGTCTGATTTTATGATTTTCTGAACCAAACTAAACAACGCCAGAAACGCTATAGAGCAAAGAGAAAAACAAAGGGGGTTAGAACCAATCCGATCTCTAGAATAAGAGGAAAAAATCAATTCCTAATGCTAGTAAAAGCGGAAGATTGTGTTAAGGACAAGATTTCTGGAAGAATGAGAGGCAATGATCAAAAGAGCTTACAAAAAGACAAAAGAGGCTCAAGAAATCAAGTTCAAAGGAATGGAACGAAAACTGAAACAGAAAAATCAGAAAAGAACAAGCGCAACAGAGAACACACGGAGTCCAAGTTAGAACGTAGAAACAAGTACAAAGAGCTCAAGAAAACTCTGAAAGAAGTTTGGAGGACAGAAATTTAGAGTGGAGAGGACGAAAACGCCAAAATCAAGGAAAACATGGATGTTCCCTCTCACTACAGGAAATTCACAATAGAGGATAGGAAGGTGGTATTAACCCAACCTATTCAAGAGAGAAAGGAGAACGAATCTTATGACGGACCGGAGGATGCAAAAAAAGTTGATTTAGCAGCTCCAGGTGAGACACCTAGACCGGTGTACATAGCCATAGATTTGTCTCCAGGCGAGGAAGAGAGACTTTTGAGTCTTTTTAGACAGTACAGGGATGTGTTTGCATGGTCTTATAAGGACTTAAAGGGAGTTGACCCATCGATATGCCAACACACAATCCCACTAAAACAAGACGCAAAGCCTAGCAGACAGAGACCATACACATATAATGATACGTTTGCTAAGCGAATCAAAGAAGAGATAGATTAGCTAATGGAAGCTAAATTCATATACGAGATTGAACACACCGATTGGGTATCTCCGATTGTGGTGGTACCCAAGAAGAACGGAAAACTCCGAGTGTGTGTCAACTTAAAGAAAGTGAATGCTGCAACAATCAGGGACAATTATCCCCTGCCAATAACTGATCCTGTTCTAGAGCGTGTATCAGGGAAAACAGCATACTTCTTTCTTGATGGTTTTTCAGGATATAACCAGCTAGCCATAGCACCGGCAGATCAACATAAAAAAGCTTTTGCAACGGAGTGGGGAATTTATGCTTATAGGGTTATGCCTTTTGGTCTAACCAATGCTCCCACAACCTTCCAGAGGCTGATGACGCATGCTTTCAAAGAATACTTAAGGTTGTTTCTAGAAATATACATGGATGACTTATGTGTACATTCTCTTCTGAGAGATGAGCATCTAGAACACCTAAGAAAAGTATTTGAGAAATGTAGGACATATCGCATTTGTCTCAATCCTGAGAATGTGTGTTTATGGTCCGACAGGGCAGAATTTTGGGACATATTGTCTCACAAAACGGAATATCCACGGATTTAGAGAAGATAAAAATTATAGTGGATATGCCTAGACCAACCAATGCGAAACAAGTACAGAGCTTTATGGGACATTGCGGATATTATAGACGATTCATTTACATGTACGCTATAATAGGCCAACCACTTTACAGGCTAATAGTGAACTTTGAATAGACAGAGGAGTGTGAGGAATCATTCAAGAAATTGAAAAAGGCACTCATTACTGCTCCAGTTTTGAAATCACTAGATTGGGAGAAGATATTCCATGTGCATATAGATGCTTCGGCATATGCAATAGGATGCATTTTGGCTCAACCAGAAGAAGGAAACATGGATTTTCCTATCTGTTATGCTAGTCGACAGCTCAACAATGCAGAGAAGAATTACACCACAACAGAGCGAGAAGGATTAGGAATGATATACGCTGTGAAAAAATTTCGGCATTATCTTCTAGCCAACAAGTTTGTGTTTTTTACGGATCACCAAGCCTTCCTCTACCTAGTGAATAAACCATGCAATACTGGGAGAATAGTGAGATGGTTCATTATCTTACTGGAATTTGACTTCACGGTAGTAGTAAAGAAAGGAAAAACACATCTTAGAGCTGATCATCTTTCGCGATTGACGAATGGAGAAGACCCTATAGGAGTATATGACGACATGCCAGATGCGTACTTGTTCAACATAGAAATGATACCGAAGTGGTCTCAGAATTTCGTTAGCTTATTAACCTATGGAGGAGAGTTTGATAGAAGATAATACAACCAGAAACATATTGCTATTCAGAAATCCAAGAATCTTCAATTGGTTGCAGGAAGGTTGTATCAATTGGGAAATGATCATGTTTTACGACTATGCATCAATCCTGAGGAATATAATATATATCTGCGCGAAGCACATGTTCAGGAATGTGCATTTCATAGTTCAAGAAGAAACACATATAGGAATTTGTTACAATTGGGAGTCTATTGGCCAGGAATGAAAGAAAGCGTACATGAATATGTGACTGTATGTATTGTATGTTCATCAAAATCACCAGCAGAGTATTCGACATTATATCAGATAATGATAGCTCCGGAATGGAGTTAGTATATTGTTGAATATCTCACAAATAGAAATTTCCCAGAAGGAACGTCAAAAGCTCGTCAGAAATCTGTAGAGACAGAAGCTAGAGATTACGCTTTAATAGGAGATCAACTCTATAAGAGAGGTAAAGACAACCAGCTTAGGATTTGCGCATCAGAGTCTGAGTATGTGATAATCCTGGAGTAAGCTCATGGAGGAGTAGGTGGAGGCCATTTCTCAGGTGATAAGACAACAAAACTTATCTTAGCCGCAGGAATATGGTGGCCAACATTACATATGGACGCTGAGGAATACGTTAAATGGTGTGATGACTGTCAGCGGACCAAAGTACCACTTAAAAGAGATGATATGCCGCTTAGACCAATGATGGGGGCAAGAGCTTTTGCAAAATGGGGGATTGATTATGTCGGACCCATTTCACCTCCTGCATGTAAGACTCATGCACAATACATCGTTGTGGCTACAGACTATCTAACAAAGTGGGTCGAAGCAAAGGCAACTCAAAAAGCAGATGCCAGGACCACGACACAATTTCTATATGAATATGTCTTTGTACGATATGGATTGCCAATAGAAATTGTGAGTGATCGAGGCACACATTTTATAAATGAAGTGATGGAGATCCTTCTAGATGAATTCATAGTAATCCATAGGAAATCAGCCCCGTATCATCCACAAGCAAACGGACAAGCCGAAGCAACAAACAAAACCATATGCACGGTCCTTACGAAGATTGTATCTGAGTCGAGAACTGACTGGGACCAGAAGTTGCATTCAACATTATGGGAATATAGGGTAGCATATAAAACATCAATAGGAACGACCCCATATAACATGGTTTTTGGGCTAAATGCTATCTTACCAATAGAATTCTTGATTTCAACCTTAAGGGTGGCTAAGGATCTAGAGTGGACAGGGCACGAGCTTTCTGATAGAATAGATGACCTGGAAAAGCTAGACGAGCTTCGCCTAAAAGCAGTAGCTTCTATCTATGCTCAAAAAAGGCGACAAAAGGAATTTTTTGATAAGCATGTGCGGACTAAAGAGTTTAAGGTTGGGGACTATGTCCTAGTTTACACTCTGAAACAGCATGCTAAGAAGCTTAAAAAGCGAGGGATGGGACCTCTGGTGATTAAAGATCTATCACCAAGTGGAGCCGTCAAGCTTGCTACATTAGACGGAGAAGAAATGCCCAATTGGATTAGTGGATGCAGAGTGAAAAAGTATCTTTTTCCGCTAACCCAAGACATGCTTCTCAAAATACATCAAGAAAAGCTGCGTGTCCAGAAAAAGAAAAAGATTGTGGAGGAAGCGCAAGCCGAGGCGAAGGAAAGAATGGAGAAAAGAAGACTACTGCGTCAGAAACGGCGCAATGAAGGAGCAATACGAATAAACGCAGTCAGTATAACAGAAATGGATAATGACAAAGAAGAACCCATCATTGAATGCAAAGTAGGAACCAACCAAATCAAAGCCAGAGCACTATTGGATTCAGAAGCTCAAACTAACCTACTTTCACTCAGTTTGTATAGACAATTGACAAATGACACTAAATTACAAACTGCCAAGCAAGAGTTAAAGAGTTACTCTGAGAATTCAATCAAAACTGTCGGATGCACGGTTTTACATATACAGATTAACCAGTATGTGTATCCTCATATGTTTTACGTGGTTGAAGACCAAGCTACACAACATCCATTATTGCTAGGACAACCATGGCAGAAGCAATACAATGCAATGATTGACTGGAGTTCTAAATCAATGCTTATCAAATACGAAGGTGAAAGTCAATCAGTTAAGTTCACCAAAGGAATAGGGCCAACTCCAAAGGAGGAATCAAAGAACAAAGGTAAATAACAACCAGAGAAAAAGAAGAAGCAATGGCAACCAAAAGTTTCTATACAACTGGATTGCTCTTCGACGAGGAACTCTCAACATTGGATAAGGAAGACAAGCAATAATATAACGGCTCAACCTTGGGAAAAAACGGAGTCAACGTTGGTTTGGAGACCAAAAAAGGTTGTGCCAGAGAACACAAAGGTGGAAAACAGAGTCTTCAATACCAGACAACAGAGTGATTCCAGACAATCAAGGACAGTGAAACAGATCTGGATTCCAGAGAAGTTCATAAAGGCACAAAGCTATAGCAAGCAAATTTGGATCCCAAGGATTTGTAAACAGGAACTCCCTTCAGTACAATCCACGGAAACTCCTAGGTATTTCAAGGCGAGGAAATCAACACAAAGAACAAAGCAGGTTTGGGTCGCAAAGAGTTTGTGGCAAGCACAAGTGAAGCGGAAGCAGATTTGGATTGTGAAAAAGAACAACAAGGTGAAGATGAATCCATCTACTGATTCTACTACCGAAGTGCCAAAACAAACCCAAAACCCGACCACCAATCCTTCAATAAAACAAAGAGCAGCTTTATTGGAAAGACTGTTGTATCATCGCTCTACAATTGCATTGGGAACTTATGACCAAAACAACTACAATGCTTCGCCCACAGACACTTCATAGTCGTCCGGGAGGACTCAGACTAGGAGGGGGGGAGGTATACAGGTATACAGGAGCTACAAAGCAGCTACAAGTGACAAAAACAAAGAAAAACAAAAAAAAATTAATTATATTACAAGGGCAGTGTCTTACATGATTTTGCAATTTTTATGTTTGATTGCGGATATTGATAATATTTATGCCCTTATATACCTTGTTTTGCAACAAGAAGAGATCAAATGATGAATTTGGGTCTCTAGACGTGTAAATATCACTAAATAAGAGTGTTTTTGGAGCTAAAAAGTGGAAAAAAGTGGTAATCCAAGTCCAGAAATCACAAATAAGTGTATATTCATATACACAGGGTTACCAGCTATTTATTGTGTATGTTTGGAATTTTTTGGCTTCAATTTGCTATTTTTCTTTATTTTTTATGATTTTCTTGATAAAAGTAAAAGAAAAATAAAAAAGCAGGTGAAACGAGATCAGAAAAAAGAAAAGAATAGACGGTGATGGTCCTAATGACAAGGGCAACCCATGGTAAAAATTGGGTACAATTCTGAAAAAGTTGCGGAAAGCCTGAAATGACAGAATTTTGGCAAAGTGGATAGATTTCTCAGAAACAGGTCAAACGGAGTCCAAATTGAGAAATTTCAAATCCTAAAGTGCATTTCACGACGAGATAGGAGCACATGTCAAATTTGGTAACAAGTGATCCGGGAAGTCCGAAGTTAAGTATTTTTCACATCACTTTCAAGCTCATTTCCACTATTACCTTCTTGGAGAGAGCAAAGAGCACACAGGAGCATCCAACCTTCTACAACCTTCTACGACTGCTACGAGAGCTCAGAGGAGACCAGACATGAGAGGTAGACTCATTGCCATAAGCTTTTGATGCTTATCATTAACTTTTGTCGCGAAAACTGAGCAAAACCAAGAAACAAGAGCAGACGGGGAATGCGGTAGAATGCTAGGTAGTGGCACAACCGCCTAACCAAACCTTGCAAGAACTTATAGGTGGGTTACCCTAGTATAGAAGATGGGTTTCTAACACTCAAAGCTCGAGAAAGAACGACTGGAAAAACCCTAGGTCAACAGAGCCTGCAAGAGGCAAACAGGAAAAAGTTGTCGAAACGACACAAAACTTCTCAGGAAGCTTAACAACATCGAGGGCAATGCAATCATGGAGTATCTCTAGGTTTGGACCACCAAAAGTGGGTCAAAACAACCAATTCGACGACAGACACACAAAGCGTCATTTTGGCATAACGGCTGAAATTGACGACCGAATGAAATGAAACTTCATAAGCAGCTTCAAATATACATGGATGACTTATGTTTGCAAGCAAAACCCAAAAGAAAGCTGATTCACTTACCGATGGTGAAAAAGACGCTTTCGGGCAACCAAATGGAGAGAGATGGAGAACGGGGAGCCAAAGTCAAGTTCAACCAAATAGATGGCTTCACAACATATCCAATGAGCTGGAAATGCAACTCTCGAGAAGAAAAGTTGAAGAAATTCAACTCCAAGGCAAAAAGACGACTTCGGAGACTGAAATGCCTATAAGGGGGCTTTTTAGCTAAACTGATGACTTTTTAAGTTGAAAACTAGTTAGCAGGTCTTAGGGCACTAGCACAAAGCATTCTTTGCAGAAAAAGACCAACATTTCAAGAAAAGACATCATATGCGTATGATGTCTCACAACATGAATTTCACATCCATTTCAACATTTGAGTGCATAGCCTTATTCCACATGTTAATCACATCCTATGAACCAAGTATCATGAGAATTGGAGTTAGAAAACCCAAGGAAAACCAAAAAGACGCAAAGTAGGCCATAAAATTGATTTTTGGTCCTAATTTTGTCAAAATAACTCCAAACTCATTGAAACTTTGAAGGATTGTTGATTAACACATCTACAAGCTATCTGGAACCAAAAAGCACCATTTTGACACAAAAGACATCATACGCGTATGATGTCTATTTGCACTTACATAGCCAAAACTGCTCATTTGTCATCATACATCCATTATATATATCTAATACATGCTACATATGAAATTTGGAACCAATTGGTCAAGAGGATCACCCCATTAGCCCAATTGTAGGAAAATCCTTCACCTAAAGCCTATTTTTGGCCAAATCCAACATACTCAAGTCCAAACCAAGATTTGAGTAGAAACAGTCCTTCACTAGTACATGTGGAGTCCATAGAACCAATCCCATGCAAAATTGATGAAAAAAACATCATACGCGTATGATGTCTCCAGAGCCATTTTTAGCCCAAAATCTATCCAAACTTCATAAATCCACTGAATAAGCCTATCTAAAGCCAAATCCAAGCTTATAGAGAAATTTGATCCAAAAATACACTAAAAGAAATCATACGCGTATGATGTCTCACTATGTGATTTTGGCACCTCAGGGCTTCAACCACCAAACAGAAGTGATCTACATGCCATTTGAAAGTGAACCACCAAGTTTTATCCAATTTGGATCATAAAATCCAAATCCCTTTCAAAATTTTGCCAAGAGCCGGATCTGGACTAAATTGGCCAAAACTTGACCAAATGGGATCCAAACTCAAATCCAAGCATATGATACTCATGTATACACTATCGGCTACAATCACAACCAATATGAAGTCATTTTGACACAAAAGACATCATACGTGTATGATGTCTCCAGCATGATTTTGAGCCCATTTTGTATATTTTTTCACCTACCTTGCATCCTTAGGCCCTGAATAGCTCATGTTTCAATTTTCAAGTCATTTGAATAGTTAAAAGCTTCATTTCGGTTTTCAGTACTAAAAAGACGCTAACTTCTGAAATTGGAGTTACAGGATCCATGGATTCCGCCAAGTCATCGGCAACAAAGAGAAAAAGACCGACAATCAAAGATGCTCTTGCAGAAGCGGAACCCTTTGACATTCCAGCAGAAACCCTCATGCCAACCAAAACTTGGGTGGAGGAAGTAGTATTGGAGAAAGAGGGAATAAAGATCTACCAGGGGACTTTTAGAGATTCTCAAGGGCAAGCGGTGGATGTACCGATGATCCCATAGGAATTGGTAGATTATAGCAGGTCAGAAGACATCAGCAGGTACCTGGAAAGGGCAGACTTGCACAGTTTCTTCCCCTCGAGACCATCAGGTGTGGATACAAGAAGAGTGTACTAGTTGGCAACATCCATTCAGAAGGATGGAAAAGCCACATTGACAGCCATGGATGGAGAGAAAGTAGAAGTACATATCACTCCACAGCTCATTGTAGACGCATTGAAGCTGCACAACAAAGGGAGCTCGGTCAGGGAAAGAAGGGAGGCCATAGAGGTCTATGGGCCCAAGAAGCAGAATGCAACCTATGGAGATATGGCGGACCCAAGAGCGGCAGCCCTTTGCCGACTGTACAACCAATTTCTTCATGTTTGCAGTAAAAGACCGCAAAAGTATGCGACACCACCCCATGCCATTGCGACCACCATCACATGGGCATTAAAGAGCAATATGCCAAAAGAGGTGAATTACGCTCAACACATCCACGAGCAAGTAATTGCCATGCACAACGAGAAGCCAAAGTACATAGGAGGAGCGGAAATTCTGACAAGAAAAGCTTATGAAGCTATTGGAGCTAGAGATCAGTGGCCAAAGGTTCCCTCCCAGAATGAGTGGCTTAGAGAAGCCGACGAGGAGGAAGAACAGCCCGAAGTATCCAAGAGGGAATCCACGAGAGCACGCCGGAAACTAGAAGTAGTTTCAGAACCTGCAGAGGATGTGGACGAGCCGCTTAAGAAGAAAGTAAAGAAGAAGGTTGCTCCCAAGCAAACCAAAAGTCAGAAAGCGGCAAGAATGGAAAGACTAGTGGAGCAGTTTAGAGCGGAAAGAGCTCTAAAGGGTGACTTTGAAGAAAAGTGGGTGCCAGACCCCACTAAAGTCGGAACTAGCTCAGCCAAGCCACATATTGATCAATACGATCAATATATTAAATCTTATGAGGAGTCAGAGGCTATTCTGGAGCAGCAACCTGTCGAGCCATACACTGAAGAGGAGGTACAACAATTAAAAGCTGAGCTGAAAAAAGACGACAAGGGGAAAAGGAAAGTAGATGAGTCTACTAAGCCTCAAGAGAAAGATGGGCAAGCCGACAAAGGGAAAGCCAAGGAAGCTGAGGACAGATATCCCTCTATGACTTATGTACCAAGCCCTAAGAAGACTGAAAAACTTGTGGAGGAGACCACAGTAGAGGTGAACACAGATGATTTGGAAAAGCTCGAGGCCGAGACCAAAGAAAAGAAGATAGATCCAGTTCAGCAAAGGAGAAATGATTATGAGGATCTGGTAGAGATAGGATACACCGAAGAAGAGGCCCTTGAGGCAGTTTATGGGATCACCCTACAAAAACAAGATGAACGGAGAGGGACGGAGAAAAAGACAAAGAGTAAAAAAGAAAGTGAAGAGAAACTGGACGAACCGAGAGTACTAGAAGAGCCAAAGCCAGTGGAGGTGGTGGCGGAAAGAGCTTTAGAGTTGACAGATGATGATGAAAAAGACATGCACATGGTGCATGAACTGCTCAGCAAGATAAAAGAAAGGTCCAAGGCAAAGGAAGTAGAGATTGAGACAGCCAAACAAAGGGAAGCGGATTTGCAGAGAAAATTAGAGAATGCTATGACTGAATCTGAAAGTCATAAAGAATCACTCTATGACACGGAAAACGAGAGAGACGGCTTGATACTCCAGCTAGCCGAGGCTTCAAGAGAAGTAACAAGTGCACAGAAAGCAAGGGAGCGGATCGAGGATGAGTTGGAGGCGGCCAAGGATGAGCTCATTGAGCTAAGGGAGAGAGTCGAGCTCCAAGAAAGAACAATCACTAGACTCAGGACTACCCCTAGAGCTAGCAGAGCAGGAACCGAAAAAGAGGGAGCTATCATACCAGCTTTGGAAGACCAGGTCCGAAGCTTACAAAGAGAACTGAGATTAGAGCAAGTGCAAAGGTTGCACATTGCGGAGGGATCATTGGCCGTAGAGGAGAGGCTCACATTAGAAATTTAAACACTACGGACAGAGAATGAGGCCCTCCGCAAACAACTCCAAGATCTACAAGAGCAACAAAGAAGATAGACAGAGACACCACAAGAAGAATCAGGTGGAGAAGCCATAGAGCTACCAGAAACTGGAGAGGCAACCACAATTGAAGATCCAGCCCTAGCTCAAGAAATGGCCTCGACTTCAAGAATCTCTGAAGAAGAAGAACAAAGGCTCCATGACCAAATAGAAAAGTCAGTAGAGGAGAGTGCCAAGGCTGAAATGGAATGGGAGAGGACACTCCTAATCTCCATTAGACTTCAGGGACTAGACACAAAAGTGCTCCATGAACAGTGGATGCAACCCAGCCTGCCTTTCCCTTTGATGAAATTTGAAGTGCTAAAGACTAAAAAGAGAATAGAGGAGGAGCAGTATGTTGCTCTTTACGAAGGCGACATCACAAAGGAGGAACAATCAAAGAAGATAGTAGATTCACAACCTAGATGGAGGAAAGGTTGGTTGAACAAATACCCAGCCTACCTCATCTACTTGGTGGATGCACCAAAGGAGATTCGGGAGGATGCAACCTTCTGCCCGGTGCCAAGAGTCAGAAACTGGAAAGAGCATGGCAGGATTGCAGAAAAGAAGCCAAATTGGCTTAATTATCCCAGGATGCCAGGACCAAAGGCAGGAGAGAGAATAGGTAAAGCCTACATGGTGAAAACCCTAACGGGCACCATCAAGCTCTTTACTGGCTCTCCTGACCTTTCATGTCAGATGCTCAAGAAAATCTGTAGGACTCTCTTAGCTTGCATTGAAGTGTTCGCGCCAAATAAAGCCACGACCTCGAGTCTACTATCGACAGCCGACACGGTGACTGATATGATGTACGATCTTTCATTACAGCCTTCTCCAAAAGTGTTATACCTCCTATACCAAAGGATTATGTTTTTGCCTAGCTTCCACATGCAAACATTCGAAGAAGCTTTCTACACCGGCTTTTTCATCCACGAAAGCAAAATATTCGGCCCAACCTTGACCATCGGTAACCTACGATACGAATCACATTTGCAGATGCTCAAGACGACAGGACTTTATTGACCAAGCATAAAAGTCATGTCAGGGACAACATGAACGCGGAGGGGGGGAGTGTTGAGCCAGCAGAGGATCACACCCACATTTTTGCTCACACTCATCATTTTGTAACCATTGATTGTAATAAATGTCTTTCCGACATTAATTTTGATTTGAGCCATTCATTAAGTAACGGGACTCAATTGAGTTTCCGGCTTGTAATCCCGAAGTAATTTCACTTGCTGATGTAATGAGTTAGAGATGTTCTCACCTCCAAGGCTGAGGTATATAAGCCAAAGTTTTTGTAACCTAAAGGATTTAGATTATTAATCAAAGTGAGTTTTTGAGCGCCGTGACTGTGTCTGAGAGAGAGAGAGAGAGTGAGAGTCTTATCTACTTGCTACGTGAGCTACGGAGCCGCCATTGGAGAAGCAACACTGCCATTGTGTTAGCAACGGCGAGAGCTACGCACAAATACCAAGAGTGCGCGCTATCGGCTTCTATGTGTGGTAAGTTCCTACGAGCTTCGGTGTGAGTTTTCTTCCAACTCGTGTGTCGGAATTGAGCGTGCAGCATATCTATAGAACCACAACGAGTAGAGCTACGCATTAGTACTATCGGGGTCAAGTTTTGGTCACCTGTATATTTCGGCCTGTCTTCATACGCGTTTACCGCACGGAGTGGTTATAGGTTGATTTTGCAGTTCAAGTCTTTAGGGTGTTGTTCTTACCTAGTGTATAGACTTCCCCTTGAGTTTGAGATTGATTCAATGATTCTAGATCTTGTTTCGTATAGCATTCGTTCGTAGTACGGATTTCAATCACTTGCGTATTTTAGAACTTAGATTTGATTTCCTTAGTAGTGATTGTCATTAGAAGGTCGAGTAGGTGATTTGACACACACCTAGTTGTTTCCATGCGCCTGCGGGTCAAGCTCCGTCCTCGTCTGACAAATTCTGTTGTTGGTTGAGTTCTCGCTATTTAGCTTCCGCTAGCGGCGTAACCGCCTTAACAGCGGTTGAGGTTGATGCATTGGTTTGATGTCAAATAATTTCATTTGTATGTTTTGCATGCACCCAAAAATGGCAAATAAGTTGTTTATTGCATATGTGTGATGTTATGGTATATGGTTGATCAAAGTGACGGGGTTGTTTTGCATCATGATTATGTTGATGGGATGATGTCATGTTACATATGGAACCTCATGGATGGATGTGGACATCTCATATGCATGTGTATGCTGCTTTCCACCCTTTAAGGTTAAAAACTAGCTCTATGTGCTAGGGGGTGAGGTGCGGTCATAGTGCATCTCTTATGCATGGTAAAACATTGACCAAATTGGATTTTGAAGTCATGTTTAGTTGGTGGTTGAATTTATTTTATGCATAAAATGTTCATATTTTGAGGGCCATGTGTATGGGCTCAGTTTGATTGTAGTGGATATGTCAAACTCCAAGTGTGGGACTTGGTTCAATATAGAATATGGTTTATTATTAAGGGTTGAGATCCCTCATGGATTGTGGTTGTGATTTTGATTGTGGAAGCCGGTGTGGCTCTTGGATATATTTTTTGGATATGGTTGTGGTGCCAAAATTTTTGTAGCCATGTTATGTGCTAAAGTGATTTTGCAAGATTGGATGTGCATCCCCCTGAGATTGGTACTCACCCAATTAAATGATTTTGATGGTTTATGGTGGATGTGTAAGGGTATAGACCTTGTACAATTTAAGTACTTGGATGTGTAAGGGTAGAGACCCTGTACAATCTTACTACTTGGAGAAAATTGTCTGTGCATATGGAAGATGCTATTGTGATTTGGACTCATATGTTAAGTTTCTCATGGCAGCATCGCTAGAAGACTGGGAATCACCTACATCACTTAGCCTTAGACAAAAGGGTCGTCTAAACTAGTATGGTTGGTGTTGATTCCCTACTACCTACTGGTATTTGGGATCCTTTCAAAGCTCGAGTTCATGGAGGGAGGCAAAGCAGCCTCAACCTAGGTTTGGCTTAGGTAGGTTGGAGGTGTTCTGGCTCACTCCTAGCGAAGTAAAATTCTCTCTGTCCATAGTAGAGCAGAAGTGGATATGTGATTTTGGTCGATCCCTATACACGGTCTGGTACTCTATTAGTCATTTTATAATTTTGATGTTATGGTATACCCGGATTTTGTTATTGCATTAATTCATGGTTACATGTTTCATGTAGATGGGGCATTTAAAGATTCTCTTTTGTCATTCTCCCAAGTCTCTGCGCACTCTATTTCACCCTCCACTATTCTTTGCAGTGTATACTTATGTTAGCAGATGGACCACCCGGGCACCCTCCTAGTTGGTCACCTTGTCATAAAGCGGCCAATTTTGTACTCCCATTTCATATTTTTAACGTTACGGTATACCCAAATTTTGTTATTGCATTAATTTATGGTTACATGTTTCATTTAAATGGGGCATTTAAAGATTCTCTTTTGTCATTCTCCGAAGTCTTTGCGCACTCTATTTCACCCTCCACTACTCTCTCTCTCTCTCTCTCTCTCTCTCTCTCTCTCTCTCTCTCTCTATATATATATATATATATATATATATATATATATATATATATATATATATATATATGTAGGTATGTATGTATATATACATATATATGTATATATATATATATATATACATATACATATATATATATACACATATACATATATATATATACACATATACATATACATACGTATATATATATACATATACATAAATATATACATATACATATATATACATACATATATATATATACATATATACACACACACACACACACACACACACACACACACACATATATATATATATATATATATATATATATATACATATATATATACACACATATATATACATATGTATATATATATGTTTCGACAATGTGGCGTATACTTATGTTAGTAGATGGACCACACGAGCACCCTCCTAGCCAATTTTGTACTCCCATTTCTTTTCCCAAGAAAAGCATTGTAAATATGAGGAACTCTAATTTTTAGCGGAGTGATCATTGAGCCTGATTTTTATAAAATTTGAACTGTATTTGTTAAGTATGAAGCCTGATTTACCCCTTGTAATTTTCTGTATTAAAAACACACATTTGTAAGGCCCTCATTATAAGGAGAAGCCATCGTGCATGAAGAAAAATCACTCGCCGAAAATCAAATTTTTTCACGGCCATCATCGGAATATTCCTTTTTGTCGGAATATTATGGCTGGATGGCGGCGGCCGAAAAGTGGTTGAAAAACAGCCCCGGTCGTTTGGTCGGTTTGCCAGTGGCCGGTAGCCGGTGGTCGAATTCAATGGCCGGTGGCCGAATTCAAAAGCGGACTTGTCTTCTCAAGGACAACCACATATGGGTGGATTGGAGAGTTCAATTTGGACTTGTCTATACAAAGGCGGTTACACATGGCTGTCTCTCGTGAGGAAACCCTTTTGGCCTATAAAAGGAGGCCATTTCTACACACATTTTATAGTGTGAAGTTAATGCAACAAGGTGGGTGTGAAGTGGTGAGAGTGAAGCAAGGCGGGAGCTCTATTAAGGGTATAATCCCTTTGTAACCTACTTCTTGTTTGAAGTACTAAAGCCATTAAGTGGCTGCTTTCCTGTGGATGTATCCCACAATGGGTGAACCATGCATATCGTGTGTAATCTCTCTCTCTCTCTCTCTCTCTCTCTCTCTACTCTATAATCTCTTGTGTGTGAAAATTATCTCTCTCCATTAAGTAATCTACTCAATTATCTACTTAGCTACGTCATATTTCCTAACAACTGGTATCAGAACAAGGTTTGCTCGTAGCTAAATTATCTCAAGGAAAGGACTCCTTGAATTGAGTGGGAGTAATGGCGGAGGAAGGGAAGCTCAAGATTGAGAAGTTCAACGAAAAAAACTAACAACATTGGAAGATGCAAATTGAAGACGATCTCTACCAGAAGGACCTCTATTTGCCACTAGGCGGTCTTGCAAAGAAGCCCGCAACGATGGTAGATGAAGCATGAATCGTCCTTGATCGAAAGGCACTGGGAACAATCCGGTTAGGCTTGGCGTCAACGGTGGCCTTCAACGTTTCGGAGGTGAAGACCACGGAGGACTTGATGAAGTCACTTGACGACTTCTACGCGAAACCATCGGCATCCAATAAGGTATTTCTCATGAAGCGCTTGTTCAATCTAAAGATGACAAAAAATGGTTCAGTTGCAGAACACCTCAATGACTTTAACACCAACATAAGTCAACTTCAATCGGTGAAAATAAATTTCGATAATGAAGTGCGAGCTCTCCTTATACTATTGTCTCTATTGGATGTTGGGACAGCCTTGTGATGGCTGTAAGTAATTCTATTTTTGGCACAAATACTCAAGTTTGATGATGTTGTGGGTGTTCTCCTAAGCGAGGAAATACGAAGGAGAAGCACAGGAGAATCGTCAAGTGCTGCACTGTTAGTGGAAACAAGAGGAAGGCCTAAGTAAAGGTTCAAAAACCAAAAGGGCCATGATCGCTCAAGACAGAGCAAGTCATGCAGAAAGTTAGTTCTTGAATGTTGGAACTGTGGCAAGAAGGGCCACGTCAAGAAGGATTGCTGGTCCAAGAAGAAGAAGAAGTCGGAGTCTCAAGACAACAAGCCAACATAGGAGGTCAATGTGGCAGGTAAAGTAGAGGAGGAAGCTCTATTCTCTCATTAGACAGTGCGGCTAGTTTTTAGATAGTAGATTCCGGGGCTTCATTCCATGCGACAACACACAAGCAATATTTCCAAGATTACACCAAAGGTAATTTTGGGTATGTATACTTGGGAGATGATGAAGCTTGTGAAATTGTCGGCAAAGGTACAGTTTGTGTTAAAACTGCTAACGGAAATGAATGGAAGCTTAAAGATGTTACGCATGTTCCTTTTCGTAAAAAATTGATCTCTACAGGACAATTGGATGATGAAGGTCACAACATTGCATTTGGACACGAACGGTGGAAGATCTCAAAGGGATCTCTGGTGGTTGCCAAGGGAGAAAAGATCGGTACACTTTACTTGTGTACTGTTAGCACACAATCTTCAACTTGTGCAATAGCTACGAAAGTTGACAGTGCGGTGTGGCACTATTCGGCTTGGACATATGAGTGCCAAAGGAGTGCAAATCCTTCAAACAAAGAAGCTTCTACCAGGTTTAAAAGAAGTGGACTTAGAGTTCTGTGAAGATTGTGTTTATGGTAAACATAAGAGGGTAAATTTTCAAAAATCAAGAAATTAAAGAAAAATAAAAAACTTGAATTGGTTCATTCTGATGTTTGGGGTGCTACAAGTACACCATCACTTGGTGGCTCATTGTATTATGTAACTATGGGACGCATGTCTAACCTCACCATCCTATCTTATTGTATTTTTAGCGAGAACCACAATTATTTTATCAATCCATGGGATGAAGTTGACTTGACTAGTGCATAGAGGCTACAAGAGGGTGTCAATCTCTCGGAAAACAACTAACAACTCACGTCTAACTCAGGCTACACTCAAGTGACTGAAATCACCAAAAGCCAATCGCTCATCCGCAAACAAATCACATCTATTACAGCATCAGATGACATCCAAACATAACAAAACTTCTAGGACAAGTATATATTACCTAAGCACACATGCTTATGGTCTCAAACCCCACTTTAGGTCAAGTTCCAAAATCGCGATTATTAACAGTAGTGGATTTTTGACCTAGTCGTTTTCGGCTCAGAATGCATCTAAATGCTTAGCAATGATGCCCCAATACCCCACCTATGCTTAGTTTTTGATTTAAAAGTGTAAATGCCTAGTTATGATGAAATTAGGCCGCGCGTCGATAATGCCAAAAGATACGAAATACTATAAACTGCTTACGTCAATGCGTAGAGCTCTTTCCTACGGTTGTAATGTAGAAAACACGATTGCAATGTGACAACCGAGGAGGGAGTAGGAAGCGAGAGAAGGAGAGGAGTGAGCGCCGTTAGCTCATGCTATCCAAAAACTTATTAAAAACTTACAAAAATTGGCTTTTATACCTTAGCCAAGGTCTTTGGGTGGTCAAAACTAATAATCTGGAGTTCTACCAAAGATGAGAAATGACTGGCTGATACAATCTGGAAGCTTGTAGACTGGCTTATTAATTACAAAGTTTATCCGAGAAAATAGGAGTTACAATATTCCCGATTTATCAAAATAATAAATGTTTTACAAAGAGAACTCCAGAAAATGGTATCCGTGGTAGCTTGCTGCTAACATTCCCCCCTCCTCGTCTGTGTCGTCCCTTGACACAGCTTCATGGGCTGCAATAATCTTCGGGTTGATGGCTAGCGAGGCAGTCTTTAAGTGCATCCAGTGCCTTCTGGTATCTGATTTTTCTTTCTTTGTCTGGAACTTGCAAAAATTGCATGGTGACTCTGTTCTTCAGCTCCACCGCTAAGTAGCCTACAAATTTGGATGTGAGGTTGCTGATCACTGGTGCAAAGATCTTCGTTTTCCAAGTGAAGAAGCTAGTGTAGAAAGATTCCTCAAATGCCAACATATTGCTTGATGGTAAAAACATACATCTGGTATAGAAGCCATACAGGAATTCTTCTGAATGTTGTCCACTCAAATCATAGCACAAGCCTTTGTTACCTTCTAAAAATGCGATCCATGGGGCTCTTGCTTGCTCAAGCTCATTAAAAACTTGGATGCATGTGAGCAACATTCTGTAGATTTTAATTAGCATTGTGCAAGAGAGATCTGGTAGATTCTTGAAGAAAGACATGGCGCCCGTTAGGGTTTTCACCATGTATTCCTCTGTTGCTTGTCCTGTCTCTGGAGTTGGTAGTCTGGGGTAGTTCAGCTAGGTTGGCCGCTTCTTTGTCAGTGCCTCATGCTCTTGCCATGTCCTTACTCTGGGTACATGACAAAATGTGGGATCTCTTTGCAGGGCTGCAGGTGCTCTTGTGAACAAAATCAGATATCTCGGATTCTTGTTTAACCAACTCCACCTCCACTTGGGGTGGTCTTTATCTGCGCCATCTTCTTGCATGTCTTTGTAGAGCCTCTCCTTTATCTGTAGTACCTCCACTTTTATGAGAGGGTATGGCAGGGATTCTGATGCCATTGCGCATTGATCTGATTGAGAGTGAGTTGAGTGACATTGATAGAGTGTAGAACTCTCAACTCCCAATCCATTGCGGCTTTCCACTACTCATCCACCTCTTGGGTGATCTTCTCTTTCATTGCATCCTCCTCAGCTTTTGGTAGCTGGACCATAGGCACTGTGTCTACATCTGTGATGTTAATATGAAAATCCTCTTCACCACTCGGCTCTACCGTGGGCTGTGTTTCCAACTCAGCAAATGAGACCGAGGGTATGTCTATCTGCGGCGGCTCTGAAGTGCCTACCTCTTCCTGCGTATCCGGCCTTCCTTCCACCAGGAGCTAGTTAACTCTCTTGAGCTCAACTATTTCTTTAAGGAGCTCTTCTTCTCTCTGGACCCACATCAAAGCCAGGTCCCTTCGCTGTGATTGCTCTAGCTTTAATTCTAACTCAAGGTCCTTGTTCTTCTTTTCTAGTGCCTTGTATACTTTATCAGTCCCTTTGATCGAGGCCACGGTAGGATTTTCTCTTATTTTCTGTAAGAAGATCTCCTGATCATTGATTCGCTGTTTAGAGTACTATAAAGAGGCATTTGCAACATCCAATTGCACTTGAATTTTTTGAGTTGAAAGCAATGTTGTAAGAAGTTCATTTGTAACTTCTGTCAGCTGCTCGTCGTTCGCTTTGCAAGCATCGGATAACTTGGTGAGCAGATCACCTAACTCCTCCATTTCTTTTTGCTGTCTATCTCTAGCTAGCTGATGCTATTCAGCTTTTGCTTTTATCTCCTGCACTTGCCTCTGAAGATCAGTGATGACAGTCATCCTGTCTTCTAACTCTCCTTGGAGAACGTCAATCACCATCTCGAGCTCTTTAGCCTTGGTACTGCGGATAAGTGCTGTTGGTCGGAGTCTCTCTGTCATATCTTGCATCTGCCTTGCATAATTGTTTACTTGCAATATGACCTCGTCATTTGACTGCCAATCCTCCTGTCTTGCTAGCTCAGTGGATGTGCCTGCAGCCTCATGTGTCTCTTTCTGCTGCATCGCAGCTGCTGGTTCTTCTTGCGTGGAGGTAGAGGTTTGTTTTTTTTTTGTCATCCTGAGGCCTTGTGAATGCCTTGACTATTTCTTGCTATGTGGAAGTAGAGGGTACTGGCCCAGACTCTATAATCTCTTCAGGTGCAGGGATCACTTCCTTCTCTTGCTCAGGTTCTTTATGTTGTTACTCCTATTGTGTAGCAGTGGCCACTTGTGCAGTGGTAGCCTCTTGCTCTAGCTCTGCTTCTTTATCTTTTTGTTTCTCTTGCTGGTCAGCCTCTTGTGCAGATTCCATTTCTTTGGTGGACTCATATTTTTTTGGCTTTCTCTTCTTCAGGTGATGGTGGTGGGCTTGTCATGGGATGGTCTTGTTGTTCTGTAGGTGGTGAGGTGGGTCTGGGAGACTCATAGCCTTGTTCTTGGGCTTCTTCCCTTGCCATTTCTTCAACTCTTCTGATCTGTTCCTCTGCCTCTTTGGCCTTTTTAGTCGCTTCTTTGGCTTCTTTCAGCTTGAGGGCTTTGGCTTCTTGGTACATTTTCTCCAAAGTCTTTGTGGGGTCTTCAACCTCTTTTCTTGTGTGATGCTTCGTTCTTGGGCCTTTAAGTCTGCTTGGCACCCATTTCTCTGGGTCCTTCCCATGTGCTCGTCGATTGCACTAGTAGGTGTGTTTTTCTCTTTCAAAACAAGCTTGTTTCTACGCGGTCTCTTCTTGGTGGGCGGCCACAACTTTTCTCTTCATTTCTTCTCTTCTCGCTCTCTTCTACTCGTTATCAGAGCTCTTGTTGCTGTGCCTTTTTGGCAAGCTGTCAGCTGATTCTTCATCGGATTTATAAGATATTTTGCCTGAACTTGTAGCTCTTGGAGATGGTTGTGCTGCCAATATCCATGTGTTTTGGTCAGGGGCAAGTGGTGTTATCAGAGCTCTCGTTGCTGTGCCTTTTTGGCAAGCTGTCAGCTGATTCTTCATCGGATTTATAAGATATTTTGCCTGACCTTGTAGCTCTTGGAGATGGTTGTGCTGCCAATATCCATGTGTTTTGGTCAGGGGCAAGTGGTAGATTGTCGGCCATGCCGATGGCATGCTATGCTATCCTGACCTTGTAGCTCTTGGAGATGGTTGTGCTGCCAATATCCAGGTGTTTTGGTCAGGGGCAGGTGGTAGATTGTCGGCCATGCCGATGGCATGGTATGCTATCCTCGTCAAGACTTCTGGCGCACCCAAGTAAGTGATTTTTCCTTCTTTCTTAGTTCCCTTCAAGGTGGTTAGGACATACTGCATGTGGTCCACTGGTTGCTTGGTTGTTGATTTGAGAACTTGGGTAAACGTGGTGGCAACCGCGTGATTTGGCATAGTGTACCTTGGTGGCCTTTTTGCCAAAAAAATGGAAAGCTGATGGTATAATCTGGCTGGCCCTTCCACCTATTTGTGATTAAAATCTGCAAAGGTAGCCATGGTGGTCTCTTTGGTAAAAGTGCCTGCTGTTTTCCTGTCCCTTGCTCTCATGATCATTCCCTCTGTAGGTAGTCTGAGTGCTTCTGTCAGTATATCTTTAGCTATGACCACTTTGACCTTGTTTCCCTGAGTGTCAGATATCTATGTGGTTCCATCTTCTTTAATTGTGGATAGAAGCTCGTAAGCTTTCTGAAAATCCACTCCGCAAGGCTCCTGTTCGTAGAAGTCTCTGAGTCCAAGCCTACAGTTGGCTTCTTTGGTCTCTGGCTTCGTGGCAGCATCATATACTTCTTTGGGTAAGAGTTGCAACTCCACCTGATGCCTCTCTTCACTCTTGAATCTGCCGGTGAAGACTGTAGTATGGTGCTCTTCTAGCTGTTCTTTGGAGAGGTATGTTTCTTTGACTGAATCTGGGTCTAGTTGATATGCGGGTAGTTCTTGTAACTTCTCCTTTTGGTTGAGCTTCTTCTTGGCCCTCTCTACTACCTGCATGTCTCCTATTCAGTGAATAGAGTGCAAAGTTAGCAGATTTGTCAGAATTTTCTTTGAAATGTCCTTTAGGTTGAAATGCTGACAATTTTGGTCCAATTTGCTTCAAATCAATTTCTGAACAAGCATAGATGCATAAAAACATGCAAGGAACAAAACTATAAAGTCAAAACAATTTTTGCAACCAAAGTAAATAATCGCAATTATTTACGACTGAGCAATTTTTTCAACTTTTTGCAAACTTGGCTTCATAGGCTTGAAGTATATACCAAATACATACTCTGAGAGAAATATGGGCTAATTTGGATGCATAGGGTGAAAATGGAACCAGATTTTGGCTTTAGGTCTCTAAAACCGTAATATAAAGGAAATTTGAGATTTTGAGCTCCAAATTGGTTCAAACTTGGCTAGTGGGCTTAACACATCATGTACTTTGGATGTATGATAGCAAAATATCCAAACTTCCCAATTTTGGCTAGAAAGTAAATAATCACGATTATTAACTTTTCTTCCAAAATTAACATTTTTTGGTACAAACTGGTTCTAGGCATTGTATAGACCCTGTATATGAGATATGAGCTGATTTTGATCAAGAAATGTTGTCTATAACCCAAAAATTGGCTTGCAAAGACTTCTTTCGCGTTTTTTTGACAATTTTCCAAGTAATGGGTGCTCATTTTGGCTCATACTTGATTTTTGGCATATAATAGGTGTGTACACATGATAGGTGAGGAGATGTGACGATTTCCAATAAAAAATGATGCAAAAGTAAATAATCGTGATTATTTACAACAGTGACAAATTCTTTGCAAAACTTACAACTTTTGACCTAGACATATTTTATATACCTAAAACAAGTCCTAAATTGAATTTGGTCAACTTTGGTTATGCTGGAATCACTTTGTGCTTTGTCAACTCTGAAATCACCGTTTTTTGTGACTACACTATCTGTTGGGTTGGTCAGTCAACTTTGAGGCTTTGGACTTGTCCACAACATAGTCGTGAAGCAACCTGTCCAATTCCGGCTCATTTGGAGTCAGTTTGACCCCGTATGTCGAATATGATGCTTTGTAGCCTTCGAGCCATTTACTGCTTTTCGAGGGCTTTGCTTGATTGATTTCACCAAATCAATAATATACATTGTATATGAACCTCGTAGGCAAGCCATCTGTGGAGTTAGATCGGAATTCTGGCATTTGCCAAAAACCTAGCTTTTCTACTAGGGACCTCCTCGACCCTTGTCAAATGGTCAACTGATGATATAGAAAGGTTCTATTATGTTAAGGCATGCTATGGTTCAAATCCCATCTGATTTGGTCGAGCTGACAGGCCGCTATGGTCAGTTTTTGGTCGTAGGTCTTCGTGCACTGCTCGATTTCTAGGGTTTTTTCTAGGGCTTTAGACTAGCTACCGACCGTACAAAATGGATCATTGACCAGTAAAGAACTTACCCCTCATGTCTCATGTGAGATGGTGCTGAAAACGGTTAACTGTGGACTTCGGAAAAGTCGTGTGAAAGAGGTCGAAATCTCTCTCTGCAAAGGCTGCAAGTGGAAATGAGGTGGTTTTAGCCTACCTTGGATATCTATACCCGGACTTCCTGAACCAATTTTTCCCAGATTCCCTCATTAATCCTACTAGGCCGTGAAATCTATGTTAGACTCAAAAATTTCCCTTATCGGATTCCTGTAGCTCATTTTGCAAGAATTTTACAAAAGTAGGCCTGGCCGCCCACTTTAGGCTTCCCACTTCCATCTTTTGATTTCATTGAAATTTTTTGTGCTTATCTGCCTTGTCTTTTTAATCACCATCATGTCTTCTGTTTTTCCATCTGAGCTTCCCTGCTATTTATTATTAATTTTTGACTTGTTTATTTATTAAAATCAAAGGAAATATCAAAATGCTCTAAAAAAGTAAAGTGAAAATCCAATAATTGAGAGAATCCATTGAAAAAAATAGCTTTATTGTTTTTTGTTGGATTTTTCTATTTTTAAGCTTCATTATCAATGAAACTGATGAAAATACCCAAAAAAGGACTATTTTTGATGATTTTTTGATAGTATATACACTATTTACACTCACCGAGAAGATATTATCAATGAATTTTCCCTTGATGATGAATTATAAGAGAATTATTAGGTAATTTTGCAAAAAAATCACATGTAAATATCGAACTTTTATCTCCGTCTTCAAACATTACCCTTAATTACTTAGTACTTAGTGCCCTTCCACCCCTCCTAGCTGGCGTACTCCGAGAAGACTATGTGCATGGGTTGAACAATCGTGTCTATGCATAGTCATGGTTGGCTCTACCATGCTATGAAGATCAATGCAATTCAAATCAATATGTTGTGCAAGAGCTGGTCTTGAGTAATTAACTCAAGGGTTTCTGATGTCGAGGTTTGCTACTGATGTCTTCCAAAGAGAAAATCTTGTAGCTTGTGTACTCTCTGTTTAATTGTACCATCAGGATGCTTTAGCACACTGATTGCTTGAGTTGTTGGTAGCACTTTTGACTGTTGTCGAGCTTTTTCTTGCCATTGGTAGCTTGGTCTGCTTGGTGCTCTATGGTGTGGTGGAGTTTTTTGAGACTTAACTCGCCATTGCTTGATTGGTTTTACGGTTGGTGGAGAAGATAAGTACTCTTTTTTTGCAAACCAATTTCATGTTAGGTTCCTTGTTTGGAGGTGCTCATCTCTGTGTTTTAACCCTTGGAACCTTCTGTTGTTTTGTAAGTGAAGTTTTAGGAACCCATATCCAAATCGGTTTATCCTTAAGCTGTACTTTTGGTAACCAAATTTTCCTGACTCCTTGCATGCTACTTGTAGCATTTGATTGTCGACGGGATGGACAAGATTGACTACTTTGTGGTTTGGTCTACGGATTGCTTCTTTTCCATTCCTCCTTGCTTGGTGCAATTAGCTGATTTGTATCCCAATCTGGTACTGCTTTGTATGTTGGCATCCAGGGAATTCTAAGAATCATCATTTCATTCATGTGTTCATCTGGTAATCATACAAACTGATGAGGACATTAATATCCATATACTATCACGTTCAAGTTGACTACTCCCAATGTTGGAGTTGGGTTCTTGTTGCATCCTTTGATTGTTGTTATTCTTGCTGTCGATGCTTGACTTGTTGCCTTCTTGTACGTGGAATAACTTACTCCATTTACTCTAGCTCCTGTATCGACCAAAGCATTGGTGCTATGATTGTTGAGCTGTACTTTGATGCACAGCTCCATTCCGTCTAACCAGTCATCATCTGATGAAACTGCATCTTTAGGTAATTCCCATTGTCGGTCATCTATTTCCAGAGTGTTGATGGGAATCAGTATCTGTTGATTCTTGAGAGCAGCTTTTCGCTTGAGTACCCAAAGCCGAGCTTCCTCTTGGGCTTCTTCAATAACCTACTGCCGTTTAATCTTCTTTTGCTTGGCTGCATGAATTCTTTCTAGCAATCAATTTGTTAGTGAAAAATTGTATTTCTTTAAACGACGTCCACTAATTCAATTAGCCATTGGTTCACCATCTAGGGTGGACAATTTTACTGCTCCACTTGGAGATACATCTTCAATGATAAATGGTCCGTTTCCCTTTTTCTTAAACTTGGGAATGTGTTGCTTAAGGGAATAGACTAAAACTATGTTTCCTTTCTTGAAGATTTTTGTGATTAAGTGAGAATCAAAAAACTGTTTTTGTTTCCACTTTTGTGCATAGATGTGAGCTACAACAGTTAGCCTTTGCTCATCTAGCTTTTCCAAATCTTCAAGTCTTTCGGACAATTCATGTCCAGTCCATTCAAGATTCTGTGCTACCCTTAATGTCGGCAATAGAAATTATATTGGAAGTATGGCATCAAGACTATAAACAAGGTTAAAGGGTGTAGCATTTAAAGCTGTTTTGGATGAAACTCCATAAGCCGATAGAGAAGCATGGAGATTCATTTCCCAGTCTGTCCTTCATGAACCAACCACTTTAGTGAGCACCGAGATGAGAATTTTATTTGTATACTCATCTTGTCCGTTTGCTTGTGGGTGATGGGGAGCTTATTTGTTATGGATGACCATAAACTCATTAACCTCATTGAGGAAATGAGTTCCCCGATCTCACTGACAATTTCTATTGGTAGTCCCTATCTCGTGAATACATACTCATATAAGAATGCAACATTGGTTCTGGCATCATTCTTTTGAGTTGCTTTAGCCTCGGTCCACTTGGTCAAAGAGTCCGTAGCTACAATGATATATTGAGCTTGGGTTCTATAACCAAGTGGTTGTATTGGTCGAACAAAATCTATACCCCATTTTGTGAAAGCTCTAGCCCCCATCATTGGTCTTAAGGACATGCTATCTACTCGTGTTGGCATTTTTTCTCATTGACAAGCATCACACCTTCAAACATATTCTTTGGCATCTGCAAAAAGTGTTGGGCACCATATGCTGGCCATCAAGATTGCTCTTGCGGTGGTCTCACTAGAAAAGGGACCTCCAGCTAATCCAACATGTGCTTGTTCTATAATTGGAATATACTCGTTTTCATTTGCACATAGACGCAAATGTTGATCTTTACCTCTCCGATACAATTGGTCCCCAATAAGAGCATAGTCTCTTGCTGGAGTTTCAATTGCTCTCTGACGGCATTTACTCATATCCTCAAAAAATGTTCGGCTCGATAAGTAAGTAACTAGATAGTTACTCCATTTAGGAACATGTAACATTTGAAACAATATTACATGAGGTATGGGTGTTTGTTTTTTACATTGAGGGAAATCCTTTACAAAAGATCGAACATCTCTCCTCTTAGTCGGCCAATAATACTTTAAGTCTAAAGATTTGTTGCATAGTTTGGTCTTCCGCAAAGTGACGTCCTACTATGGTAACATGTGCTTGACTTAGGTACTGTTCTTTTTCTTTAGGATTAATGCATAAAAGCAATATCCCGTCCCGATTTCTTTTGTATAGACTACCAGCTAGTAATTGATACATAGCCGATTGCTCAATTAATCCGATTGTGATAGGACGTGGTATTTGTGAATCCACTTGAGCTATTGTCATCAATGACACAATGTTTTTCGACCATCGAAGTATCATTTCCACGGAGAATAAATAGGCATCTGGTAGATCATCGTCTACCCCTTTAGGTGGTTCTCCTGAAACAATTCTTGACAAATGATCTGCTTATTGATGTGTAGTGCCTTTTTTTACAACCACAACGAAATCAAATTCTAGAAGAATGATGAACCATCTCAGTATTCTCCCTGTGCTGCATGGCTTGTTGACCAAACACAACAAATCTTGGTGGTCCACAAAGAACACAAACTTGTTGGCTAATAGATAATCTCTAAACTTTTTAATGACATAGATCATTCCTAATCGTTTCCTTTCGATGGTGGTGTAATTCTTTTCCGCCATGTTCAATTGTCGGCTAGCATAAGAAATAGGAAAGTCAAATTTTCCATCTCTTGGTTGAGCTACTATACAACCGATAGCAAAATTGGAAGCATCTACATGTACGTGGAATACCTTATTTCAATCTGGTGCTTTCAATATTGGAGCTGAGGTGAGAGCCTGCTTGAGATTCATGAAGGATCCTTCACATGCCTCAGTCCATTCAAAGTGTGTAATCAAGCTATACATGGGTTTTGCAATTATAGCGTACAATGAAGGCTTGTACCCCCTTGACTGTTGTTGGTCTAAGAAAAGCAACAATGACATGAATCTTGTCAATATCAGTAGCTATGCCATTTTTAGACAATATATGTCCAAGAATTTTTCCTTGTCTACCTATGAATGTGCACTTTTCAGGATTTAAGCAAATCCTTTAAAGTCTATATTTTTCGAATAACTTTTTGAGGTGTTCAAAATGATCATCCCGGATTGATGAATGTACGCATAGATCATCCATATATACTTCTAAGAATTTCCTAAAATATTCTTTGAAACCATGGTCATCAACCTTTGAAATGTGGCGGGAGCATTAGCTAACCCAAATGGCATAACCCGATAGGCAAATATACCCCATTCTGTTGCACAAGCAATTTTATGCCGATCTTTTGGGTCAACCAAAAGTTGATTGTATCCCGAAAAGCCATCTAAGAAGCTGTAAGATTCTTTTCTTGCAACTCGTTCTAAAGCTCAGTTATTGAAAGAGGAAAGTTGTCTCTAATGGTAGCTGCATTCACCTTTTTGAGATTAATACACACTCGTAATTTTTCATTCTTCTTGGGTACTACCACAATTGGAGACACCCACTCTGTGTTCAATTTTGTAAAGGAATTTTGCTTCCTTTAGTTTTTCAATATCTTCTTTTATCTTCCTGGCAAATGTTTCATTGTACGTGTATGGCCTTTGTCTACTTGGTTTTGCATAATCTCTCATGGGTATGGTATGTTGATAGATTTTTGGATCAACACCCTTGAGATCTTTGTACAACCAAGCAAAGATATCTTGGTATTCCTTTAACAAGCTCAACAAGAGATCTTCTTCTTCTTCTGTTAGGTCATTCACAATGTAAGCAGGTTTAGGCTCTTCTCCTGGTTCAGCCAAGTCTTTTTTTTAGCGTTTTTAGGCCCTTCGTAAGACTCACCCTGTTTTCGTAATTCCCTCACAGGTTGTTTGACTATGATTTTCCGATCTTGAAGAGTATAATTTTTGTAATGGGATGGAACACTCATTACATCCTTACCATCCTCTTCCGTGGTTTCCATTTCAGTAGTGTATATCTCCTTTAGAGATTTTTTCAACTCTTGATATTTCTTTTTTCGCTCTTGACTGTGGTCATGAGTGGTTTCTTATCCTGTGGGTTTGCTTGAGTACCCTTCCTTGTGTTTCTTGATGTTTGAGACATTTTTGAATTTTTGTTTGAAGGATATCGGCCAGTGATTTTGTCCTTGACACAATCATTTGCATCTATCTGCATCAAGAATTGTGTTTTACTGGAGACTGATGGCATAGGACGTGTTTTCATAATTATGGTGTCTCTTTTTTGTCTATACCATTTTTGTCTTCTCGATTTCTGGTTTGGAAAGTCAAAAAACTTTTCCTCCCCTCCTTTTAAGAGTAACTTAGCTCTCATATGCTCTTTTTCTGACCCCAAATCTTCTGAGGTAGCTGAATGTTCATCTAACTCTTCAGTTGCATCGTAATAGAGGTCTAAAAAGACTTGTTGAGCTTTCATTAAGTCCTTGGGTTCCTCATCTTTTCTTCAATGTTGAGGATTGAAATCATTTGGATGGGAATTATGTCGTAGCCATCCTCATTGCAAAATTGAGTAGGCATAAATCTATTCACACATACATCCATTGTCGCTAAAATTTGAGTCCACTCAAATGGCTCAAATGAATGCTCTAGAAAGGGCTCAGGTACATAGGCTTCGTCTGTGCAGTCTCTTTCCAGGATACATTCTTCTCGTCTTAAGATTCTTTTTTCTTGAAACTCATAGCTAGCACGATCCAATTCCTAACATTTGGTATCAGAGCCATGGTGTGATAGCTAGGATTATTGTTATGCATTTGTGTGTTAGTACAATTAGCATTACTCTATCATCATTAGATAAATCCATTTGATTTGCTCTTTTATTAGATAATGCATACCTAATTAGTATTCCATTGGCTAACATGAGCATGTTCTTGAGCTAAAGACTCTTGAGCCACTACTCACTGGCTTATTGGAAGCTTAATTAGAGTCAAAGTTCATTAGTTTGCCATTAGGAACTTGCATTTTGTATCCAAAATCTGCTCCTTGTTTTAGTAAAACGATTGGTGTGTGTGCGTAGCCTGTCTCAAGAGCTGTCTATCGACTATTTCCATGCTCAAATTGCACTTCATATGCACATTCTAGAGCTTGATTAATTTCCTCTTGAACGCTCTCACCCTCTCGATTTTCTGCAGAAAAACTCTCATCAGCTTTGTTTAGTGTGTGTGTATGTGTGTGTGCGGTGCATTTAATGCCAAAGAAGAATTTCCCTTTTCCTCTTTTGCCTTGAGGAAACAAATCTGCCAAAAAGGTCGTGGGAACCTCCTATTTTTAGGAGGATTGACCTTTCTTTAAAGGCAAAGGGCCACCCCAAATTGGGCGCCCATTGGCAGACTTGAAAGCAGTGCTCAATCCTTTTAAATTCCGCTTTCGGGTCTGAACGGACCCCGGCCGGCCGATCGCACTATTCTCTAACTGCCTGCAGCGGCGCCCGCGCCTGTCCGATTGTTGTGATGCTCGACTGGCTGACCTATTGCAGCCGACCGGTGCCCATGCCCGGGAGCGCTGCTCGCAGCCCGGCCTGCCCCCGCCTGCCCGGTGTCACTGCCCGATTGCCCGAGCTGCCCGGACCACAAAGGAGCACTTGCCCACGCGCTTAAGCATTTTCAAAGAAACTTTCGGGTCCGCCCTTGTTGGGCCCCCCTTCTCGCGCTGCCTCAAGATTCTAAGGGCTTTTTATGCCCCTGCTCCCACCAAACTGCAACAAGACACTTAAGCCCAAGGCATGCTACCGCAGCTAGCGAGCAACAGAAATCTAAGAAAAGCTAAGGGCTCTTTCCCACAGTTGATGAGCCTCGAATTCATCCTTTCCAAAAGCTGTCAAGGCTAGTCAAAGAAAATCTTCAAAGCATCACCAAGCATCCAAAGGAACACTACTTCATTGTGAAGAGGGGCTTCACAGACAATGAAGAGGAGCTTCACATTGAAAGGAAGATCCAAAGTACAAATCGAAATCTTGCAGCCAAACACAACAATTTCTTGCAATGTATGTAATTATATTTGTCTACATGGATGACATTATGTGCTTTTGTAATGGGATAGACATTGGCATTGGAGAGTCTCCAAATTGCTAAAAATATCTCCATGTGTGAAGATTTTGTGACAAAGTGTATGAGAAACACCGCATGCTTGGGCTCTCGGAGTATGACCAAGATGGAAGAGAGCATTAATTTTTACATAAACCTTTTCATAGGATATTTTAGCATATTGTTGCATGTCATTATGATGCATGGAATAAATCGTGATTGCACAACAGAAAGGGGGACAGAAGCACTCGTTTGAGGGGAGGATACGAAGTTAGACCATGAAGCAGTTGAAAGAAATAGCAGAAGCAATGAAGGCAAGAGACCTGACAGAGGATCAACTCACATAGTAGAAGAAAAAAAGGACGAAGACGAGAGTAGCGTTGTCTTTTATGAAGACCCATTTTGAAGATGCAGACTCTCTACTTGTGGGGGAGGACCTTTTCCTGTGTGGATACCAGCTTATCATCCTGTGTGGACATCACCATCCTTTGTGGATTTTTCTTGTGTGGATTTTACCATCCTGTGTGGATATCACCATCCTTTGTGGACTTTATTTTCCTATAGGGATATCACCATCCTATGTGGATTTTGTTAGCCTGTGTGGATCATGCATCTTCAGTATCTTGTCTTAGTCCAAACCTCAAGGGGAGGATTGTAAAGTGTGAGCTTTGTCCTAAGGTGTGAGTCAAGGAGAGGAGAGTGGATATATCCCACATACCGTGGAGCAAGGTTATAGAGCTACTTAAAGCTCATTTCATGAATGAGAAACAACAACTCTATTTTGCACTACATGCTTGTCTATGGTGAGCTTGTGCTAAGCTAATTCAATACTCAAGATTGTGTTTATGAGTCCAAGCTAAATCTATTTTGGAACCTAATTCACTTAATTCACTTGAGTGATAACCTTGCACCATGTTTCTCTTTCATCCACCACAGCTAGCACGATCCAATTCCTAACAGGAGTATCAAATATGGCAGGAGCATCGACAAGTGAGACACCCAGACTTTTGAACCTTGAAAAGTATGAGGTAAGCTTCTATACCCACTTGTCATGTAATTAAGCTATTTATTTCAAAATAAGTTTGATATCTTTTTTTAAACACGTGATGATAGTTTCATCATGTATATTGTCAAGTATATTTTCAAGTATATTAATCATTGATTTAAGATCTTTGATTTATGTCTCAAAAGTATCATGTCATGAACCTTTTTTTAATAGTATAAAATCATAGGAAATATAAATCACTACTTATTACATCAATAACTAGAAGTAACATATCTACTAAAAAAAATTCAATGTAAATTGGCATACAAAAAATTTATTCTTTACTATGTTTAATTGATACTTCATGACATAAAAAACTTAACTAAAACATATAGTCTACAACGTTTGACATTTTTTTAACCAAAATATGTTAAACATTCTTTTATTATAGACTCAAAAATGATAAGTGATATTAAAAGACAATGTATTTCACATTATGTGTGGCATGATGATCCTCTTGGTATACAAACTTTTCCCACTCCAAAGGATAAAGTCTTTGAGATAGGTGGTGTATCTTTGAAGTACAAGCTTCAAATATACAAGAAGCCGGTTATGGGCTTTTTGTGCATACACCTCTTCAAAAGGGTATGACTATTCTCCATTATGGCGGTGATTAGTATTTCCATGAGACTTGGAAGAAGTTGTGTGAGGTATCTACAAGGGCAACTAGGTACTCACTTCTGGAGGATCCAAATGTCAATTGTGTGGAGGATGAGATATATATTGTTGGTGATGTAGAAGATGGAAATTTGGCAAGATATATAAATAGTACTCATGGTCTGAGTATGAGCCCAAATGTATGTTATACTTTTGATCCCAATTTTCCACCTTGGTATAAAACCACCACATCACAAATTAGTTTGGATAAATGTGGCTATGTTTGTGTTGAAACCCTAAGCCACATAGAAAGTGGGGCAGAGATTCTTCCATAATATGAACTTACATGACATTACTCAAATCTGATGATAAAGTCCCTTATATGAAAGTTATCGATAATCTATTTAAAACAGATTCATTACTGAGTATGTATCATGATAAACACTATGAATTGTGATGGCATTACCATGTTATGCAATCAATACTTAATTTCATACAAAAATCTGTTCCTAGAGTGATATCCATTGAATTTAACTAGATTTTTTGAGCTAGCATAATAGTGCTCTATTTCAAATTCATGTATCATGTTAAACATAATCCATACAAGCATTTGTATCTCATTGTACATATTTTATCAGAGCATAAACTTATGCATTAGCAATCTATGCAATAGTTCATTTTGAATGTGTTTTTTTATTTTGTACTGTTAAGAATACCCCAATAGTGGATTTTGGATGTACCAAACCCCTGTAAAACTTGTTTAGAATAGATAAATGTTAAGTAAAGGATGCACTTTTCCATCCATACCTTGCTTAAAGTGTCTTGATGGTGGATTGCAAATTCCTTGCTCTTCTCAAGAACTTTTTTAGATTGGACAAATGGTGGATCTAGGACGCACCCATCTTTACACAATATTCTTTGAATGGCAAAGTACTAGTTGATTGAATGCACCACCTACCCTTCCACAACTTGTTTGGAATGTTTGGTTTAAGATGCTACCATCTTCTAAGGTTTGTTTAGAATGGACAAATGGTAGTTCTAAGTTTCACTCATTTGTCTTTTGTTTGCTTAGAAGAGCCAAGTTATGGGTATAAATTTCACCTCCCATTCTAATAGCTATTTAGAATGGCCAAGTAGTAAATCTCAGATGCACATTTTCTTAAAGAGCATGTTTCGTGAATTCATGGTATGGAATTGATTTCTCCACTAGTATGGATACATTTCCTTGGCCTATCTTTATACCACAACGAGTGGAATTTTCATTGGTTCTACACACACAACCAACACAAACAATTTCATTGTCAAGTATCATATGCACTTTTTCCTCATATTCAAAGTCCATCCTACAAATGCAAGAAGGTTAGAAAAGTTGAATCTTAAAACCACAATAAACATATTAGAATGAACTATAATTTAGACAAGTGGTGGAGATTGACACCAAATAATCCATGATACTTTAGGTTGAACAAGTGGTGGAGATTGAGACTAAATAACCCATGATACTTGTGGTTGGGCATATAAATAAGCTTGAAAGAAATGAATCATTGACACTAGGGATGATATATTGGAGATAAGATAGAAGCTTGTGGCCGTGCAGTGTGTCTATGTCTATTTTTATGCTTCAATGGAGCTTATCTTGGACAAGTGGTGGACCTAGTGTCTCTCTACACTTGAATGGGACATAGCTTGGATAAGTGGAGAACCTTATGGATCTCTATGCTTCAATAGAGAATATATCTGGTAAATGATGGATCTTATGGTCCCCTATGCTTGAATGGAGCATAGCTTGGACAATTGGTGGACCTTATGGCTCTCTATGATTCAATAGACCATACATTGAACAAGTGGTGGACCTTTGGCTCTCTATGGTCAAATGTAGCTTAGCTTGGACAAATGGTGGACCTTGTGGTTTTCTATGCTTCAATAGAGTATAGTTTGGACAAGGGGTGTTATGGTCCTCTATGCTTAAACGAAGCATAGCTTGTACACATGGTGGAACGTATGGATCTATATATTTTAATAGAGCTTAGATCGGTGGACATTGTGTCTCTCTATGATTGAATAGAGTAGAGCTTGGACAAGTGGTGGAACTCATGAATCTCTATGCTTGAGTAAATCATAGATTGGACACGTGGTGGTGACTATATGGTTCTCTATGCTTGAATGGATCATACCTTGGAAAAGTGGTAGAACTTGTGCTTGAATGATCCTCTATGCTTGAATGGAGCATAGCCTGGAAAAGTGGTAGAAAGTATGATTCTCTATGCTTCAATAGAGCCTAGATTTAGTGGTGGACCTTGTGGATCTTTATGCTAGAATGGCACTTTGCTTGGACACGTGGTGGACCTTGTGGATACCTATGGTGGAATGGAGCATATCTTGAACAAGTGTTGGATCTAATGGATCTCTATGCTTCAATAGAGCATAAATTGGACAAGTGATGGACCTTATAGTCCTCTATGCTTTAATGGAGTATAGCTTAGACAAGTGGTGGACCTTATGGATCTCTTTCCTTCAATAGAGTATAGATTGGACACGTGGTGGACTTTGTATCTTTCTATGCTTGAATGGGTTAGTTCCTTGGACAAGTAATGGACCTTGTGTTTTTCTATGCTTGAATCGATCTTAGCTTGGACAAGTGGTGGATCTTGTGGCTCTTTATGCTTGAATGGAGCATATATTGGACAAGTGGCGGACCTCATGGCTCTCTATTCTTGAATAGAGCATAGAATGGGACCTTATGGTCCTCTATGCTTGAATGGAACATAGCTTGGACAAGTGGTGAATCTTATGGCTCTCTATGTTTCATTAGGGCATATATTATACAAGTGGTGGATCTTCTGGTCCTCTATAGCTCAATAGAGACTAGCTTGGACAAGTGAATGGAAAGGTAGTGTGGGAAGGGTGTCTAACCTCATTCCTATCTTATTGCAGACATAGTGAGAACCATGTATACAATTGTCAATCCATGGGATGAAGCTGACTCGACTAGTACATAGAGACTACAAGAGGTTGTCAACCTCTTGGAAAACAACAGACAACTCGTATCTAACTCAAGCTACACTCAAATGACCAAAATCACCAAAAGCTAGTCGCTAATCAACAAACAAATCATAACCGTTACAACATCAAACGACATCCAAATGTTACGAAACTTCTACGACATGTTTATAAGACCTAAGTACACATGCTTATGGAATCAAATATCACTTTAGGTCAAGTGAAAAAATTGCAATTATTAACAGCAGAGTGAGTTTTTGACCTAGTTGTTTCAACCCAGAATGCATCTAAATGCTTAGCAATGATGCCCCAATACCCCACCCATACTTATTTCATGATTTTTAAACTTAAATTCCTACTTATTATGAAATGAGACCGTGGGTTGGTGATGCCAAAAGCTACGGATTACCATGAGATGTTAATGTCAACGCGTAGAGCTCGTACTTGTGGTTGCAACACAACAAACGACACTGCAATGTGACAACCGGGAAGGGAGGAGGAAGCGCGAGAAGGAGAGAAGTGAGCGTCGTTAGCGCACACTGTGTTCTATTATCCAAAACTTGTAAAATACTTACAAACATTGGCCTTTATACCTTAGCCAAGGTTTTTGTGGTCAAAACTAATAATCTGGGAGCTCTAAGTAAAGATAGGTTGATACAATCTGGAAGGTTGTAGTCCCGACTCATCAATTACATTGTTTATCTGGAAAGTAGGAGTTACAACATTCTCGATTTATCAAAAGAATAAGCGTTTCTACAATAAAAGCTCCGAAAAATGTTATCCGAGTTAGCTTGTTGCTAACATTCCCCCCCTCCTCGACTATCTCGTCCCTTGACACAGATTCATGGACTAAAGTAGTCTTCAGGTTGACGGCTGGCGACGTGGTCTTTAAGAGCATGGAGGGATTTTTCATATCTGATTCATATTTCTTTGTCTCGGACTTGCAAAAACTGCATGGTGACTCTGTTCTTAGGTTCAATGGCTGAATAGCCACAAACCTTTGATGTAAGGTTGCTAATCAAATATCTTCGCTTTCCATATGAAGAAACCTATATAGAATGCCTCTTCCAATGCCAACATATCGCTAGATGACAGAAACATACATCTGGCGTAGAAGCCGAAGAGGACTTCTTCTGAAGGCTCTCCACTTGAATCATAGCATAGATCTTTCTTTCCTTCGAGGAAAGACATCCATGGTGCTCCTGCTTGCTCAAGCTCATGAAAAGTTTGAATGCAGGTGAGCAGTGTAGTGTAAATGGCCTATGAACTTTGAGAATAGGGAATTAAGAGAATTAGAGTGAGCATTTTTGTGAGATTACTTTGAGAACTTGGAGGGTGAACTTAATTGATGGTAGCAACATAAACATAGTACTTAATTAGCTTGTCATGAACAATACTTTTGCAAGAGAGAGAGTATTAGAGAGCATGACAATAGATGAGGACGACATTTACTTGGAGCCAGTCTCCCCTACAAAAGGTGTTTGTATTACAGATTCTCCCATAAAGAGAGACTTTGTTACAATACAATTTTTGTGTTCCTTGTGACCTTGGTGATGCTATGAAGATGGAAAGCTTCATGCATCACAAGCTTAACATAAACTTTGCAAAACGCATTAACTATCCCAAGCCTCAGTCCCAAGGTCTCAAACACCTTCAAAGGTGGAGAGAGCTAGTGGGGAATGAGGGTAGGGAAGAGAAAGAAGAAACATTCCATAGGAGAAAGAAATAGTTCATTACTTATCATCACTCTTCTTGCTTAGCATAACATAATAGCATAGTAATGAAGATGAAGAAGATGGCAAGCTTAAGCATTGAAGCATGGCTCTTGGTTGGATTTGTATTCCATAGCCAAGAGTGTTGGTGTAGGCTCTCCACTTCTCAACAACAAACTTGAAGACGGAGATGAAGCTCTTGCATTTTGCACTCCACACAATGAGAGAGAGAGAGAGAGAGTGTGTGTGTGGGAGAGTATACCCCCCCTCTCATGCTTGGTCCACACCTCTATCTCTCTTGTATTATTTTATTATTTCATTTGGACATGTGTCCTCTTTTTCCTCTTTCAGAGAAAGAACTTAATTATTTATTTTTATGTATCTAAATTCTCATTGGACCCCTTTAAAACCTAACCAATAGTATTCAAACACATCATGAGGCCCACATGTGGAGTATCATTTGAACATGTGTCTTTTGTGCTTATTAAGTCATTTGGTTGAATGGAATACTTCAAGGACTTAATCAATCAAGCATGGCATGTTCATGTCTCTTGAGAGTTATCTTTGAATTGAATACTTCAATAAATTTAATCATTTAAGCATGTAGAAACACCTCAAGCTTTTGGGTAAAGTTCCCACTAAAACTTAGCAAGCCAACAAGCACCTCATGCTTGGGTAGGATTCCCACATGAAGGTCAGCCCTAGCTTGCCTAAGGTCAAAGGACTTTTGAACACTAAAATTTGGAGGTCTTTAATGAAGCTAACCCTATGGTCTCTAAGCTCCATTAGGTAGCATTTCTCTTTGACAGACCATCTCTCATTTGGACCCCTTTACCATTGGCCCCGTGTTGAGATAGATCAGTAAGAACATGTCTATATTCTAACCCTTGTTCTTGTTTATTATCCCACATTAAATGATCATTTTAATATGAGAAAATCATTTGGGTTGGTTAGATATTAGGTTTTATGACATTACCTCTCTCTTGAAATCATAGTCGTCCTCGACTATGAGGTAAAAGAGATGAAGCCATAGTCATTAGTCAATTTGTCTTAGTGGGTAGAGGATCCCTTTTTCTCCTATGAAATCATTCCAGAATGGATGACTGATCCATTTGGTGCTCGAAAGACTTACCTGCCGCAAACATGTTTGCTCTTTAGTCCATATCATACATCCAAAGTAGAGTGACAAGTTCTACTTGGTGTTTGGGAGACGTCGTCACCACAAACATGATCCTAAGCATGCATGCTTCTTAAATTTTGTTCACAATAAAAGAAAGAGAACGAGTCTTATACGACAGAAATGTTGTCCATTTAAAATGCATTTTCATTTGCTTACTCTAGTTTAGCATTGTAAGCATTGACAAGGTTCATATCATCATTAAGCTAGGTTCCTTATCCATCTAGCATCTTTAAAAGGATAATTCTTAAACTTAACAATATATCATTAGATAATCTTTAACGTTTCTTAGTACCTTGTCTTCATTTGTCAAAGAATCAATATGGGTTGCAACACCTCTTCTTGATCTTCGATCTCTAGCGGGTCCTCCATTATTGGTTCTTTTTGTGTCTTTCCTTTGTAAGGCTTGAGTAGGCTCACATGGTTAACATTGTGAATGAGCCAATGGTTGGGCAACTTTAATTGATAAGCCATCTCATTGATTGGCTTAAGAATTTAAAAAGGACCATAGTATCTTTTTTCTAGTTTAGCATAATACTCTTGGTGGCCCATAAGAATCTTTTTCGTAGTATGCCTTAGATGAGCCTTGAGAAACTTTAGCAAGACCCAATCATTTTTCTTAAAGGCTAAGGATCTTCTGTGCTTATTAGCAACAACCCTTTTTGCCTTTGCTGTAAGATGGATATAGCCCTTTTTACTCTTTGGAAAAGATTTTTGTAAGTCTTGACTATATTCATCAGCAACGAAGATCTTCCCATATACCTTAAGTAGTAGGGGACTTTTGGATCTTCCCTCTTTAACCTCGAAAGGTGCTTTTCCCATAAAAGTATGTACAATGTCATTGTACACATACTCTATAAGAGGTAGGTACTTCTCTCATTGAGAACATTGATCTACTTCCATGACATAGGCTTTTAGTAGATTCAAGAATCGTTAGATTAGTTATTTCACTTTGGTCATTTGTTTGTGGATGATAGGCCAAAAGAGAAATTTAATCTTAGCCTCCTGATTTTCAAAGAGACCCTTCTAGAAATTACCGGTCATTCTAGGATCTTTGTCCGATACTATGGATGTTGGCAAGCCATGATACTTGAAATTTGAGATCTAGAGAGGGTTACCGTTTAATGTGCCTTAATAGTCTTTTTGACAGGCATAGAGTGTGTTTTCTTGCTAAGCCTGTCGATTGAAACAATCCAATTTTCTTCCCTTGATCAAATTTCAATCTTTGGTATACCACGCATTTTGAAACATACTCTTATATGTTTACTTTTCATGGTAGACCACAACAGAAATACATTTCTACTCCTTGAAGAGTAGATTAGGGAATCCCTCTTTGCCCCGCATAAGGAGAAGCATGGGATTCGTACATGACTTCTTAGTGTATTGGTGAGTAACACATAGCCTATTGTTGTTTGGAAGATAACCATCCTCCAAGGTGAATTGTTATTTTTTTCTTCCCTAATGCAAAGGCTGTAATTACCTACTTAAAGTCTTGGTTAGTAGCATACTCATCTATCATAAAAGATAGATCATTGTGAGTTGCTAAAGACACCACATTTACTGTTGGCCGTTGTGAAAGTGCATCGACCACTTGATTGTGCTTGCCAGCAATGTGAGCAATATAAAATTTAAACTGCAAAAGAAAATTTTCCCACCTTGTTTGTTTGTCGGAGACCTTGGTTTGCATCATGAATATCTTGAGGCTTTTTGATCCATTTGTAGGATGAATGGAGCCCTGAAGAGATAGTGCTACCATGTGTCTAGGGCATGTAGAACATCTAAAAGCTCTTTTTTGTATATGCCCAAGACCTGTTCATCGACATTGCGCCTTCGGCTCTCATATGCTATGGCATGCCCTTGTTGAAGAAAAAATACTCCAAGGCAATCACCACAAGCATCACATTGGACATCAAATGGATTTGAGAGATGGAAAAACATAAGGACTAGTTGAGAGGTAAGCTTCTCTTTAAGCTTGTCAAAATCATTTTGTTCTTTAGCAGTCCATGAGTACTTAACGTTCTTCCTTGTTAAGTCATGCAATGCTCTTGCTATTTGAGTGAAATTTTCTATGAAGCGTCTATAGTATGCACACATACCAATAAAGCTTCTTAGGTCATGTAGATTCCTTGGATTAGGCCATGCTTTTATTACCTCCAAATTTGATGGATTCATAAATATACCATCTTGATAGATAATGTGACCTAAATATTGAATCTCTTGTAGGAAAAATTCACTTTTCTTTTGATTAATGAAAAGCGTATTCTCTCTCACAACTTGAAAGATTACGTGGAGGTGTCACTTGCACTCCTCAAGAGAATTTGAGTGGCCTGAAGATTTTGTCCGTTGTAAGTTTGAATGCAGCTGGGAGCATTTGTCACTGATCGTATTTAGTGCTCTAAAGTCGACACACGTGATATGTGTCATCTTTCTTTTGCACTAAAAGTACTAGTGAACAGAATAGAGAGGAGCTAGGCCTCACCGTCCCCTTTTCCACCAATTCATGTAATTGCCTCATGATCTCCTTTTTTTGAGCTTGTGAAACTCAATAAGGAGGTTTGTGAGGAGGTGAGATTTCTAGTCGAAGCTCTTTTCCTTTATCTCATCATCCCCTCAATTTGGAGGTAGCTCACTAGGGATGTCATCATTGAAAACACCTTGGAATCCATTTAGGAAACTAGACAACTCTAATTCCTCTTGATTCCCTTTATTGCTACTTGTGAAAACATTAAAATCATTTACAGATTTTCTAACAAACAACATATACGCAAAAATAGAGATTTTTATTGACTTATCAAAAGCAAGTATATTTACCAGGGATATGGTGCTCCCCGACTCCTTAGCATCTATGTACATGCTCTTTTTCCTATAGGTGAAGTAGATTCTCCTTTCAGGGAGCTTCATGTTGGCAGCCATGAGATTGAACCATGGTGCCCCTAGGATAACATCCTCATGTTGGAGAGGAGAGATAAAAAAAAAGTCTTCTTTGTCGACGTAGCTTTGGACATGAAGCCTCAACTTCCCAATCAAGGGAGTAACAGAGGCTTGCTATCCCTTGAAAGCTATGTCACCAGTTACAGTATCTCCCATCTCAAAAGCTTGAATGCCCAACTTGGTGGCCAACTCCATTGAGATGAAGTTGTGAGTAGAGCCAGGGTCAAACAAGATGAAGGCATCATGCTCCCTTACCTTTTCCCAAGCATAGGAGAGAGATAATCCTTTGCAATGAGCATCCTCTTTTGGAGATTCTATGGTGGAAGCTTCAGGAGTGTCATTGAGTACATGTCTTTTGGAGCAAGAACGATAACCATGTCCTTGCTCCCCACACTTAAAGCATTTATGGTCTTTATGAAAGGCCTCCAATTCTTTACGAGAGAGCTTATTTTTACCTTTGTAACCTCCTTTCTCCTTGGCCTTGTTGTTGTTGGTGTTTGTGTTGCCTTGGGAAGAGTTTTCAGCATTGCTCTTCCCTTTAGCTTCATTTCGATCCTTGTTTTCCATGGGCTTGAAATTTCTCCTCACCCCTTGTTGGAAATCGATCCTTGAAGCAACCATAGTCTGGTGGATGACTTTGGTGATAGTGCTAGGCCGTTGTGAGTTGACATACTTGGTCATTTCTTCAGGTAATACCGCACAAAATTGTTGCTTTTGTTTGATGAAGTATATCCATTGAAAGATTGTAGCTTTGAGATGTAAATCCCAAAACTTGTTTACATATTTGTGGATAGACTCGTTGAAGAGTAGCTTCAAACTCCGCCATTTGGTAAGCACTTTGTCCTTTGCATCGCTTGCAAGGAGTTGCTTCATGATGGAAACTCGTAGGATTTTCCATATCTTTGGAGCCTCGCCGTTGCCATGAAGGCTAGCCCACCATTGATGAGTAGATTTCTGGGAGTGTATAGCTACATGGCATAACTTGGAGGACTCCGCGAAGCCCTCATCTCCAAAGGTCTCATCAAATTTTTGGGATAGGCCAATACTTTGTTGGTGGCACCAAAGGTGCCATCATAGGTGAGAAAAGAGACACTCTTTCCTTCCCCTTTCAATTTTTTGAGCTTTTGCGACCTTCGCCATGCAGGGTAATTTTTGCAATGTCCTCTCCTTTTGTATTCTCTAGGAGAATAACTATTTCTTTCATCGAGAGAGGAGGAAAGTGAAGAAGAAGGATAAGAGGGGGACCTCTTCCTTGCCTTTGTCTTCCTGTGTTTCCTCTCTTCCGTTTCGGGATGACGAGGAGAAGGACTATGGGTTGACCATTTCCTCTTGGGAGAAGTTGGCAATAGTCTAGACTGTCGTCTTTGGAGCCACACCTTTAGAGGAACTAAGGGATTCAATTCTTTCTTGTTCGTTGGATTACTCCTCTCTTATAGGAGAGAGTCTTCTTTTGGGAGTCTCATCAAGAGACCTCCTAAACTCTCTCTCCTCTTGGAGAGGAAGGGAAATCCCGTAAGCACGAAGTTATTGGATAACTTTGGCTTGCAAAGTAGGGTTTCCCATAGCTTGATGCAACCTAGTAACAAGATAATTGATAAACATGGGGGCATCATCATTAGCACCTTCATGTGCAAAATCAAAGTTATCAATGTTCATTCTACTCTCTTGGTTATTGTTAGCCATGTTAATTAAACTTATGTGTTTACTTAGTGTATGCTTTGGCAATTCAAAACCTTAGTTGCTACTCCTCTTAGCCTTTGAAAATAGGCACTTAAGTATCTACACCCATGGATTGAATTGGTTAATTATAGAGAGAAGTGGAGTGATCTAACATAGAAAAGTTGCCAAGGGATAGGTCCTTTTGGACTTCTTATGGCTCAATAATGGTAAAGCCGTAGGCAAGTCTAAGAAGACTCCATTATTAAGACCAAAGCTCCTGAGGTGTGCACCATATCTCACATAGTGGGCTCAACCAAACCGATAAAAGATCCTAGTCTCACTTACCCTAATATAATTAACAAAATCAAACATTAATAGGTTATTTAAGGACCTCTCTTCTTAAGCAAGAAAAGAGAAACCAAATGCTCTGATACCAATGTAATGTAAATGGCCTATGAAATTTGAGAATAGTAGAATTAAGAGAATTAGAGTGAGCATTTTTGTGAGGTTACTTTGAGAACTTGCAGGGTGAACTTAATTGATGGTAGAAACATAAACATAGTACTTAATCAACTTGGCATGAAGAATACTTTTGCAAGAGATAGAGTATTAGAGAATATGACAATAGATGAGGACTGGATTTACTTGGAACCGGTCCCCCCTCCAAAAGGCGTTTGTATTATAGATTCTCCCATCAAGAGAGACTTTGTTACAATACAATCCTTGTGTTCCTTGTGACCTTGGTGATTCTATGAAGATGGAAAGCTTCATGCAGCATGAGCTTAACATAAACTTTGCAAAAAGCGTTAACTATCCCAAGCCTCAATCCCAAGGCCTCAAACACCTTCGAAGGTGGAGAGAGCTAGAGGGGAATGAGGGTAGGGAAGAGGAAGAAGAAACATTCCATAGGAGAAGGAAATAGTTCCTCACTTATCATCACTCTTCTTGCTTAGCATAGCATAATAGCGTAGTAATGAAGATGAAGAAGATGGCAAGCTTAAGCATTGAAGCATGGATCTTGGTTAGATTTGCATTCCATAGCCAAGAGTGTTGGTGTAGGCTCTTCACTTCTCAAAAACCTTGGAGAAGGAGATGGAGCTCTTGCATTTTGCACTCCACAAAATGAGAGAATGTGTGTGTGTGTGTGTGGGAGAGTATACCACCCCTCTCATGCTTGGTCCACACCTCTCTCTCTCTTGTATTATTTGATTATTTCATTTGGACATGTGTCCTCTTTTTCCTCTTTGAGAGAAAGAACTTAATTATTTATTCTTATGTCTCTCATTAGACCCCTTTAAAACCTAACCAATAGCATTCAAACACATCATGAGGGCCACATGTGGAGGATCGTTTGAACATGTGTCTTTTGTGCTTATTAAGTCATTTGGTTGAATGGAATACTTCAAGAACTTAATCAATCAAGCATGGCACGTTCATGTCTCTTGAGAGTTATCTTTGAATTGAATACTTCAAGAAATTTAATCATTTAAGCATGTAGAAACACCTCAAGATTTTGGGTAAAGTTCCCACTAAAACTTAGCAAGCCAACAAGCACCTCATGCTTGGGTAGGATTCCCACCTCAAGGTCAGCCCTAGCTTGCCTAAGGTCAAAGGACTTTTGATCACTAACTTTTGGAGGTCTTTAATGAAGCTAACCCTACGGTCTCTTAGCTCCATTAGGTAGCATTGCTCTTTGACAGACCATCTCTCATTGGACCCCGTTACCATTGGTCCCGTGTTGAGATAGATCCGTAAGCACATGTCTATATTCTAGCCCTTGTTCCCATTTATTATCCCACATTAAATGATCAGTTTGATATGAGAAAATTATTTGGTTTGGTTAGATATTAGATTTTATGACAAGCAACATTCTGCAGATCTTATAAAGCATTGCACATGAGAGGTCAGGGAGGATCTTGAAGAAGGTCAGGACACCCGTGAGGGTTTTCACCATGTATTATTCAGTTGTTGGTCCCTACTCTAGTGCTGGCAGTCGTGGGTAATTTAGCCACGTTGGCCTCTTCTTCTTTAGTGCATCATGTGCCTGTCATGTACTTATCCTTGGTACAAAACAGAATGTTGGGTCCTTTTGTAGGGCTGTAGGTTCTCTTTGAACAGAATTAGGTATGTGAAGTTGTTATTCAACTAGTTTTTTCTCCATTTTGGGTGGATATTATATGAGCCTTCTACCTGCATATCCTTGTAAAGTCTTTCTTTAACCTGCAGTAGATCCACCTTTATCAATGGGTAGGGTAGTGATTGCTGATGCCATTGAGTATTGATTTGGTTGGGCATGAGCTGAGTTACATTTACTGTGTGGAGAACTCTCAACTCCCAATCCAATGTTTCTTTCCATTTAGCATCTATTTCTTGGACAATCTGCTCTTTTAGTGCATCTTCCTCAGCTTTAGACAAATGGACCATTAGCACTTGCTCGGCTTCAATGATTGGTACCTGAAAATCTGACTCTCTTGCTAACCCTTCTGACGGTTGTGTTTCCATATCAACAAAAGAAACGGATGGTATGTCGATGGTTGGATGTTCAGAGGTTCCTGCCTCATCTTGAGTTTCTGTTTGTCCCTCTCTTAGCAGCTTCTTGAATCTCTTTAATTCCTCTATATCCTTGAGGAATTGATCCTCTCTTTGGACCTGCGTCAATGCAAGGTCTCGTCTTTGCGTTTGTTCTAGATTCAACTCAAGTTCAAGGTCTTTATTCCTATTTTCTAAAGTCTGGTAGACTTCATCTGTTCCCTTGATTGAGGCTACAACTGGGTTTTCTCTTATATGTCTTAGAAATGCCGCTCGATCATTGATCCGCTGCTCGGAGTACTCAAAAGAGGCATTAGCTACATCGAGATGCACTTGGATCTTTTGTATTGACAAAGTTGTGGTTAAAAGTTCATTGGTTACTTCTGTCACTTGTTGATCTTTGATTTGCATGCATCAGATAACTTTGTCAGGAGCTCTCCCAGCTCTTCCATCTCTTTCTGTTATTTCTTCTTTGAAATCTGACGTATTGCTGCTTCATTTTTCAGCTCTTTAATATGTCTTTAAAGATCTGCAATGGTGTTCATTCTGTCATCTAGCTCTCCTTGTAGAGCATCAATGACTAGTTCTAGCTCTTTAGCCTTGGCACTGCGGCTAAGTGCTGTTGTTCTCATCTTGTCTGTCATCAGCTGCATTTGCCTTGCATACTCATTTACCCGCATGATGAATTCATCATTGGTTTCCCTGTCTTCAGGTTCTACCTAGGGTTGTTTAGAAGTTTGGACTGTGCCGGTTTGTGGCTCTTTTGATGGGGTAGTGGCTTCTACTTGTGGCCATGGAGGTGGTTCTACTTCTCCTCCTTGAGGCTTTGTGGATGCCTCAACTGCTTTTGCTTCTTGAGTTGTTGTAGAGGAAGGTTCTGTTGCAGTTGTTTCACCTTCCTTGGGTTTATCCGTTGGTGAATGCTTGCACTCGGCATAGGCCGATCTTCTTGTTTCGAAGTTGGTGAAGAGGGTCGTGGAGACATCTCCTCATGGTCATGATGTGAATCACTTTGTTCAGCAGTTTTTGCTTGTCTCTGTTGCTCAGCCTCTTCTTTCGTTGCTTTTCTTTGAACTTCTAGAGCTTCCTTCAACTTCCGCATACATCCTCTCAAGAAAATCTTTGGGATCCTCTGGAACCTTCTTTGCAGGGTTCTTAGTTCTTGGTCCCTTGACCTCCCTTGGACTCCATTTTTTGGGGTCTTCACCTGCAGCTTGGAGGCTCCTTTCGTATGTTTGCTTTTCTCTTTCAATTCTAGCCTTCTTTTGTTGTGGCTCCTCTTGGTGAGCTACCATTGCTTTCTTTTTCATTGCTTCTCTCCTTGCCCTGGTTTCTTCATTGTCAGAGATTTCACTGCTACGAGCTTTAGGGGAAATTTTTGCAGATTTCTTATCATCTGATTTGTATACTCTCTTTGTTGATCGGGTGGTCCTTGGAGAAGGTTGATGTAATATGATCGAGGTGTTCTGATCTGGGGTTGGCGGCAAATTGTCGGCCATTCCAATAGCATGATATGCTAGTCTTGTTAGCACTTTTGGATCCCGGGGGATTCACTCTATATACGAAACGGGACGCCACCTGCGAGCGGACAACTTTGATAAAACCCCTATTTACAACTCATATTAGGGAATATGAACCCCCTTTCTACGCTTATAGGACAATTAATGAAGAAAAATATCATACCCCTATCTTACATATAAAATTTAGGTCTCACATGATCTAACTGAGTAAATTTTAAACTATGTGCCAGATCATCCTAAACTCTGGCTACTTGTCCAATTCTAACACATCCAAAGCTTGTATAAAGCAACCCTTGGCCCTACTCCAAATCAGCCCTTATCTATAACTGGCTTGATGCAAAATTTGATGTATGACCTGATAAAAACTTCCCCAAAATTCATCCGAGTTCCCCCCCCCCCCCCCCCTAAATATGATACCCCCCTCCGTTATTTTTAAGCTTGGGAGATAAATTATTGGGGGACTACCCCTAACTTATACGCTTATGTAACTTGTTTAAAAAAACCCCTCCCTTGCACTTACGTGGTGTGGTAAGTTTTCCATGGTGAATCCCCCGGGTTTTGCAGCGCCCAGATATGTGATCTTTCCCTCCTTCTTTGTGCCCTTCAATGTTGTAAGCACTACTGCACGTGATCTATTGCTTGCTTGGTTATTGACTTTAATACTTGAGTGAAAGTAGTCACAATCGCATGGTTTGGGGTTGTGTATTGTGCGGTCTCTTTGATAGGAACTGGAAATGTTGATGATAGAGGCGAGCTGGTTCCTCCACTTGCCTTTGGATGAGATAAAAAAGTGTGGAAGCAGCAATAGCTTTGCTAAAAGTACCTGCTATCTTTCTATCTCTTGCCCACATAGTCATACCTTCTATTGGCAGCTTCAGTGCCTCAACCACTATTTCCTTAGTGATCACCACTTCAACCTTTTTCTCTTGTTGATACGTGTTTTGGGCCGATCCATCTTCTTTGATCATGGATAGCAGTTCATATGCTTTGTGGAAATTCACTCCACATGGTTCCTCATTGTAGAAATCTTGAAGCCCCAGCCTTTTGTTGGCTTCTTTGGTGTCTGGCTTTGCCACTACATCATAAACCTCCTTAGGTAGCATTTACAATTCTACCTAATGTCCTTCTTCGCTCTTGAATCTGCCAGTGAAAACCGTTGTGTTGTTTTCTTTGAGCCGTTCTTTAGACGAGAAGGTTTCTTTTGTTGTCTTCATTGAGCTTGGATCTAACGTGGAAACTCCTGCAGCTTATTTTTCTGAGACACCCTTTTCTTTGCCTTCTCAGCCGCTTGCATTGCTCGTGGAGTGAATACAGTGTCAAAGTTTGAAAATTTTGCAACTTCCACTCTGAAATGGCCTGAGTCTGGATTGCTGGCAAATGATGTTCATTTTTCTTCAGATCAATTTTGGAGCATGCATAGATGCATAAAAACATGTAGAGATCAGAATCATGAAGTCCTGGAAAAAATTGCAACAAAAGTAAATAATCGTGATTATTAATAGTTGGGGATTTTTCCCAACTTTTTGCATTTTTGACATCATAGGCTTGAAACATATGGCATTTAGGTACTCTGAGTGAAGTGTGGGCTCATTTGAGTGCACTGGGTGGAAATGGTGCCAGATTTAGGCGTTTAGACTCTGAAACAATAGATATAAAGAGATTTTGAGTTTTTAAGATCCAAACTTGCTCAAACTTGATTTGTGGGCTTGGGACATCATGTTCTTTGGTGCCATAATGTCAAAGTTGCAAATTGCATCCACTTTGACAAAAAAGTTGTAAGGTCTCTGACTCGACCCAAAAAGAGCACCATTGTACCATGAAATGAGCATAATGAAAAAGTTACTATTTTTAGTAGTTTTCCGAATTCTGTCAGTGCCATGATGTTTAGAATGTTTTCAAGCTTTGAAATGTGAATTAAAATAATTTTTGTAAAAAAATTCCAAAAATAGTAAGTTTTTGGTCAACTGACCCATCCAGTTTTTTGAACGTCTCGAAAAACTGCACGTGCACCCCGAATTTCAAAAAATGCATTTTCGAACCCCGAGGGCTGCTAAATATGGCAGGTACTTGGACCAGTACGCCTTAGTTAGGGCTTGGTATAGCAATTTTCGGCATCAAATTCCGACTCGTATGACCCGTTTTAGCCTAAAACCAAATTTTCCCAAAATTGTCCAGGGAGGCACCGGGGCTGGAGGCTGTGTGGGAGCAGGTTCCACGCCACTCTGAGCCAACTTTAGCAGCTAGGGGGCTCCCTCTTGCCTTGTGGGAGTTGTAGGAGTGTTTCCATGCTAGAGAGTGGGTGTGAGAGCCAGTTAAACTGACCAACTGGACACTTGGTGGGTAGGCAACTAGACTTGCCAATGCATTCACTGAGTGCTCACCCAGTTGCTTATAGCAACCCAGATCGATTTTCATCCTGGAGGAGTCTATTTAAAGGTGTTCTCTCTCTCTCTCTCTCTCTCACACACACACACACACACACACGCACACACACACACACACACACACACACACACACACACACACACACACACACACACACACACACACACACACACACACACATGCTCACACATACACCCAGTACACACACACACACACCCCTACACACACCCCTACACACACCTTGGGGAGGTGCTGCCGGAACACACACAGTTTTTGAAGGAGAAGCAAAGAGGGATGTGCTGCTGAAATTCTCATCTTGAGGATTCATTGGATCAGAAAATCAAGAGGATTCTCAGCCCCTAATCATGGTAATCAAGGTTTAATTCGTGCTCTTCTTAATTCTCATCATTATTCTCCAAATTCCTCGTCTACTATGCTTAATCTTAGCTATAATTCCCAATATCTGCTCTCTAAGTTTACATAACTATACTCCATTACATAATCATCATTCAATTAGCTAATTTATGCAGCCATTCATCATGCTTAATCAATGATTAATACATGATTAGGAGAGATTCTCTCTCTAGGCAGCATAGTTAATAAATTGTCAGCAGGTAATAATGTAGATTTGATGAAATTCACCCTTTTACCATTCAGTAGTAATGTAATTAATTAGATTCAAAAATATTATCTCACATTAAGATGTGATTAAGGTAAAAATTAATCTGTCATTAGGCCAATAAGAGGGGAATTTTCTAGCACATATGCATGCGATAATTCTGCATCTTCAAATTGCACCAAGAAAGTGATAGAGCTTGCTTACTTCATCTCTATTGTAAGTCAATTAGTAAAATTATGAATTCTTAATCATCTAAGCCAAGTGATTAACTTTAGAGGCAGTTCCCATAGGGTAAGCAAAGTATTAACAATAAATTGCTAGGTCTCGAAGGAGAAATCTAATCCCTCTTGCATAAGGAGGATTCTTTAATGATTCTAATCTGCCAAATTGGTTGTTATGATGCTCTCGAACCTTAGCTCTTTTCTTCAAGTTTATCACTTAATGTAGTGAGTATAAAATGGCCCCGGTTAAGAGAACTTGCTTCGGTGGTGTCCACGACCGCGAGGCGGGAACGAGCAATGTGAACGAAAAGGGAAAAGCTCCCATGGACGAACAAGCACCGGCCATCTCACGGGCCATTGACGAAGAAATGGAAGAGGTAGGTCATAATTTCATTCAAGTTGTTTAAGTTAACATTGCACACGTTTAACTAGGAAAGAACATATCCCCAAACATGTTGGAGAAATCCGACGGAAACCTCAGCATTGAATTCATTTGTACATTGAAGGCTAAAGTAGGAAAAAAATGATTTATGGGTATGCTGTTTGCAATAAGAAAGAATGTATGCTAGGAAAAATTTAGCTCGACATGTTCATTCTCTTTCCAATGTTGAATCAGTCCTGATCCCCCTACTGATCACAGGGAGCGGCTTGCGACGATTTCACAGTAGCTAGAGTTACTAGCTTAGGGCCTTACCCACGACTTGCTTTCTATGCGGTGGGAACCTACATCTTGCTTTCTATGCGGTGAGAATGTCCATGTCGTGCTTTCTATGCGGTGGACATACCTAGTTGTATGGGCAGCTAGGCGACAACAGGAGCAGTAAACTCTCGCTGGAGGGAAGATGTTGTACCTCTAGAACATTGGAATTTTAATGAATAAGTTTGAGTAAAATCTTTACTAGAATACTGTCTTGGTGCCGCTTTGCAATACTGATTGAAGGGCTGTCTTAACGAACATTGTGATTCAGAATTTAATCAAGGAATGTTTATGTTGAACAATTATTGTGGTAGTAAATTAGGACACACAAGGAAGTGTGAGTGTGGGGGTGGAAAGTGGGGGCTTGGCTCAGGTTGCCAATGCCTATGAGAAGGGTGGTCCCGATTGGTCAGGTCCAACTCTCTGTCCCCATAGTGTTTAAATCGATACTAGTAATACTCATTGCCCCTAGAGCGGTGAAGTCTCAAGTGGACGTGCCTCTGAAACATGGGGAAAAAGGCACTCAAGGTTTTCTCTCCTCTTGGAAGGTGGGTCTTAGGATCGCTAGATAGGATAAGTACGCTTCCCCTGTGAGGTGGAGCTAGATCTCTTGCTAGTAGGCTCGAACTCGACTCACTTTGTGATGAGAGATCGTCCGCTAGTTGAACCCTGAACCACTTTTTTTGCTTCTGTTATAGATCTAGTGGCCACCAGGTTCACCATCAGATCCGCTCTCTTGATATGGCGGGGTGGGGACCTCACACCTGGTATCAGAGCCTAGGTTAGGCTGAGAAATAAAGTCGTATTGTTTGAATATTTAAAAGGAACTGAAAGAATATAGGTAGCTGATCCGAATTCCTTGCATTGGTGTTGCAGGAAGACCCCGTGCTAGAATATCGGAAGTTCCAAGTGTTTGAGCTGATTTATGAGCAAGCTCGACGATCCCCAGTTTACCAATTCAGGCGAGATGTCATGGAGATATTGATGAAGGCTCATACGCCACACTCCACTCGCATCGATAGAGGATGGGGACTTGATTGGACACTTGAAGGAGGGGTTTACTACATCAACGCTCGGAAGCTAGGATGCCTGGCTACCGATTTGAAGAAGATACATTGGGGAGAAGAGTTGAGAGTGGTGGAGTTATTATACTTGCTGCCTACCCAATTGGACCTGACTGTTTCAGGCGACTCCAATCAAACCATCAATGACTGGCTCTTGGAAAAGTCACCGAGGTGATCCGAGCGCGAACAGAGTTAGAACGTTTGGAGTACCAAAAGAGGAATCCCAGCTTGATATCTTAGTTTGTTATCCACTCAAGGATGAGTACAGGAACTACTTCACGAACAAAGTAGTGCATCATGTGAACACCATCTCCTAGGCGTATTTTATACGTAATCCAAAAAGCATGTAATAAGTTGATCATCAGTTATCCTAAACCTTGAGGGGTTTTGATTGTAATAAATTTTCATCAATAAAGTGCTTTTTGTCTCTAAATCTCTGTCTCTTGATAAAGTGGAATCTTGAATTTTATTTAAAGTGTCGTGTCTATTTTGAAATCCAAGTAATGGTATCAAGAATCTCGTATAACCCATGTAGGCACCACCTGTTGCTCTATACTCGGCAGCGCAAGAGAAGAAGCTCCTCCTTAAGCAAGCCCAGCCTCCACTCTTTAAGGGCGAGGGGGAAAATGTGGAGAGAGATGCGGAAGTGTGGATGGAAGCCATGGACGATTACTTTGAAGCTGCGGGGACCCAACTCGTAAATCAAACCATGCTTGTGATGTTACGCTTGACTGGCGATGCCAAGATATGGTGGAAGCAACATTGCAGGGACCTGGATATTAAGGGATCTTCCCAATCCTGGGAAGACATCAAAGCTGCGATAATGGAGCGTTATTTAGCACCTGCCTATAGAACCTTGAAGATGAATGAATTCTTTTCATTTCGATGCAGCTGAATTCATCTGCCGAAAAATATTATGCAAAGGTTGCCACTCTTCGGAGATATGCTCCTAAGATGACCTTGGAACAACAGGTGGTGAGGTTTTGCCAAGGGCTAATCGATCCTTTGAATACGCGGTTGGAAGCTCTCAGGCCAATGACACTACAGGATACCTTGTTGAGGGCCAAACCTCTAGCTCTTGAAGTACAAAAGGTTAATTAGAACAGGAGGAATCATTGGGCAAAAAGGGCAAGGACAATTGCTTGGAATAACAGACCAGCCAACCAAGCATATGACCAACGTCCTATTGTGGCTACCACCACAACCATGGAGTTCCCAGATGTTCGATGCTATGGTTGCGGCGAGTATGGACATTACAGATCCAAGTGCCCCAGGAACATTCAAGCAACCAACACCAATGCCATACTCTTGAATACCCATGGGCGTGGCCAAGCTAATGGAAGAGGAGGACGAGGAAGGATGAACAGAGGGTGAGAGCGTGGAGCCACCGCCAGAGTGAATGCCGCAGTGGTACAACCAACTGTGGGTGATGAAGTAGTGGAGAGAGCAACCCTGCATGCTGCAATTGACAACCCCAATGGTTGCGAGAAATATGCAGTCATTCATACGCCAGGATCTCTCAGAGGTGAACAAGTTAACTTCCTTATAGATTGTGGTAGTACTCTTTCATTTCTTTCACCTAGATGCATGAGGAAGCTTAAGGTAGATAAGTATCCAACAAGCAAGCTAGTTGTAGAGTTAGCAAACGGCAAGGAAGTAGTATCTCAACATTTTGCAGGAAAAATCGACTTTGATTTAGGGGGACACCCAACTTCTGCCCAATTTCGAACCCTACCTTTAGGATTCTTTGATGGGATACTAGGGATGGACTGGTTAAAGCAAAACAAGGCCCACATCCATTGTGCACAAGGAAACTTTACCTTTACATATAACTTGGGTAATGAAGCCTTAATCCAGGGGGAAAATGGGAGACCTAGGGCTACTCTAGTTAAGGCCAGCAGAATTTTGAAGGGACTGAAAAAGGGGCAGCAAATTTATGCGGTAAAGCTCAATAAGGTGGACCAATCAGATACCTCACTTCAACCAAACTAGTTGAGGGAGTATGATGATGTATTCCCTGAAGACCTTACGAATCTTCCGCCACATAGAGAGGTTGATCATGAGATTGAGACTATCTCTGGATGTGAACCTATCTCAAAAAGACCTTATAAAATGTCACTTCCAGAGGCCATCGAACTCAAGGAACAACTTAGGCAACTCATTGAGCAAGGATTCATTCGACCCAGTACTTATCCTTGGGGTGCACCAGTTCTTTTTTAGAAGAAGAAGGATGGAACCTTAAGGCTATGCATAGATTACCGTGGACTGAACCAGGTAACTGTCAAGAACAAGTATCCAATCCCAAGGATCGACGAACTCTTGGACAGGCTCCACAGCGCCAAAATGTTTACAAAGATTGATCTAAGGTCAGGATATTACCAAATCAGGATCAAGGAATCAGATATTCCAAAGACAGCTTTCAACACTAGGTATGGACACTACGAATTCACAGTAATGTCTTTTGGTCTAACAAATGCTCCTGCAAGCTTCAATCAACTTATGCAGGATATTTTCAGACCTTACCTGGATGATTTCATTTTGGTTTTCTTTGATGACATTCTGATCTATTCTAAGAACGAGGTAGATCACGAAGAACATGTTCGTAAAGTACTTGATCTTCTTCAGGAACACCAACTTTACGCTAAAGAGAGAAAGCGCACCTTTTGCTCACCTAAGGTCAATTATCTTGGATTTGTCATATTGGCTGAAGGGATTTCAGTGGACCCAGACAAAGTCAAGGACATCGTTGATTGGCCTCAACCATCCACCGTCACTGAAGTAAGAGGATTTCTTGGAATAACGGGATGGTACAGGATTTTTGTCAAGGATTATGCACGTATTGCTGCACCTTTGACGGAACTCCTGAAAAAATGAATGAGGATCGAATGGAAGACCGAGCACGAGTCTAGCTTTGCTAAGCTAAAAGAATTTTTGGTCTCAGCTCCTATTTTAAAGCTTCCAGACTTCAGTAAAGAATTTGAAGTAGCGACCGATGCTAGCAAATTTGCTTTAGGCGGAGTTCTTACTCAAGAAGGAAGACCAGTGGCATATACTTCGCAAAAGCTGACGGATCATGAGAAGAATTATCCTACTCATGATTTGGAACTTTTAGCAGTTATACATGCGCTGAAGTTATGGAGACATTATCTTCTTGGACGCAAGTTTCAGCTAGTTACAGACCACAAGAGCTTAAAATGGATTTTTACTCAACCTATTCTCAACATGCGACAACGGCGATGGATAGAGCTATTACAGGAATATGACCTTGACATAAAGTATAGACCAGGGAATAAAAATGCAGTTGCAGATGGACTTAGCCAAAAATCTTTTCTCGGAGATATCTCTATTCCAAATAACCCTATCTGGGATAGAATGAGTACCTATTTTTTTCAAGCTTCTAATTTAAAGCTTTTTAGGAGAATTTAGAGATTTTTTTGTGTGATGCTTATTTTCCATTATAGCACCCATTAATTTTTGAGATTTCACTTGCAAAAAAAGCACACCTTTGTAGAATCCATTTTAGACCATGTATAGACAATTACCTGCATCGATAAGGAATGCTATTCAAAATAGAAAATTTCACGGCAAAGAAGTTCTTATGATACCTTAAAAAAAATTCACTCAATGGAGTGGTAATCACTATACACAGATACAATAAGATTCAAGTCAAAAAAGCTAATCTAATCTTTATTATTATTCCTATAACAAAACTTTTTACAATCAACTTTGAGCATACAAAAATCACCTCTATTGTGTCATTCACAACCAAGCTATCCCTTCTTATATACCATGGAAATTCACTCTATGTTCTCCATGCTATGCACTAGGTTGTTAGTGTACTAAATAAAGCCAAATTGTTAGGAACTATTACATAAAGGGAATCTAGTGGCTTTGGAGATAGGACCCAAAATTGAGATATGGGAGCAAGTTTTGTTCACTATAAGAGATAATGTGCATGCAATATTTTGTGGTGCTTCTACCTTCATCTCTATCTACACTCTTTATTTCTCTTGACTCCCCTCTAGCAAGATGCACAAATGTGAGCTCTCTCCTCTCAACAACAAGTCTTACCATACATAATAGGTGGAGACTTGTCTTGATGCTACATACCCTTAATAAATCTACTCAATTAATTCAAGTTTCCTACAAAGTGGTGAACACAGTGAGGAAAAATCACAACCCTTAACAAAAATGGGAGTCCCTTTATTGTTTACTACCTTTAATTATTCATTTTATTCCATCTCTCATATATGACTCAACATTCATTTCAATAAGGAGATTAGGCACATTTGACACCATTATCCTAGGGAGGTACCAAATTGATAGTAGTCTATTTTAGCCTATTTTAGGACGTAGAGAAAGACTTTACCTATCTGATGTGATCAAAACCATTGAACAACATATATTTTCCTTAAACCATATGGATTAAAAAGAGTGCATAGAGAACATGGTTTGGAAAGTAAAATCTTAGAAATGCTTTTGTAGAATCTTAGTACATGTGATATCAATAAGCTTCGTATTTTCCCACGTGATGTAGCAGCAGCCCAAGCCTTGAATAAATAAAAATTGTGAAGCTATGTTGCACAAAAATATAGTAGAAATGTACTATCATCAAGCACGTGCCCTTGGGGGTTGAGTGTAGGGTTTGACTATTGGCAAGTGTGCACAGTTTGGGGGTTGAGCAATCTCCTCTTTACGTACAACAAAATCAAAATAAATAGAAGAAAATTTTACTAAATGTTGAGTGTATATAAAGGTCATGAGTCACGGCCTACAACACTCTAGAGGATATTTATACATTTAAAAATAGATTGTACATATGCTATCTTAGCTCAAAGAAATAAATACCTCCTAGTGCATATCCTACATATGTAATGCATTCTAAAAACAACATTGTAATAACAACAAAATTCTCCTAAGGTACTAGAGGCATAAAAAAAGGTACACCTATATATAGGAGCACTATCTAGTGTCACACCTAATTTAAAGCATTACCTAGTGTGACCTTGGTGGGTCCACTGTAAATTCATGTTAATCTACCAAGTGAATTTTATAGAAAGGGTTTTTTGTTTTTCAAATTTCAAACAATTTAGAGAAGATACTATATAGAAATTTGGTGTTAAATAATGGATCCCTCGAGAGTGTAACACATGTTATCAACATAATTTGATGCAATATAGACCTCATACCTCTCATCACATTGTTTACAAAAGGGTAATTGGTTATACTTGAAATGCACATATTGGGCAAGCATAAGAATAGCCTTGTTGTCGGCAAGTGTAGAGAAGTTTGGTCAAAACAATCCTAAAATCATTTAAACAAGTACAAATCAAGTGGCCTCTATATAACAAGTGCTCTTATAGAAATAACAATTTTTACATTGTAAGAGCACTTCCAAGAGACCTCAAAAATATATTGCATAAATGTTGAACAAGAAATAATAGTAAAGACTTGGGTCAAAATGTTTTGATTCTATGAGTCAAGATATAATAATAAAGGCTTTGATTACAATGAAAGTATGTTAACTAGGAGCCTCTGCATTTGTGTTCATTCATGATGTCATTGGCTACTCATTTAGTGGTGTGTCCAAACCTACCATGGTTGTGCTATATTCTTTGCTATTGTGTAGCTTCATCAGATTCATTTGTCTATCAGTTGTGTATCACCAACTCCATACTCAATTGCTTCTCACTATCTTGGCTTCCAAACCTATTATCCAACTTCAAATACTTCCACTCGCAAGTAGCAATACTTTTCTTGAAGGTTTTAAAGTAAAAAACAATAGGATTGTCCTAACTTTGGTCAAATCATTATCTAACATATTAGGCTTATAATTGTAAGAGAAGAGCTCACACACCGAGACGGGCTATCATTATCTAACATATCAACCTTAAAATTGTAGGAGAAGAGCTCACGCACACAAACTGACCAACATTATCTAATATATCAACCATAAAATTAAAGGGAAAGAGCTCGCAGTTCATCTGCGCGCGCACGGACAAGCTACGAGCTCTCAAAGACATAATGAGTAAAAACAATATTGTTGTTACGGGGCTTACTACAAGAGGACACAATTAGTGAAATTGTTTTTTTTAATAAAAATTATGGGGCTTATTACAATGGAAATATATATAAATAGTGCGAAGTCAAAATTATGTTCATGTCTTCAAGAGGTCACATTCCATCAAAACGGGCACGCAGAGGGATTGTGAGCTCTTGAAGACATCAACAAGGAGAGGTTAAATTAGCCAAACATGTATCTTTCTAGCATGATATGCCGCACACATAGGCGACCGTCCTTAATTTTTGGCTTAAGAAAAATATCTAGGAAAAAGACCCTTTTTGCTGATAAAAAGAAGAGCCCATGAGAGCACGCAGATGGTTTATTAGCTCTTGATCTCAAAATTTTTGAAGTTGTGTGGGCTTAGAATTATAAGAAAAATGACTTTGCTAAGCAATAGAAAAGCCCATAACATTAGCTCGGTGATCGTCTGCGTGCACGCGGACGGTCAGCGAGCTCCCACAGTCACCACTAATTTCCTCACCTTCTCCGAGTATGATCAGGATTCAATATCAGGGATTTGGCGTGCACATGAGAGAGAGAGAGAGAGAGAGAGAGAGAGAGAGAGAGAGAGAGAGAGGCTGTATGCGATGGCGAAGAAGTTGATTCCTCTACTCAATAGAGTTCTCGTGCAGAAGATCGTTGCCCCGAGTAAGTCCGGTGCAGGGTTTTGCTACCCGAGACTGCAGCCTCCAAGGTGATTTCTGAGAAAGTCATGGCAGTGGGGCCTGGTGGGAGGGCCAAGGATGAGAGCACCATTCTAGACGTTGTTGTGAGAGAAGGTGACACTGTCTTGTTACCGGAGTACGGCGGCAGTCAACTCAAGCTTGGGGATGAAGAGTTTGTAATCTTCCAAGATGAGGAGATTTTGGGTATATTGAAGGATTGAAGATTACTTGTTTGAGTTCAAAGGGACGTCAAGCATCATGATGGTGAAGGTCCGACCCTTCTTGCGTGAATTTTCTACCATCTTCCAGCATGTGGTTAGCAAGGCGAAGTTTTGAGTATAAATTATTCATGCTTGTTCTTCTGAGATCAATCAATTGATATGCTTGAGATGTGCTTAAAGAAAAAAAAAGAGAGATAGATCAGACGCACGCAGGACAGCCTGAAGGGATACAGGGTTTTCTTGGTTGCCTTTTCAACATGCGATGGTGATGGCGAGCTTGCGATTGATGCAAGCGGTCTTTTTCGAGTGTCTCCATGAATTTGCGCCTAGGCTGCAAATGTCTACAAACATCTGTCGTGCTCTTTTCTTCCAACTCTAGGCTATAAACTCGCATGCCTTCTTCTGTTGTGCATAAAGAACAATGGTTTGACGTTTACCTCTGATGTTTAACAAATTCTTTTGTTTTCAAAATGGTTTGGAGTATGGTGCAATAGTGATAGCGAATCAGTCTTTAGCGATAATCGTAGCTCTCTCCCTCTCTCTCTCTCTCTCTCTCTCTCTCTCTCTCTCTTATTTCACCCACTGCGAGCCTAGTCGAGGTGGAGAGAGAGAGAGAGAGAGAGAGAGAGAGAGAGAGAGAGAGAGAGAGAGAGAGTCTCATTAATGCGTCCTCTATTTTCTGGCTGTGCCTCTCCAGCTACGAGCTGCTCTACCTCTTTCGTCAGTGGTCACGTTGTGGCGCACATACAGTGGCATGCGCACGCAATGATCAGTCTCTCTAGTTGCACAGAGCAGTTAACAAGAAATCCGGAACCCGAACGCAAAAAGACAATGCCACATGGAGAAGCTGTGATGGTGAGTAGATATGTAGGATAGTCACGGACCGTATGTAGAGAGAACGAGAGAGTGGGGAGGAGAGAGAGAGAGAGAGAGAGAGAGAGAGAGAGAGAGAGAGAGAGAGAGAGAGAGAGAGAGAGAGATTGTCTGCGACTCTGTCCTCCCTTTTATGGAAGCCTGATTAAGGGCAAGCAAATGAGAGTTGCACTATCTGAAGGTTGGGTCCTCATTAAGAGAAAATCATCGGCGCTCTTTTGGGACTCATTAAGAGCACTTTAGCGCATGCAACAATATATTCATCAAGTATGCATTGAAATCAAAAAGGGGGGGAGAGAGAGAGAGAGAGAGAGAGAGAGAGAGAGAGAGAGAGAGAGAGAGAGAGAGAGAGAGAGAGAGAGCATTGTTTTGTCGTAGGAAACTATTCCAAGAGACCTTAAACTATCTAATTAAGCTGAACTCAAGACCTGCTATTCAAGAGGGAAATGGCATAGCCAATTTACCACACTTGGGTGATAGAAAAGCTATACCACTTAAGCGATAGAGAGCGAGAGAGAGAAGTTTGAACGACAACATTTCCATTAAAAGACACGCTGTCATTGTCGATCTTGGAAGCAATACCTTGTCATGCAGGCGAGCATACAAAACATACATAATCTAGGTTAGATGGAAGCATAATTCAAAGAAGCACATGAATATGAGCGCAAAAGCCTCACCAATGTGTCCAAGATCCGTTGTTTCCCTCTTCACTACGGATGCTTCTCCGGCGAGCTTCCCCTCGCCTCTAGTCTATTTCTTTCTCTACCATCATCATTGTCCTATCGTCACGTGGATCTGTGTGTGTCTATGTGTGTGCACGTGCAGTGCACACACATGCGCGTGCACACACACACACACATGCGCTTTACTATGATAATAACAGTATTTGTGTATAAACTTCATGCGTGTGTGTGTGAGTGTGTGTGTGTGTGTGTGTGAGAGAGAGAGAGGGAGTTAGAGAAAGAGAGATTGCAGTAGCATAGGCTTCTATAAAAAAAAAACATTCGAGATGGCAAACAGGTGTTTCTTGTCCATTAGCATTGCCCCTTATCTTTTTGCATCCATGTTTGTCTGATTTGATTGTGATTGGTAGCATAATATTCAACGCATTTGCTTAGTACCAAACATTAATTCAATGAATTTTTTGTCATAATCACTTGTCTAGATTTAAAAATCAAGCAGTCCGACTAAGCTAGTTTGACCAAGTTAGGTGTTAGAGATCTTCTCTTAATACCATGGGGAATGCCTTCCTAATAATCAATGGTTACTTAGGTTCTTAATCCGATTTAGGCAAAATTGTGTGAAATGTACTAGGACTTTCTAGTGGGCTTGACCCTATTGACCTTTAGCTTAAGTATTATAAAGGGAGTTTACTTGTGTGATAAGCTTGGGGAGGTGTATCAGTGTTATATGACCCCCCAAAGTTACAAATTTAAAATGCTGAAAATGAACAAACAAAAATCAAAGTGCCACATTGTAAAATCTTAAGCTGGAAGAGAAATCTCAGCTTGATTGGGTACTTCACTCACATGTATCGCCTATGGTACTAGAGCCCTAGAGGTTCCCAGTGTGGGCGCTTTTCCTTGAAAAGCAAAAAACCCAAGGCATACAAAATAAGCACACACATTGAAATTGAATCACTGTGAAAAGACTTTGGGGGGTCAAAGAAAAGGTAATTAGTCAGGTGACGATTTCATGAGAAATTCCTTTTATTATAGCTTAACTACAAGGTCTTCTAGGTATAGCCTCTCAGCCCTCGAACATGAAATACTTGGCTCTCGCGATTAAACAACTTAATTGACCAGAGAAAATTAAGAATCTCACCCATAGTATTAATAGTCGATCTTTAGTGCCTTTCGACCGTTGAATTAGCGACCCCGAATTTGTTTAGTTTTGTACCTTCTCAACTGTTCATGCGTTTGATTATATTTCAATTTAATGTTTATTGCTGACAAATGGTTTAGATTTATGCTACAATCAATTTGTCTGCCTAAAACTGCATATGATTTTTGATTGTATATGAGAATGCAATTACTGCGCCAATGTTGCTTGATTTTGCAGTGACTGAAGAAGGCTAAGGACATTCATATCAAATGATCTTCCACCTGGACGAACAAGCGTCAACTCAATAGCTTCCGATGACGGAATCTACATCAGGAAGGGGGGCATGTTGACCCTCACGGCTCACGGACACCATATCACCTACGACGGACGTTGTATTATTTACTTGGTAGACTCAGGTACCGGGCTTGTCGGTCCAATAGGAAAAGGGTAAGAGTGATCGCCGATGAGAGGCGCACTCTAACTGGAACATTCAAGGGATTAGTTGGCTAAGCATGGGCGCCCAAGTGGGAATGGGGCGAGCTCATATAAAAGTCAACTAAACCTAAAATTCACTCATTCTCTCATTTGTGCAATAGAAGAGTGCTCTTGCTCCATCTCCATCTTCTTCTTCTTCATACTTGTGTGTGTGTATGCGTGAGAGAGAGAGAGAGAGAGAGAGAGAGAGAGAGAGAGAGAGAGAGAGAGAGAGAGAGAGAGAGAGAGAGAGAGAGAGAGAGAGTGCAATTGAGAATTGCGACGACGGCACGGCGGCGGCGAAGCGGCGGCTCCTTCTTCTTTGCGCGGCAAGGAATCCTCTACGAAGCAAGCGTAGAGCGGTGAGTGACACACCATCACCTTCTTTGAGATTACTAGTTTAGGCTTGTTGTGTGCTTAGAGCCATTTGTGGCTCGCACACGATGTATCAACAAGTTCATTGTATTGACACGTGCGACATACGCGCACAAAATTAAATGTGTGAATGGGATGTAGCTACTTTGTTTACTACCATGGGTGGTTTGGGGCAAAGCTCCACCACTTGTCCAACCTATTATCCATTGTGTTATGGAGGTTTTAGCCCAAGATTTTTTTAGGGTCCATCACCTGTTCAAGCTAGCTCCATTGAAAGAATCTATCTCTATTATTTCAAGGTCAATGTGTGAATGGAGTGTAGCTACTTTGTTTACTAACATGGATGGTTTGGGGTAGAGGTCCACCACTTGTACAATCTACTATCCATTGAGTTATGGAGATTTTAAACCAAAGCTATTTGAAGGTCCACAACCTCTTCAAGTTAGCTCTATTGAAAGACGCTATCTCTACTATTTGAAGGTCAATGTGTGAATAGAGTGTAACTACTATGTTTATTACCATGGATAGTACGGGGTAGAGGTCCACCACTTGTCCAACCTACTATCCATTGTGTTATCGAGGTTTTTAGCCCAAGGTGGTTTGAAGGTGGACCACCCGTTCAAGCTATCTCTAATGTTTCAAGGTCAATGAGTGAATGGAGTGTAGCTACTATCTCTATTACCATGGATGGTTTGGGGTATAGGTCCACAACTTGTCCAACCCACTATCCCTTGTGTTATGGTGGGTTTAGCCCAACGTGGTTTGAAGGTCCACCACCTATCCAAGCTAGCTCTGTTTAATAGTCCTATCTCTATTTTTTTAATATCAATGTGTGAATGCAGTGTAGCTATTATGTTTACTACCATGGATGGTCTGGGGCAGACGTCCACTACTTGTCCAACCTACTATTCCTTGTGTTATAATATTTTAGCCCAAGGTGGTTTGAAGGTCCACCACCTGTCTAAGCGAGCTCTATTGAAAGAAGTTGTCTCTATTCTTTGAAGGTCAATGTGTGAATGGAGTGTAGCTACTATGTTTACTACCATGGATGGTTTGAGGTAGAGGTCCACCGCTTGTCCAACCTACTATCCATTGTGTTATGGAGGTTTTAGCCCTATGTGGTTTGAAGGTCAATCTGTGAATGGAGTGTAGCTATTATGTTTACTACCATGGATGGTTTGTGGCACAGGTCCACCACTTGTCCAACCTACTAACCATCGTGTAATGAAGGTTTTAGCCCAAGTTGGTTTGAAGGTCCACCACCTGTCCAAGCTAGCTTTATTGATTAGTCCTATCTCTAGTCTGATCACGTGGATGGTTTGGGGTAGAGATCCAGCACTTTTCCAACCTACTATCCATTGTGTTAATAAGGTTTTAGCCCTAGGGTTTGAAGGTCCACCACCTGTCCAAGCTAGATCTATTGAAAGAAGCTATCTCTATTGTTTGAACAGAGCTATGTCTATTGTTTCAAAGTCGGTGTGTGAATGGAGTTTAGCTACTTTGTTTACTACCATGGATGGTTTGGGGCAAAGTTCCACCACTTGTCCAATCTACTATCCATTGTGTTATGGAGGTTTTAGCCCAAGATTGTTTAAGGGTCCACCACCTCTCCAAGCTAGCTTCTTTGAAAGAATCTATCTCTATTTTTCAAGGTTAGTGTGTGAATGGAGTGTAGCTACTTTTTTTACTACCATGGATGGTTTGGGACAGAGGTCCACCACTTGTTGTCCAACCTACTATCTATTGTGTTATGGAGGTTTTAGCTCAAGGTTGTTTGAAGGTCCACCACCAATCCAGGCTAGCTCTATTGAATAGTCGTGTGCCTTAATCGAGCCTTGGAAAATTTTAATAAGACCCAATCATTTTCTTTAAAGGCTTGGGCTCTTCTCTGCTTGTCAGCAGCAGCCTTTTGCCTTTGTTGTGAGATAGAGATAGCATCCTTAATCTTTTGAAAAGATTCTTGTAGGTCTCGGCTATACTCATCTATAGCGAAGATCTTCCCATGTACCTTAAGTAGCAAGGGACTTTTTGATCTTCCCTCAATTACCTCGAAAGGTGCTTTTCCTATGGAAGTATGTACAATGTTATTGTAAGCATACTCCACTAAGGGTAAGTACTTCTCCCATTGGGATCTTTGATCTACTTCCGTTACATACGCTTTTAGTAGATCAAGAATTATTAGGTTAGCTATTTCACTTTGGCCATCCGTTTGTGGATGATAGGCCGAAGAGAAGTTTTGCCTTGTCCCCAGATTCTCAAAGAGACCCTTCCAGAAATTACTAGTCATTCTAGGATCTCTATCCGACACCATGGACATTGGCAAGCCATGATACTTGAAAATTTGTGAAATGAAGAGGGTTTCCATTTGATGGGCTTTGATAGTCTTTTTGACAGGTATAAAATGAGCTTGTTTACTGAACCTGTCTACTATCGTCCATATTCCCGTATTCCCATGGATCGACTTAGGCAATCTAAAGATAAAATCAATGGATAGGCTCTCCCATGGTGAATTAGGGATTGGCAAGGGTTGAAGCAATCCAGGTTGCTTCCCTCTATCAAATTTTGTCTTTTGGCATACCACACATTTAGAAACATACTCTTGTATGTTCACTTTCATGGTAGGCCAATAGAAATATGATTCAATTCCCTTTAGGGTAGACTGAATCCCTCTATGCCCCGCGTAAGGAGGTGGCATGAGATTCATACATTACTTTCTCACGTAGTGAGTTAGTAACGCATAGTCTATCGCCATAGAGAAGATAACCATATTGTAAAGTAAATGGTTTTTCTTTCTTCCCTAATGCAAGGGCTGAAATCACATCTCTAAAATCGGGATCAATAGCATACTCATCTATCATTGAAGATAGATCATTGTGAGTTGCTATGGAAACCACATTCACTCTCGGCGGTCTTGAGAGTGCATATGCTACTTGATTATGCTTTCCAGCAATGTGAGCAATATGAAAATGAAATTGCGAAAGGAAATTTTTCCACCTCATTTGTTTGTCAGAGAGCTCGGTCTACGTCATGAAGTACTTAAGACTTTGGTGATCCGTTCACAGAATGAAAGGAGTCCCCAATAAATAGTGCTTCCATGAGTCTAAGGCATGTAGAACTGCAAGGAGTTCCTTTTCATATATACCTAGAGCTTGCTCAACAGGGTCGAGCCTTCGACTTTCATAGCCTATGGCGTGCCCTTCTTGAAGCAAAATAGCTCCAAGGCAATCACAACAAGCATCACATTGGACCTCAAATGGTTTTGAGGGAAGTGTACGCATAGGTTGAGAGATAAGCTTTTCTTTAAGCTTTTCAAAATCATTGTTCTCCTTAGCAGACCATGTATACCTAACGCTTTTCTTTGTTAGTTCATGTAATGGTCCCGCAATTTGTGAGAACTTTTCTATGAAGCGTCTATAGTATGCACACATACCTATAAAGCTTCTTAGTTCATGAAGATTCTTTGGTTTAGGCCATCCTTTTATTACCTCTAACTTTGATGGATCCATTTGGATGCCATCTTGAGAGATAATGTGACCTAAATACCGAATCTCTTGCTAGAAAAATTCACTCTTCTTTCGATTAACATAAAGTTTATTCTCTCTTAAAACTTGAAATATTACATGGAGGTGTTGCTTGTGTTCGTCTATATCATCAAAGAACACTCAAGTGAAGGTTCGATGAGTCCTGAACAGCTTCTCCGTCAAGCGGTTGAATGTGGCTGGTGCATTGGTCAAGCCAAAAAGCATGACAATGTATTCGTAAAGACCAAATGTGGTGCGAAATGCGGTCTTTACAATGTCTTGATCAACTATCCTTATTTGATGATAGACACTTTTTAGGTCAATCCTACTGAAGTAGGTCGATCCTTGTAGCTTATGAAATAGGTCTTCTACCCGTGGAACGGGAAACCTATTCTTGATAGTGATCCTATTTAGTGCTCTATAGTCGACACACATACGATATGTTCGTCTTTCTTTTGCACTAATAGCACAGGTGAGCATAATGGAGATGAGCTAGGCCTAACCATGCCCTTCTCAACTAACTCATGCACTTGCTGCATAATCTCCTCTTGTTGAGCTTGAGAAACACTATAAGGAGGTTTGTTAGGCGGTGAACTTCCTGGAAGAAGTTCAATTGCATGGTCATCATTACCTCGTTTAGGAGGTAGCTCACAAGGGATGTCATCAATAAAAACATCTTGAAACCCCTTGAGAAAATTGGATAACTCCAATTCCTTTTGGTTGCTTTTATTTTCTTTTGCTAAAGCATTAGGTTCATCTTGTACACGCAAATAGAGCTCTTTATTGACTTGTTGAAAGCTCGTGTATGTACAATGGGGATAGTGTTACCCATTTCCTTAGCATCTATATACATGTCTTTTTCCCTGAACTTAAAGGAGATTCTCCTTTCAGGGAATTTAACATTGGCAGCCAGGCGATCAAACCATGGTGCCCCTAGGATTACATCCTCATGCTTGAGAGGAGAGATAAATAAGTCCTCTTTGTCCACATAGCTTTGGACATGGAGCCTCAATTTCCTGATTAAGGGAGTGACTGAAGCTTCTTGCCCCTTAAAAGCACTGTTTGCGGGTAGAACATCTCCCATCTCGTAGGCTTGTATGCCTAGTTTGTTGGCCAACTCTATAGATATAAAATTGTGAGTAGAACCAGGGTCAAAGAGAATAAAAGCATCATGTTCTCTTACCTTTCCCCAAGCATGGCATAGAGGAGATCCTTTGTGGTGAGTTTCGTGAGTCTCCTCCTCGTGGATTTCAACCAAGGTAGCTCTAGGAGGATCATGGCGGGTGTTCTTTTGGGGACAAGTGAGGTACACATACCCTTGTTCGCCGCACTTGAAACACCGGTTATCCTTGCGATAATGCTCAAGCTCTTTAGGAGAGAGTTTGTTTTTACCTTTGTAAACTCCCTTCTCTTTATCTTTGTTGGAGTTTCCCTTAGGAGACTTTTGGACATTTTCCTTCCCGTTAGGCTCTTTGGAACCCTTGTTTTCCGTGGGCTTATTACTTATTTTAGCCCCCGTTTGGAAATTGATTTGAGAGGCCACCATAGTATGGTGTATTACCGCCGATATGGTACATGGACTTTGGGAGTTGACATACTCCGCCATTTCTTCGGTTAAGCCGCTTTTGCTCTCCAAAATCCAACTTTTTTAAGACAGTGGATTTGAGTAGTAGGTCCCAAAACTTGTCTACATATTTGTGGATGGATTCATAGGGAGAGAGATTAAGCTTCGCATTCAGTGAGTACTTTGTCTTTGGCATCGGTGGCCAAAATCTGCTTCATAATGGAAGCTCTTTAAGCTTTCCAGGTACGTGGAGCTTCACCGTTGGCTCATAGGCTAGACCACCATTGCCTAGCGGACTTTTGAAAGTGCATAGCTACATGGCGTAGCTTAGAGGACTCCGTGAAGCCCTCATCTCCGAACGCCGCATCAAATTGTTGGATAAAGGCCAAGACTTTGTCCATAGCACCAAAGGTGCCATCATAGGTAAGGAAAGAGATGCTCTTCCCTCCCTCTTTGAACTTCTTCAACTTGGACGACCTCTTCCATGCGGCATAGGATTTCCTATGGCCTCTTCTTTTTGATGGTTCAAAGGTTGCACCATCACTTTCTTCAGAAGGTGAAGAATTTGAGGAAGGTGGAGAAGAGGGTGACCTCTTTCTTGCCTTTTTCTTGTCTTGATCTTCATCATCTTCACCATCACTTTCATAAGAGGAAGAGGAGGAAGAAGATGGAGAAGAGGGTGTCCTCTTTCTCGCCTTTTTCTTCTCTTGCTTTTTGTCATCCCTCTTTGAATTATGGTGTGGAGAAGGGTACGATGGTCTTCTCCGTTTTGGAGGTGATGGAGAGTGTTTAGCCCGCCGTCTTCATGGAGCCATCTCTACCGAGGTGGCGGGAGACTCACTTCTTTCTTGTTCCTTCAGTGGAGGCTCTTGAGTTATCCTTTGAGAAGGAGATGCATCATCAAGAAAGTAAATTCTTGAGCCCTTCGTATGGATTCTCTTCTTCTTCCCAAATCGGACAGAGACCTCTTTTCGAAGTCTCACAAAGAGGCTTCCTAGGTGTTCTCTCATCATGGTGGTGAGCTTCGAGAATCCCATGAGCACGGAGCTGCCGTTGCACTTCACTTTGGAGAGATGGATTGCCCATGGATTGTTGAAGCCTAGAAACAAGATAATTAACAAGCATCGGGGCATCATTAGTAGCTTTCTCATTAGCAAAATCAAAGTTATCAACATTAATTTCACTCTCTTTACTATTGTCAGCCATTCTAACAACTTTTAGGTGTACTTTGGCACTTCAAGCCCTAGTTGCTACTCCTCTTTACCCCTTTAGAATAAGCACGCAATCTATTGTACCTGTGGCTTGAATACCATTAATTGCAAGGAATAGAAGAGAGGATCGTTCAACATCAAAACATCACTGACTCCTGTCAAGCTTCTAATAGCTCAATAGTTGTTAAGCCGTAGGAAATCCCCGTAGGACTCCACTATTAAGACCATAGCTCTCGATGGTGATGCCCTGTTAGTTGCACGAAGGCAGGCACACTGCAAGGCTGAAAAATCCCTATTCTACTTACTCACAGGCAATTAATAATACCAACCATTTATAGCTAGCTTGAAGACCTCCCTTCTTGAGCAAGAAAAGAGAAACCTTGTGCTCTGATACCAATGTAACATTTAATGGCCTAAAAACTTGTGTGTAGCGGAAATTAGCATGAACATAGTGGGCATTTCATTAGAATCGATTCCTAATGAGAATTACAAGAGTGCTTGGGTGGAGAGAGCAACAAAAAGCATAACACCTAGTTAGATAGCATGAACAATACTTTCAAAAGAGAGAGAAATTAAGCTATTGACAACAATTGAGGACCGGATTTACATGGAGACGGTACCCCCTCCAAAAGGTTTTGTATTATGGTTTCTCCCATCAAGAGAGACATTGTACAATACAATTCTTTGTGTTCCTTCAAGACTAGCTAGTGCAATGAAGATGAAAGCTTCATGCACTAAGCAAAACACTTCTCAAACACAACATCAATTCTCTCCAGTCTCAGACCCAAGACTTCACACACCTTCAAAGATGGTGAGAGCTAGCGGGGTATGAGAGTAGATTGAGAGGAAGGAGTATTCTTACGAGAAAGATGTACATCTCCTCACATAATCACTCATATAAGCATAGCTTAGCTTAGTAATTAGCATGGTAGAGGAGATGAGCATGCATTGAAGCTTGGCTCTTGGTTGGATTTGCATCACAAATCCAAGAGTTGTTGGTGTAGGCCTCCCTTCTCACAAGCTTGGAGTAGGTGGTAAGCTTTCCATTAAAGCTTGAGAAGGAGAGAGAATCTTCTTTGCTTCACACATGAGATTGTGTGAGTGTATGTGTGATAATGCCTTGCAAAAATCATCCTCTCTCTCTCTCTTGGTCGACCCCTCTTGCTATTTGCTCATGCTATAGTCTCATTGGACCTCCCTAGGGCTAGCCAATGATAATTAAGCAGTATAAGTGATAGCCTTCTGACATGTGTCCCCCTTTCCCCTTTTGTGAGAGATTTATGTAATTAATAAATGCAACTAAACTCTCATTGGACCCCTTTGCCTCCTGGCCAATAGGAATCAGGCAAGCCATTGGGCTGTTGAATGCTCATTGAACCCCTTGGGAGACTGTCCAATAGTCTTCTAGAGAGCTTAATCTCATTGGTTCTTTTATTAAGTGTTTTTAAATTAATTAAACTAGATTTACTCTAGCCTAATTCTCATTGTTCCACCTCCAAGGCCATCCCATAGGAACTAGGTACACCTTGTGGGCATCTGGGCTAGGGAGCTGACATGTGTCCCTCATTCCCTTTGTGTAAAGAGAGCTTGTGTGTGTGTGTGTGTGTGTGTGAGTTTCTCTCTCATCCCCTACTCCCAAGGCTCGCCCCCTCCTATGTAGGGATTGATAAAGACTTTTGGGACACACACAAAGCATCCAACTCCCCCCATGCTTGACCTTTGGACACAACCTTTGAATTTTGGAACCTTAGCATTTTGGAAGTCTTAATGGGCTGAACCTTAGGGTCTTTTAAGCCCATTGTTGCACTTGGCTCTTTTGCAGATGCCCCCTCCTTTGGATCCCTATTTTCCCTCCTTTGGATCCCTACTATGGCCGCTTTGCTAGCTTAATCAATATTCTAGCATTTTCTCCCCTGGCACTTCCCCATATTAAATGATCCGTTTAATATGAGAAAATCATTTAGGATAATTAGATTTTGATTATTATGACATTACCTCTGTCTTGAAATCATAGTCCTCCTCGACTATGGGTTAGAGAAGATAAATCATATTCATTAGTCCTTTTCTTAGCGGGTAGAGGATCCCTATGTTACCCTACGACATCATTCCACAATGGATGACTAGTCCATTTGGCACTTGAGAGCCTGAGGCTACGGCAAGCATGTCTGCACATTAGTCCTATCAATCTTCCTTAGTAGAGTGACAAGCTCTACTTGGTGTTTGGGAGACGTCGTCTCCACAAACTTAATCTAAGCATGCATACTACTTCATTTTTGTGCACAATAAAGAAAAAAAGAGTCTTGTAAGACAAAAACTTTGTTCATTTTTAACATTTTGTACATTTTCTTGCTCTTGGGAAGCATTGTAAGCATTGACAAGGTTTAGGTTATCCTTTAATTGTATGCCTTGCATCCATCTAGCATCTTCAAAAGGATAATTCTTAAACTTAATAAGATATTGTCGGATAGTCTTACCGCCTCTTAGTACCTTGTCTTCATGTCGGAGAATGGACTCGGGCTGCAACACCTCTTCTTGGTCCTTGATCTCCGGTGGGTCTTCAGTAGTTGGTTCTTGAGGTGGCTCTCTTTTGTATGGCTTTAAAAGGCTAACATGGAAAGCATTGTGTATGAGCCAATGATTGGGAAACTTGAGTTGATAGGCCATCTCATTGATTGGCCTAAGAATCTGGAAGGGACCATAATACCTTTTTGCTAGTTTAGCATAGTACTTTTGGTGTCCCGTAGGATTCTTGCTCATCGTGTGCCTTAATCGAGCCTTGGGAAATTTTAATAAGACCCAATCATTTTCTTTAAAGGCTTGGGCTCTTTTGTGCTTGTCAGCAGTAGCCTTTTGCCTTTGTTGTGAGATAGAGATAACATCCTTAATCTTTTGAAAAGATTCTTGTAGGTCTCGGCTATACTCATCTGCAGCGAAGATCTTCCCATGTACCTTAAGTAGCAAGGGACTTTTTGATCTTCCCTCAATTACCTCGAAAGGTTCTTTTCCTGTGGAAGTATGTACAATGTTATTGTAAGCATACTCCACTAAGGGTAAGTACTTCTCCCATTGGGATATTTGATCTACTTCCGTTACATACGCTTTTAGTAGATCGAGAATTATTAGGTTAGCTATTTGACTTTGGCCATCCGTTTGTGGATGATAGGCCGAAGAGAAGTTTTTCCTTGTCCCTAGATTCTCAAAGAGACCCTTCCAGAAATTACTGGTCATTCTAGGATCTCTATCCAACACCATGGACATTGTCAAGCCATGATACTTGAAAATTTGTGAAATGAAGAGGGTTTCCATTTGATGGGCTTTGATAGTCTTTTTGACAGGTATAAAATGAGCTTGTTTACTGAACCTGTCTACTATCGTCCATATTCCCGTATTCCCATGGATCGACTTAGGCAATCTAAAGATAAAATCAATGGATATGCTCTCCCATGGTGAATTCGGGATTGGCAAGGGTTGAAGCAATCCAGGTTGCTTCCCTCTATTATCAAATTTTGTCTTTTGGCATACCACACATTTAGAAACATACTCTTGTATGTTCACTTTCATGGTAGGCCAATAGAAATATGTTTCAATTCCCTTTAGGGTAGACTGAATCGCTCTATGCCCCGCGTAAGGAGGAGCATGAGATTCATACATTACTTTCTCACGTAGTGAGTTAGTAACGCATAGTCTATTGCCATAGAGAAGATAAACATCTTGTAAAGTAAATGGTTCTTCTCTCTTCCCTAATGCAAGGGCTGAAATCACATCTCTAAAATCGGGATCAATAGCATACTCATCTATCATTGAAGATAGATCATTGTGAGTTGCTATGGAAACCATTCACTCTCGTCCGTCTTGAGAGTGCATCTGCTACTTGATTATGCTTGCCAGCAATGTGAGCAATATGAAAATGAAATTGCGAAAGGAAATTTTCCCACCTCATTGGTTTGTCGGAGAGCTTGGCCTACGTCATGAAGTACTTAAGACTTTGGTGATCCGTTCGCAGAATGAAAGGAGTCCCCAATAAATAGTGCTTCCATGAGTCTAGGCATGTAGAATTGCAAGGAGTTCCTTTTCATATATGCCTAGAGCTTGCTCAACAGGGTCGAGCCTTTGACTTTAATAGCCTATGGCATGCCCTTCTTGAAGCAAAACAGCTCCAAGGCAATCACCACAAGCATCACATTGGACCTCAAATGGTTTTGAGAGATCCGGTAGTGTAAGCATAGGTTGGGAGACTGTCCAATAGTCTTCTAGAGAGCTTAATTCTCATTGGTTCTTTTATTAAGTGTTTTTATATTGATTAAACTAGATTTACTCTAGCCTAATTCTCATTGTTCCACCTCCAAGGCCATCCAATAGGAATTGGGTACACCTTGTGGGCATCTGGGCTAGGGAGCTGACATGTGTCCCTCATTCCCTTTGTGTAAAGGGATCTTGTGTGTGTGTGTGTGTGAGTTTCTGTCACATCCCCTACTCCCAAGGCTTTCCCCCTCCTATGTAGGGATTGATAAAGACTTTTGGGACACACACAAAGCATCCAATTTCCCCCATGTTTGACCTTTGGACACAACCTTTGAATTTTGGAACCTTAGCATTTTGGAAGTCTTAATGGGCTGAACCTTAGGGTCTTTTAAGCCCATTTTTTCACATGGCTCTTTTGCAGATGGCTCCCCCTTTGGATCCCTAATGTGGCCGGTCTGCTAGCTTAACCAATATTCTAGCTTTTTCTCCCCTGGCACTTCCCCATATTAAATGAAAAATCATTTAGTAGATAATTATTAGATAGATAAAACTAACCATTGTGTTATTGAGGTTTTAGCCCAAGGTGGTTTGAAGGTCCACCACTTGTCCAACCTATATCTATTGAATAGTCCCATCTCTACTGTGATAGCATGAATGGTTTCAGGTAGAGGTTCAACACTTGTCTAACCTACTATCCATTGTGTTATGTAGGTCTTAGCCCAAGGTGGTTTGAAGGTCCACCACTTGTCCAAGCTAGCTTTATTCGATAGTCCAATCTCTATTGTTTAAAGGTCAATGTGTGAATGGAGTGTAACTACCATGTTTACTACCGTAGATGGTTTGGGGCATAGGTCCATCACTTGTCCAACCTACTAACCCATTGTGTTATGGAGGCTTTAGCTCAAGGTGGTTTAAAGGTCCACTACTTTCCAACCTGTGATATCTCTATTGTGATAGCATGAATGGTTTTGGGTAGAAGTCTAACCCTTGTCCAATCTACTATCCATTGTGCTATGGAGGTTTTAGCCCAAGGTGTTTTGAAGGTTCACCACATGTCCAAGCTAGCTCTATTCAGTAGTCCTATCTCTATTATTTGAAGGTCAATGTGTGAATGGAGTGTAGCTACTAAGTTTACTACCATGGATGGTCTATGACAGAGGTCCACAACTTCTCCAACCTACTATCCCTTGTGCTATAAAGGTTTTAGCCCAAGGTGGTTTGAAGGTCCACCACCTGTACAAGCTAGATCTACTGAAAGAAGCTATCTCTATTGTCTAAAGGTCAATGTTTGACTGGAGTGTCTACTATGTTTACTACCAGGGATGGTTTGGGGAAGAGGTCCACCAGCTGCCAACCTACTAACCAATGTGTTATGAAGGTTTTATTCCAAGGTTGCTTGAAGGTCAACCATGTGTGCAAGATAGCTCTATTTAAAGAAGCCATCTCTATTGTTTGAAGACAGTGTGTTAATGGAGTGTATCTACTATGCTTACTACCATGGATGGTTTGTGGCAGAACTCCATCACTTGTCCAACCTTCTATCCATTATGTCATGGAGGCTTTAGCACAAGGTGGTTTGAATTTCCAACACCTATCCAAGATAGCTCTACTGAAACAAGCTATTTCTATTGTTTCAAGGTCAATGTGTGAATGGAGTGTACCTACTATGTTTACTACCATGGATGGTTTGAAGCAAAGGTCCACCACTTGTCCAACCTACTATCCACTGTGTCATGGACGCTTTAGCCCAAGGTGGTTTGAAGGTCCACCACCTCTCCAAGCTAGCTCTACTGGAACAAGCTACCTCTATTCTTTCAAGGTCAATGTGTAAATGGAGTGTAGCTATTATGTCTATTAGCATGGAAGGTTTGGGGCAAAGGTCCACCACTTCTCTAGCCTACTACCACTTTGTGTTATGGAGTATTTAACCAAAGGTGGTTTATTGAAGGTCCACCACATGTCCAAGCATTAGGAAAAATATGGACTCTCCTAGGGCCCTTTTGATTAGGGAAGGGTTAGTGGAGGACCAATGAGAGGCCTCTTGGGATATCACCTATAGCCTAAGGAGAGACAGGGGGTAGCCTATTTGTCCCCTTCTTCAATGCTTGATTCCTAAAGAGAAAGGGGAGGTGGACTGGGGGGGGGGGGTAAAAAGGGGAAAGAGGTGTCATAAAGCCTAGAGAGGGACCCTTGACAAAAAGGGACCCCAAAAGAAAAATTGCGCAGGTCAAAAAACCCTAAAAATTTGAAATTTTTGAAAAGTCTCAAAAATGACCGTTTCCCCTCCAAAATTGCCCAAAACATAACCAAACATCAAAAAGTCACTTTTTCTCTCCAAATTCCCTCTCTCCCATAATCTTCTCTTGCCTGTCCCCTCCCCTCCCTCACTTCCTCTCTGCAGTCAACCCCACCATAGCCAAAATCTCACTCTCCATCTTCTCTAGCTCTCCCTCCCCTCCCCCCTCCATTCTCTCTGTGCTGTACAGCCCACCATAGCCCAAAGCTCATCACTATCCTCCTCTTCAGTTGTCCCCCCTCCCTCTCCTCACTCTCTCTACAGTCAACCCCACCATAGCCAAATGCTCACTCTCCATCCTCTCTAGCTCTCCCTCCCCTCACCCCTCCATTCTCCACAATGCAGCCCACCATAGCCCAAAGCTCATCACTATCCCACCATAGCCAAAAGCTCACCCTCCATCCTCTCTATCTCTCCCTTTCTCCCCTTCATTCTCTCTCTACTGTGTAGACCTCACTATCCTTCTCTCCAACCCTCATCCCCCTCCCCCTTCCCAATCTCTCTCTACTGTGTGGCCACCCGACCTCTTCTCAAGCATGTCCACCCATACCATGCATAGACGGCCCAAGTTGGAGATACAAAAGGTCATACTGCACAACACAAAGAGCTCAAAGGTGGAATGGATCCCACAGGTATTTAGCAAGGCTCATGGGTCTACATGCAACCGTTCAGTGTTGGTCCTCATGGAGTACAATGTCGAGGCATACTGGAACGCCATTGGAAGTGAAGACTGATGGCTTTCAAAACAAAATCTGGAATGGTGTCCATCACTCAACATGTGTATAGTGTACCTGAGATCCACTTGCAGAGAGCTTCAAACCAATTTGCACCTCATTGTAAGTATAATGCTAAGTCATCTTATGGATATGTCCTCTTTAATTTTCATGTGTTCATATTTTTTGACAACGGTATTTGTGAACGTATTTTTTTATTCAGCTTACTTGCAAAGCAACCGCTTGAATGCCTCTTGGGTACCTTTATGGTTGTGCATGCTATAGATAAGAACTAATCTATATAACTCAACAATGTATACTAATTTAAAATATAGTAGCTAACACCATATTTTTTGTATTACAGGATGTTATTGTAGTGGATTCTTGGGCTCAACTTGGTTTGGTGTCAAGTGGAAAGTGCGACTTCTCCAATCAGAAGCTCATTCTAAACAGTCTTTGTTTGGTGTTTATACTTGTGGATATGGAGGTCCATGGAGTTATCAATGATGAGACAAGCCTTGCTAAGAGCATAGCAATTTCCTCAGTCTATATTCCATTCAATGTATTTGATCCAGTACATAACATCCCAAGCTATTATTGTAGACAAGCTACAAACTTTGTAATGAAACTACTTGAATAGAAAGCACTCTTGTTTCATTACATTTTTGTCCACTCTAGTTAATCTTCAACTATATGATGTTGTGCTTGTGATCAATTTTTGTTTCATCTAATCTTGTATGTGTATTGTGCTTCCTGCCAAATTTTTGGTGCTCATAAGTGAATTGATCAAGTAAATTTATTTTTTGGTAGCAAGTACCCCTTTGCAATGTGCCTGCATGTAGATCTAGTAAGCCATCTAACCTCAAAGGTCAGGTTTGATTCATTTTTTGTTGTATGAGCACTTAGAGTTTATCTCAAAATGGTGGCAAGCTTTAAATTCTTAGAAGAATCCCATACTCAAGACTAATCTAAGCAAGATAGAGCAATCATATTTCCTTGTGTTGCAGGCATTGAACAAACATTTAGTTCATGAGCACTCAAAGTTTATCTCAATATATTTGGCAGGCTTCAAATTTTTGAAACAATACACTCAAACCTAATCCAAGAAAGATAGAGCAATCATATTCCCTCATATTTGCAAGCACACGCATGAATCCCCTCTTGGCATTGTGCAAACACTTCGTTCTACCTTTGCCATCAATAATGCAATGGCATGCTATTATGTTGTATTTGATATGAGTTTGTGTAAGTTCAACCATAAGTTTGTGTTCTTTGAAATCCCCAAGGAAAACAGAGTATGAAATCAAAATAAAGAAACGAGAACGAACAAACAAGATAGAGATAGGGTATATATATATATATATATTGTACATAGATAGATGGAGGATAAACAGACAGACAGACAGACAGATATAGATAAATACATTAATAGATAAATAGATAGATAGATAGATGGATAGATAATTCGATAGATAGATACATAAATACATAGATAGATACACATGCAAATAAAAAACACAAAGATAGATACATAGATAGATAACTAGGGAGAGAGAGAGAGAGAGAGAGAGAGAGAGAGAGAGAGAGAGAGAGAGAGACCCTTTTGGAACTCAAGGGCATTGCCCCTTTATTGAGGATACACTTTTATGATGGACAAATGACATGATACATGGATCAAACCCAAGAAAAGTTATTCCTTGTATTGATTGCTAATTGAGTATGCATCATGCATACTTTGAGCCATCTGTAGCAGAGAATGAGTAGAGAATGCATCATGCACATGGTGAGCCATCTGTAGCAGAGAATGAGTAGAGAATGCATCATGCACATGGTGAGCCATCTATAGCCATTTGTAGTAGAGGATGAGTTTGCTTTTTCTAGATATATCATATGAGCTATAGTTTTGTAAAATACTTCTTTGGATGGATGTTCATGGTTATCTTGTAGGCCCAAGGCCACCATGCCCAAAACTAAGCAAGCACAAAGAGTAGGAGCCAAGGCAGGGGGTGCATAGGCCTTGGGAGGCCCAAAGAAAGCCTGCCACAAGGGAGCGCATTTGGGCCTTCCATAGGTCTATGGAAGGCCCAAATGCGTTCCCTTGTGGCAGGCTTTCTTTGGGCCTCCCAAGGATTATGCATCCCTTGCCTTGCAAAATGCTTCTTTGGATGGATGTTCATGGTTATCTTGTAGGCTCAAGGCCACCATGCCCAAAACTAAGCAAGCACAAAGAGTAGGAGGCAACGCAGGGGGTGCATAGGCCTTGGGAGGCCCAAAGAAAGCCTGCCACAAGGGAGCGCATTTGGGCCTTCCATAGGTTTTTGGAAGGCCCAAATGCGCTCCCTTGTGGCAAGATTTCTTCAGGCCTCCCAAGGACTATCCATCCCTTGCCTTGCCTTCTATTTGTGCCAACTTGCTTTGGCATGGTTGACATGGTCGTGCAGGATGTTCAAACTTCACTAAACCATGCAATAATAGCTATCACATACCATGGCGCGTTGCAAGCCCCCCTTTGATTTTCAGGATAGTGCCCCATAGTGTGTATGCTCTAGTTTTGGTCTCGAAAGAAAAAGGGGGTTCTTTTCTTGGTTGTACAAGACACTTTTTAGTCTCACAAAGGCCTACTAGTGAAACAGAGCTGAAGCAAATGGCCATAACATCCACAAAAGGAGAGATACAGAGAGAGATAATTGATTCTTAAAGAAGCTACCCATAAAGGAGCCAATATTCTATTAGTACAAAACACTACTCTATAAGTTTATGCAAAAAATAATTGATCATACATGGCTAGCTAGCTGCAAGCAAAGAGATATTGGGGGGGGGGGGGGGGGGGGGGGCGGAGAGAGAGAGAGAGAGAGAGAGATAATAAAGGTTTTCTAAACCCATCCCATGCCTCTTTTCCATCCAATGCATGAATAGGCACCCTTGTCTCCTCTCCTAAGCTAACCAACTAGCCCCTACCTTTGAAGCATTGGTTGATATAGTTTTGCATCCTCAAAAATGCTACCATGATGCAATTACATGGCCCATCTTGATGCAGGATTATGAGTGATGGGTAATCCTCCCCACTAGCATAATTCTCAACATTGGTTCAACACCTTCTATATTAGTTATGAACCCCTAGAATTCACCAAGAATTTATCGTATTCATGTGACACACTTGTATAAGCATCAAACCCCTCAGTAAGAATCAAATATTTAAAGAAATTGCTACATGGAAAATAATTTGCAAGATCAAAGATTTCATATATTAAAGCCATAGCGCTTGTTGTTACAAAACCATGTCCATTGTAGACCACCTCAAACATGATTGAGATTACAAAGTAAAAGCTATGTTGATAGCTTTGGGCATTATGGATACATGTTCAACATGTATAGAGTACAAATCTAAATTCTTCAAATGTTGCCTCAAATACACTCAGGTTTGAAACCAGTGCCCTTGTGTAAAGTAACATCACCATTGCTTGACATACTTGACCTTCCTATGCTTGGGATCCATCTCTGTCTCATGGCTATGGAGTTTCCACCTATGGTGTAGGGGCACCCTTATGTGTCCTTCCAACTAGAAAGTTTATGATGTGACTCCACCTTACATGAAAAAGAAATATTCTGTTCCATAGCTTGTAAGAAGTTGGGTATGCTAGAGTCTTTTCCATAGCTTGTGTGACGGTTGTGTATTAGTGTTGTGGGATGCAATAGAGGGCAAAGGTGGATGTGAAGACAACTACATTAGCTTGTAATCATGGTGGGCTTGGTTGATAGGGGAAGTTGAGTATGAGGGAAGGGGTAGGGTCAGGGGAGGGGACGTTGACATTGAAATGGAAGATTGATGAGATAGATGAAGAGGTAGTTGTTGTAGATCTTGGCTTACGGTAGACTTTGTATTTTTGAGGGAGGACAGTGAACAATGGAAGAGGGTACATGGATAGAAAGAAGAGAGGAGAGAGGAATGTGACAGTGAGACGAAGGGTTTAGCAAGTAGATGAAGAGGCAGATCCAGGAGTGTGTGAGAAAGAGAGGGAGGGTTTAGCAGGTAGATGGAGAGGGAGATGCAAAATTCTATAAGAGTGAGAAGGAGGATTTAGCATTTAGATGAAGAGGGAGATGCAACAGGTCCTGGCTATGGTGGGCATGGCTACTTTGAGGAAGGGGAGTGAGAGAGACAAAGAGGAGACATGGAGAGAGAGAAAGAGATTTTGGAGGCAAAAAATGAGTTTTTGATATTAGAATAGGTATGGGGTCACTTTTTGGGGAGAAATGATTACTTTTGAAAATTTCAATAAATTTCAAATTTTTAGGGTTTATTTTTTGCCGCGTTTTTTAAAAAACATGAAAGGTGGGGTTCTCTTTTTGTACAAGGGTCCCTCTCCCTCTTTATGACACCCCCTTTTCTCTAGGAGATGCTAAAAAGCTAGAGAGAGAAGGTAGCCTCTTAGTCACTACTTACCCCATCTTTTCTAGGCTTGAAGGATAGAAAATGATCTACCAAAATAGCCCCCATCATTTCCTTTGTTTCCCTTAATCACAACATACTTCCTTAAAATTAGGGATTCTTACAAGGCCCATGGAGAGTCCATATTTTTCCTAATGGCTAGATATATTGAAAGAAGCTATCTCTATTGTTTCAAGTTCAGTGAAAGAATGGAGTGGAGCTACTAAATTTGTTAGGAAATAAGACGTAGCTAAATAGATATTTGAGTAGATTACTTAATGGAGAGAGATAGATTTCACACACAAGAGATAGAGAGAGAGAGAGAGAGAGAGAGAGAGAGAGAGAGTACACACGATATACGTGGTTCACCCAATGTGGGCTACGTCCACGGGAAAGCAGCCACTCAATGGCTTTAGTACTTCAAAACAAGAAGTAGTTTACAAAGGGATTATACCCTTAATGGAGCTCCCGCCTTGCTTCACTCTCACCACCTCACACTCACCTTGTTGCATCAACTTCACACTATGAAATGGGTGTATGAAATGGCCTCCTTTTATAGGCCAAAAGGGCTGCCCTCTCTCATGAGAGGCAGCCATGTGTAGCCGTCCTTGTGTGAATATGTCCAAATCGGACCCTCCAATCCGCCCATGTGTGGCCGCCCTTGTGTAGACAAATCCACTTTTGAATTCGGCCACCGGCCCACCGGCCATTGACTTCCGATCACCGGCCACCGGCCATTGACTACCGACCACCACCGGCCAACCGACCGGTCGATTTCCGACCACTTTCCGGTCGCCGTCCGGCCATAATATTCCGACGAAAAGGAATATTCTGGCGAGGGAAAAAAAAGTCTCGGGGGTGAAAATTTTTGGCCATGAAAATCTTGGTTTCCGGCGAGTGATTTTCCTTCACGCATAATGGCTTCTCCTCATAATGGGGGCCTTACAAATGTGCGATTTTACCACATAAAATTACAAGGGGTAAATCAGGCTCCATACTTAAAAAAATTTACTACCATGGATGCTTTGGAGTAGAGGTCCACCACTTGTACAACTTACTAAGCATTGTGTTAAGGAAGTTTTAGCCCAAGGTGGTTTGAAGGTCCCCATCTGTCTATTAAAAGAAGCTATCTCTATTGTTTCAAGGTCAATGTGTGAATGGAGCCGAGATACTATGTTTACTACCATCGATGGTTTGGGCTAGAGGTCCACCACTTTCCCAACCTACTAAGCATTGTGTTATGGAGGATTTAGCCCATGGTGGTTTGAAGGTGCACCACCTATCCAAGCTAGCTCTATTGAATAATCCTATCTCTATTGTTTGAAGGTCAAAGTTTGAATGGAGTGTAGATACTATATTTACTACCATGGATGGTTTGGGGTAGAGGTCCACCACTTGTCCAACTTGCTATCCATTCCTGTCCAAGCTAGCTCTATTGAAAAGTCCTACCTCTATTGTTTGAAGGTCAATGTGTGAATGGAGTGTAGCTACTATGTTTACTAGCATGGATGGTTTGGGATAGTAGTCCAGTACTTGTCTAACCTACTAACCATTGTGTTATGGAGGTTTTAGCCCATGGTGGTTTGAAGGTCCATCGCCTGTCCATGCTAGCTCTATTGAATAGTCCTATCTCTATTGTTTGAAGGTCAAAGTGTGAATGGATTATAGCTACTATGTTTACTACCATGGATGGTTTAGTGCAGAGGTCCACCACTCGTCCAACCTGCTATCCATTGTGTTATGGAGGTTTTAGCCCTAGGTGGTTTTGAAGCTCTACCACCTGTCCAAGCTAGCTCTATTGAAAATTCCTCATCTATTGTTTCAAGGTCAATATGTGAATGGAGTGTAGCTACTAGGTTTACTACTGTGGCTGGTTTGGGGTAGAGGTCCACCACTTGCCAACCTACTAACCATTGTGTTGTGGAGGTTTTAGCCCAAGGTGGTTTGAAGGTCCACCACTTGTCCAAGATAGCTCTATTGAATAGTCCTATCTCTACTATGATAGCATGGATGGTTTTGGGTAGAGGTCCAACACTTGTCGAACGTACCATCCATTGTGTTATGGAGGTTTTAGCCCAAGGTGGCTTGAAGGTCCACCACCTGTCCAAGTTAGCTCTATTGAATAGTCCTATCTCTATTGTTTGAAGGTCAAAGTGTGAATGGAGTATAGCTACTATGTTTACTACCATGGATAGTTTGGGGCAGAGGTCAACCACTTGTCCAACCTTCTATCCATTGTGTTATGGAGGTTTTAGCACTAAGTGGTTTAAAGGTCCACCACCTGTCCAAGCTATCTCTTTTGAAAATTCCTACCTCTATTGTTTGAAGGTCAATGTGTGAATGGAATATATCTACTAGGTTTACTACCATAACTGGTTTGGGGTAGATGTCCAACACTTGCCAACCTACTAACCATTGTGTTGTGGAGGTTTTAGCCCAAGGTGGTTTGAAGGTCCACTACTTGTCCAAGATAGCTCTATTGAATAGTCCTATCTCGTTCCTGATAGCATGGATGGTTTTAGGTAGAGGTTTAATACTTGTCCAACCTACTCTGCAACAATACCTATTTCGTGTTGTGCGTGAAAGCGACCCTAGGTTTGTGTTTTTTGTGTGCAAATGCCACGTAAGCAGCAAATGTGGCCTTTAAGATTATGACCTAAATCGTGGTTTGTGTCTCATGGCACATATGGGACCTAAACTTCAAATATAGCCTGTTTTGAGTTTTATTATCCTATTTTAAGTCCAAGGTGCTTGTTTTGTCATAACTTTTGAATGGGAACTCAGAATATAGTAACCAAGGGCTAGGATGAAAGCTTGCAAGATAATGTACACACCTTGAGAGATAGGGTTTTGGTTTTAAAGGTGTTTATATCTTTTCCAAGTTAATACTTTTGGGGTTTCCAACTTAAGCATCCTAACCCTAAAAAGTCTAGAGAGATAGAAGTTTCATATTAGTTTCAATGGCCACCTGCATAGAATTAAAGCACAAAAAGGGACAATTAAGTTGTTCATATTCCCAAAATCTATCACATGGATTCACTTGAAAACCAATCTAGTAACGATGTAATGAAAGGATGAATGGTCATGGAATTGGTGGAAGCAGCACTGCTGTTAGACCTTCCTATATCATATAACTTCTTGGCCAAAAGGGTAATCAAAATAAAGATGAATCATGTTATTAAACCGGTCTTACACACTTACATGACTGCTTATGTTGCTTTTCGAGACCTTCACATTGGGAAGAAAGATCTTACCTACATGACTCACTTGTTCAACATGTCATCTAACATAGTAGGCCTAGTCCACTATCTGCCAGCGGGACACATCATCAATTGTCCAGCCAGTTTGTTATTGCATTAGTATTTCACCTTCATCACACTGGCCATTAAAACTAAGTCCATCACTTGTCCAACCTATATTGTGGCAATGCCATATCCATTGCCACCACTTGTTCCGCCCGCCAACCACTTTGTTTTTGCATTAGTAGTTCACCTTAGTCATGGACCATTAAACTATGTCCACCACTTGTCCAAGTTGTGCTACTCTAACATAGCACTATCGGCCACTAGGTTTCCATTGCCATTGTCCAACCATTTTGTTCTTGCATTAATATTTCACCTTCGACATTGGCCATTAAAATCAGGTCCACCACTTGTTCCAATCTATACTTCTAGTAGGCCTCATCCACTTCACCACTTGTTTTAGCTGCCTACCACTTTGTTTTGCATTGGGTATTCACCTTAGTCATGGGAAATTAAAACTAGGCCCGTACTTGTCCAAGTTGTAATACCAAAAATAGCACTATCCGTCGCGACAGGGTTTCCAACGCCATTGTCCAACCACTTTGTCTTGCTTAATATTTCAACTTTTAGAATTGTCCATTAAAACTAGATAGTAAACCTGGTCCACTATCCACCGCTTGGTCCACCAACCAAATCCTTCTTGCATTTGTAGTTTACATTGGTATTGGCCATTATAACTAGTCTACCACTTGTCTAGGTTATACTCTTAGTAGGCCTCATCCACTTTCCACCACTTGGTCTTCCTGCCAACCATTTTGCGTTTGCATTAATATTTCACCTTAGTCATTGGCCATATAAGCCTTAGGTCGACCACTTGTCCAAGCTATGCTTGAACATAGTAACCCTCGTCCACTATCCACCACCAATCACTTTGTTCTTGCATTAGTAGGTCAGCTTCAACAAGGGCTACTTGGAGATTGGAAATTGAAATTGGTCATTAAAAGTAGGTACACCACTTCAGTCCAACCTTGCTTACATTTTCAAAAGCAATGACTACTTGGACACTATGAAGCAGGGTCTTGCACTAGTTCACCTTGGACATTGAACTTTAAAACTAGGTCCACCACCTGTCCAAGCTACATCACTAAAATAGGGAGGGGGTTCTTGAGACAATATCCACCACTTCTCAAACCTTGCCTCCATTGAAAGGCCTACTTGGACATTGAGATGCAAGTTCTATAGTAGTTTAGTGATGACATTAGAACTAGGTCCACCACTTATCCAACCCACTACCCATTATTTTATGGAGTCTTTAGCCCTAGGTGGTTTTAAGGTCCACCACCTCTCCAAGCTAGCTCTATTGAAAGAAGCTATCTATTGTTTCAAGGTCAATGTGTCAATGGAGTGTAGCTACTATGTTTACTACCATGAATGGTTTAGGACAGAGGTCCACCAGCTGCCCAACCTACTATGAATTGTGTGATGGAGGCTTTAGCACAAGGTAGTTTGAAGTTCCAACACCTGTCCAAGCTAGCTCTACTAAAACAAGCTATCTCTATTGTTTCAAGGTCAATGTGTGAATGGAGTGTACCTACTATGTTTACTATCATGGATGGTTTGAAGTAGAGGTCCACCACTTGTCCAACCTACTATCCACTGTGTCATAGAAGCTTTAGCCCAAGGTGGCTTGAAGGTCCACGACCTCTCCAAGCTAGCTCTACTGGAATAGGCTATCTCTATTGTTTCAAGGTCAATGTGTGAATGGAGTGTACCTACTATGTTTACTACCATGGATGGTTTGAAGCAGAGGTCCACCACTTGTCCAACCTACTATCCACTGTGTCATGGACGCTTTATCCCAAGGTGGTTTGAAGGTCCACCACCTCTCCAAGCTAGCTCTATTGGAACAAGCTATCTCTATTGTTTCAAGGTCAATGTGTAAATAAAGTGTAGCTACTATGTCTATTAGCATGGAGGGTTTGGGGCAGAAGAGGTCCATCACTTATCCAACCTACTATCCATTGTGTTCTCCAAGCTACTATGTCTATTAGTATGGAAGGTTTGGGGAAGAGGTCCACTACTTATCCAACCGACTATCCATTGAAGGTCCACCACCTCTCCAAGCTAACTCTACTGGAACAAGCTATCTCCATTGTTTCAAGGTAAATGTGTAAATGGAGTGTAGCTACTATGTCTATTAGCATGGAAGGTTTGGGACAGAGGTCCACCACTTATCCAACCTACTATCCATTGTGTTATGGAGTATTTAACCCAAGGTGGTTTATTGAAGGTCCACACATGTCCAAGCTAGATATATTAAAAGAAGTTATCTCTATTATTTCAAGGTCATTAAAAAAATGGAGTGGAGCTACTATGTTTACTACCATGGATGGTTTGAAGTAGAGGTCCACCACTTGTCCAACCTACTAAACATTGTGTTATGGAGGTTTTAACCCAAGGTGGTTTGAAGGCCCTCCACCTATCTTTTGAAAGAAGAAATTTATACTGTTTCAAGGTCAATGTGTGAATGGAGTTGAGCTACTATGTTTACTACCATGGATGGTTTGGGGTAGAGGTCCACCACTTTCTCAACCTACTAATCATTATGTTATGGAGGTTTTAGCCCATTGTGGTTGGAAGGTCCACCACCTGTCCAAGCGAGCTCTATTGAATAGTCCTTTCTCTATTGTTGGAAGGTCAAAGTTTGAATGGAGTGTAGCTACTATGTTTATTGTTGAGATGTCGAGCTCTAAATCTTGAGATGGCATCCACTACGGGTCTTGGCCGCTTACGACATTTACTCACTGGCGCGTTAGGTGACCAACACGGAGGATCTCTGCCAGTGATTCTACAGCTGGACTACACTTATAGTGCCAGCCTAGTACGCTTCTAGCAAGTCTACACTTAGTGACCGCATGTACATATGTGCTACTTTTCAGTTTTAGCACTTAGTCATTTTGTACTCTCTTTTCTGTGAGAAGAAGAAGAAGCTTTCCATCTCTGTGTTCTTTGTGCTTGTCTTGTGTAGCTCTCTTGCATCCTCTTTCTTTACATGGTATCAGAGCCTGGTGCAGGCAAGAGAGGCTAAGAGAGAAAGAGCATCACAATCCCTTCGTTCACAATCCACGACCAGATGACGAAAGCGCCCCGCGTAGCGGAAATTTTTTTGGGTGTTTTTCGTACAAGTTTCTGAACAGGTCTCCAAAGTGCAATACACAGAGATTTACTGTACAAGTACAGTGGTTGTATGTACGCTTGATTGTGGACACTCTTTGAGTGTAGAAAGCGTTACAGGTACCACGATAGCAGGTTCAACAGATTTGCAGGTTTTTGCAGATTGCAGCTATTTTGTCTTAGTGCTTCAAGATGTCTGACGGTTTCAGTCAGATTGTCACTAGGAAGCTTGAGAAAAATAACTACCTTGCATGGAAGTTCAGAATAACAAATTTCCTAAAAGGAAAAGGTTATTGGGACTATGTAGAAGGAGACAATGAAAAGGAACCAGATATTCCCTGTCATAATAATCAATATCTAATTCTCCTAAATGATTTTCTCATATTAAACTGATCATTTAATGTGGGGAAGTGCCAAGGGAGAAAAAGCTAGAATATTGGTTAAGTTAGCAGACCGGCCACAGTAGGGATCCAAAGGAGGGAAAATAGGGATCCAAAGGGGGGGCCATCTGCAAAAGAGCCATGTGAAACAATGGGCCAAAAAGACCCTAAGGTTCAGCCCATTAAGACTTCCAAAATGCTAAGGTTCCAAAATTCAAAGGTTGTGTCCAAAGGTCAACCCTAGGGAAAATTGGATGCTTAGTGTGTGCCCTAAAAGTCTTTGCATATCCCTACATGGGAGGGGGCGAGCCCCAAAGCTAGGGGATGAGAGAGAAAGCCACACACACACACACAGGCTCCCTTTACACAAAGGGAATGAGGGACACATGTCAGCTCCCTAGGCCAGATGCCCACAAGGTGTACCCAATTCCTATTGGAAGACCCTTGAAGTGGGCCAATGAGAATTAAGCTAGAGTAAATCTAGTTTAATTAATTTAAAAAAATTTAATAAAAGAAACCAATAAGAATTAAGTGTCCTAGAAGACTATTGGGCAGTCTCCCAAGGGGTCCAATGAGCATTCAGGAGCCCCATGGCTTGCCTGATTCCTATTGGCCAGGAGGCAAAGGGGTCCAATGAGAGTTTAGTTTAATTATTTAATTACCTAAAGCTCTCACAAAAGGGGAAAGGGGGACACATGTCAGAAGGCTATCACTTATGCTGCTTAATCCCTATTGGCTTGACCTGGGGAGGTCCAATGAGGCAAAAGCCAGACTTATTTAGCAGCTAGGGCTCGCCCAAGAGAGGGGGGGGGCTGATTTTTGCTTGGCATTGACACACACACTCTCACACTTGACCATGTGTGAAGGGAAAATACTCTATCTCCTCCCAAGCTTTAATGGAGAGCTTATCACCTACTCCAAGCTTGTGAGATAGAAGCCTACATCAACACTCTCTTGGCATGTGGATGCAAATCCAACCAAGAGCCAAGCTTCAATGCATGCTCATCTTCTCTACCAAGCTAATTACTAAGCTAAGCTATGCTAATATGAGTGATTATGTGAGGAGATGTACTTCTTTCTCGTAAGATACTTCTTTTTCCTCTCAATCTACTCTCATACCCTGCTAGCTCTCACCATCTTCGAAGGTGTGTGAGGTCTTGGGTCTGAGAACGGGGATAATTCAAGTTGTGTTTGATTAAGTGTTTTGCTTGGTGTATGAAGCTTCCATCTTCATTGCACTAGCTAGTCTTGAAGGAACACAAAGAATTGTATTGTACAATGTCTCTCTTGATGGGAGAAACCTAATACAAAGCCTTTTGGAGGGGGGACCGGCTCCATGCAAATCCGGTCCTCAACTGTTGTCAATAGCTTAATTGCTCTCTCTTTTGAAAGTATTGTCGATGCTATCTAACTAGGTGTTATGCTTTTTGTTGCTCTCTCCACCCAAGCACTCTTGTAATTCTCATTAGGAATCAACTCTAATGAAATGCCCACTATGTTCATGCTAAATTCCGCTACACAAAGATTTTAGGCCATTAAATGTTACATTGGTATCAGAGCTCAAGGTTTCTCTTTTCTTGCTCAAGAAGGGAGGTCCTCAAGCTAGCTACAAATGGTTGGTATTATTAATTGCCTGTGAGTAAGTAGAATAGGGATTTTTCAGCCTTGCAGTGCGCCTGCCTTTGTGCAGTTAACGGGGCATCACCGTCGAGAGCTATGGTCTTAATAGTGGAGTCCTACGGGGCTTGCCTACGGATTAACCACTATTGAGCTATTAGAAGCTTGACAGGAGCCGGTGCTGTTTTGGTGTCGAAAGACCCTCTCTTCTATTCCTTGCAATTAATGGTATTCGAGCCGCGGATACAGTAGCTTGAGTGCTTTTTCTAAAGGGGTAAAGAGGAGTAGCAACTAGGGCTTGAAGTGCCAAAGTACACCTAAAAAGTTTACACCTAAAAGTTGTTAGAATGGCTGACAATATTAAAGAGAGTGAAATTAATGTTGATAACTTTGATTTTGCTCATGAGCAAGCTACTAATGATGCTTCAATGCTTGTTAATTATCTTGTTTCTAGGCTTCAACAAGCCATGGGCAATCCATCTCTCCAAAGTGAAGTGCAACGGCAGCTCCGTGCTCACGGGATTCTCCAAGCTCATCACCGTGACGAGAGAACACCTAGGAAGCCTCCTTGTGAGACTACCAAAAGAGGTCTCTCTCCGATTCGGGAAGAAGAAGAGAATCCATATGAAGGGCTCAAGAACTTACTTCTTGATGATGCATCTCCTTCCCAAAGGAGAACTCAAGAGCCTCCACCAAAGGAACGAGAAAGAAGCGAGTCTCCCGCCACCTCGGCGGAGATGGCTCCACGAAGACGGCGGGCTAAACGCTCTCCATCACGACCAAAGCGGAGAAGACCATCACACTCTTCTCCACGCCATAATTCAAAGAGGGATGATAAAAATCAAGAGAAGAAAAAGGCGATAAAGAGGACACCCTCTTCTCCATCTTCTTCATCCTCTTCCTCTTATGAAAGCTATGGTGAAGACGACAAAGATCAAGACAAGAAAAAGGCGAGAAAGAGGTCACCCTCTTCTCCACCTTCTTCAAATTCTTCATCTTCTGAAGAAAGTGATGGTGCAACTTTTGAACCATCAAAAAGAAGAGGCCATAGAAAATCCTATGCCGCATGGAAGAGGTCGTCCAAGCTGAAGAAATTCAAAGAGGGAGGGAAGAGCATCTCTTTCCTTACCTATGATGGCACCTTCGGTGCTACAGACAAAGTTTTGGCCTTTATCCAGCAATTCGATGCGGCGTTTGGAGATGAGGGCTTCATGGAGTCCTCTAAGCTACGCCATGTAGCTATGCATTTTCAAAAGTCCGCCAGACAATGGTGGTCTAGCCTACGAGCCAATGGTGAAGCTCCACGAACATGGAAGGCTTTAAGAGCTTCCATTATGAAGCAGTTTTTGGCCACCGATGCCAAAGACAAAGTACTCACCGAATGGCGAAGCTTAAAGCTCTCTCCCAATGAATCCATCCACAAATATGTAGACAAGTTTTGGGACCTACAACTCAAAGCCACTGTCTTCAAAAAGTTGGATTTTGGAGAGCAAAAGCAACAATTTTGTGCGGGCTTAACCGAAGAAATGGCGGAGTATGTCAACTCCCAAAGGCCACGTACCATATCGGCGGTAATACACCATACTATGGTGGCCTCGCGAATCAATTTCCAAACGGGGGGTAAAAGAAATAATAAGCCCCCGGAAAACAAGGGTTCCAATGAGCCTAAGGGGAAGGACAATGTCCAAAAGTCTCCTAAGGGCAATTCCAACAAAGCTAAAGAGAAGGGAGTTTACAAAGGAAAGAATAAACTCTCTCCTGAAGAGCTTGAGCGTTATCGTAAAGATAACCGGTGTTTCAAGTGCGGCGAACAAGGGCATGCGTACCGCGCTTGTCCCCAAAAGAACAACCGCCAAGATCCTCCTAGAGCTTCTTTGGTTGAAATCCAAGAGGAGGAGATTCACCAAACTCACCACAAAGGATCTCCTCTATGCCATGCTTGGGGAAAGGTAAGAGAACATGATGCTTTTATTCTCTTTGACCCTGGTTCTACTCACAATTTTATATCTATGGAGTTAGCCACCAAGCTAGGCATACAATCCTACGAGATGGGAGATATCCTACCCGCAGACAGTGCCTTCAAGGGGCAAGAAGCTTCAGTCACTCCCTTAATCGGGAAATTGAGGCTTCATGTCCAAGGCTATGTGGACAAAGAGGACTTCTTTATCTCTCCTCTCAAGCATGAGGATGTAATCCTAGGGGCACCATGGTTTGACCGTCTGGCTGCCCATGTTAAATTTCCTGAAAGGAGAATCTCCTTTAAGTTCAGGGAAAAGGACATGTATATAGATGCTAGGGAGATGGGTAACACCATCCCCATTGTACATACACCAGCTTTCAACAAGTCAATAAAGAGCTCTATTTCCGTGTACATGATTTTTGTTAAAGATTCTCAAAATGAACCTAATGCTTTAGCAAAAGAAAATAAAAGCAACCAAAAGGAATTAGAGTTATCCAATTTTCTCAAGGGGTTTCAAGATGTCTTTATTGACGACATCCCTTGTGAGCTACCTCCTAAACGAGGTAATGACGACCATGCAATTGAACTTCTTCCAGGAAGTTCACCGCCTAACAAACCTCCTTATAGAGTTTCTCAAGCTCAACAAGAGGAGATTATGCGGCAAGTGCATGAGTTAATTGAGAAGGGCATGGTTAGGCCTAGCTCATCTCCATTTTGCTCACCTGTGCTATTAGTGCAAAAGAAAGACGGCACATATCGTATGTGTGTCGACTATAGAGCACTAAATAGGATCACTATCAAGAATAGGTTTCCCGTTCCACAGGTAGAAGACCTATTTGATAAGCTACAAGGATCGACCTACTTCAGTAGGATTGACCTAAAAAGTGGCTATCATCAAATAAGGATAGTTGATCAAGACATTGTAAAGACCGCATTTCGTACTACATTTGGTCTTTACGAATACATTGTCATGCCTTTTGGCTTGACTAATGCACCAGCCACATTTAACCGCTTGATGGAGAAGCTGTTCAGACCTCATCGAACCTTCACTTGAGTGTTCTTTGATGATATTATCATCTACTCTAATTCATTAGAGGAACACAAGCAACACCTCCAGGTAATATTTCAAGTTTTAAGAGAGAATAAACTTTATGTTAATCGAAAGAAAAGTGAATTTTTCTTGCAAGAGATTCAATATTTAGGTCACATTATCTCTCAAGATGGAATCCAAATGGATCCATCCAAGTTAGAGGTAATAAAAGGATGGCCTAAACCAAGGAATCTTCATGAACTAAGAAGCTTTATAGGTATGTGTGCATACTATAGACGCTTCATAGAAAAGTTCTCACAAATTGCGGGACCATTACATGACCTAACAAAGAAAAATGTTAGGTATACGTGGTCTGCTAAGGAGAACAATGCTTTCGAAAAGCTTAAAGAAAAGCTTATCTCTCAACCTGTGCTTACACTACCGGATCTCTCAAAACCATTTGAGGTCCAATGTGATGCTTGTGGTGATTGCCTTGGGGCTGTTCTGCTCCAAGAAGGGCACGCCATAGGCTATGAGAGTCGAAGGCTCTACCCTGTTGAGCAAGCTCTAGGCATATACGAAAAAGAACTCCTTGCAATTCTACATGCCTTAGACTCATGGAAGCACTATTTATTGGGGACTCCTTTCATTCTGCGAACGGATCACCAAAGTCTTAAGTACTTCATGACGCAGACCAAGCTCTCCGACAAACAAATGAGGTGGGCAAATTTCCTTTCGCAATTTCATTTTCATATTGCTCACATTGCTGGCAAGCATAATCAAGTAGCCGATGCACTCTCAAGACGACCGAGAGTGAATGCGGTTTCTATAGCAACTCACAATGATCTATCTTTAATGATAGATGAGTATGCTATTGATCCCGATTTTAGAGATGTGATTTCAGCCCTTGCATTAGGGAAGAAAGAAGAACCATTTACTTTACAAGATGGTTATCTTCTCTATGGCAATAGACTATGCGTTTCTAACTCACTACGTGAGAAAGTAATGTATGAATCTCATGTTCCCCCCATATGCGGGGCATAGAGGGATTCAGTCTACCCTAAAGGGAATTGAAACATATTTCTATTGGCCTACCATGAAAGTGAACATACATGAGTATGTTTCCAAATGTGTGGTATGTCAAAAGACAAAATTTGATAGAGGGAAGCAACTTGGATTGCTTCAACCCTTGCCAATCCCTAATTCACCGTGGGAGAGCATATCCATGGATTTTATCTTTGGATTGCCTAAGTCTATCCATGGGAATACGGGAATATGGACGATAGTAGACAGGTTTAGTAAACAAGCTCATTTTATACCTGTCAAAAAGACTATCAAAGCCCATCAAATGGCCACCCTCTTCATTTCACAAATTTTCAAGTACCATGGCTTGCCAATGTCCATAGTGTCGGATAGAGATCCTAGAATGACCAGTAATTTCTGGAAGGGTCTCTTTGAGAATTTAGGAACAAGGCTAAACTTCTCTTCGGCCTATCATCCACAAACTGATGGCCAAAGTGAAATAGCTAACCTAACTATTCTCGATCTACTAAAAGCCTATGTAACGGAAGTAGATCAAAGATCCCAATGGGAGAAGTACTTACCCTTAGTAGAGTATGCTTACAATAACACTGTACATACTTCTACAGGAAAAGCACCTTTCGAGGTAATTGAGGGAAGATCAAAAAGTCCCTTGCTACTTAAGGTACATGGGAAGATCTTCGCTGCAGATGAGTATAGCCGAGACCTACAAGAATCTTTCCAAAAGATTAAGGATGCTATCTCTATCTCACAGCAAAGGCAAAAGGCTGCTGCTGACAAGCACAGAAGAGCCCAAGCCTTTAAAGAAAACAATTGGGTCTTGTTAAAGTTTCCCAAGGCTCGATTAAGGCACACTACGGGCAAGAATCCTACAGGCCACCAAAAGTACTATGCTAAACTAGCAAAAAGGTACTATGGTCCCTTCCAGATTCTTAGGCCAATCAATGAGATGGCCTATCAACTTAAGTTGCCCAATCATTGGCTCATACACAATGCTTTTCATGTGAGCCTCTTAAAGCCTTACAAAGGAGATCCACCTCAAGAACCAACTATTGAAGACCCACCGGAGATCGAGGACCACGAGGAGGTGCTGTAGCCCGAGTCCATTCTCCGACATGAAGACAAGGTATTAAGAGGCGGTAAGACTATCAGACGATATCTTATTAAGTTTAAGAATTATCCTTTTGAAGATGCTAGATGGATGCAAGGCATACAATTAAAGGATAACCTAAACCTTGTCAATGCTTACAATGCTTCCCAAGAGTAAGCAAATGTACAAAATGTTAAAAATGAACAAAAATTTTTGTCTTATAAGACTCCCTTTTTCTTTATTTGTGCACAAAAATGAAGTAGTATGCATGCTTAGATCAAGTTTGCGGAGACGACGTCTCCCAAACACCAAGTAGAGCTTGTCACTCTACTATGGAAGACTGATAGGACTAATGTGCAGACATGCTTGCGGCAGCCTCAGGCTCTCAAGCGCCAAATGGACTAGTCATCCATTATGGAATGATGTCGTAGGGTAACATAGGGATCCTCTACCCGCTAAGAAAAGGACTCATGCATATCCTTTATCTTCTCTACACCATAGTCGAGGACGACTATGATTTCAAGAGAGAGGTAATGTCATAATAATCAATATCTAATTCTCCTAAATGATTTTCTCATATTAAACTGATCATTTAATGTGGGGAAGTGCCAAGGGAGAAAAAGCTAGAATATTGGTTAAGTTAGCAGACCGGCCACAGTAGGGATCCAAAGGAGGGAAAATAGGGATCCAAAGGGGGGGCCATCTGCAAAAGAGCCATGTGAAACAATGGGCCAAAAAGACCCTAAGGTTCAGCCCATTAAGACTTCCAAAATGCTAAGGTTCCAAAATTCAAAGGTTGTGTCCAAAGGTCAACCCTAGGGAAAATTGGATGCTTAGTGTGTGCCCTAAAAGTCTTTGCATATCCCTACATGGGAGGGGGCGAGCCCCAAAGCTAGGGGATGAGAGAGAAAGCCACACACACACACACAGGCTCCCTTTACACAAAGGGAATGAGGGACACATGTCAGCTCCCTAGGCCAGATGCCCACAAGGTGTACCCAATTCCTATTGGAAGACCCTTGAAGTGGGCCAATGAGAATTAAGCTAGAGTAAATCTAGTTTAATTAATTTAAAAAAATTTAATAAAAGAAACCAATAAGAATTAAGTGTCCTAGAAGACTATTGGGCAGTCTCCCAAGGGGTCCAATGAGCATTCAGGAGCCCCATGGCTTGCCTGATTCCTATTGGCCAGGAGGCAAAGGGGTCCAATGAGAGTTTAGTTTAATTATTTAATTACCTAAAGCTCTCACAAAAGGGGAAAGGGGGACACATGTCAGAAGGCTATCACTTATGCTGCTTAATCCCTATTGGCTTGACCTGGGGAGGTCCAATGAGGCAAAAGCCAGACTTATTTAGCAGCTAGGGCTCGCCCAAGAGAGGGGGGGGGCTGATTTTTGCTTGGCATTGACACACACACTCTCACACTTGACCATGTGTGAAGGGAAAATACTCTATCTCCTCCCAAGCTTTAATGGAGAGCTTATCACCTACTCCAAGCTTGTGAGATAGAAGCCTACATCAACACTCTCTTGGCATGTGGATGCAAATCCAACCAAGAGCCAAGCTTCAATGCATGCTCATCTTCTCTACCAAGCTAATTACTAAGCTAAGCTATGCTAATATGAGTGATTATGTGAGGAGATGTACTTCTTTCTCGTAAGATACTTCTTTTTCCTCTCAATCTACTCTCATACCCTGCTAGCTCTCACCATCTTCGAAGGTGTGTGAGGTCTTGGGTCTGAGAACGGGGATAATTCAAGTTGTGTTTGATTAAGTGTTTTGCTTGGTGTATGAAGCTTCCATCTTCATTGCACTATCTAGTCTTGAAGGAACACAAAGAATTGTATTGTACAATGTCTCTCTTGATGGGAGAAACCTTAATACAAAGCCTTTTGGAGGGGGGACCGGCTCCATGCAAATCCGGTCCTCAACTGTTGTCAATAGCTTAATTGCTCTCTCTTTTGAAAGTATTGTCGATGCTATCTAACTAGGTGTTATGCTTTTTGTTGCTCTCTCCACCCAAGCACTCTTGTAATTCTCATTAGGAATCAACTCTAATGAAATGCCCACTATGTTCATGCTAAATTCCGCTACACAAAAGATTTTAGGCCAGACGAGTTGCGTAGGAAATTGGATCCTAAAGCAGAGAAATGTATTCTTGTGGGATATTCCCTTGAACAAAAGGGGTACAGGTGCTACAATCCTACTACACGAGCGAGCAGAGATGTAGTCTTTGATGAGATGAGCAGGTGGTATAGTAATGCACATGGCACTATTGGGGCTGATGTAAAAGATGATGTGGTTGTACAAAATGTGAGGCCACAGTCACAGGTTTTGAGTGGACCACAAGAGTCCTCTTCTCGTGGATCTATTGAGAAGCCATGGAATGGTAGACTACGTACGCAGGTTACTCCACCAACAGGTACAGGGAATGTATCACAAAAAGGAAAGGAAAAGGTAGATGAACCTCCCTTTATGGCTGATGCATCATCAGGGTTTTCACATGTAGACATGGATTCAGATGGTTCTGAACAAAGTATTGATGAGGAATTTGGAATTCCGGCTGTTAGGACACCTAGTGCAAGGAAAGTACAAGAAGATGCTAGAGGGCAAAGGAGTGACCCAGGACCGCGCAGATCTAACAGAGTCAGAAATCCAGTTCAGAAATTGACTTATGATGGGTATCTAGCGCATCACCAAGCCTACATGGCTAAGGTGATACAGGATGTGGAGTCCACATGTTTTGAGGATGCAGTTGGAAATGTGCATTGGGATGATGCAATGAATGAAGAGATGGCTGCATTGGAAGCAAACGACACATGGGAGTTGGTGCCATTGCCAAGTGGCAAGAAAGCTATTGGCTGTAAATGGGTGTATAAAACCAAGCATAAGGCTGATGGTAACATTGAGCGTCACAAGGCAAGGCTGGTCGCAAAGGGTTATGCACAGACGTATGGCATAGACTATGCGGAGACCTTTGCTCCAGTGGCAAAGATGACGAATGTGAGAGCTGTCATAGCAGTGGCTGCATCTAGAGGATGGATTATGCATCAAATGGATGTAAAGAATGCCTTCTTGAATGGTGAGTTGCAAGAGGAAGTGTATATGTATCAACCACCTGGTTATGTCGATCCAGGTTACCCAGATTATGTATGCAAACTTCTCAAAGCTTTGTATGGTTTGAAGCAGGGGTCTAGAGCATGGTATGACAGGATTGCCAAGTATCTTGTCAATATTGGGTTTAGGAGAGCTCATGTTGATCATTCACTCTATGTACGTGAGAGTGATGTGGGGATTGTGGTCATTACCATATATGTAGATGACCTTATTATATTGGGTGACAATGCTATGGAGATTGACCATGTGAAGGGTCTTCTCAAACAGGAGTTTGAAATGAAAGATTTGGGCGAGTTGCGCTACTTTCTTGGCATTGAGGTGATCAGGACTCCAGAGGGTGTATGGCTGTCACACAGACAATATGCTTTGGACATGTTGTCAAAGTATGGTATGGCTGATTGTAAGCCAATTTCTATTCCCTTGGATGTGAATGCAAAGCTGAGTGCAGAGAAGGGTGATGTTGTTGAGGATGTCAAGATGTACAGGAAGATTGTGGGTAGTCTAATCTACTTGACTATCATGAGGCCAGACTTGAGCTACACAGTAGGCTTGGAGTCAGTTCATGCATGTTAACCCTCGTGGCTCACGGACACCCTATCGCCTACGACGGACGCCATATTATTTATTTAGTAGAGTCAGGCACCGGGCTTGTCGGTCCAATAGGAAAAGGGTAGAGTGATCGCCGATGAGAGGCGCACTCTAACTGGAACACACAAGGGTTAGTTGGCTAAGCATGGGCGCCCAAATGTGAATGGGGCGAGCTCATATAAAAGTCACCTAAACCTAAAATTGACCCATTCTCTCATTTGTGCAATAGAAGAGTGCTCTTGCTCCATCTCCATCTCCATCTTCTTCTTCTTCACCTCCTTGTGTGTGTGTGTGTGTGTGTGTGTGTGTGTGTGTGTGTGTGAGAGAGAGAGAGAGAGAGAGGGTGTGCGATCGAGCATTGCGGCGGCATGGCGGCGGTGAGGCGGTTGAGCACGGCATAGCGGCATCTCCTTCTTCTTCGCGGCGAGGAATCCTCCACGAAGCAAGCGTAGAGCGGTGAGTGACACACCATTGCCTTCTTTTAGCTTACTAGTTTAGGCTTGTTGTGTGCTTGGAGACATTTGTGGCTCGCACACGGTGTATCAGCACGTTCTTTGCATTGACATGTGCGACATACGCTCACATTTTTGGCACCGCTGCCGGAGAGTTTCCCCGCACCAAGCTCCGGGAAGCACTCTGTGCTGCCCCGTGGAGTCACTAAGCTTAAGTAAGAAGGAAGAAAGAGAAGCCTGTCCACTATGTGCGCAGATCTAGTGTAGATTTGCAAGAGTTTTGTGTTGTGGGTTAGTATACGAAAGGTCTGTTTATTTACAGTTTTGCTGCAGCTCACACAGTTCTGTTTGAGCTCACAACAAGTTTGTACTTTTCGATTTCTGCTTACAGCTCGGTTCAGCACAGTCAATTCAGTTCGTTTTTGGTACATCTAGTTCAATTTGTATTCTGCATAGTCGGAACGGCTCAGATCTGGTTTGCACAATCCTATTATCCGCACTTAGTTCAGCTCAGTGCGCAACAGTCTCACGGATCACAGATCAGCACGTTTTCGCCAACATTATCATTTCAAAAAAACAGAAAAAAAAGCAATTGTAAAAAAAAAGTAAAAAAATAAAAATAAAAATCTCGGTGAGGTTTCATGCACAAGGCTCTCTTGTGAGGGGAATATTTATTTCCACCCAAAAATTTGGTTGTAAGTTTGTCCCAAAAAGATAGATCGGGATCGGTTGATGAGCTTGAGCTTGAGCTTGGGCTTGGTCTTGGTCTTATGATATAAGGTAAATGCTATTCACTATATATAGGCTAGTGCTCAAGTGAAAGGAGAAAGCATGTGGGGCAAAGCCTTCACCTTTCCCTCCACAAGTCACCCTTCAACTTTCTATTTTAAGCCATGTGCCCAAGTAGAAACTAGGAGAAATTGACTGTTTTAGGGACTTTGGGAGCTTCTGATAGTCAAACAGTGTTCTGTAAAGTGCGCCTAGATCTCCTAAGCGATACGCTCGTTTCGAGCTATCGCACGTCCCAATCCGTTTTTTGAACCTCAAAAAACATCAAAAAAAAGAAAAAATCAAGTAGAAAACGAGGTGCAAAACACCCACAAAACAAAGCATGTAACCTTTGAGGGTACTTGCCGACACACACACACATCCAAATAGGAGTGTCTTTGTTTAACCAAGATGGAAGCTTAGTTTCAGCCGAAGAGACTGAATCAAACTCTTGGATGGGTGTTTTTAAAACATCTCTATAAGTGTGATCTTTTAGATTTACTCTTGTTATAGATCCCACTTGCTTCAAGTTCAGATAATTATTTTCCCAATCTTGGATAAGTTGTACCTGTTGCATGAAAGGTCTTCCCAAACATGATTTCCTCGTTGAGTTTTTTCCCAATGTCTACTATGGCAAAAGTATGTTGATATTCAATTCCACAAGAATTGACTATCACTTTTTCAAGCAGCCCTAATGGTCTCTCAATGTGTCCGTTAGCCAATTGCAATTTCATTCGAGTTTGTCTAATGGTTGGTTGACCCCAGGATTCCCATACTACTTTAGTGGCTATGGCTATGCCAGCTCCACTATCCAGTATTGCGATGGTTTCAATGTCATAATATCTCACTGGGAGGCTGGTGTTTCCTTCTTCTCCTTCATAATATTGTCCGACTTTGCTCATGGAAACTGATTGAATCTTTTTTGTCCATTTCATTTTTCAAATTTTTTAATTTTTTCGAGATTAACCTGGTTATCCCCACCTTCTCTAGGGTTTTCTGTAAATCATTCCATAAGTATGGTCTGAGTTTTAATAGTTCTCCCAAGGTAAGATAGGTGTAGACATGATTGAATGAATGTTGTCTACTTCTAGGGTCTGTTCAGCTCTTTTTACTTGAGTGGTCTTACACACAATGGATTCATCTTCATTATCTCCTAATTAAGAAGGTAATGTTTTCAAGATCAATGGTTTCGACATTCCTGAAGCTTCAGATCCGCAATCCCCGTACAAGGATTGTACATCCATGTTCACATCAAAAGGTAGGTTATCCAACCAGACTTCCTCTATAGGAGTTGACTTCAGGGTTAGGCTCCCATCATTGATCTCTCTCTCTCTTTCCCATAAGTATCCTTGCGAGTCTTCCTCTACGAAGGGAATTCTATCTAAGGCATCTTCGCTATCAGGCACTATAAGCTCTGGTTCTTTTGTTTCAAAGTGGGGTTCTGCCACCACATCGAATTTTTCTTTAGTGTCTCTCACCACAAGCTCTTTAGGTTTTGCGATACTTTCAAGCTTGGGTTTTTGTTTTTCCAGCATTTCTTACGTGATTCTTACCAAATTTTGATAAGATTCCAGTTTAGCTGCTTCCATGTCTGGAGAAGGATAATTTTTCCATTTGTTTTCCATGTTTTGGCTTGCTTTAAGTCCTGCTTGGTAGGCTTCCAAGGTGGCATTAATAGGCTCAAAAATTTTATCAACTAGAATGGATCCTCCAAATTTCATGGTTGTTTCCTTGAATTCACTTCCAATTTCTTTCAACTTTTCTTGAAATAGCTTTTTTCCTTTCTCCTCGATTTCTACCCGTTGTTTTTGTTTTCTCATCTCATATCTTTTGCTTATGCTCCTTTTGATTCTTTGAGAGGAAACTTTCGTATTTTCCGAATCATGAAAAAAGTTGTGTTTCGTTTTCTTGGCTTGCGCTCTAGTGATTACCTGGATTGGAACAATTGGTTCACTCTCTGATGAGATACTAGGTATCACTTGGACTACGTTTATTACGGTTTTACCCTTGTTCAAAGGATTTTTAGGACAATCTTCCGGAAAATGTCCTCCCTTTTTGCACATTGTATGCAACAGGCTTCAACTGGTTTGAGGTTTTTGTCAGGCTCTGGAAATTCATTTTTCCAGTGATCATCAACACCACAGTTATGACCGTTTGCAGTTCTTGGCTTCATCATGGGTCTTACCATGAGAGGTTTGACACCTTAATTAGCTACATAATACATTGGTGCGAGCTCTGGTGGAGCATAAGTGTAGCAAAAAAAACAAAATTGCTCGTCGAAAACCAAAATTTCACTGCCAGTCTCCAGCAAAGCTCGAGACATGGAAACCATCTGAATTTTCCTTTTCGGCGGAATATTATGGCCAGAACACGGCCAACAGACCGCTGCCAAAAAGTGGTCCGAAAACAACCGGTTGTTTGGCCGGTTGGCTGTGGAAAAATTGAAAAGGGGACTTGTCTTCTCAAGGGTGGCCACACATGGGAGGATTGGAGGGTCCGATTTGGACTTGTCTATACAAGGGCGGCTACACATGGCTGCCTCTCATGAGAGAGGGCAACTCTTTTGGCCTATAAAAGGAGGCCATTTATACAAACATTTTATAGTGTGACGTTGATGCAACAAGGTGGGTGTGAAGTGGTGAGAGTGAAGCAAGGTGGAAGATCTATTAAGGGTATAATCCCTTTGTAACCTATTTCTTGTTTGAAGTACTAAAGCCATTAAGTGGCTGCTTTCCCATGGATATAGCCCACATTGGGTGAACCACGTATATCGTGTGTACTCTCTCTCTCTCTCTCTACTCTATAATCTTGTGTGTGAAAATTATCTCTCTATATTAAGTAATCTACTCAATTATCTACTTAGCTACGTCATATTTCGTAACAACTAGAACATTAGGAAAAATATGAACCCAAAAGGGCGCTTTAGCTTAAGGGGTGATTAAGCATGGACCAATAGGAAGAGGGTGGTGGCCATAGCTATAGCCTCAAAAAAGTTAGGGTAGATGGGATCTGGGAGCCTATTTGTTTCGCTCATTATTGCTTTGTCCCCTAGAAAGAGAGAGAAAAGGGCAGGGGGGGGGGGGGGGGGAGAGGGGTTTTCCCTCCATTTTCATGGGCGTCCATAAAGTAACCCTAAAATTTTATTTTATTTTAAAATCTCTAAATCTCACTTTTCATGCCCCAAAAGCTCCCCTAACCAAATACATGGTCAAATATCTATTTTCTTTCACCAAAATTTGCATTTCTCAGCCATTAGCCTCCATTCTACCTCTTCCTCCTCCTCCTCTCTCTCTCTCTCTCTCTCTCTCTCTCTCTCTCTCTCTCTCTCTCTCTCTCTCTCTCTCTCTCTCTCTCTCTCTCTCTCTCTCTCTCTCTCTTCCCCCCCACCCCCGCTCCCTTCAAGCTTTTCATAGCTACAACACATATGGAAGCCTTCCATAGCTGCAACACATATGGAAGCTTTCCATAGTTGCTCACAATCTAAACACACACTCTCTCTACGTGCTTTCCCATTTTCATCTGCACCTCCACTGTCCTCTCTCCCCAGGATCTCCATGGCTGCATCACTTGTGGAGACTTTTCCAAGCACCTCTTCTACCCTTTCTTCTACCACTTCATAACCCATCATCTATAAGCTATCCATGGATATGATTGCAGCATTGGGTAAACTTCTCCAGCCCTCTCCTCTACCCTTTCAGGCACACCTTCTTAGATCATCATCTCCAAGCTTTCCATGGATATAGCACCTACAAAAACTCTATCAACCACCTCTTGGCTCCTTGACATGGCTGCAATATTGCACTAAAAGGTTCTCCATTGAAGGTTTAATCATCTGTATCTCCCTCTCTCCAAAACATTTACTTCTTCCTCCTCCATCTCTAGTTTATTCAAAATCAGCATCAAACCCTCTTATTGTAGCCCCTTCCTCTTTCATTAGGAGAAAGTTGGACTCACTTTTGGGACTTTCAGTTCTAGAGAGAGTGGCGCTCGACCAATGAGGAAGAGGCTAACGTTACATTGAGAATCAACATTCTAGAGCCAAGTTCTTTTAGAAAAAAGAGAGAAAATATTATTTTTGTTCATCAAATTGCACAATTTTACGCTTTCATGGCATAAATGCCATAAGTCGTACTAACTTTGTATCAACAAATTTCAGAACTTTCATTGAAGACTCTATCTAGTATCTATATTCATGTCCAAATATGACTTTGAGTAGCTCTACTTCCCTCTCAGAACTTCTTCCCTTTTTCATATTTGCACTAACTTTTTTGTGTATTCTAGTGCACACCATGACTACTTCTCGAAGGCTTAGTACTACCATTGACTCTGTTATCATATTAAACAGTTATCCTACGGATGATCAAGCATGGATACCATCTCGAATAACTATCGGAAGTTGGGTACTACTGCAAACTAGGAGGAGGAAGAGGAGGCAACACAATGATTTCGTGGAGGCTTTCAATGGACAAGTTAAAGAGTTTAAAGTGTGTGCACAAAGCAAGCAGGTGAAAGAGGTCCTCATACAACATGCTTTCCAGCATGCAGACTTAAGGTTGCAAACATCTCCTCCAAGTTTTCCAGGACATCAACCCAACTGTAAGTTATTTTGAGCATCTCACTTAGTGCATGATTAAAGGTTAAGTGGTGATTATCATCTTTCGTATGTTTCAGATATTTATCCATCGAATAGGACGGATTGGCAACCAGTTGAGAGCATAGTTGGGATTTTTGATGCTTTCCATGAATTTATTGGTGAGAAAATGTACCGAGGAAGAAAACACAAGGAACTTGCAGATAATGGAATATTCTTTTATGATATGTCATATTTGGAACCAAGAACTTCCTTTGGTTGGGGTCCTATAGATCCTTTGTCACATCCATCCTTTGATAGCAAGGATTGGTCTCTGCCAGCTTTGCAAACTAGTGAAAGCTTTAGGAATAGGTTGTTTCAAGATATAAAAAAGTCCCTCAAGTATTCAATTGAGGGACTAGTGCCAGCTTTGAAAACTAGTGAAAGATTTAGGAATAGGCTGTTTCAAGATATAAAAAAGTCCCTCAAGTACTCAATTGCCACAAAAACAGTTTGGCTCGCATTATTTATGCCTCTTGACGTGTTTGTAGATTTCTTCTTTGATGAGCAAATAAGAACTATTGCAACAATGTTCATCTGTAAGTCTGAGAGCTGTTTGGACTTTTTAGATGATAATTGGGATAGGAAACAGTCACAAGGCAAAACCTGTATTTTGCAAAAGAAGTCCATAATTTGCAAGTTCATTATAAGCTATCAAAATTTCATAGTGTCATTTAACTATTTTAAATATCATCTTCTTAGTGGGCAACTTATTCCACTCGATCAAGATACAGAGTCTAGCCTCGAGAACAAACCTTTATCAATGAAGCTCTACTTTCGAGACAATGTACTTACTGTGATGGAGACAATTTCAAGCACAACTCTTGCACAGCTCAGGGTAGATCTTACATGTGAAGGACTTCCACTTTTGTTGGGCATTCAGTCTCAACAATAGAAAGGTGCTTACTAAACAGATGAATTTTGATTGTCTTTAATACATTAAGACATAGAATCTAACTCTTTCTTCTTCTTAAATTCCAAGACGAAAGAAGAAAATAACATTGTGCAAGGAGTTCCTCTCAAATACACTTCACTTAATTGCTTCCACCGGAAGCTAGTTCACATACCTTGTGCACGCAATGAGCTTTGATGCCATGCAAACCATGATGTACTCTTCAGAATGACTAATACAGAGACATTTTGTGCCTCTCAAACAATGTTTTAAAAATGTACACTTTTCATTGTCTCAAAACTTTACAAATTGTGTTGTTTCTCTCAAGATGTTTACAAAGAGAGGTAGTTATTGCTCCCTTCCCCTGCTCCCTTGTCCTCTCCCCTGGTTGGTGCCACTGGTCCCCTATCCTCTCCCCTGGCCTGCTGCCACTGGTACCCTACCCTCTCCCCCGGTTGCAGCAACTGCTCCCCTGCCCTCTTCCCCGGTTGCTGCTACTTCTGCCTCAGGGGACGCTGGTCTTAGGCATCCTTTTGCATCGTTCAAAATCATGGGCCTCTTCCATGGCTTCCCATGCATCTTGCACCTATGAATCTTCCCTCTGTTCTTGCTCTTATCGCTGATGTGTAGCCCATTCCTCTACTTCCGCGGCATCCGCATAATATTAATTTACTGTTTCTTTCATATTTTGAACCTCCTCTTGAGTCTGATTGTAGCGCTGCGTCATTTTGTCAATGCGAGCCTGTTAGAACTCCTCAGCTCTCACCCCTTCCTCTCTTGTATGTCTATTTACCGAGATTATAATATGCTAGATGGCCATTATAGAACAATTGTTGCAAATTGTTGGGGGTGTAGTTATGTAATTGAAGTTCTTGTAGAAGCGTGATAACAGGAAAGTAAGTAAAGATGTTGCTTCTTTTAATACAAATGTTGCAACAAACAAACAATGAAACAACACGATTACTTACATTTGGTACATCCAAAATTTGATTAAGGAGCAACAAGGCATTCAAACAAGTTCGCCAGCCACAACTATAGTGATCAATCTGCGTGGGCACGATGACCCGTTCGTGCCGGATGGTAGTCCCTAGATCATGTTCTAACAAAACATGCTCTACACAGCATACAAAATTTTTCGTGGCACTACATGCGTAACCACTTGACTCAGTAACACATGACAAATAGATACTACTTCCAAATGTACCCAAATGTGCCTTACATTTTTACACGACCGTGAAACAACCTACTTTGCCCGTAGTTTGTGTAGTAGACAATCTTATCTTCAAGGTCAAATAACAATAGACTCCAATGATCACTATAACAAAACCATCAAGTATGGGGAGAAAGAAGATCCTAAATCCAACATGGTTTTTAGAAGGCAAGAAGAAACTCACGATTGATTGTATACAGTGATGAAAAAACTCGCTAGATCAAAATTGACTCTGCTAAACCAGCCCAATAGAGCCAAAAATGAAACTCCATTGTTCTGAAGCATAGGCAAGATCAATGGATCTATTACGTATATTTTGTTATGAACATTAGCGGGCAGAAGCGAGATAGTGTGCCTAACATGAATCAATGACAGAGATTAGACTTAAGATATTTCAACGGGCTATCACTACCACAAACCCATGAGTCAATACCGAGCAATTGGGGCACCTATCGAATTCCATAAACCACTGACTCGCTTGGTATTGACCCATGTCTTAGTGGTAGTGAGCCATCTAATGAACCAAGTGTGACTTATAAAGAAAAGCTTAAGACATAACACATAGCAATGTTGACGATTGCCGCGAAGACATGGGTCAATACCGAGCGAGTGGTATCACTATCCAATTCCATAAGCCACTGACTCGCTTGGTATTGAACCATGTCTTAGCAGTAGTGAGACATCTAATGAAACAAGCATGACTTATAAAGAAAAGATTGAGATGTAACACATAACAAAATTGACGACTGAATCTAAGACATGGGTCAATACCGAGTGAGTGGTATAACTATCCAATTCCATAAGACACTAAATCACTTGGTATTGACCCATGTCTTAGAGAAAGCAAGCCATTTAATGAACCAAGTGTGACTTTATAAAGAGCTTGATAAGTGCCACATAGCAATACTGACGACCGTATCCATTGTGTTAGAGTTGGAGAAACTGTGCATGCACAGGAAGTCTGGTTGACTGAGGTTGAAATTGCAAGCCTCCTTTGACCTTCCATGCAGCATTATCTGTGCATGCAGAGGTGCTGGGTTGATTAGAACTTGCAACCCCTCTTAGTTTTCTTTGTTGATTTTCTCTAAAATAATCAACTCCTCTGATAAAGGATCCTTGTTGGATGGCCCTTGTGAAGTAGAGCCTTTCCCTTGCCTTTCTTGAGCTTTATCCGTGGCTGCCTCATTCTCCTCCCTTAATGGCATAGGCTCCTCCCTAATAGGCTCCTCCCTAATAGGCACGGGCTCCTCCCTAACAGGATCCTCCCTTACAGGCATAGACACAGGCTCCTCCCTTACAGGCACATGATCCTCCCTTACAAGCACAGTCTTCGGATCCTCCATGCCTTGCTCAGTTTGCTTCATAACTGGTTCCTCCATAACTGTATCTGTTTCTCCAATGACCGCCTTAGGGTTTACCCTAGCTTGCTCATGCCCCTCATCGGCTGGCTCAGCCTGCCCATCTATGTCGTTTCTCTTGACCCATGATTGTGTCCTTCTGCTATTTAATCCAACCCTAGAAGGCCCTGTCTATTGTGCACCAGGATGGAGAGGGGGATGTTAAGAATATCCATGGTTCTACTATCTTGGATAGGTACGGCTGAAGTAGCCCATTGTAGCGTAATCTCAACCTCCAAAGAGTGTCAAAATCCCACGACATGATAGTAACATGGTGTGCATGGGCAGCCAGGATATATCCATCACTGAAGAATTCAATGATATAGTATTTTGCAGTTTCTTGCAATCAGAGAAGTGCACTGCTGCCCATCGCATGCCCACTCTCCAATGCTCACAAATCTCTTGCACTACTCGCTGGAAATGAAGATGTGGAATGGCCAGTTGCATGTGTCGCTCGATCCTTTGCAACTCTTGCATGACACCTCTGTGCACCTCATATTGGTGTCCTCTTGCTTGAGCATTCAAAGAATCACCTATTGCCCTTCTAGGCGTGGACTTTGCACGAGGCATCTCTAAAAATAGCATAACTAATAACTACATGTCATTTGTTGCACAAGGGACGTAAGATTTCTAGGGTCAGCACGAAGCAAAGAAGTGCACCAAATATGGTTGTATTGCCTCTACTCACTCGGTACTGACCTCAGAAAAGTATAATAGCAGACATCATTTATATAAGACGATGGTCAGTACCAAGCGAACAGGTGCAACAAATAGGGTTTGCCTTCCCTTATTTAGTTGGTACTGACCTCAGAAAATTATAATAGCAAACATCATTAATATAGCTGATGGTCAGTACCAAGCGAACATGTGCAACAAACAGAGTTTTCCTTCCCTTATTTGCTTGGTATTGACCTCAGAAAAGTATACTAGTAAAAATCATTAATAAAGACGATGGTCATTACCAAGCTAACAGGTGCAACGAATAGAGTTTGCCTTCCCTTATTCGCTTTGTACTGACCTCAGAAAAGTATACACTACAACAAAAAAGGGGGTCTTCGACGCAGGTTTTGACGCACCCCGTTGAAAAAAACGTCGAAATACGCGTCCCTACAAAAACATCGCTATATGCGTCAATATACGCATTGAAAGGTACTGTTATTGACGCATATTTCGACAGGCTTAGCGACGCAGATTGCGACAACCATAATAGAATTTTTTTTTCTTGGGCAGAGGAGAGGGAGCCTGGCCTGTGCCCAGTGAAAAGATGGACATAGCCATAGCCAGACTGCCTGTCCTCTTCCCAAGAAAGCGAGCAGCACCAAAATCAACCGTGCTCCTGCAGGAATTTCGACAGGGTTCCCTTCATTTTAACATAAACTTTAAAAAAAAACCCATATGTATATGCCTTCTACATGCTATCCATGTAGGATCTCACATGAGATTTAAGGCCAATGAAAGAAATGAAATGAACTTTGTGCAAAACCATAACCAACTTAAAACCATAACCATAACAAACTTTGTGCAAAACCATAACCAAATTAAAATCATAACCGGCCATAACCATATTGATCAAAACCATAATGCAGATAACCATAACCATAAACAAAACAATAACCATGAGTATAAGCAGAAAGTTAAACATAACCATAAACAAGACAATAACCATAACCATAACCATGTCTATACAAGAATAAAAGAAATAACAATGTCTATACAATGACAATAACCATAACCATAAGGAAAACAATAACCATAACCATGTCTGAACAATAACCATAACCATATATGTCTATACAAAAAAGAGACACAGAAGTGTGTCTGTGTCTCACAAAGCATATATATGAAATCCACTGATGACTAGGCATCACAACTTGCACATAAGACAAGTCACAAAATTAGTATTGATATTACTTCACATATACTTATTTAATTAAATCAACTCACACATATTAAAATCTCACCTCAATCGATCAGCGAGACTCTAAGGCCTCCTAGTCTATAGGCTCTCTTGAAGCATCAAGATCATTTAATACTTCATAGATACCTCTGCGATACCCATCTGTCTCCTCCTGGCGTGTCGGGGCTCGATGCATCACAAGATTCTGTGTTTATACAAAAATCAAAGTAATAAGAATACATGATTCATCACGTTTTAAAAAACGCCATAGCTAGGATTGGATTGGAAACTCACAAACTCATAGCGAAAGGTGTTGAAGCCTCCGCTGCCAAGATGAGATGTCCCCCTGGTCATCTGTCGTATCTGCGCGGCCTGACGCTGCTGTCTGAACCACGTGTCCGCTAACCGCTCATCCTCCCTGATCTGTTGCCACGTCTCGTGTGGGATGCCCAAAGGCTTCAGCGAGCCAGTTCTGAAAGCCTGTCGAGCTGCATCTCGTCGATGTTTCATGGTGTCCCGTGCAACACCCTTGATCCATCTCCTCGGAACATCCTTTGAACCCGGAGCAGGCTGGTACTCTCTCAAGATGGTCTCCACTATATAACTGATTTTGTCGCGATCCTGGTCAGGCCAAGGCATCAGAATGCTGGTCAAAAACTGCATCTCCGCAAGCTGGTGAATCCGCTGTCTCATCTCAGTCCCGACTCTGTCCATGTCAACATAACCATCTGCCCATACAATATAGATCTTAGAGACACTAGGATCGTGTGCCCCCCAAGGTGTTCGAGGTGTGCCAAGAGGTGTGTCAAGAGGTGTGCTTGGGTAGGATGGGGGTCGTGAGCGAGGAGGGGCTGAAGCATCTGTGGACCCTCCTCCACAGCAACCACCACCTCCACCTGACGATCGTCGAGATCGGCAAGTGCACCGAAACTGCGGAGATGAGGACGTATCCGCCTCTGCCACACCCCTAGGTGTCAAAGCGGCCGTGATGGGAGACCTCGTAGGCATCGTACCCGTAGGCGTCTCCCTCCCATAGGCGTCCCTCCCCCCATAGGCGTCCCCCCCATAAGTGTCCCCTCCACAGGCATCGGACCCTTGGGTGTGAAGCTCTGAAGCATAGTACCCGTGCCTCTGGCTACCCAGTACTGAGATGCCTCTGCCATCTGACTGGGTTTCATCCGTGTGACGAAGCCCATAAATGCATCTGCACTCATAGAAGTAGGATCTGGAAACTAGTCTGCCATACTAAAGTCCTGCACAAAGAAAGTAAAAGAAAGCGTCAGAACACCTTTGTTTAAATTAACGGTAAGCTTAATTTTAAATCAATGTCTTCACACAAATACTTATAGGCCTAGGCCTCGACGAGTGAGGCATCATCGATAAGATCTTGCACTGTATCATCGTCTATCTCTAATTGCAGACATAACTCTGCCCCAACTCGTTCTGGCAGATTGTCTTCATCCATTATATCTTCATCTACAAGTGTCAATTCTACCTCGTCTGCGTCATCCCTCGTATATTTGTCAGCTTCCTCTGCCATACCTTCGTCCATATTATCTAATGTCACAGTAATATCTGTGTTGTCTGACTGACTTTCCTCCAGGAGCTCTTGCCCTTCAAATACTTGTTTATTTCTTGGAGCAACCTGAACCACAAACCACCAATGTCGCTCTCGAGGGTCCGGTACAAAGACCACTTGCTCGCAATGTTCGGGGAGAGAAAATGTGTCGCTCACATCTGTCCAAACCTTTGTACAATTTTCCAAACCATGTGTATGATACTTCCAGTCACATGCAATAGCCAACTCTTCCTCTTCTAGAGATATGGGTTCTTTGATATGTCGAGTTGCTCTCACTGTCTTGTCCGACCATGCCATTGTAGGGAATTTAGTCGTCAAGACAAGAGACTCTTGCACCATCCATCCTTCTGCCATGCTCCCCTCTGGACGCGCTTTTTGGCGAACAAAACCCTTAAGTGTTTTCATGAACTGCTCTAGAAAGAACATCCAACGACTGTGGACTATACCTGCCACTGCAACCTCATCTACTACATGGATGAGAAAGTGCATTTGGATAGTTAGGCAGCTCGTGGGTAGATACTTCTCAATCATGCAAACTGCCTCAATGGAGTTAGCCCTTGCGACTGCAATAGATTCCTCTCGTATCTCCTTGGAAGAGAGCCACCGCACTAGCTCTGAAATCTTGTATATGCATGTCCGCACTTCCTATGTTAAACACCCCTTGCTCGCAATTGGAAGAATGAATTGCAAGAACTTATGCCAGTCGTGCGATTTTAGTCCTGACAGTTGATCCTCACGGGTGAATGCTGTCTTGAGACATCGCATATATCCTGTTGGCATCCTGAACTCTGAAATCGCCCTTTTAACTTGTCTCTCTTTGCTTTTTAGCAATACCCATGGCGCTCTTGGAAGCTTTGTTTGGCCAACTGCATTGGTGAAAGGCCACAGCTCTGGCATCTTTCCAACTGACTACAAATCATCTCGTGAAGCTTGATTGTATTTCATTCCCATGATTGTCTTCCAAAGGAGCTCTCCCACATTCTTGAATATATGCATTGGATCTAGAAAATGGTTAATTAGTAGATCACCCCAGTACGGCAACGTATGGAGAATGGACAAACGTTTCATTCCTGGAACAGGTTGCCCCTCATCTTGCCACTCTCTAGTTAATTCTCTCTCTCTATATATATCATTCTCTATCTGTCTATTTCTCTCTCTCTGTCTACGTACCCTATCTCTCGTTCTTTATCTCTCGATCTCGCTCTGGCTATCTCTCTTTCTCTCTCTATTTCCCTATTTCCCTATCTCTCTCTTTGTCTCGCTCTCCACTTCCCTATCTCTCTCTCTCTCTCTCTCTCTCTCTCTCTCTCTCTCTCTCTCTCTCTCTCTCTCTATATATATATATATATATATATATATATATATATATATATATATATATATATATATCACTCTTTACTTCTCTCTCTCTCTTTAATTTATACGAACATTTCTCTCTCTCCCTCTCTACCACAGCAGAGCTCGTCGCTTTACACCAGAGGCTTACTGATCGAATGAGCGACTAAGCTAAGGAGATCCAGATGCCCACGACTGTGGAGGACTACACAACATCGACAGAGGCTGCATCAGAGGATCCAGGTAACTTTGGCTCGACATGCACAACGCCCGGTGAGACTAGTGACCATGGAGGAGATTGATGAGATCCGCCAACGAGACCGATGTTGGATCTCCTATGATCTACCTATCCCAGCTAGCTTTTTTAGCTGCTTAGTCCACACCCAGCAGTTTAGGATTCCATAATATTTTATTTTGTCATTTTGTCATCTTGTTACTTTGACTTTGTATCAGATCCACCGCATTGTAACTTTCTGGTCTCATAGGTCACTTTGGCCTTTTGAAGACGTTAATATAACATTTCATTTCATTTCTCTCTTTAATTTCTCTTTCTTTAATTTTAATTTCATACGCATACATTTCTCTCTCTCTCTCTCTCTTTAACGCACACACACATCTCTCTCTCTCTCTCTATCTTTTTAATTTCTTATTTACACACACACACACACATTTCTCTCTCTTTCTCTCTTTGATTTTCTACACACACACACACACACATATTTCTCTCTCTCTCTCTCTTTCTTTAGTTTCTTACACACACACACACACATTTCTCTCTCTCTCTCTTTGATTATCTACACACACACATTTCTCTCTCTCTCTCTCTCTCTCTCTCTCTCTCTCTCTTTGCTAAACACACACACACACCGCTCTCTCTCTCTCTATCTCTTTCCTACACACACACACACACACACACGATGTAGAGAGAGAGAGAGAGAGAGAGAGAGAGAGAGAGAGAGAGAGAGAGAGAGAGAGGGTGGGGGGGGGGGGGGGGGAGAGAGAGTTTAATAATACCTGCGGAGCAGGTTTGGGGCAAGATCTGAGCGCACGCGTCGCAGGCAAAAATGGCCCCTGCGCGCAGGTTTCCCTTTTTTTCCCCCAATTATTTTGTGTCAAAATGTGTGTCGATATACTCGTGGTAATATCCATCGATATACGCATGGAAAAGTATGCCTTGCCACACGTATTTCCACGTGCATATCGACGGATATTGTGATGCTTATATCAACGCGATGAAAGTACGTCGATGACCGCGTGGAAAGGAACGGCCTTCGATATATACTGCATCGGTATCTTGATGTTCTGTTGTAGTGATAATAGCAAACATCATTAAAAAAGATGATGGTCAGTACCAGTCAAACAGGTGCAACAATGGTTTGTACCAAGCGAACAGGTTGCCTTCCCTTATTCGCTTTGTACTGACCTCAGAAACGCATAATAGAAAACATCACAAATAAAGACGATGGTCAGTACCAAACGAACAAGTGCAATGAACAGATTTTGCTTCCCTTATTCGCTTTGTACTAACCTCAAAAAGGTATAATAGTAAACATCATCAATAAAGACGATGGTCAGTACCAAGCGAACAGGTGCAACAAATAGAGTTTGCCTTCCCTTATTCGCTTGGTGTTGACCTCACAAAATACAAGTGCACAAAAATGTAGTAGCATACATCTTCACTGTGTGTAGAGTTCTGCGTCACCAAAACACTGCAAAACAGGAGTAAGAGGAGGATGCACAAAAAGGAGGAGCACTAGAGAGTAAGAGGAGATGCACAAAAACGGTTGGGAGCACAAAAGAGATGGTTTGCTTACTGCGTAGCGTCGACGGGGGTAGAGTTAAAACGCTGGGCAGCTCAAGCTTTTACTGTTTGCTCACTGCATGAGCACTCATATGGGGCAAGGGTATAGTTAAAATGTTTGGCGGGGGTATTGCCTCTAGACTTAGAATGCTTACCTTGACAAGGGTGAAAACTTCACTTATGCGCATGATTTGTACTGCATGGGAATCTGATCCCGTTTATTACTCCCAAGCTAGTTGTCCTTGTGAGCACAACCCACGTGCCTTTTTTCGAGTGACCGTTTAGAGTCAGATGTCGATCGCCGTTGTAGTCTCCATCTCCAAGTAGAACAAAAAGATCGCCCTTGCCTTTTCCTTTTCTTCATTCTTCCTCTTGGCCACCTCTTGTGATCCTGCATTGAGCAACCTCCATTGGTTTGAGTCCTTTGCTACTGCATCGCCATCTCCCTTGACTTCGCCTTTTTGTCCTCTTCCTCTTGGCCACCTTCTGGTTCTTGCTCTTAGCGACCTGCGAAATCACCATCCAACTTAGTGCCATTGGATATTGCAAAGACAAGTTCTCTCCCCCCCCCCCCGCTTGTGTGTTGTTAACTGTGTGCGCACCGAAGCCACTGCATTACGGGGTTAGGGCACAAGGGAAACAACACTCCAAGGACCAGGAGTGTTTGTTAGGGTAAGATTAGAAGTCTCGCACTGCATGGTTGGAATAATTACTCCTTATGTGACCGTGCCTGAGTTGTTATTCAATGCTATGTAACGTAAATTCAACTTGGGTCATAACCAAGCGAATAGGACCCTTCGGACATTCTTGGGGCCCCTATTTGCATGGTTCTGACTCAAGTCACATCACCTATTATGACATTAGCGCACGAGATAGAACCAAGCAAATAGAGACCTTGAGGGATACTCCAGGCTCAATATTTGCTTGGTTATGACACCAAATACAGACCAATTTTGAATAGTAGTTTTGGCTTGCTTCTTCTTTTAGTCATGGGGATCATAGTCCTGGAGACAGACGATGTGGGCGAGGATACATGTGAAGAAAAACTATTCACATTCTTATACAACACCCGTGCTCATCACCATGCACCAGAACTATCAAGAATGTTTAATGCAGAGTTTTCTATACAGAGGATCATAGATTTCTCATTTGAGTACCTACAAACCCATTTACAACAATATGAGGAAGTCATTTGTGACAATTCCATGACATTTGATGGCATGCGATATGTGCACCCAGCCGAACTTAACCCTGACAAGAGTGCGACAAGGAGGCTGAATCGTTGTCTAGAAAAGTGTCCCTCCAATGCACTACTTGTACAAGACAGGTGTATGAAGCACTTAAAAAAGTGTCACTTAGTGTAATTCTACCACGAGTTTGTGTGTTACTTGTACTTGTAGACGGATGGTGAGTCAGAGACTTCCCAGTCAATAACTTTTGGTAGTCCATTGGCGCCGGAGGAAGAGGTAGAGCATGTGGAGGTGTAGTTTGACCCAGAAGAAGAGCGGGTAAAGGTGCTGAAGGAAATATTTGATGTGGGATTAACTCTTGCTTCTCTTGCAGATGCAACATTAGGGTGCAAGCAAGAAAGCCCAAATAAGGAAGTGAATTTGCCTCTGAATTGTGCTCCCAACTTTGCTATGGTAGGTGATACCCACTACGTTTTGCTCACAGATATCATGCATGAGCTGAATATACGGGAGGACTACTGCCTAGCTACAATTGCAAATTTTTGTGAGGCAAACATGGATTTGTGGATGATGATGCAGTGGACCAACATATTATTGCTGACACAACTGTCCACAACTCACATTTCACTTCAGGGTGGCAACTGATCAAAGATACATTCAATGAAGCAAAGTCTGGAGAGGCCAATTTGCCAACAGATGAGCAGTTTCAATCGACAACAAAACAACTTTGGCTTGGAAAACATGGGTAGGCCCGTGGCACCCAGAGCTCAGGTAATGAATAGTCAGTCTATTCACTCGTGGGGAAGGTCGATGCTCGAAATGGACGAGAATCATATGGTAATTTTTAAAGTCATGTAGATGGTATTGGAGATGGCCCAGTGATAAAATATCATCATCAATATTTTTGTTGATAGGTGCTAGTGTATGACGATAGTTTCCTTAGAAGAGCGGGAGGTTCACGGCAAGGGCTTGTCACTGGTGTACAAGGCAAGGATGTGGAGTTTCTCACTACATCGGGTGTTTCAACCACAAAAAGGTTTGTAGAAACAATTCAAGTACTTGGCAATTGTACTCATCTCACTTATGGCCCATAAATGTTTTAATATTGTTTTGAAGATCATAATATACCACAAGGAATACTCCGAGGACAATGCAAAGGTCCCACTGTTTGCAATGAAAGTTATTACAAGATTGTGTGGTGGGCACCCCCTCTCACTAAATACAAAAATATTAATTCAGATTGAGAAACAGTTTGCTCTACGCGTCTTTGGCATTGGGTATGGGTGCCAAACACTCAGAGCCCCCTATTTCATGTCCTACACAGCTCGGGCTCTAGTTGTAGGGGTTGAAGACCCGGAGAGCTTAGATCCATACAACAAGCAATTGTGTTTGAGGGAAAGAAGACGCCTGATGCCCATGGGGATGCTGCCATCAGCAGAGGAACCAGCTCGTCTACAGAGCTTGCACATTGAAGAGGTACAAAGTGAGGAAGAAGGAGGTGCATTGAAGAGGATAAAAACGAATGGCTCATGTCCATCTTCTCCCTCAGGTCCATCTTCTCCCGCTCCTGACTGGTGACTGTCGCCACCTCGCATGGCGCTCCCCCGCATTTGAATTTCCCCGAGCCATCAGTTTCTTCTCTTTGTGGATGTGTTGTAAAGACTGTGTAATTTTTGAGCTCTTAAGAAGCTCCTTCTTCCTTGCTCTATGAATTAGACGTCTATAAGTCCATTGGTGTAACTGGCTATTGGGCTTAACCTTTCCTCCCCCATGTCTAGTGTGCTTAAAGTAATATGTTCTTGCCATGTAGTGGGTTTTATCCATGCATTGTGTGGACCATATTGATAGTGAGCCGTATATCTTGGCAAAATATGGACCATGGTTGAACGGTATGTGCTGCATTGAAATAAAACAAAATGATGGGTAGAGTACAATTTATTTATTTTTTTGTATACGTAAAATGCTACCCACCATGTAATGTGTGATATGTTGCCCACCCCACCCTGTAAGGTAAGCCTTCTTCCAATCCAGCAAGGCTGCTTGAAATGATGTGAGCTTACTTTGGCCCCAAGAATGCTGCTCAACGTAGTGGAAAATTTTATCTAGTGATTTCCACACATTCGCCTTGTGATTTGGATTGCCCCACCACCGCATTGTCTTTAAACACTTTATGTAACTGTTTTCATTTGTTGAATAGGTTTCTCCTCTCTTATCTATCTGAATCTTTGAGACTAAACCCAAGAAACCTTCTGGCCTTCACGCCACCTATTTCTTCCCTAGGTACCTTGCAATGACTTTGTGACATCTTAGGGTCCTCTTTGATTTTGACATTGCCTCCATGCAAACCAATGTCTGAGAAAAGTCCCTCTAATGCTTTGATGACTCTTTTTGACTCACTCTCTGGCTTTAATGTCCATGCAAAACATATGTACAGATGAACCACCTTTTCAATTATTCAACAGAGTGCATGGAGTGTACAGACGTGAACTCTACTCAAAGGAATATCAAGCACTGGCCTAAAAGTTTTATCTTGAAGATGTATGTTAGGAGCTCTGTTCCATTGCACACCCTCAAGAGTTTGTGCATCAGCCATGCAATATAAGCATGGATTTTCCACAGCTGCTCTGTGTATTATGTTGTACATACACTTAAGAGTCTTTAAGTCACCTGCCATGTGCCATTCCATTGTATAGTCACCAAATGCTTCCACTGAAAGAACGACTCCGTTTCTTTGTTCATTGATGATAGAAGGAATTTGGGTTTGACTAAAAACCCAATTGAGGATTTCAAAATATTTCTTATCAACCTACAATGAAAAACAAAAACAAAAACAAAAAATCAACAACCAAATAATCAATATTTTTGTTATTATAGAGTGAACTAGGTATACCTAAAATGATCCTAGAGTTAAAATGTTGTTTTTGGATTGCACGCTAAAGTATCGTGGATCCTCCTTTGTTCTTGAGGACCTCGCACTTGTCGAGCTTCAAAACAAACTTGAGAACCCCACTGCACTCCTCTCGACTGATGTCAAAGAAGTGAATTGCATACCTTTGCAATGCTTCAAGATCAACAAAGAGGTTGTTGTGCTCATTAAATTGTACCTCTCTGCCGCCCTTGCCTAAGAATGTTGCTTCAATATGGAATGGTGACCCAAGTTTATCAAAAACCTCATCGTTTACATGCCGGCGAGCGGCCTTTACATGTGATGGCTTTGGCAGCAATGATCCTCTCTGTAGTTTATTTTGAGACTTTTTAGCTAATGCTTTGAAGAGTGCCCTGTTTCCCATTTGCGAGATGCCACTCTCCTCAAGTATTTCTTGCACTTCCATTAGTTCCAGCCAATTCTCGTTCATGAAGGAGGTAAGGAGCCCCCCTTTCAACTTACAAATTTTTTTCTGAGTGATCATCTCTTGAACTACTTCTTTTGGAACTAGATGGCTATAATGCACTCTGGCATTGAAGCCTACACCGTTTGAGTTTGGATGCAGTAAAGACCTGCCAAAAAAGTACCGTACGTTATGATCATGTATAAGAAAGTGTATCCGTTTCTTAGTGAAGTACATTGAAGATACAAAATCAGAAACAAACTTCAAGTTACCTTAAAGCTCGCATTTGTTTTTTCAGTCCACCACTACCAATCTTCTTTTTAGCATTTTCAGGCCCTTCGTAGGACTCGCCCTATTTTCGTAGTTCCCTAACAGGTTGTTTGACTATGATTTTTTGATCTTGGAGAGTATACTTTTTGTAATGGGATGGAAAACTCATTACATCCTTACCATCCTCTTTCGTGGTTTCCATTTCGGCCGTATATATCTCCTTTAGAGCTTTTTTCAACTCTTGATATTTCTTTTTTCGCTCAACTCGTGTCATGATTGGCTTCGTATTCTGTTTGTTTGCTTGAGTATCCTTCCTTGTTTTTCTTGATGTTTTAGACATTTTTGGATTTTTGTTTGAAGAATATCTTCCAATAATTTTGTCCTTGACACAATCATTTGCATCCATCTGCATTAGGAATTGTGTTCTACTGGAGACTGATGGCATAAGTCATGTTTTCAGGTTTCTGGTGTCTCTTTTTTGTCTATACCATTTTTGTCTTCTTGATTTCTGGTTAGGAAAGTCAAAAAAAAATTCCTCCCCTCCTTTCAAGAGTAGCTTAGCTCTCACATGTTCTTTTTCTGACCCCAAATCTTTTGAGGTAGCTGAATGTTCATCTAACTCATCTGCTGCATCGTAGTAGAGGTCTGAAAAGACTTGTTGAGCTTTCATCAAGTCCTTGGGTTCCTCATTCTCATCATCAATGTTGAGGATTGAAATCATTTGGATGGGAATTATGTCGTAGCCATCCTCATTGCAAAATTGAGTAGGCATAGACGTATTCACACATACATCCACTGTCGCTAAAATTTGAGTCCGTTCAAATGGCTCAAACAAATGCTCTAGAAAGGGCTTAGGTACATAGGCTTCGTCTGTGCATTCCCTTTCTAGGATACATTCTTCTCGTCTTAAGCTTCTTTTTTCTTGAATCTCCACACATCCAAATAGGAGTGTCTTTGTTTAACGAGGATGGCTTAGTTTCAGCCGAAGAGACTGAATCGAACTCTTGGATGGGTGTTTTTTAAACATCTCTATAAGTGTGATCTTTTAGATTTACTCTTGTTATAGATCCCACTTGCTTCAAGTTTAGATAATTGTTTTCCCAATCTTGGATAAGTTGTACTTGTCTCGCACGAAAGGTCTTCCCAAACATGATTTCGTCGTTGAGTTTTTTCCCAAATTCTACTATGGAAAAAGTGTGTTGATATTCAATTTCACAAGAATTGACTATCACTTTTTCAAGCAGCCCTAACGGTCTCTCAATGTGTCCTTCAGCCAATTGCAATTTCATTCAAGTTTTTCTAATGGCTGGTTGTCCCCAGGATTCCATACTACTTTCATGGCTATGGCTATGCCTGCTCCACTATCCAGTATTGCTATGGTTTCAACGTCATTATATTTCACTGGAAGGGTGGTATTTCCTTCTTTCCCTCGTAATATTCTCCAAATTTTTTCATTGGAACAGATGGAATCTCTTTGTTGTCCATTTCGTTTTTTAGATTTTTCAAAATTTTTGAGATTAGTCCCGTTATCCCCACCTTCTATAGGGTTTTCTGTAGATCATTCCATAAATATGGTCTAAATTTTAACAGTTCTCCCAAGGTAAGAGTGCATTGGATGGGTGTAGACATGATTGAATGAATGTTGTCTACTTCTAGGGTCTGTTGAGCTCTTTTTACTTGTGTGGTCTTACACACTATGGATTCATCTTTGTTATCTCCCAAGTAAGAGGGTATTGTTTTCAAGGTCAATGGTTTCGACATTCCTGAAGCTTCAGATCCACAATCCCCATACAAGGATTGTACATCCATATTCATATCAGAAGGTAGGTTATCCAACCAAACTTCCTCTATAGGAGCTGACTTTAGAGTTAGGCTCCCATCATTGATCTCTCTAACTTTTTCCCATAAGTATCCTGACCAGTCTTCCTCTACAAATGGAATTCCATCTAAGGTATCTTTGCTATCCGGCACTATAAGTTTTGGTTCTCGTGTTTCAAGGTGGGGTTCTGCCACCACATCGGGTTTTTCTTTAGTGTCTCTTACCACAAGCTCTTCATGTTTTGCAATACTTTCAAGATTGGGTTTTGGTTTTTCCAGCATTTCTTGCGTGATTCTTACCAAGTTTTGATAAGATTCCAGCTTAGCTGCTTTCATGTCTAGAGAAGGATAGTTTTTCCATTTGTTTTCCATGTTCTGGCCTACTTTAAGTCCTGCTTGGAAGGCTTCCAAGGCTGCATTAATAGGCTCAAAAATTTTATCAACCAAAATGAATACTCCAAATTTCACGGTTGTTTCTTTGATTTCACTTCCAGTTTCTTTCACCTTTTCCTGGAATAGCTTTTTTGTGTTTTCCTCAATTTCAACCCGTTGTTTTTGTTTTCTCATCTCATATCTTTAGGTTCTGCTTCTTTTCATCCTTTGAGAGGAAACTTTTGTATTTTCCGAATCATCAAAGGAGTTGTGTTTCTTTTTCTTGGCCTGGGCTCTAGTGATTACCTTGATTGGAACAATCGGTTCACTCTATGATGAGCTACTAGGTATCACTTGGACTACGTTTACTATTGTTTTATCCTTGTTTAAAGGATTTTTAGGACAATCTTTCGAAAAGTGTCCTCCCTTTTTGCAACATTGTATGCAATAGGCTTCAACTGGCTTGAGGTTTTTGTCAGGATTTGGACTTCATATTTCCAATGATCATCAACACCACAGTTGTGACAGTTTCCCGTTCTTGGCTTAATCAACCATGGGAGGTCTGACACCTTGATTAACTACATAATACATTGGTGCGAGCTCTGGTGGAGCATAAGTCACGATTTCTTCTATAGGTGGTGGATGTGAATTATACCAATCTCCTTCTACCATTATTGTGGATAGACTAGGCTCCGCATAGAGTGTAACCGGCACGAATGCTTGTTCATCTATGACTCCTTTGGAGTGCATGTACTTTATAGGCACTGCATTATGTCCTGGGTACGGAGGTTGTTGATCCAACACAGGTTGAGGTCTTTCCATATCCATTGGTGGTCTTTGAGCTTGGGCCATATTAGGCTGATATCTGTACATGGGTTGTCCTTATGGCCTCATAGGCACGTATTGAACATTCCCATCATACTTTGGTCTGAAGTAGTACTCGTGGGTCTCAAGGTTGGTCCATTTACCCTCAATTTTTGTGGCCTAATTGGTTTTCCCTGTTGAGGTATCCCTTGTCTTGGTCCCCTCATAGGTGCTTTTTGCATGTTGTTCATCATGTCGTTCATCCTTTTGAGCATATCTTCTATAGCTAAAAGTGGTGCTGCAGCAGCCGTTCCCACTTGTGCTAGTTTAGTGGATGCTGTTTTCTCGCTTTGGTTATCCTCAGGGACATATTCTTTGTTAAAAATATCACAATTGTCTCCTAAGTCAATAGAATATGACACACACTCTTCTAGGGTTGTATGCTTTTTACTATAGAGTATAGCATGAAGTTCTTTGTTTAGCAGTCCCTCTAGAAACAAAGATACGAGTCATTCTTTTGCAGGTATCTCTAGCCTTGGGAATCTAGCAATGTATTGTTTTATTCGAGTTGCACAATCCCTAACAGACTCACCATGTTTTTGTTTAAAGGTGTAGATTTGAGCCAGAGTATTATGTTTGATCCCCATTTTGGAACAAAAAGCTACAAATCCTTGAGCTAATGTGTCCAAGTCCATGATTGACCTTGGTGGAATGTTTTGGAACCATGTCAATTCTTTTCCTTCTAATGTCATTCCAAACCCCTCGAATTAAGTATGGAAATCAAATATATGTTCTGCTCTTAGCACTTGCTTAAAGCTTGCTAAGTGGTCGTATGGATCCCCTGATCCACTGTATTTTCTGACCCATTTTTGAAAATCAGCTGGTCTGACGCGTTTGTTTGGTTCAACTCCTGGTCTCCTAGCAATTGGTCCTGTTTTGAGTCCTTCAAACCAGTTTGTTGGAAATAGTGACTCATGTAGACTTGGAGTTGCCTCAGTGTCACCCGGTTTTCTACGTGATGAGGTGATTTTCGGTTTCTTAACATTTCTCTCAGATGATCTCTCACGGTGTTCATCTCTTGGAATTGTTTCTGGTGCTTGTCCCAATATCCAATGCCTTATGGAATACCCTTGATATTTTGGTTTGTTCTACCTCCTCATGAGTCATCATAACAAAGTTGTTGTTATGAGAATCCCTAACAAATAGGTTGGTAGGTCTGATGATCCCTTATCTTTGATCTTGAAGATATAAATGATCTTCATGGCCGTTAGTTGTCTTGATTTGGCATGTGAAGTCCACAAAAGATATTTTACGTTTCTATCCTCCCAGCAGTAGACTCCGATCCTAGGATTATCCGTACTAAGCCGTTTCAAAGGCTTCAAATCTACTTGATCGTATCCCTCGAATTCTAAAGTTGGTGGTCCTTCTTTTGCTGACATATCTGGGATTATGGTGTTTACTTCTAACCCCCATTTGTCTATCACATCAGGGTTTTTCACTTGTACATACCGAGTTTCGTTTTTGTCCATGTACATTTTTCCTTGTTTGTTTGCCCTAATCTCTTCTTCAAACTCAATACCATGGTCATCAATGCGACTAGCATACTCCTCGCTAGGGTCGAGGTAAAATTGAGCTTCATGGCGGTTAGTCTTATAAAAAGAGAGTATATGCTCATAGCACATTGTCGTTCCGATTTCTGAGTGAGTCAAGTAAGAAGACATTTCAGATGTTGAATCTGAAAAAGTGCTTGAGACTTCTTCAGGAATTGTGTACAATGAATTGCCTTGATTCACACTTTCTTCGGTGGATACTCTACTGGAGGTTTCTCCGAGTATACCTTGATTTCCTATTGCACGACCAGATCTAAGGTTCATAAAGACTAGTGAAGCCCTGGATAGAGTACTTACCTTTGGATTGACTTGTGGTCAATTTCCACTTGACTTGATTGAAACTTTCTGTCAAGCTACTGATTCCTCGTTTGCAACCTAATTCCTGTATAAATTTGAAAGCTATTCTTCTATAAAGACAGTAGAGTTTTTGATAACTCTCGTGATTGGTTTATGTGTCACTTCAAATCGAGCTATGGGAGTTAGCCAATTGACTTTCAAATTCGCCTTAGCAAAAACCAAAGATTAATCTGCAACCTAGAAACTGAGTGAACATGTACCAATTTGAATCCAATCGAACCCAAATTTTTCCGATGGCTTTGTATTATGCTGGTATAACACTTTACAAGTTCAAAAGTCAAAACTGATGTCCTTGGGTAGCAGTACTAAATAATTGTGATTATTTTCTTTTGCTAGTTTTTTTGCACTTTTTGGATTGGTTTGGCAAGTATTCAACCTGTTAAAGTCCCTGGACAAGTTTCAACAAGTTTGGACAAAATCTGATTAAGTTTATCAACTATTTTGTGTCCGCAGACTCTGATTTAAAAAATTGGCTTAAGTCTCACTTTTGTGATCCAAATTTCACCAGAATTGATTTGTGGGGTCTACTTGATATGCTTGAACTTGTGGTATACTCAAATTTGCAAAATTTCCAAGTTTTGAAGCAGACGTAAATAATTGCGATTATTTACTCTATCTATATTTTTATAAATTTTTGTCCCAACTTTGACACAGATCTGTTAAGCACCTCAAGTTAAGGTCACTTGCCAAGTTTCAACAAGTTTGGACAATTATTGGTCAAATGGTCATCAATTTCGTGTCTGCAGACTAACTTTGCAAATTTAGTCACAATTTTCAATCCAGTGATCCAAATCTTACCAAATTTGGTTTGTGGGCTTATTCCAACATGGTAAAACTAGTGGTATGCTGACTTGGTAAAAAAAGTTGAAAAATGGGGCAAATGTAAATAATCGTGATTATTTACAATTGACAACTTTTTGCATCTTTTTGGTCAACTGAGCATGTACACATGTTTATCACATCAATATAAGCCTATGAATCAAATTTCAACAAGTTTGGATAATTGTTTTTCAAATTTACACTCAAGATTCAAAAAGTCAGTACAAACTTTAGTTTTTACCCAGTTTTTTGTAAGTTTGGTGATCCAAATCTTTTGTGCCTTTACAAAAGTTGTTTGTACACATGCAATGAGTCAATGGTATGGACCTTGGTCAAATCTGAGCTAAAAGTTAATAATCATGATTATTAACTTCAGGCTTGAAATGAACACTTTTTTGCAATTTTTTCAAAGATAGTCCTTTTATGAGTTATTTTAAGCCTATGAATCAAGTCAAAACTTAATTTGACCTAAAATGTCAAAAAAAAGTAAATAATCTGAGTTTTGGCCAACTCTTGAAATTTTTACCTCGAAGTGTCCTTGAGCTTACCAAGTGCTTCAGACAACTTTTAAGCTTACTCTCCAAGCGGATTGAGTGGTTTCGAGTCTTTTCATGCTATTTCTAGCCGTAGACATGAAATTCTGCAACTTTCAATAACAAATCACAATGATTCTTTCAGAGAGAGCAATGTTCTGAAATCCACCTTGGACCCTACTTCTAGATTCTCATGCAATGGGGTTGTGGAGAGTGTCCACAAACACTTGTTTTCTTGTCTTTTATGGTTTTCTGAGCATTGATCTTAAGACTTGTCTTGTCTACCAATCATCCTCAAAATCCTAATCTATTTCTACAATCCTACAATCCTAAAGGCACTCATCAAGTACGATTACTTCCAAGCTACCTCTACACAGCAAAAGACGACGATCTTAGGCTATGCGGTTTCTAAAAGAAAGTTTTGAACTCTAGGCTATCCTAGAGGAAGTTAAAGGATAACTTCACAAGAAATTCGTGTTTTTTCCTAGTTTAGGTCTCTTCGATCCCCGACAGTGGTGCCAAATGTGGGACGCGTGTCAAACCTCACCATCCTATCTTATTGCAGTATTAGCAAGAACCATGCATTAGGAAGAGGATGGGGTGTAGGAGGGCCTCTTTATTTGCCCTGAGCTTATGGAGGTGATTAACAATCTGCCGAATAGGTGCATGCCATGTGTGCAAGAATGGTGGGTGTGTAAGAGATGTGTAAGAGTGGTCAAAGGATGCACTTTTTTCCCAAAAAAAGAGGTGGATAATTTTATGATTTTTGGACTTCCATAATTCCCACATATGATCTCTGATTTGAGTGGAGATGATAGATCTACATTCTAAGCGTCAAGATCTTTCCATAGATATGCTACATGATATGGTTTTACTCGCTAGATTTTAAATTCCATTTTGAGGGGAAACTTTGAATTCAAATACACTAGTTGTTTTGCCTATTTGAATTCAAAAGCTGTCCTTTGATTACTTTCTTAATACTAAAGGCTTGACTTCCTTAAACTGCCAAATAAAGAGGCCCTCCTAGACCCCATTCTCTTTCTAAGGATTAAATTGTCAATCCATGGGACGAAGCTGACTCAACTAGTGCATAGAGGCTACAAGAGGTTGTCAATCTCTCCAAAAAAAAACTAACAAATCGCATCTAACTCAAGCTACACTCAAGTGACTGAAATCACCAAAAGCCAATCACTCATCGGCAAACAAATCACATCCGTTACAGCATCAGATGATATCCAAATGTAACGAAACTTCTAGAACATGTTTATAAGACCTAAACACACATGTTTATGGTCTCAAACCCCACTTTAGGTCAAGTTCCAAAATTGTATTTATTAACAACAGTGGATTTTTGACCTGGTCATTTTCAACCCAGAATGCACGTAAATGCTTAGCAATGATGCCCCAATATCCCGCCTATGCTTAGTTTTTTATTTGAAAGTGTAAGTTTCTAGTTATGATGAAATTAGGTCGTGGGTCGGCGATGCCAAAAGCCACGAAATACTGTGATGTGTTTACGTCAATGTGTAGAGCTCTTACCTAGGGTTGCAATGCTGCAAACATGACTGCATTGTGACAACCGGGGAGGGAGTAGGAAGCGCGAAAAGGAGAGGAGTGAGCGCCGTTAGCTCACGCTATGTATTTCATCTTCCAAAACTTCATAATAACTTACAAAAATTGGCTTTTATACCTTGGCCAAGGTTTTTAGTGGTCAAAACTAATAATCTGGGAGTTCTACTAAAGATGGGTAATGACAAGTTGATACAATCTAGAAGCTTGTAGTCCCGGCTCATTAACTACAGAGTTTATCTGAGAAAATAGGAGTTATAATATTCCCGGCTCATTAACTACAGAGTTTATCTGAGAAAATAGGAGTTATAATATTCCTGATTTAGCAAAATAATAAGTGTTTTGCAATGAGAACTCCAAAAAATAGTATCCGTGTTAGCTTGCTGCTAACACTCTCTCTCTCTCTCTCAAGCACACACACACACACACACACACACACACACACACACACACACACACACAGATGTGAGCATAGGAAGGAAAAGGAGATATAAGTAGAGCAAGAGCACTTCTTAGCATGCACCTCAAAGAATGAGGATTTTAGGTCAAATGGAACTTTTATAAGAGTCTGACCCATTCACACATGGGTGCCCACAATGGCCGGTCATAGTAAAAATCACGTAAAAAGGGAATAAGTTGTGTGTCTCTCATCGGCGATCACCTACACGCCTATTGGACCGACAAGCCCGAACCATGAATCAAATAAATGATAAGGCATCAGTCAAAGGTGATAGGGTGTCCGTGAGGGTTAACATGCCCCCCTTCCTGATGTCGATTCCATCCTCATAAGCTATTGCGATGAAGCCCGTTCGTCAAGGTGGAAGAGCATCTGAGAGTAAATGTCCTTAGCCTTCTTCAAACAGTGCAAAATCAACCAAAATTGGAATAGTAATTGCATTCTCATGTACAATTAAAGCACTAAGTAGGCCCACAAATTGATTGGTAACAGAATATTAAACAGTTTGTTAACAGTAAAATATTAAATTATAATATAATTAAACGTATAAGCAGTTGTAAAGATAAAAAAATAAACAAGTTTAGGGTCGCTAATTTAACGGTCGAGAGGCACTAGAGGTCAACTATTAATACCATGGACAAGCTTCTCAATTTTATCTGGTCAATTAAGTTGTTTAACCACGAGAGAAAAGTATTTCATGTTTGAGGCTTGACTAGAGGCTATACTTAGAAGACCTTCTTGTTAAGCTACAATAAAAGGAATTGCTTATGAAATTGACCCCCCAAAATGTTTTCACATTGATTTTAATTTTTGATGTGTGTGCTTCTTTTGTATGCCTTGGGTTTTTTTCTTTTCAAGAAAAAGTTCCTACACTGGGAACCTCTAGGGCTCTAGTACCATAGGCAATACATGTGAGTGAAGTACCAAATTAAGATTTTACATTCTTGGCAATTTTTTTTTTTCATTGTCTTTCAATTTTGTAACTTTGGGGGGTCATATTGACACTGTTACCCTCCCCAGGCTCATCACAATAGTAAACTCCCTTTATAATAGTTAAACTAAAGGTCAAGAGGATTAAGCCCTCCTTTTTGATCCTTTTTTGGAAAAATCCCAAAATTTAGAATTTTTTCCAAAATTTTCAAAACTCAAATGTTATCTTCTTAAAACCCCCTAAACCTATTTTATGGTCAAAAAAGCATTTTTTGACCTCAAAAAGTCAAAATGTGCACCCAAAAATCCTAAAATTCATTTTTTAAAAAAAACTATTGAAAACTATTTTTTTACTATCCAGAGACCCCCCAAAAGTAGTCCTTAGGCAAAAAGTGATTTTCTCTCTCTAGAACCCCTTTTCCAACCCCTCCTTGGTTGTAACCATCACACTCACCCTATACTCCAACACTCTCTCTCTACACCATCTCCATTGCTACAACTCCTCTCTCCTCCCCTACCACCTTCCATTGCCACACCAAGCAAGGGTTATCCACCTTCTCCTCCCATTGCCACACCAAGCAAGGGTTAACCACCTTCTCCTATAACTTTATCCCACCTACATTGTAACAACAAGCAAGGTCCTCCTCCTCCTCCTAATTTTCTTTGTTCAACCATGTCCAGCTCTACTTCTCAAATGCGGCCAAAGGATGAGGTCACAACACTTGCATGCCATAACACGAGAGGTATAGATGATGAGTGTGTGCCACAAGGGTTCACCAAAGGTGCTTGGGTACACATGCAACCATCTGCTATTGGCCCTCATCGTGTGCGGAATCATGCAAACTTGGATCATCATTGTAAAGGAAAGCTCCTTGGATTCAACAACCGCAAAGACAAGGGGACCGTAGCCATTGTGCAATATGTTTTCTCAATGTCAAGCATGCAATTGCAACAACCACCTCGATTTCCAACACATTGTAAGTACATATTTTGAGAATACAAAGCTATGTGTAAAATCACAGTGTAATGTTATTATGGATTCATACTTAAGATTTTCCATGCATTTATAGTCATATTTCCATCCACATTGGTGGAGGATCAGCCACTACATAGTCTCTCCAGCACATTCAATGCAATACATGCACATTTTTAAAGAGTTTGGATTTGTGGAGACTACCACAATGCTTGTATGTAAAGATGTGCATTATGAGGAATTAGGAAGGATTTTAGAAGAGGACTGGGGTTTTGTGGAGGGCATGCACAATGGGGACCGATACCGTTGTAAGGTTGGAGCTTCAGGTATTAGAATGTGCTATTTGAAATCCCACACCTGCTTGTACATACGATTCTAGTATGATCATTGGATGTGCAAGCTTGGAGTGTGAACTCCCTTATAGAGTGTAGACGGCGCTATTGCAAGCTTTGACATTGCAGTGAGGATGCCCAATGATGCCTTGGAGGGTGAACAAGCATTGGACTCTTAGTAATGTGCGAGGACTTTTGGTTATTATGGGTTTTGAGGCCCTTCAACAAGCACAATTTCATTTACAAGGTCACAAGTTGAGAATCCTTCTACCACATTTTCAATACATCATAGTTTGTCGATCATCGGATGCTTATTGTAATGAATGTCCGTAGATTGGGAAGAGAATGGAAGACAAATTGAAGGTCAAGGAGGACTAGGGCATGGATGGAACTATGCTATAGCTCTTATAACTTTGTAGCTCTTGCAATTTTGAAAACAATCCCCAATGTAATCAACATGATTTGCTTCGGCAAATCATGTCTTTGAATATAATTTTTTGCATTGAGATGAGCGATCTTTTTTTGGTGAAAGTGCCTTTTTTGTGTGGAAAAAAATTCTTTAAAAAAGGGACCATTATAAAAGGGGGGCCGCATAACTCATTCACACTTTTCACTTTCTCAACTCTTGAGCTCCTCCACTCTCTATCTAAACCCCAGGCTAGACATGGATGCATTTGCTAAGATTTCCGCATTCATGGAGGAGCATATCATAAAATATTTTGTATCTATCTCCCCACGTGCAGGGATCTTGGTTCCTTGAGATCTTTTGTGCTACATACACAAAGGTGATCGCCCATTTTCCAAGCAGTTGCGACGGTTCCAAGAAATTTTCGCCAATGTAGGCCATTTCTTAGATGAGCAAGCCCCATGGGTGTCAGTGCTCAAGAAGTGCAAGTTGGGGGTGGAGTACCTTTCACGGTTGGCAACATTCATCTTCTTGGTGAGTGAGGAACCTAATATGGAGGAACTTTGCCTACCACACCTTCAAGTTGGGTCCTTCATCAAGGACACCAAGGAGCAAGTGGTTGACCCCATCAACCTTGCAGTAGAAGGACAGACACTTCAGCTCAAGTGCCCCAAGGGGCTCGAGGAGGTGGTAGAGAAATCCATCATCGTGGCTAGCCATAGTGACATTATAGTTCCACTTCCATCAATGGACGAGGCTATCCCAGAGGTGGAAATAAGCCTTCTCCTCAGTGGTAGTGGATGGAGAGGAGTATGTGTTTATGCATGATTTAGAGAAAGCATTTGGCCTGCGCATGGATGAATGACTGAGTGTGCTATGCAACAACATCAAATTTCCCTTAGACAATACACCAGATGCCCTTGAAAGCAAGCTCTTGCCACTTGGAGACTCTGTTGCTGACACTATTGTAGTTGTGTGTGCGGAGGTCCTGGCAGCAGAGCAATTGCATATGGTTGAGGAACCAAGCCATGCAAGCCAAGGATAAGGCCTCTAGGATGCCTATGCCACTACGCAACCCCCCATCTGATGATCCAAAGCTCGTAGCTATGGTGCATGGGAGCATTGAATTGGATGGAAAGGGCAACAGGGAGGAGGATGACAAGGAGCAGGAGGTAAACTCTATCCTACTTTTCATGTTACTTTTTCATCCTTCATTGTCTTTTTTCTCAACCTTGATTGATTTATGACAGGATGTTGTGGAGGTTGATGATTTTGCAGCAAGGACAGGCAGACGAGGGCTTTGGACCTCAATTTTCCCTTGCACACTACCTAGGACAACTCCCACCTGGTGATGTTGCGTGTTTTTTGGGCCTCTTCTTCTCTCCAGCGTTGGGCACATTGCATCATTATTCATCTAGGTGTTTCTTCTTGTGGACGCAAAGATTCTTAAGTCCTCAATGACTCTTGTGCCCTACTACCATGCCCACTGCTAGAAGAGTGCCTAGAATGGCCAGGTGTTCATGGCCGTTTTCTTGTGCCTTTAAGCCATGCCGGCTTCTCACATCCTTGGAGGGTGTTTTTGTTGGTAGGCAGATGCTCTTTTGTGGTTTGTTTGGTGCATGCCATTTGGTATGGTAAGAGCTCACATGTGCTTAAGAAATAAGTGGTTTATGAGAGCATGCAATATTTATAAGGGCCCATTTAAAAAGGGCCCTGTTCACACTAATTTTGGAAAAAAACTATTATTTTTTAAATGAACATGTCGTTAAGAGTTGGACCCTGCGTTCACGTGTAGTCACTTGCACAGAATCCACTTTGACCCTTGTTGCACTCTGCATGGTGCCATACAGCATGCTTGGCGGAGCCTTGCGACATTTGCCACTTGTTGCTATGCTCTTGACGACTCCATTTCTGCACTTCAATAGCAATCTTGGATTGTCGTGCATGCTCCATTGTGAGCTTACGAGCAAATGTTGTGCGAAAAAACCAATTGAACATCTCCTCCAAATAATTGGATTGCACCATTCAACCACCATGTCGAGTATTTTTAAAGTACACCTCCCTTGCTCACATTAGGAAATTTTTGAACTCATTTTTGGTCCTTTAAGAGTGCCACATCATCAAAGTTGTACAAAAGAAAGCAACCCGGTAGACCCCTCTTAATATTTCTCAGAACCCCATGATATGACCTATCATTGGAAAGCTTTTAAAAAATGGATTCTAAAAAGATAAGGTCCGAAAAGTTTGGATGACTTCTATGAAAGTTATGCCATTTTTTTTCAATTAACCAATTTTTGTTACTATTATGGTAATCTAAAATCACCTTTTTCTAGATCTATATGAAGGCAATGTCTGATACATGCATGTTATATATCAATAAATAGCATTTGCAGAGTAGATTCTAAATATCCAACCTCCAACAAGTTTGGATCTTATTTACAAAAATTTTACCGATCCCCACTTTTTGAAAGCTATGCCACATCAACAATTCTTACAAGGCCCAAAAATGAGCTCAAAATTTTCCTAATGATAATGGGAATTCTCCATGCCTTGAGTGCTAAACATTTTAAGTGATCCATATTTGTGCATAAAAAATGCACCATGCTCAATCAAGATATCCTATTCACATGAGTAAACGATCCACATTATTTAATGAAAACAATCCCTTGTAATAAGTTCACCACGTAGCATGGCTTACCATGTAATGTGTGATGTTATTTTCACCCCAAGAAAGGGTGAAGACCTTGGTAAAATCTGCCAAGGCTTCTTGAAATGATTGTCATTTTTCTTCTGTTGTGCTGTTAAGGCCCATAAGCTTGACCATTTTATCCAAATGTGCCCAAACTTGCTTGTGCTTGTTTGCAAGCTCGCCATTTGAATCATTGTCAGTAGTAGGTTTGCATACCTCCTTCCAAAGCTGCAAAAGGTTATCTGCCTGCTAGTTGGAGCTGTTTTGAGTAGTATATCGACCTGGCTTTCTTGGAAAACTTTCTTCAAAAAGTGTCTGGATTTTTGTCCACTCATTGACACTTGTTGAGCAATTTCATGGGCCTCCCCTATGTTCTTTGCAGCAACAATAGACACATTTCCATCGTGACAGCCAATGGAATTCAAGAGTGCCTCCACTCTTTTGATTGCTTCGTGGGACTTTTCCAATGGTTTCATTGTGAAATCATTGTGAATGTGGAGCTTCAATAGCCTATCAAAAACGGCATGAATGCATATATTATACAAAAATGTATATTTGATGGAGGAAATGGAAAGATTGGATACCAAGCGTGGTCCTTTTGAGCACGGTCTGGGGAATTGAGCATGGGACCGCTCAGAATAGACGCTTCCCATTCTCTATATTCATCTCCGACATCATGACAATCCAACCCTCGTTCTCCATGCCCTACCATGAAAGGATGGAACCGACCTTTGTAGTGATCTTGTGTGATTTTTTTCTATTGGGTTTGTACCCTCGAGTGAAAAATGGACAAGGCATGAGAGAAGAAGTCCCTTGTTTGTAGCTAAGCAAACACTTTATGGTCTTCAAGTCCTCACGTAAGTGCCACTCCACATCATAGCTACCAAAACCCTCAACCTCCAACTTCTGACCTGTAATTTGGGAGTGTATTACTTCTGTGATCCATGGAGTTCTCTCAAAAATCCATGAAGGTACTCCATTGGTCTCTTTGGGCATCTCAATAGCACCCAACCACCAAATGTCTTTCTTTGATTGCATGCTAAAAGACGGGGTGGGAGATGGCTCGACTGAATCCCTTCGCTTGGTTTGCAAAAGGGCCTCATTCATTAGAGTAACACTTAGCCTCTCTAACCTTCAACCTTTCACTATTTGACACTCATCGACTTTCAACACAAAAGCGACCTTTGTGCCAAGCACTACAAAATAAATAGTGCCAAGACCTTATACTTCAAAGTCTATGATAAGAACACAACCAAAAGAAAAAAATATAGTGTGTCACCTTCTTCAGGTAACTCATAAAATCTAAGGATGGCTTGTTGGAGTCTTCTAAGGTCCATAGAAATATTCTTCCACATTGTGTAAGGGAAGCCCTCCTTTGAAGGTCTTATGGATTTTTTCTTACCTTTTCCCCTTGCCTTTGTTGTGCACGAAGCATAAAAGGAAGTTGGCATTGTGTCCTCAATGTGTAGGTATGTCCCAATGCGGGAGAACACATCTTCATTTGTGGCCTTATTTGTGAGGTTGACCTTGTGTGGAACTGGAAATAGGTTTTCCACAATGGCATGCTCTTTGAGGGCATCCTTTAGGAGTTGGAAAATAGCCTGATAGGCTTTGGTGCTGATTCCAGCCTCATCATAAGCTTGTTGTACGTCATCATCACTAACCACATTTCTCAATTTACGCATAAGGTCCTTGATGACTGCATCCTTAATGTGCTTACCTCTAGGTGATTGAAAGATAGAAATCACATCCTGGGTATTGAGACAACTAGGGAGAAGGTTGACTCGATCATCTTGGCTTGTTCCACCGCATGCCTCTTGGATGAAGTTTATAGCAACCAATAAAAATAAATGTTAGAAAATAGTGTGAAGTAGGAATGCATCATGCAAGTAAACACCAAATCACCTTGTGCCTGTCACTTGTTGTTTGTGTGCTCCACCCGAATGAGAAGGTTGACTCGATAATCTTGACTTGTTCCACCGCATGCCTCTTGGATGAAGTTTATAGCAACCAATAAAAATAAATGTTAGAAAATAGTGTGAAGTAAGAATGCATCATGCAAGTAAACACCAAATCACCTTGTGCCTGTCACTTGTTGTTTGCATGCTCCACCCGAATGTGCAATAGTTTCAATGGATGAATACATGCATTTGCGTTCCCTTGCACCAAGGGGTGTTTCTTTGAAGTATGTAATGGTGTAGGCAAGCTTCATAATGTGGGATTCCCTTTCCTGTATTTGTTGTTGAAGAGTTTCAACCACCCTCTTCAAAGAGGCATTACTCTCTTGTAATGCCACCGTCTTGAGGTGAAGAGCTTGACATTCGTGCATCCACATATGCAAAGAAGCACCTGCACCCATACACAACCGCTTGCAATAGCCTAACAAGCCTGCTTCTCCCTCCCAAGATATTGAAGAAATGTTGAAAGACCATCAAAGGATAAATGGAAGTGGATTATAGGATCATAAGGGTACAAATGGCTGTTCACCCAAATGTCAACATTGGTCTCACCAGCGGCACGACGTTCCTGTGATAACCTTTGATCACCCTCACATGCGGCCTCCGGTGCAAATGCCGTGGATAAGCAAATATGTATGCTTTTGGTGTGCAGAGTATGTGGTGGTGGAAGAAAAAGTTTTGTGATGTCCGTGAGCACCATGGCAGCTATTGCAAGCAAAGGATGAAAAGATAGAGGGGGAGGGGGAGGGAGAGGGAGGAAGATGGGAGGAGAGAAGGGGGGAGGGGGGGGGGGGGGGGGGAGGGAGAGATTAGGGAGGAGGAGGAAGGTAGGGGCAAGGAGGGAGAAGAGAGGGAGAGAGGAGGAGAGAACAAAGTGTTTTCACTTTTTGGGAAAAAAGTTTTTTGAAAAAATGGACTTTCTAGGCTTGTGGGTAAAAAAAAGGGTCAAAAAATGATTTCTGGATATGTATATATGTTGGGAGGGAGTTTTAAGGAAAAAATAATTAAAAATGAGTTTTTTTTAAAAAAAGCCAAATTTTGATTCTTAGTGCCCCACGTTTTTGCTGATGTGGTCATACCCCTATACTTCCTTCAGTTTGAAAAATCTAGAGAGAGAAAGTAACCCCTTAGGTCCACATCCTACATTTGTCTAAAAAAGAGGCTAGAAAAGCCTACTCAAAACTACCTTCTTCAATGCTCTTGTCCCCTTAACCCCACACAACATTAACCTTAATCCCTAAAAATTAGGATTCCTTACAAGGCCCATGCAAGGTCCATATTTCTCCTAATGATTATGCTACCAATCACAGTTAAAGCAGACCAACATGGATGCTAAAAAGAAACAAGAGGCAATGATAATGGACAAGAAACACCCGTTCAGGTTGGTGATCATGCTTGATTCAAAGTGTGACTAGACAAAGATTCAAAATATCAACAACTATAATGCATTCTTGTACACACTAGAAAACACAACGAATATCTCTAGGAGGCACATCAGTGGGAAGAGACACCAACCTTTATTGAACACAATCAAACAACATAAAGAACCCTTACCTAATTATTTGCACCTTCCTAGAGGGTCAAGGGAACATGATATTAAATAGATGGGCGGGTAGGCCTAGGTCTAAAACCCTATCCTCATCATTGTCAAGAAAAACAAAGTCATCATCTGTGAGACCATACGTGCCATCCGTGTAATAATATAAATCTTCCGCATCAATAGAAGCACAAATGTTTACTAAGAATGTCACTAAATGTCTATCTTCATCTTGGTCAAAAGGATAAGCGTGTGCAATCAAAGAGACGTTCTCTACTAAGTAGGGATCAGTCGTGGTCAAGAGATGTATCAGCCATTCTAATTCCTCAAAATTCTTCTCACACACTAGCGTATCTACCAAATTCCATTCACAAGCAAGCACCGGTAGACTATGTGAAACACTTGTGAAAAGTAAAGAGGGTACCTCCCACCCAAGGTAGGAGTAGATGACTCTAGCGTACTAGCCATATCTGTATATACAGATAGATGATGGTTAGTGTGCAAACAACATAAGGGTCATGTTAAAAGGTTGTGTCCTTGTGCATAATGTGTTTTTATGATTTTGGGTCATGTAATGGGAATGGCCTATGAACTTTGAGAGTACCAGAATTAGAAAATTAGATGAAGCACTTTTGTGAGATTACTTTATGAGCATAGCAGGTGAACTTAATTGATGGCAGCAACATAAACATGGTACCTAGTTAACTTGGCATGAACAATACTTTTGCAAGAGAGAGAGAGAACATGACAAGAATTGAGGACCGGATGTATACGGAGCCGGTACCCCCTCCAATAGGCATTTGTATTATAGTTTCTCCCATCAAGAGACTTGGTACAATAAAATCTTTGTGTTCCCTTTGACCTAGGTGATGCAATGAAGATGGAAAGCTTCATGCATCAGAATCATAACATAAACTTCGTAGAAAGCATTAACTACCCAAGCCTCAGTCCCAAGGCCTCAAACACCTTTGAAGGTGGAGAGAGCTAGTGGGGAATGAGGGTAGGGAAGAGGAAGAAGAAACATTCCATAGTAGAAAGAAATAGTTCCTCACTTATCATCACTCTTCTTGCTAGCTTACATAATAGCATATTAATGAAGATGGAGAAGATGTCAAGCTTAAGCATTGAAGGATGGATCTTGGTTGGATTTCCATTCCATAGCCAAGAGTGTTGGTGTAGGCTCTCACTTCTCACAAGCTTGGAGAAGGAGGTGGATTTCCTCAACTTTCACCAAGTGAGAACCCCTTCACAAAATGAGTGTGTGTGTGGTGTATATCCCCCCAGCACCCCCCTTGCTTGCTTGGGGTGAGTTGTAGCTTTTATAAATGTTTCAAGCTCATTGGATCCCTCTCCCCCATAGCTAGTCTTTGGACAAGTGTCTTCCTTACCCCTTAGAGAGAGAGAGCTTGAAAATATATAGATATTTGTTGGATATAACTAGAAGCTCATTGGACCCCTCTTTAGCCCAACCAATATCATTCAAGCACACCATGTGTTTAAGCTTAGGGAGAGTCTGACATGTGTTCCATGTGTCTTTTGAGAAAAAGGGTGCCCTTTGGGTGAGTGGAAGGTTAATTCAAAGATTCCCCTAACTTTGGGACTTTCATGCATAGGAATCTTCTTAAGCACCTTCCTCATTAAGTTTGTGGGGTCTCTTTTTGACTCAAGCACCTTACCTCCTATGCATGGGAAGCTTCTCAAGAACCTTCCTCATTAAGTATGACATGTACCTCAAGTACCTTAGTCATCAAGCATGGCAAGCACCTCAAGAACCTTAGTCATCAAATCACTCACCTTAGTCATCAAGCACGACAAGCACCTCAAGATTAGGTCGGGTTCCCACCTCAATCTCAGCCCTAGATTTCCTAAGGTCAAAGGACTTTTAACACTAACCATTGGAGGTCTTTATGGAAGCTAACCCTAAGGTCTTTTAAGCTCCATTAGATGGACATTTCTCTTTGATAGACTACCTTCTTTTGGACCCGTATTGAGATGTAACCATCTCTCCTCTTGGTCCCTTGTTGAGATGATTCTAGAAGCACTTATTACACATTACTCTTTGGTAGACCGTCTCCTTTTGGACCCCTATTGAGATGCAACCATATCTCCTTTTGGTCCCCTACTGAGATAGGTCTGTCTCTATTCTAACTCTTGTTCCCGTTTATTCTCCCACATTAAATGGTCAATTTAATATGAGAAAATCATTTGGGTAAAGTTAGATATTATATTTTATGACATTACCTCTCTCTTGCAATCATAGTCATCCTCAACTATGAGGTAGAGAAGATAAAGCCTAGTCATTAGTCCATGTTTCTTAGCGGGTAGAGGATCCCTTTTTACCCTACGGCATCATTCCAAGATGGATGACTAGTCCATTTGGTGCTTGGGAAACGTAGCTACCGCAAGCATGTCTTCACTTTAGTCCATATCATACTTCCAAAGTAGAGTGAAAAGTTCTACTTGGTGTTTGGGAGACGTCGTCACCACAAACATGATTCTAAGCATGCATACTATTTAAATTTTTGCACAATAAAAAGAGAACTAGTCTTATAAGACAAAAACATTTTTCATTTAAAATACATTTTCATATGCTTACTCTTGTGCACAGCATTGTAAGCATTGACAAGGTTCATATTATCCCTAAGTTAGGTTCCTTGTATCCATTTAGCATCTTTAAAAGGATAATTCTTTAACTTAATAAGATATTATCAGATAATCTTAGCATTTCTTAATACCTTGTCTTCATGTCATAGGATGGACTTAGATTGAATTACTTCTTCTTGATCTTCAATTTTTGGAGGGTCTACAACTATGGCTTCTTTTGATGGTTCTCCTTTGTAACACTTATGTCGATTCTCATGGAAAACATTGTGCATGAGCCAATGGTTGGGTAACTTCAATTGATAAGCCATCTCATTGACTGGATTGGTCTGTAGGACTCTTGCCCGTAGTATGCCTCAGATGAGCCTTGAGAAACTTTAGCAAGACCCAATCATTTTCCTGAAAGGCTAAGGCTCTTCTGTGCTTATTAGCAGCAACCCTTTTTGCCTTTTCGATGAGATGGATATAACCCCTTTCATATTTGAAAAATATTCTTGTATGTCTCGGCTATATTCATCAGCAACAAAGATCTTTCCATGTACTTTAGGTCATAAGGGACTTTTGGATCTTCCTTCTTTGAGCTCAAAAGGTACTTTCCCTATAGAAGTATGTACAATATTATTGTACGCATACTCTATAAGAGGTAGGTACTTCTATCATTGAGAACATTGATCTACTTCCATGACATAGGCTTTTAGTATATCAAGGATCTTTAGATTAGTTATTTCACTTTGGTCATCCATTTGTGGATGATAGGCCAAAAGAGAAATTTAATCTACTTCCTAGATTCTCAAAGAGACCCTTCTAGAACTTACTGATCATTCTAGGATCTTTGTCTGATACTATGGGTGTTGGAAAGCCATGATGCTTGAAAATTTGAGATCTAAAGACGGTTGCCATTTGATGTGCCTTAATAGTCTTTTTGACAGGCATAGAGTGTGTTTTCTTGTTAAGCCTGTCGACTGAAAAAATCCAAGTTGCTTCCCTCGATCAAATTTCAACTTTTGGTATACCACGTATTTTGAAATATACTCTTGTATGTTTACTTTTCATGGTAGACCAACAATAATACATTTGTACTCCTTGAAGAGTAGATTATGGATTCCCTCTTTGCCTTGCATAAGGAGAAGTATGGGATTCATACATCACTTTCTTATTGTATGGGTGAGTAACACATAGCCTATTGCTGTTTGGAAGATAACCATCCTTCAAGGTGAATGGTTCTTTTTTTCTTCCCTATCGCAAAGGCTGTAATTAAGTACTTAAAGTTTTAGTCAGTAGCATACTCATTTATCATAAAAGATAGATCATTGTGAGTTGCTATAGACACAACATTTACCCTTGGTCGTTGTGAAAGTGCGTCGACCACTTGATTATGCTTGTTAGCAATGTGAGCAATATGAAATTTAAATTGAAAAAGAAAATTTTCCCACCTCATTTGTTTGTCGGAGAGCTTGGTTTGCGTCATGAAGTTCTTGAGGCTTTGTGATCCATTTATAGGATGAATGGAGTCCCCAAGAGATAGTGTTTCTACGTGTTTAGGGCATATAGAATAGCTAGTAGCTCTTTTTTTTATTTACCCAATATTCACTTATCAAAGTTGAGTCTTTGACTCTCATATGCTATGGTATGCCCTTCTTGAATGAAAGTAGCTCCAAGGCAATCACCACAAGCATCACATTGGACCTTAAATGGCTTTGAGAGATCTAGTAGTGTGAGCACACGTTGAGAGATAAGATTCTCAAAAGCTTCTTGCACTTTTGCAGTCCATGAATACTTAACGTTCTTTTTTTGTTAAGTCATGTAATGGGCCTACTATTAGCGAGAATTTTTTCTATGAAGCATCTATAGTATGCACACATACCTATGAAGCTTCATACCTCTTGTAGATTCCTTGGATTAGGCCATCCTTTTATTATCTCTTACTTTGTTGGATCTATATGGGTGCCATCTTTAGAGATAACGTGACCTAAATATTGAATCTCTTGTAGGAAAAATTCACTTTTCTTTTGATTAATGAAATTCTTATTCTCTCTCACAACTTGAAAGATTACCTGGAGGTGTCCCTTGTACTCCTCAAGAGAATTTGAATGGCCTAAAGATTTTTGTCCATCATGAGTTTGAATGCGTCTGGAGAATTTGTCAGGCCAAAACTTGTAGATTATCAAGTAGATCTTCTACCCGTAGCACAAGAAATATAATTTCAATAGTGATCTTATTTAGTGCTCTATAGTCAACACACATGTGATGTGTGTTATCTTTCTTTTGCACTAAAAGCAATGGTGAACAAAATGGAGAGGATCTAGACCTCACCATCCCTTTTTCCACCAATTCATGCACTTGCCTCATGATCTCCTCTTGTTGGGCTTGTGAACCTCAATAAGGAGGCTTGTTAGGTAGTGAGCTTCTTGGTAGGAGCTCAATTGCATGGTCATCATCCCTCATTTTAGAGGTAGCTCACTAGGGATGTCATCAATGAAAACATCCTGGAATCCATTTAGGAAATTAGACAACTCTAATTCCTCTTGATTCCCTTTATTGCAGGGATATGGTGTTCCCCAACTCATTAGCATCTGTATACATGCTCTCTTCCCTGTAGGTGAAGTAGATTCTCCTTTGAGGGAGCTTCATGTTGGAAGCCATGTGGTCAAACCATGGTGACCCAACAATAATATTCCCATATTTGAGAGGGGAGATGAAGAAATCCTCTTTGTCCACATAGCTTTGGACATGAAGCTCAATTTTCCAATTAAGGGAGTAACTGAGATGTCTTGTCCCTTGATAGATCCATTGGTTTTTAATGTATCTCCCATCTCGTGGGCTTGTATGCCTAGCTTAGTGGTCAACTTCATGGATATGAAGTTGTGAGTTGAACCAGGGTCAAACAAAATAAAGGCATCATGCTCTTCTTTCTTTCCCCAAGCATAGGAAAGGAGAAATCCTTGGCAATGAGCATCCTCTATTGGAGCTTCAGACATAGAGGCTCTAGAAGTCTCATTGCGGGAAATTCTCTACCTTCTTGAGAAGCTACTCAAAGACTAGGAATGACAAACTCCCATGGCATAACCGCTTCTTGGCCATAAACCATCTTAAATGGTGTGCAGTTAATGGTAGCTTTCTACATAGTACAATAAGCCCATAGAGATAATGTAAGCTTTAAATCCCAATCTGTATGATGATCCTCAACTGTCTGTCAAAATGGAGACGAGTTTTGTTGGTACTCTCAGCTTGGCCATTTGCTTGTGGGTAATAAGGTGTGGACTTATGGTGAGCTACCATGAAGTTGGTAGTGAGTTCTTTTATCACTCCATTTATAAAATGAGTGCCATTGTCACTCACAATCTCAAAGGGACAATCAAATCTTGTAATAATGTTCTCAAAGAGAAACTTGGTAGTTGAAATTGCATCAGCCTTGCCATTTTGTTACATAGTCAGTGGCAATGATAATATATCGAGATTGAGTGCTACAAGCTGCCGGACTAATTGGGCCTACAAAGTCCAAACTCCATTTTTCAAATGGTTGAGTCACTTTAACAGGATGTAAGGGCATCCTATCCTTTTGTTGCATGATCTTGTAACATTGGCATTCATCGCATACTTTTGCAAAAAGGGATGCATCCTTGAAAAAGGTAGGCCACCAATAGCCTGATTGCAACACCTTTCTAGCTGTTAGTTCCCCTAAGAAATTTCCTTCAGCTATACCCATGTGGGTTTCTTGCAGTATGTAAAGATACTCATCCTCACGGGTACAACGTCTAAGAATATCTTTCTTTCCTAGCCTATAGAGAGTTCCTACAATGAGAGAGTAAGGTTCACATTCTTTTAAAAAATTTTGAGCTATGTCCTTATGAAGCTCTTTTGGTGGAAAACCATTAACTAGAAAGTCCACAATCTTCTCACTCCATTCAAGTATGGTTTTGACTAGGAATAGAGAAGTATCGGGAAACTCATAATTGACTCCTGTAGGGGCTTCACCATTGGTTATGTGAGACAAATGATCCGCCATGACATGTCTTTTACCAGGTCTCACCACAACAATAAAATCAAATTCAAGGAGAATTAACAACCATCGCGTAATTCTTCCCGTGGAACAAGGTTAATTTACTAGATACAACAAGGCTTGATCATCAACATAGAAAAAAAACTTGTTGGCCAGAAGGTAGTAGCAAAATTTTTTCACTACATAAATCATACCTAAACCTTCTTGCTCTGTAGTGGTGTAGTTTCTCTCGGAATCATTCAATTGACGACTTGCAAAGCTAATGGGGTAGTCCAATTTATGTTCTCCTGGTTGAACTAGAACACACCCAATAGCCAAGTTTGATGCATCAATATGCACTAGGAAAATTACATTCCAATCAGGCACTAGTAGAATAGGAGCACTAGTCAAGGTCTTTTTCAATGACTCATAAGCATGGTCACACTCCACGGTCCAGTGGAACTCAATAAGAAGCTTGTACAAAGGACAAGCTATCTCGGCAAAGTTTAAAATAAACCGTCAGTAATAACCAACATGGCTCATGAACCTTTGAATTCCTTTATAGTTTGTAGTGGTGGCAATTTAGCAATGGCTTTAATTTTTCTCTCATCTATGGAAATCCCATTTTTGGACACTATATGCCCTAAAATGACTCCAATTGGCATTTGAAAGGGTTTAAGGAGATGCGATACAATCTGCACTTCTCAAACACTTTTCATAAGTATGATAGATATCCTCTTGGAGAGAACATCTATCATGATAGATGTTCTCTCCAAGAGGAATAAACACAACGGTCGTCTAAGAAATCTTCACAAAACTCCCTCAAATATTCTCTAAAAGCAGTGTTTATTAATCTTTGAAAGGTAGCAGGGGCATTGGTTAAGCCAAAAGCCATAACACGGAATGCGAACACTCCAAATTTGGTTATAAAGGCTATTTTAGCTTGGTGCGCTAGCGCAATTGGGATTCGATTGTAGCCAGAGTACCCATCTAAAAAGCTATAAGCCTCCTTCCCTGCAACTCTTTCAAGCACATGTTCTGCATATGGCAAGGGCTAATGGTCCCTCCTAGTGGCGGCATTGACCTTCTTGAGATCCACGCACACTATGAGTTTCCCTTTTTTTTTTTGCACAATCACTATTGGAGATACCCATTATGAGTGCTCAATAGGGTACATGAATCCGCATTTCACAAGATTTTCAATATCTTCTTGAATGATCTTTGCATATTTAGGATTCATTGGGTAGGGTTTTTGTTGAACTGGTTTAGCCATGCTATTCATGGGGATTGTGTGCTACACCATAGAAGGTGGAACACCTTTCACATCATGATATGTCCAAGAAAATATATCCTTGAATTCCTTGATAAGTTCTCTAAGTACACACTCTTCAGTCTCTGTCATATCTTGGGCAATGAAAACAGGTTTGGACTCTTCTCTTGTGTCTACTAACTCTATTTCTTTAACTATCATTGGAGCATCATAAAATCCATTGCTTCCATCAATATTTTCTCTTTGAGCCTTTGTATACACAAACTTACGTTCCTATGTGGTGTAGGATTTGAAATGTGCAGGTGCAAGGTGTAAGTCTGTGGGGTCCTATTGTTCTGTGGACTGTGATTTCACTTCCGATTCCTTTGGTTGCTGAGCTAACTCTTGATTTTGTCATCTCCTTAAGGTAAGGCTCAACTTTGGATTCTCTATAGCCTCTAGTTGTGTGATGTTAATCGGTTGTGGACTACACCACATAACGCTTTGAAGGTATTCACCCTAGTTATCTACCAACTTCCGATGAGCATCACATGCCCCTATATAATTAAGCCATTCTACGGTAGATTTATTTTCATTTATTTTAGCACACACATTTGCTCAATATCATTGCCTCTTATATCTCTTACTCTTCTTGTCTAATTTTTTATTACGACCGATCTCTAGTGAAGAGTCACTGTATGAATCGCTACTTGTGTCTTCTTTTCCGCTGGATAGATTGTCATCTAGGGTACCATTGGGCCCTGAATGGTTTGTCCCCACATTTTCCCGAAGATTTAACTCGGATTCTTAATCTTCCAAGTCAATTTCAATTGATTATTCTGACCCCAAATCGTGTGGGCTATAGTCTTGTGAGACGCTATTAGTTCCAATGCCAGTTAGACCTTCATCTTGTAGGTCATCAGAATCTATATGCATAGGTTCTAGCATATTTAAGGGTATGAGTGGTGGCATTTCACCCCCCTTAGATGTTACCCAAGTCGTCCCCTTGTTTCGTGGAGTGTCTATGGTTGCTGCTAGGTGGACCCAATCCACATTGTCCGACTTAGTCATCCCAGGTAGTACATCCATATAAGGAGAATCTTCCCCAACATCAGTGTCCGCTTTATACGTGTAAGAATACTGCAATGGGACAGAGTGAACTATGGTGTCAGATATATGATCAATTATAAACCTATTTCCTAGAGGATGTACTTGACCAGTTACAAGATCCATTCGAATGACAGAAACTTGGAGCTGCAAGTAGACATGGTTTTTAGACCAGTCATGAATCATTTTTGCTTCCCTCATGAAATGACGTCCTAAGATCATCTCAGATGACATAGTGTGCTTGAAAAATCCATAACAACAATGAAGGTATTTCCTATATTATGTCCAAAGACCTTAATCTTGAGATCTTCTAGAATCCCAATAGGTTTAACAATAGACCCATTGGACACATTTGTTCAAGAGGTGGGGCCAGCATCAATGCAGACACTTGAGGTGTGTCTGTCCATGCTAAGGTTGGTCTATTGGCCATTGTACACTTAAACACTATGCAATACTTAGCTTGATGACCATACCTCCCACAAGCATTGCGATTCCCATTGAATTTTACTCTGAAAGTAGGGCATTTCACTGGTACTATGCGGTCCATAGCATACAGAGCACCATTGTTGCTCCCTTCTTGGATACATATGATTGTTTTACGGAGCACGATTGTCTCTAAGACTCTCTTGAATGGCCTTGGTGAGATCCGCTAAATTCATCTCAGATATCTTTGGCTCCTTAGCAATAGGCTTTAGGGTCATTGGCTGATGCCTCGATGCTTGCGAGCTAGTAGATTTAGCCTCAATAGACACTCTTTCTCCTTGAACCATTAAATTATCCTCCAATTGGATTGCATTGGTGGTGATCGCCTTCCAAGTGGTGATACCTCTAATGACTAGGCCATTGTAGATATCCTTATGTTGTAATCCCCTAATGAATCTATCAAGAAATTGATTATTATTGAAGCACTCATTTGGATTACAACGAGAATTCAAATGCTTCAAGCGACTAATAAAGTCTCTCACCGACTCTCCTTCCTCTTGTTGGGATTTCTGGAGTTGAGAGGCTACACCCCAAAGCACTCCCTCTCACATGTATTCTTTCAAGAACAGTCTTCTAAGAGTATGGTAGATCGTTTTTTCTTCCACCCTTAGGGTTCTATACCAATCCCTGGCCTTCCCACTTAAGGTTAGGCTTAAATCATTACTTTAGTTATGCATGTCATTGTGTTCTCCTAGAGAATCACATATTTGTTCAAACACTACGATATGCTTTCTCACATCCCTGTCTCCACTAAATTTTTGTGTGAGCATGTCTATTTGTACTACCTTACTTCTAGGTTCTCTATCAGGTGTGCTACGCATATTCTCAGCAATAGATTGACCAATAGGTTGAGCAAATGTTGCCAAGTCACCTAAGTGAGCAGGCACCATGGGTGAAGGCGCTCTAGAGACTACATGTGGTGTAAGGTATTGGCATTGGGATTGGCGCATATGAAGCCCTTGGGTTCCACTTTGGGTATGGTGTTGTGCAATGTGGCGGCCCAAAGTTCATATGTGTGGCCCTAGGCATAGCAGACGTCGGATGTGACATGCTAATGCTAGCCGGTATGGTCCCATTATATAAGAACTTGGGTGTTGTGGTTGTGGAGCATAGGTTGTTGAAACAATGGGAGAGGTAGGGCTGCATGAGTATGAGGACCTAAAGGTGGATACGATTGGTGCACACTTGTAGGTACTGTTTCAGGCATTGAGCTACCATGTAGCGGTGCTTTACTAACAAATGAGGTCCATGGCGTGTTTCTCAATATGCCCATCATTGGGGTAGGCATGGTAGCTTTGGTGTCATCAAGGGAAAGATGAGCTAGACTTGGAAAAGTAAAACTAGAACTTGTGGGCTCAGATTGCACTGAGACCCCTGGCAAAACAACATATGGAGGATCCATTGAACTTACCGAGGGAGTCTCCATTTTCGATAAGTTTGGTTGTTTAGACTTCTCTGTATCCAAGAATCTCATGAGACCCGTTGAAGGAATGTGGATCCCCTTGTTCTGTCTTTCTAGCTCAATAACCCTATGGATGACCTCACAAACTCTTTGTTGTTGATCCTCCACACTAGTAGCACCCGTTGTGGATTATAAGACATCTAACCAATCCACGTGATAGGTGTGACCTATGTATAGGTCGGGTAGAGTTTTCGTTTGTAGTTCGTACTCCCAGTTTTCATTTAAGAACACTCCATCTATGATTGAGGTGCTAGGGTGTCTTTTGAACTAGATGCAATGTGGCTCTCTATGAGTTGACCCTTAGTGGTCGCTAATTTAGGAGCACTTGATTGCTCTCCTAGCAATGATATTGACATAGGGGCTTTTTATTTTAACTCTCTTCGTTTCTCTGCCTTGTGTAGGCTCTCGATTTCCTTTTTCCTAGCCGCAATTATATACCGCTCCACTTCTTGTACTTCCGCAAGGCTTCTACCATCAAGTAATATAACTTCGGAGGGGAATAGCTCTAAAGAGTCAAGGGGTACAGTGAATGGAGTATTCACGTGCATACTCTCTAAGAGCATAGGGTCTACGTTGGTCATGAATGGAGAATTTACTTCCCCACCCCCCTCACCCCCTCATTTACATCGTTAGCTCCATGTTCGAAGCGAGTGGCTCTACTAAAGGTTTCCTTCAAGCGGCTAAGCATGCTTGGCCCGGATCGTGGGCCCATGGCATGCATGTCTTGTCTTGAGCTATTATGATTAAGCATTGGCTAACCTTCTATGAGGTTGTAGTCAGAGGAAGAGTCACTAGACGCTATATGCGGATCCTGAGTGGTACTACTTGGGTCCCTGGCGAGGGTCCGAAACCTAAAGTAGGTGGGTATTGAGAACTCGCGTAAGTCAAAATGATCGCTAGTTTCTCGGCCTCTAGCACAAAACTGGAGCACAGATGCATGTGCCTTCGGCACCCTACAAGTGTCGGTGAATACTCTCAAAGGTTAACCGCCTGATTTTTTGGGCGTTTTGCACCCTGTTTTCTCTTGTTTTTTAATGTTTTAAATGATCGGTTTCTGGATTAAAGTATGTGATAGCTCAAACCAAGCATATCGCTTAGAGGTTTGACAACACAACGTTCGGTTACCAAAGCTCCGATGGTCCTCAAAAGGGTCAATTTTTACTTAGGCGTGAGGCTAAAATAAGTAATTCTAAAGGGTGACTAAGGCCTGAGCCTGAGCCTGAGCTTGTGCTTGGGCTTGGGCTTGGGCTTGGGAATATTCCCGATCCTGGTCCTACCTTTAATTTTTTTAGTTTTTAATTTTATTTTTGGGGGATAAGGTTGTAGCGGCCGCGCTGCACGCGCGAGCACACTCACACACCTAACCTACCTACTTACAACTAACACAACTACTGTTACACACTAACACAGTACTACAGTAACTCATTAGCTAGAAGATCTACTTACTGTACCTTACAAAACTAACATTATAGATCTACTACCTTAATTCTAACACCTTATCAACAGAGAAAACACAATACATTGCAATACCTTATTAACAAAAATAGTACATTGCAGCAAAACAAAGGTCACAAATCCTTCTCAATAAGCCACACACCTTCTTTCTCTACCTTTCCTACATTTCATAATGCACCACAAAGCAGCATAGAGTGCTACTTGAGCTTAATGCAGGGCATTTTCCCGGCAGCGGCGCCAAAAATGTGCGCATTTGTCGCACGTGTCAATGTAAGGGACTTGCCATACACTGTGTGCAAGCCAAAAATGGCTACAAGCACACAACCAGACTAATATAGCAAGCTCAAGGGAGCAAGGGTGTGTCACTCACCTCCAAATGCTCGCCTTCATCGAGGATTCCTTGCCGCGAAGAAGAAGGAGCTGCTGCCATGCCGTGCTCAACCGCCTCGTCGCCGCCCTACTATTGTCGTAATGCTCGATTGCACACACACACTCTCTCTCTCTCATGCATACACACACACATAAGGAGATGAAGAAGAAGAAGATGGAGATGGAGCAAGAGCACTCTTCAATTGCACAAATGAGATAATGAGTGATTTTTAGGTTTAGGTGACTCTTATATGAGCTCGCCCATTCACACTTGGGCGCCCATGCTTAGCCAACTAACCCGTGAATGTTCCAGTTAGAGTGCGTCTCTCATCGGCAATCACTCTTACCCTTTTCCTATTGGACTGACAAACCCGGCCCATGACTACTAGAAGTGGACGCCGGTGGTTAACAAAACAACTGGTTATTGAAGTGCTCATTTGGAATACAACAAGAATTCAAATGCTTCAAGTGACTAATAAAGTCTCTCACGAACTCCCCTTCCTCTCGTTGGGCTTTTTGGAGCTAAGATGCTACATCCCAAAGTACTCCCTCTCATATGTACTCTTTCAAGAAAAGTCTCCTAAGAGTAGAGTAAATCATTTTTTCTTCCACTCTTAGGGTTATATATTAATCCCCAACCTTTCCACCACTCAAGGTCATGCTTAAAGCATTACTCTTATGCACATCATTGTGTTCTCCTAGGGAATTGCATATTTGTTCAAATACCTCGATATGATTTCTCATACCCCCGTTTCCACTAAATTTTTGTGTGATGTTGGGGTCGTGAAGCATAAGTTGTTGAAAAAATGGGAGGGGTACGAGCTACATGAGCACGAGGACCCATGGGTGCATATGATTGCTACACACTTGTAGGTATTGTTGTAGGCATTGGGCCACCATGTAGCGACGCTTTACTAATAAATGAGGTCCATGGTGTGTTTTTTGGCATGCCCATCACTGAGATAGGCATGGTAGTCGTGGTGTCATCAAGAGAAAGATGAGCTAAACTTGGAAAGGTAAAGCTATCACTTGTGGGCTCAGATTGTAATGAGACCCTTGGAAAAACAACATATGGAGGATCCATCGGGCTTACCAAGGGAGTTTCCATTTGTGATAAAGTTGGTTGCTTAGCCTTCCCTATATCCAAGAATCTCATGAGACCCGTTGAAGGCATATGGATCCCTTTGTTTTGCCTCTCCAACTCAATAACCCTATGGATGACATCACAAACTCTTTGATGCTGCTTTCCTATGATAGTAGAACCCGATGTAAATTGTAGTATATCTAACCAACCCACGTGATAGGTGTGACCTATGTATAGATTGGTTAAAGTCTCCTTTTGTAGCTCATACTCCTAGTTTTCATTTAAAAACGCTTGTTAAGGCGGTTACGCCGCTAGCGGAAGCTAAATAGCGAGAACTCAACCAACAACAGAATTTGTCAGACGAGGACGGAGCTTGACCCGCAGGCGCATGGAAACAACTAGGTGGGTGTCAAATCACCTACTCGACCTTCTAATGACAATCACTACTAAGGAAATCAAATCTAAGTTCTAGAATACGCAAGTGACTGAAATCCGTACTACGAACGAATGCTATACGAAACAGGATCTAGAATCATTGAATCGATCTCAAACTCAAGGGGAAGTCTATACACTAGGTAAGAACAACACCCTAAAGACTTGAACTGCAAAATCAACCTATAACCACTCCGTGCGGCAAACGCGTATGAAGACAGGCCAAAAAATACAGGTGACCGAAACTTGACTCCGATGGTACCAATGTGTAGCTCTACTCGTTGTGGTTCTATAGATATGTTGCACGCTCTATTCCGACACACGAGTTGGAAGAAAACTCACACAGAAGCTCGTAGGAACTTACCACATGTAGAAGCCGATAGCGCGCACTCTTGGTATCTGTGCGTAGCTCTGACCGTTGCTAACACAATGGTGGCGTCGCTTCTCCAATGGCGGCCCCGTAGCTCGCGTAGCAAGAAGATAAGACTCTCTCTCTCTCTCTCTCTCTCTCTCTCTCTCTCTCTCTCTCTCTCAGACACAGTCACGGCACTCAAAGAACTCACTTTGATTAATAATTGAATCTCCCTTAGGTTACAAAACTTTGGCTTATATACCTCAGCCTTGGAGGTGAGAACATCTCTAATTATTTACATCAGCAGGTGAAATTACTTCGGGATTACAAGCTCGAAACTCAATTGAGTCCCGTTACTTAGTGAATGGCTCAAATCAAAATTAATGTCGGAAAGACATTTATTACAATCAATGGTTACAAAATGATGGGTGTGAGCAAAAATGTGGGTCAACACTCTGCTGGCTCAACACTCCCCCCCTCCGCGTTCATGTCGTCCCTGACATGACTTTTAGGCTTGATCAATAGAGTCCTGTCGTCTTGAGCATCTGCAAATGTGATTCGTAGCGTAGGTTGCCGATGGTCAAGGTTGGGCCGAATATTTTTCTTTCGTGAGTGAAAAAACCGGTGTAGAAAGCTTCTTCGAATGTTTGCATGTGGAAGCTAGGCAAAAACATAATTCTTTGGTATAAGAGATGTAACACCTTTGGGGATGGCTGCAATGAAAGATCATACATCATATCCGTCACTGTGTCGGCCGTCGATAGTAGACTCGAGGTCGTGGCTTTGTCTGGCATGAACACTTCAATGCATGCTAAGAGAGTCCTGCAGATTTTCTTTAGCATCTGACACGAAAGGTCAAGAGAGCCAGTAAAGAGTTTAATGGTGCCCGTTAGGTTTTTCACCATGTAGGCTTTACCTATTCTCTCTCCTTCCTTTGGTCCTGGCATCCTAGGATAATTAAGCCAATTTGGCTTCTTTTCTGCAATCCTGCCATGCTCTTTCCAGCTTCTGACTCTTGGCGCCGGGCAGAAGGTTGCATCCTTCCGAATCTCCTTTGGAGCCTCTACCAAGTAGATGAGGTAGGCTGGGTATTTGTTCAGCCAACCTTTCCTCCATTTAGGTTGAGAATCTACAATCTTCTTTGATTGTTCATCCTTTGTGATGTCGCCTTCGTAAAGAGCGACATACTGCTCCTCCTCTATTCTCTTTTTCGTCTTTATCACTTCAAATTTCATCAGAGGGAAAGGCAGGCTGGGTTGCATCCACTCTTCATGGAGCACTTTTGTGTCTAAACCTTGAAGTCTAATGGAGATGAGGAGTCTCCTTTCCCATTCCATTTCCGCCTTGGCACTTTCCTCTGTTGACTTTTCTATTTGGTCCTGGAGCCTTTGTTCTTCTTCTTCAGAGATTCCTGAAGTCGAGGCCACTTCTTGAACTGGGGCTGGATCTTCAATTGTGGTTGCCTCTCCAGTTTTTGGTAGCTCTATGGCTGCTCCCCCTGCTTCTTCTTGTGGTGGCTCTGTTTCTCTTCTTTGTTGCTCTTGGAGGTCTTGGAGCTGTTTGCGGAGGGCCTCATTTTCTGTCCTTAGTGTTTGGTTTTCTGAGATGAGCCTCTCCTCTGCAGCCAATGAGCCCTCCGCCATGTGCAATCTTTGCACTTGCTCTAACCTTAGCTCTCTTTGCAAACTTCTGACCTGATCTTCCAGAGCTAGTACGAGGGCTCCCTCTTGTTCTGTTCCTGCTCTCCTAGCTCTAGGGGTGGTCCTGAGTCTCGTGATTGTCCTTTCTTGAAGTTCGACTCTTTCCCTTAGCTCAATGAGCTCATCCTTGATTGCCTCCAGCTCATCTTCTATTCGCTCCTTTGCTTCCTGTGAACTTGCTACCTCTCTTGAAGCTTCGGCTAGTTGGAGTATCAAGCCGTCTCTCTCGTTTTCTGCGTCGTAGAGTGATGCTTTATGACTTTCAGATTCAGTCATAGCATTCTCTAACTTCTTCTGCAACTCTGCTTCCTTTTGTTTTGCTGTCTCAAGTGCTACTTCCTTTGCTCTGGATCTTTCTTTAATCTTGCTGAGTAGTTTATGTACCATATGCATGTCTTTTTCATCTTCATCTGTCAACTTGACAGCTCTTTCTGCCACCACCTCCGATGGCTTCGGCTCTTCTAGTATGTTATGTTCGTCCATTTTCTCTTCACTCTCCATTGTACCTTTTGTCTTTTCCTTCGTCCCTTTCCGATCATCTTGTTTTCGTAGGGATATCCCATAAACTGCCTCCAGGGCCTCTTCTTCACTGTATCCGATCGCTACCAGATCCTCATAATCATCTTTCTTTTGCTGAACTGGATCTATCTCCTTTACCTTGGTCCCGGCCTCCGGCTTTTCCATAACTTCTGTTGCTATTTCTATTGTGGTCTCCCCCACAATAATTTCCATCTTCTTCGGGCTTGGTACATCAGTAAAGGAGGGTTGATTGTCCTCAGTCATCTTGGCTTTCCCTTTGTTTGCTTGCCCGTCTTTCTCTCGAAGTTCAGTAGACTCATCTACTTCCTTCTTCTCCTTGTCGTCCTTTTTCAGCTCAGCTTTTAAAAGTTGTACTTCCTCTTCAGTATAAGGCTCGACAGGTTGCTGCTCCAGTATGGCCTCCGACTCCTCATAAGCTCTAATATATTGATCATATTGATCAATATGTGGCCTGGCCGAGCTGGTTCCGACTTTAGTGGGGTCTCGCACCCACATTTCTTCAAAGTCTCCCTTTAGAGCTCTTTCTGCTCTAAACTGCTCCACCAGCCTTTCCATTCTTGCGGCTTTTTGACTTTTGGTTTGCTTGGGATCAGCCTTCTTCTTCACTTTCTTCTTGAGCGGCTCGTCCACAGCCTCTTCAGGTTCTGAAACTATTTCTAGTTTTCGGCGTGCTCTTGTGGACGCCCTCTTGGATACTTCTTGCTGTTCTTTGTCTTCATCGGCTTCTCTAAGCCACTCATTCTGGGAGGGAACCTGTGGCCCTTGATCCCTAGCTCCAATAGCTTCATAAGCTATTCTTGTTAGGATTTCTCCTCCTCCTATGTACTTTGGCTTCTGGTTGTGCATGGCGATTACTTGCTCGTGGATGTATTGAGCATAATTCACCTCTTTTGGCATGTTGCTCTTTAGTGCCCATGTGATGGTTGTCGCAATGGCATGGGGTGGTGTAGTATACTTCTGCGGTCTTTTACTGCACACATGGAAAAACTGGTTATATAATCGGCAAAGGGTTGCCGCTCGTTGATCTGCCATATCTCCGTAGGTTTTATTTTGTTTCTTTGATCCATAGACCTCTATGGCCTCCCTTATTTCTCTGACAGAACTCCCTTTGTTGTGCAGCTTCAATGCATCTGCAATGAGCTGTGGAGTGATTTTTACTTCAACTGTTTCTCCATCCATGGCTGTCAGCGTGGCTTTCCCATCCTTCTGAATGGATGTTGCCAACTCATACACTCTTCTTGTGTCTACACCTGATTGTCTCGAGGTGAAGAACCTGTGTAAGTCAGCCTTTTCCAGGTATCTGCTGATGTTCTCTGATCTGCTATAATCCACTAATTCTCGTGGGATCATAGGTACATCGACCGATTGCCCTTGAGGATCTCTGAAAGTCCCCTGGTAGATCTTTATTCCTTCTTTTTCTAGTACTGCTTCCTCCACCCACGTCTTGGTTGGCTTGAGGGTTTCTGTGGGAATATCAAAAGGTTCTGCTTCTGCAAGAGCATCCTTGATGGTTGGTCTTTTTCTCTTAGTTGCCGATGACTTAGCGGAATCCATGGATCTTGTAACTCCAATTTCAGAAGTTAGCGTCTTTTTAGTACTGAAAGCCGAAATGAAGCTTTTAACTATTCAAATGACTTGAAAATTGAAACATGAGCTATTCAGGGCCTAAGGATGCAATGTAGGTGAAAAAATATGCAAACTGGGCTCAAAAACATGCTGGAGACATCATACGCGTATGATGTTTTTTGTGTCAGAATGACTTCATTTTGGTTGTGCTTATAGCTGATAGTGTATACATGAGTATCATATGCTTGGATTTGAGTTTGGATCCCATTTGGTCAAGTTTTGGCCAGTTTAGTCCAGTTCAGGCTCTTGGCAAAATTTTAAAAGGGAATTGGATTTTATGGTCCAAATTGGGTAAAACTTGGTGGATTACTTTCAAATGGCATGTAGAACACTTCTGTTTGGTGGTTGAAGCCCTGAGGTGCCAAAATCACATAGTGAGACATCATACGCGTATGATGTCTTTTAGTGCATTTTTGGACCAATTTTCTCTATAAGCTTGGTTTTGGCTTTAGATAGGCTTATTCAGTGGATTTATCAAGTTTGGATAGAATTTGGACTAAAAATGGCTCTGGAGACATCATACGCGTATGATGTCTTTTTCATCAATTTTTCATGGGATTGGTTCTGTGGACTCTCCATGTGCTAGTGAAGGACTGTTTATACTTAAATCTTGGTTTGGACTTGAATATGTTGGATTTGGGACAAAAATAGGCTTTGTATGAAGGATTTTCTCTTAATTGGGCTAATGGGGTGATCCACCTGACCAAATGGTTCCAAACTTCATATGTAGCATGTATTAGATATATATAATGGATGTATGATGACAAATGAGCATTTTTGGCTCTGTAAGTGCAAATAGACATCATACGCGTATGATGTCTTTTGTGTCAAAATGGTGCTTTTTGGTTCCAAATAGCTTGTAGATGTGTTAATCAACAATCCTACAAAGTTTCAATGAGTTTGGAGTTATTTTGACAAAATTAGGACCAACAATCAATTTTATGGCCTACTTTGCGTCTTTTTTGTTTTCCTTGGGTTTTCTAACTCCAATTCTCATGATACTTGGTTCATAGGATGTGATTAACATGTGGAATGAAGCTATGCACTCAAATGTTGAAATGGATGTGAAAATCATGCTGTGAGACATCATACGCGTATGATGTCTTTTCTTGAAATGTTGGTCTTTTTGTGCAAAGAATGCTTTGTGCTAGTGCCCTAAGCCCTGCTAACTAGTTTTCAACTTAAAAAGTCATCAGTTTAGCTAAAAAGCCCCCTTATAGGCATTTCAGTCTCCGAAGTCGTCTTTTTGCCTTGGAGTTGAATTTCTTCAACTTTTCTTCTTGAGAGTTGCATTTCCAGCTCATTGGATATGTTGTGAAGCCACCTATTTGGTTGAGCTTGACTTTGGCTCCCCGTTCTCCATCTTTCTCCATTTGGTTGCCCGAAAGCGTCTTTTTCACCATCGGTAAGTGAATCAGCTTTCTTTTGGGTTTTGCTTGCAAACATAAGTCATCCATGTATAGTGGAAACTGCTCGTGAAGTTTCATCTCATTCGGTCGTCAATTTCAGCCGTTATGCCAAAATGACGCTTTGTGTGTCCGCAGCCGAGCGAATCGGTTGTTCCGACCTACTTTTGGTGATCCAAACCCAGAGATACTCCAAGGTTGCATTGCCCTCGATGTTGTTAAGCTTCCTGAGAAGTTTTGTGTCGTTCCGACAACTTTTTTCTGTTTGCCTCTTGCAGGCTCTGTTGACCTAGGGTTTTTCCAGTCGTTCTTTCTCGAGCTTTGAGTGCTAGAAACTCATCTCCTATACTAGGGTAACCCACCTCTAAGCTCTTGCAAGGTTTGGTTAGGCGGTTGTGCCCTACCTAGCGTTCCTCCCCATTCCCCGTCTGCTCTTGTTTCTTGGTTTTGGTGAGTTTTCGCGACAAAAGTTAACGATAAGCATCAAAAGCTTATGGCAACAAGTCTACCTCTCATGTCTGGTGTCCTCTGAGCTCCCGTAGCAATCGTAGAAGGCGGTAGAAGGTCGGATGCTCCTGTGTGCTCTTTGCTCTCTCCAAGAAGGTAATAGTGGAAATGAGCTTGATAGTGAAGTGAAAAATACTTAACTTCGGGCTTCCCGGATCACTTGTTACCAAATTTGACATGTGCTCCTATCTTATCGTGAAATGCACTTTAGGATTTGAAATTTCTCAATTTGGACTCCATTTGACCTGTTTCTGAGAAATTTGTCCACTTTGCCAAAATTCTGCCATTTCGAGCTTTCCGCAACTTTTTCAGAATTGTACCCCATTTTTACCATGGGTTGCCCTTGTCATTAGGATCATCACCGTCTATTCTTTTCTTCTTTCCGATCTCATTTCACCTGCTTTTTTATTTTTCTTTTATTTTTATTAAGAAAATCATAAAAAATAAAGGAAAATAGAAAATTGAAGCCAAAAAATTCCAAACATACACGATAAATAGCTGGTAACCCTGTGTATATGAATATACACTTCTTTGTGATTTCTGGACTTGGATTACCACTTTTTTCCACTTTTTAGCTCCAAAAAACACTCTTATTTAGTGATATTTACACATCTAGAGACCCAAATTCATCATTTGATCTCTTCTTGTTGCAAAACAAGGTATATAAGGACATAAATATTATCAATATCCGCAATCAAACATAAAAAATTGCAAAATCATGTAAAACACTGCCCTTGTAATATAATTTTTGTTCTTCTTTGTTTTTTCCGCTTGTAGCTGCTTTGTAGCTCCTGTATACCTCCCCCCCTCCTAGTCTGAGTCCTCCAGGACGACTATGAAGTGTCGGTGGGTGAAGCATTGTAGTTGTTTTGGTCATCAGTTCCCAATGCAATTGTAGAGCGACGATACAACAGTCTTTCCAATAAAGCTGCTCTTTGTTTGATTGAAGGATTGGTGGTCGGGTTTTGGGTTGGTTTTGGTACTTCGGTAGTAGAATCAGTAGATGGATTCTTCGTTACCTTGTTGTCTTTTTTCACAATCCAAATCTGCTTCCGCTTTGCTTGTGCTTGCCACAAACTCTTTGCGACCCAAACCTGCTTTGTTCTGTGTGTTGATTTCCTCGCCTTGAAATACCTAGGAGTTTCCGTTGATTGTATTGAAGGGAGTTCCTGTTTACAAATCTTTGGGATCCAAATTTGCTTGCTATAGCTTTGTGCCGTCATGAACTTCTTTGGAATCCAGATCTGTTTCACTGTCCTTGATTGTCTGGAATCACGCTGTTGTCTGGTATTGAAGACTCTGTTTTCCACCTTTGTGTTCTCTAGCACAGCCTTTTTTGGTCTCCATATCAACTTTGACTCCGTTTTTTTCCAAGGTTGAGCTGTTATATTATTGCTTGTCTTCCTTATCCACTGTTGAGAATTCCTCGTCGAAGAGTAATCCGGTTGTATAGAAACTTTTGGTTGCCATTGCTTCTTCTTTTTTCCTGGTTGTTGTTTATCTTTGTCTTTGGATTCGTCCTTTGGAGTTGGCTCTTCTCCTTTGGTGAACTTAACTGATTGACTTTCACCTTCGTATTTGATAAGCACTGATTTAGAACTCTAGTCAATCATTGCATTGTATTGCTTCTGCCATGGTTGTCCTAGCAATAATGGATGTTGTGTAGCTTGGTCTTCAACCACGTAAAACATATGAGGATACACATATTGGTTAATCTATATATGTAAAACTGTGCATCCGACAGTTTTGATTGAATTCTCAGAGTTACTCTTTAACTCTTGCTTGGCAGTTTGTAGTTTAGTGTCATTTGTCAATCGTCTATACAAACTGAGTGAAAGTAGGTTAGCTTGAGCTCCTGAATCCAATAGTGCTCTGGCTTTGATTTGGTTTGTCCCTACTTTGCATTCAATGATGGGTTCTTCTTTGTCATTATCCATTTCTGTTGTACTGACTGCGTTTATTCGTATTGCTCCTTCATTGCGCTGTTTCTGACGTAGTAGTCTTCTTTTCTCCATTCTTTCCTTCGCCTCGGCTTGCGCTTCCTCCTCAATCTTTTTCTTTTTCTGTGTACGCAGCTTTTCTTGATGTATTTTGAGAAGCATGTCTTGTTTTAGCGGCAACAGATACTTTTTCACTCTGCATCCACTAATCCAATTGGGCATTTCTTCTCCGTCTAATGTAGCAAGCTTGACGGATCCACTTGGTGATAGATATTTAATCACCAGAGGTCCCATCCCTCGCTTTTTAAGCTTCTTAGCATGCTGTTTCAGAGTGTAAACTAGGACATAGTCCCCAACTTTAAACTCTTTAGTCCGCACATGCTTATCAAAAAATTCCTTTTGTCGCCTTTTTTGAGCGTAGATGGAAGCTACTGCTTTTAGGCGAAGCTCATCTAGCTTTTCCAGGTCATCTATTCTATCAGAGAGCTCGTGCCCTGTCCACTCTAGATCCTTAGCCACCCTTAAGGTTGAAATCAAGAATTCTATTGGTAAGATAGCATTTAGCCCAAAAACCATGTTATATGGGGTTGTTCCTATTGATGTTTTATATGCTACCCTATATGCCCATAATGTTGAATGCAACTTCTGGTCCCAGTCAGTTCTCGACTCAGATACAATCTTCGTAAGGACCGCGCATATGGTTTTGTTTGTTGCTTCAGCTTGTTCGTTTGCTTGTGGATGATACGGGGCTGATTTCCTATGGATTACCATGAATTCATCTAGAAGGATCTCTATCACTTCATTTATGAAATGTGTGCCTCGATCACTCACAATTTCTATTGGCAACCCATATCGTACAAAGACGTATTCATACAGAAATTGTGTCGTGGTCCTGGCATCAGCTTTTTGAGTTGCCTTTGCTTCGACCCACTTTGTTAGATAGTCTGTAGCCACAATGATGTATTGTGCATGAGTCTTATATGCAGGAGGTGAAATGGGTCCGACATAATCAATCCCCCATTTTGCAAAAGCTCTTGCCCCCATCATTGGTCTAAGCGGCATATCATCTCTTTTAAGTGGTACTTTGGTCCGCTGACAGTCATCACACCGTTTAACGTATTCCTCAGCATCCATATGTAATGTTGGCCACCATATTCCTGCGGCTAAGACAAGTTTTGTTGTCTTATCACCTGAGAAATGGCCTCCACCTACTCCTCCATGAGCTTGCTCCAGGATTATCACATACTCAGACTCTGATGCGCAAATCCTAAGCTGGTTGTCTTTACCTCTCTTATAGAGTTGATCTCCTATTAAAGCGTACTCTCTAGCCTTTGTCTCTACAGATTTCTGATGAGCTTTTGACGTTCCTTCTGAGAAGGTTCTATTTGTGAGATATTCAACAATATACTGACTCCATTCTGGAGCGATCATTATCTGATATAATGTCGAATACTCGGCTGGCGGTTTTGATGAACATACAATACATACAGTGACATATTCATGTACGCTTTCTTTCATTCCTGGCCAATAGACTCCCAATTGTAACAAATTCCTATATGTGTTCCTTCTTGAACAATGAAATGCACATTCCTGAACATGTGCTTCGCGCAGATATATACTATATTCCTCAGGATTGATGCATAGTCGTAAAACATGATCATTTCCCAATTGATACAACCTTCCTGCAATCAATTGAAGATTCTTGGATTGATGAATAGCAATATGTTTCAGGTTGTATTCTCTTCTATTGAACTCTCCTCCATAGGTTAATAGGTTAACGACATTTTGAGACCACCTCGGTATCATTTCTATGTTGAACAAGTACGCGTCTGGCATGTCTTCATCTACTCCTATAGGGTCTTCTCCATTCGTCAATCGCGAAAGATGATCAGCTCTAAGATGTGTTTTTCCCTTCTTTACTACTACCGTGAAGTCGAATTCTAGTAAGATAATGAACCATCTCACTATTCTCCCGGTATTGCATGGTTTATTCACTAGGTAGAGCAAGGCTTGGTGATCCGTAAAAAACACAAACTTGTTGGCTAGAAGATAATGCCGAAATTTCTTCACAGCATAGATCATTCCTAATCCTTCTCGCTCTGTTGTGGTGTAATTCTTCTCTGCATTGTTGAGCTGTCGACTGGCGTAACAGATAGGAAAATCCATGTTTCCTTCTTCTGGCTGAGCCAAAATACATCCTATTGCATATGCCGAAGCATCTATATGCACATGGAATATCTTCTCCCAATCTGGTGATTTCAAGACTGGAGCAGTAATGAGTGCCTCTTTCAATTTCTTGAATGATTCCTCACACTCCTCTGTCCATTCAAAGTTCACTATTAGCCTGTAAAGTGGTTGGCCTATTATAGCGTACATGTAAATGAATCGTCTATAATATCCGCAATGTCCCATAAAGCTTTGCAGTTGTTTCGCATTGGTTAGTCTAGGCATATCCACTATAACGTTTATCTTCTCTAAATCCGTGGATATTCCGTTTTGTGAGACAATATGTCCCAGAATTCTGCCCTATCGGACCATAAACACACATTTCTCAGGATTGAGACAAATGCGATATGTCCTACATTTCTCAAATACCTTTCTTAGGTGTTCTAGATGCTCATCTCTCAGTAGAGAATGTACACATAAGTCATCCATGTAGATTTCTAGAAACAGTCTTAAGTATGCTTTGAAAGCATGTGTCATCAGCCTCTGGAAGGTTGCGGGAGCATTGGTTAGACCAAAAGGCATAACTCGATAAGCATAAATTCCCCACTCCGTTGCAAAAGCTGTTTTATGTTGATCTTCTGGCGCTATGGCTAGCTGGTTATATCCTGAAAATCCATCAAGAAAGGAGTATGCTGTTTTCCCTGATACACGCTCTAGAACATGATCAGTTATCGGCAGGGGATAATTGTCCCTGATTGTTGCAGCATTCACTTTCTTTAAGTTGACACACACTCGGAGTTTTCCGTTTTTCTTAGGTACTACCACAATCGGAGATACCCAATCGGTGTGTTCAATCTCGTATATGAATTCAGCTTCCATTAGCTTATCTATCTCTTCCTTGATTCGCTTAGCAAAAGTATCATTATATGTGTATGGTCTCTGTCTGCTAGGCTTTGCGTCTTGTTTCAGTGGGATTGAGTGTTGGCATATCGATGGGTCAACTCCCTTTAAGTCCTTATAAGACCATGCAAACACATCCCTGTACTCTCTGAGAAGACTCAAAAGTCTCTCTTCCTCGCCTGGAGACAAATCTGTGGCTATGTACACCGGTCTAGGCGTCTCACCTGGAGCTGCTAAATCAACTCTTTTTGCATCCTCCGGTCCGTCATAAGATTCGTTCTCCTTCCTCTCTCGAACAGGTGGGGTTAATATCACCTTCCTATCCTCTATTGTGAATTTCCTATAGTGAGAGGGAACATCCATGTTTTCCTTGATTTTGACGTTTTCGTCCTCTCCACTCTCAATTTCTGTCGTCCAAACTTCTTTCAGAGTTTTCTTGAGCTCTCTGTACTTGTTTCTACATTCTAACTTGGACTCTCAGTATTCTCTGTTGCGCTTGTTCTTTTCTGATTTTTCTGTTTCAGTTTTCGTTCCATTCTTTTGAACTTGATTTCTTGAGCCTCTTTTGTCTTTTCGTAAGCTCTTTTGATCACTGCCTCTCATTCTTCCAAAAATCTTATCCTTAACAAAATCTTCAGCCTTTACTAGCATTAGGAGTTGATTTTTTCCTCTTATTCTAGGCATCGGAGGTTCTAACCCCCTTTGTTTTTCTCTTTGCTCTATAGCGTTTCGGGCGTTGTTTAGTTTGGTTCGGAAAATCATAAAATCGGACATCCATTATAGTTTCTTCGTTTCCGCTTGAATTGTCCGTTGACTCGTTGTCCGCTTCATTTCCCCACTCAGGATGATCGGGAATGTCGTGAAACACCTCCTCTTCATCTTCCTTTTCCAGTGTATCGTTCTTTTCAGTTTCTTTTTCGAGTACAGTTCTCACCATGAAGTATGGAACCACGTCGTACCCGTCCTTGTCGCAAAATTTCGTTGTGGGACCATCCGGAATTGCACAAACATCTAGGGTTGCTAGAATGTGTGTCCATTCTAATGGTTCAAACGTGTCCTCTTGAAAGGGTTCTCTTACATAAGTTTCGTCTTCGATAGCCCTTTCTAAAACACATTCTTCTCGTTTCATACTTCCACATTTCGAAGCTCCACACATCCATAACTCCTTGGGTTTACCTAACCAAGCTGGAAATTCGGATCCCGCCAAAGTAGCTGAATCAAACTCCTCCATCGGTGTTCGGTTCACATCTTTGTAGCTATGGTCTTTCAGGTTCACACGTGTAGTGGTTTCCATATTTCTCAAGTATATGTGATCGTAGCCCCAATCTTGGACCATTTTCAATTGTCTCATGAATGGTCTTTCCAATATGATATCATAGTTATTCTCCTTGGCAAAATCGACAATAGCAAAAGTATGTTCGTATTCAATGCCGCAAGAAGTCACTACGACTTTCTCTAATAAACCCATAGGTTTCTCCATGTGTCCATCTGCTAATTGGAGTTTCAATCTAGTCTTCCTTATTGCTGGTTTCCCCCATTTTTTCCAGATTTCTTTAGTAGCAATGGCTACCCCTGCTCCGCTGTCTAGTATTGCCATCGTCTTCACTCCTTGGAATTCAACTGGTAAGGTTGTATTCCCCTCTTCACCTTCGCAATACTCTCCGACCTTGTTTAAGGGTACAGGCTTAGCGTTCTTTTGTGGCTTGCTCAGCTCCTCTATGCTCTCTGGCAATCTCGATGTTGGATCTTTTATCCCGAATTTCTCCAAGCATTTTCCTACAGTGGTCCACATATGTGGTCTTAGCCTCAAAAGCTCAGCTAGAGTGATAGTGCATGTCACTGGTGTTGACAAAATCTCTATCAATCCTTGCGAGTCCATGACTTTTTCTGATGAGATTTTTCGTGAGGGAAGTGCTCTAATCTCGGATTTTGCTTCATACTCTCCTAAGTATGAAGGTAAGGTTTTCAGTGAATGAGGTTTGCTCTCCATTGTTCTAACAGAGCCCCCATCTCCCCAGTAAGATTGCAGATCCAAGTCCACTTGGGATCCTGCCTCAAATTCCACTATGGGAGGATTCCTGATGTCCTTTTCCCAATTTGTCTGATTAGCTTGGCAACTTAGCTCGTTTGCAAAGTTTGCCTCTCTCACTTGTTTCCAAAATTCATTGTAATCCTCATCTTTTTCGTAACTCCTCTGTATGACTGGATGAAAACTCTCTATCTCCTGATCGGTTGTGTTCAATACTATGCAGTCATCCTTTTGTGTATTTTCAGGCTTTTGTGCACTAGGAGTCTTTTCAGCTACCCGTGAAACGATAGTCTCTTGCTGAATTGGGTTTTCCTTTCCACAATTCATTGTTTCTTTTGGTGGTTCTAATAAGGCTTGTGCAGTCTCGATCATTCTCTGGCACATTTCAAGTCTCTGCTTTTCCAATTCCGCGTTTGTGTATGTTATCCACCTCTGTTCTTGTGTTTGGTTGTTCTTTAACCTAGCTTCGTAAGCTCTCATCAGTGCGTCCAATGGTTCGTGTACTTTGTCGACTAGCACTGATCCCCCTGAGCTTAAGCTCGTTGTTTCTTTGATACTCTTTTGTTTCGTTCTTTCCGGGCTCTTCTCTCGTTTCCCGTTTTGACTCTCAAGTTTTTCTAATCTAGCTTTAGTTTGCTTTAGTTCCTCAGCTAGAATAGCGTCTTCACGTTCTTTTCTCAACTTCATGCGTGCTTTTCTAGCTTTCCATGTGTTTTTCTGACTCCGCGGTCCTTGACTAACCACGTCAGTCGCTAACTTTCCATTCTCAGGTTCTCTAGTGGTTTTCTTAGCTTGAGCTCTAGTAACAACTTGCGTTGGTATCAGAGTTTCATTTTCAGACCCACTGTTGGTAGGAATAGTCTCTAACATATTCAATGTCGTCTTTTGCACTTTGTTTGGATTCTTTGAACAATCCTCAATGAAGTGAGTAACCCCACACTCAGTGCAATAAGCGTTTATTCTAATGAATTCCGTATGTGGGCAAACATTCATCAGATGGTCAGCCCCACACTTGTAACAGGGTCCTAGTGCTGGTCTTGGTCCCATTTGATTTGTCCTTTGTGGATAGGATGGTCTTTGTCCTGTTAACCCTCCATGAGCTATGAACATCAATGTTCTCGTGTCCAAATTGTATCTCTCTTCATCAGAAGCACTTGTAACTGTTGGTGTTCCAACATTCCCCATCATGCCCCATGGTTCTGGTTGTTTTGGTTCTTCTGGTGGGTAATACACTGTCGGAGACATGTGTGCACCCGATTCTTCGTAATAGGCTTGAACAGGCACTAAGGCTTGTTCTTCCTGATTCTCTAAGGTTGGTGCATATCTAATGCCCACTGGTCTTGCTCCTGGTAAAGGTGGTTGTTGTCCCAATACCGGTTGCGGTCTTTCTATCCCCATAGGTCCTGGTACACTTCCCGTTGGGTATCGAGGTACTGGATGTATCTGAGGTGGTGCTAATTGAGCAGGAGGTGCGTACTGGCGCTCCCTTACATACCCTTTGTTGTAATAACACTCCTCGGTTGGATGATTTGTCCATTTTTGTTCAATAGCACACCATTTCAGTGTTTTTGGTAATGGTTTTTGGTATGGTGCCATCCTTTTTAGAGCATCTTCTATCATTTGCTCTACATTTGGCATGGTTGTTGTTTGAACATTCTTTTTAGTGGTAGTCTCGCTCGCTACGGAGGAGGAGCTACTGGATGCAAAATCTGTATCCGCTGACACCTCTCCATAAACCGTACAGTTATCCACTGAGTACAATGCCTCTCTCGTTAATTGCTCGAAACTTGTACAAGCTTTCAAGTGCAAGTCCTTCTTGAGAGTGTCGTTCCTCAGTCCCTCAATAAAGAGAACAGATAGTCTGTCATCTTATGGTTGTTCACGTACTGGACATCTCTCAATGTATTGTTTGAAGCGAAGTAAAGCTTCCTTCACTTTTTCGTGTTCTCTCTGTTTAAAAGCATATATTTGTGAGACCGTATTGTGCTTAATCCCTCGTTTTGAGAATTCCTCAGCAAACTCTCTTAGCAAATGGTCAATGTCATGGAATCCCCCTATGTTCATTGGTTGAAACCATGTCAATGCAGTACCTTCTAGAGTAAGACCAAATCCCTCGTATTGTGTATGGAAATCTGTTATCTGCTCAGCTCTTAAGACTTTCTTAAAGAGTGACACATGTGCATACGGATCTCCTGAACCACCATACTTCTTTGGCATACACTTGGCTACTTGAGATGGTCTCATACGTCTATGATCTGCTACCAATCTCATTGCTCCTGTGTCTCGGCTAAAGCTTTCTCTAGCATCATGTACTTCATGGGTTACCCTTGTCGGTTCCTCTACCCTGAATCTACTACTGGGAGGTAAATGTGATGGTTCCACTTCAAACCTTGGACCTGGAGTGGTATAGGTGGGGATTGGAACTGCACTACCTCGATTCGTCTCCATTGACTCTCTGGAATGTAATGATCCCATTGGTCCGAGCTTCGAGTTCCAAGGTTGACTGAAAGAGTCAGCAACCTGAGTTCTTTGTCCTCCTGTTGTCATTGAGTTTTGCACTCCAGTTGTTGGTGCAGGTCTATGTGAGCTAGAAGTAACATAATACTGATGTAGTGGTCCCCCAAAGTATGTATATCCTTCTAATTCTTTCTTGCCCATTGTTGAGTATTGCCTGCCATACTTATCGTAAGCGGCAATTTTCACTTCTGATCCCTCTGTGTAGGTAAAGACATAGAGTCTTTTTTGGTCTGTCAACTCTCTAGTGTAGGGTTCTTCACATCTATAATAGAGATCTTGCTCCCCATTATTATATTTGTATAGCCCCACATAGATGTTATCAGTGTTGATCCTTGTAGTTTCATTCTCTCTTCTTAACCTCGCATTAGGGAAGTTCATTATTGGTGCTTTCTCCTCGAGTTCTTCATCTATTTTGGCTTTGGTGCCCATCAATCCCCACTTGTCCACAATGTTAGGGTTTAGGATTACCAAGTACATGGTACCTTCGTTATCTAGATATCTATCTCCGCTATAGCTCACAGGCACTAAGTCCTTGAACTCACTAGGTCTCTCTTCTATCTTTACACAATAGCGGTCCATTCCATCTTTGTAGATCTTGGCACCTTGCTCATTGTCGTACTGGTATTTTATGAACAATAGCTTCATGGTGGTGGAAGGGTTTGATGATCCTGCTGCCATATTTTCTCTGTTGTTCAGGTTCAAGTGTTCCAAGTTTTCGGTGAAAATCTCGTAAGATCTCTCCGAAGAAGTATCAGAGACACTTCCTTCAAAGATCGGCTCTAATGGTTGCACCCAGCTTTGGTTTACACTTCCCTCGGTTGATATGACACTTGCTGGTTCCCCTTGTTTTGGTTGATTATTCCGGAGATTCCTGCCTGATCTCAAATTCATCAATTCCCCTAAAGGACTTTAACTTTTCCGTCTCGGCAATTTGTTTTCCTCAAGTTTTTGTGGTCAGAATTGATCCAAACTGATTGATACTTGGTCAATTGTTTAATCTTGTCAGTTGGACAACTTCTGTTTCATCAAGTGAGAATTTTGTTGCAGTTATGCTGAAAAAGACATTATACGCGTATGATGTCTTTTTTCACAGATTTTGACTATTTTGGTTATGCTCACTCTCAGTGGCCCCTTTATGCTCTGTTCACTCACAAAATTCAGTTTGAACTCTGTTTGAGCAAGTTATGGCTAATTTAGGCTTTTCTTGGCAATTTTCCGCTTTTGACTTGTTTTTTGGGTCAATTGTGATCCAAATGGGATGAAACTTGAAATATAACCTCTAGACAGCTATTACAATGGATCTGTGTTAGCAAAGTATCAAAATATGTCCAAAATTAGGTCAAAGACATCATACGCGTATGATTTCTTTTTCATCAATTTGGGTCCAAACTTGATATTTATGCTTTCTACAGTGCCTGTAACAATCTTGTCAGGTCAGATATCAAAAATAAGCAGTGGAAGTGCCAAAAGACATTATACGCGTATGATGTCTTTTGTCCCAGATTTTGACTATTTTTGGTTTTAAGCCTTCTCCAATGTTTATAATTGAGTTTCAAGTGTTTTTGTCACGTTTGAATGTAAAAACAAGATTTGAATCCAAAATTTCCTATTCTTTGCGTTTCTTGGACTCAGACTTGTCTTTTTGGGTTTCTTTGAGTGTTAATGCTCTTGTTTTAAGTTGATCTTAAGGTAAAACCCCCCTTCTAAACACTCTGGCAATGTCAAATTTTTAATTTTAGTCTCTGTTTAGGTCCTGAGACATCATACGCGTATGATGTCTAAAGTTGCAGATTTCCAGTTTTTCAGCACAGAACTCTTCCTATAGCTCTTTTAAGTGCACAGCAACAATCAGTTACACAGAAGATTTTTTCTGAACCTTGTTTATTGCATATTTCACTACCAAAGCGACTTTTTCAGTGATCTAACATGCAATCAAACACATCAAGCAAATAGAAAACCAATTGATAGCTCTAGATCAGGATCAAATCAGGCCCTACCTAAGCTACTTCTAATCATAAAATGGATTTTTTGCAATTGAAAATATAAAGAGATTTACTACCACACAAGGAGTAGCAAATGCTTTTTATGTCAACAACCACTTAAACACCATAAAAAACAATCTAATCTAAGCTAAACTAAAAATACTATCAACACGGAAGACCCAGGAATACCCCACTTCCTAGTATCTCTCGAGACCTTCGGAGTCCACCACTCCTAGATCTTTTCTAACTAAAGTATACAAAGTAGTTTATATGACTCACCTCGTAGGATTAGTCTAAGGTCACCTACTTAGGGCTCTCGTCCCCGGCAACGGCGCCAAATGTTAAGGCGGTTACGCCGCTAGCGGAAGCTAAATAGCGAGAACTCAACCAACAACAGAATTTGTCAGACGAGGACGGAGCTTGACCCACTGGCGCATGGAAACAACTAGGTGGGTGTCAAATCACCTACTCGACCTTCTAATGACAATCACTACTAAGGAAATCAAATCTAAGTTCTAGAATACGCAAGTGACTGAAATCCGTACTACGAACGAATGCTATACGAAACAGGATCTAGAATCATTGAATCGATCTCAAACTCAAGGGGAAGTCTATACACTAGGTAAGAACAACACCCTAAAGACTTGAACTGCAAAATCAACCTATAACCACTCCGTGCAGCAAACGCGTATGAAGACAGGCCGAAAAATACAGGTGACCGAAACTTGACTCCGATGGTACCAATGTGTAGCTCTACTCGTTGTGGTTCTATAGATATGCTGCACGCTCTATTCCGACACACGAGTTGGAAGAAAACTCACACCGAAGCTCGTAGGAACTTACCACACGTAGAAGCCGATAGCGCGCACTCTTGGTATCTGTGCGTAGCTCTCACCGTTGCTAACACAATGCTGGTGTCGCTTCTCCAATGGCGGCCCCGTAGCTCGCGTAGCAAGAAGATAAGACTCTCTCTCTCTCTCTCTCTCTCAGACACAGTCACGGCGCTCAAAGAACTCACTTTGATTAATAATTGAATCTCCCTTAGGTTACAAAACTTTGGCTTATATACCTCAGCCTTGGAGGTGAGAACATCTCTAATTATTTACATCAGCAGGTGAAATTACTTCGGGATTACAAGCTGGAAACTCAATTGAGTCCCGTTACTTAGTGAATGGCTCAAATCAAAATTAATGTCGGAAAGACATTTATTACAATCAATGGTTACAAAATGATGGGTGTGAGCAAAAATGTGGGTGTTATCCTCTGCTGGCTCAACAACGCTTCATCTAGGATTGAAGTGCTAGGGGTGTTGGATAACTCTAATTCCTTTTGGTTGTGTATATTTTCTTTTGCTAAAACATTAGGTTCATTTTGAGAATCTTTAACAAAAATCATGTACACGGAAATAGAGATCTTTATTGAATTATTAAAAGCTTGTGTATGTACAATGGGTATGGTGTTACCCATTTCCTTAGCATCTATGTACATATCTTTTTCCGTGAACCTAAAGGAGATTCTCCTTTCAAGGAATTTAACATTGGCAACCATGCGATCAAACCATGGTGCCCCTAGGATTACATCCTCATGCTTGAGGAAAGAGATAAAGAATTTCTCTTTGTCCACATAGCTTTGGACATGGAGCCTCAATTTCCTGATTAAGGGAGTGATTGAAGCTTCTTGCCCCTTGAAAGCACCATCTGTGGGTAGGACATCTTCCATCTTGTAAGCTTGTATGCCTAGCTTGGTGGCCAACTCTGTGGATATGAGATTGTGAGTAGAACCAGGGTCAAAGAGAATAAAAGCATCATGTTCTCTTACCTTTCCCCAAGCATGGCATAGAGGAGATCCTTTGTGGTGAGTTTCCTCCTCTTGGATTTTGACCAAGGTAGCTCTAGGAGGCTCATGTAGGTTGTTATTTTGGGGACAAGCGCGGTACGCACGCCCTTGCTCGCCGCACTTGAAAAAATGGTTATCCTTGTGATAACGCTCAAACTCTTCAGTAGAGAGCTTATTTTTGCCTTTGTAAACTCCCTTCTCTTTAGCTTTCTTGGAGTTGCCCTTAGGAGACTTTTGGACATTGTCCTTCCCGTTAGGCTCATTGGAACCCTTTTTTTTCATGGGCTTAAAAATTTCTTTTAGCCCCAGTTTGGAAATTGATTCGAGAGGCCACCATAGTATCGTGTATAACCGTTGATATGGTGCGTGGCCTTTGGGAGTTGACATACTCCACCATTTCTTCAGCTGAGCCCGCACAAAATTGTTGCTTTTGTTGTCCAAAATCCAACTTTTTGAAGACAGTAGCTTTGAGTTGTAGGTCCCAAAGCTTGTCTACATATTTTTGAATGGATTCATAGGGAGAGAGCTTCAAGCTTCACCATTCGGTGAATACTTTGTCTTTGGCATCGGTGGCCAAAAACTGCAAAAGCTGCTTCATTATGGAAGCTCTTAAAGATTTCCATGTTTGTGGAGCTTCACCGTTAGCCTATAGGCTAGACCACCATTGTCTGGTGGACTTTTGAAAGTGCATAGCTACATGGTGTAGCTTAGAGGACTCCGTGAAGCCCTCATCTCCAAACGCCGCATTGAACTGTTGGATAAAGGCCAAGAATTTGTCCATAGCACCAAAAGTGCCATCGTAGGTAAGGAAAGAGATGCTCTTCCCTCCCTCTTTGAACTTCTTGAGCTTGGATGACCTTTTCCATGCGGCATAGGATTTCGTATGGCCTCTTCTTTTTGATGGTTCAAAGGTTGCACCTTCACTTTCTTCAGAACATGAAGAATTTGAGGAAGATGGAGAAGAGGGTGACCTCTTTCTCACCTTTTTCTTGCCTTGACCTTTGTTGTCTTCACCATCACTTTCATAAGAGGAAGAGGATGAAGAAGATGGAGAAGAGGGTGTCCTCTTTCTCGCCTTTTTCTTCTCTTGATTTTTGTCATCCCTCTTTGAATTATGGTGTGAAGAATTTTGTGATGGTCTTCTTTGTTTTGGAGGTGATGGAGAGTGTTTAGCCCGCCGTTTTTGTGGAGCCATCTCCGTCGAGGTGGCAAGAGACTCACTTCTTTCTCGTTCCTTCGGTGGAGGATCTTGATTTCTCCTTTGAGAAGGAGATGCATCATCAAGGAGTAAATTTTTGAGCCCTTTGTATGGATCCTCTTCTTCTTCCCGAATCGGAGAGAGACCACTTTTGGAAGTCTTGCACGGAGGCTTCCTAGGTGTTCTCTCATCATGGTGGGGAGCTTGAAGAATCCCATGAGCACAAAGATATCGTTGCACTTCACTTTGGAGGGATGGATTGTCCATGGCTTGTTGAAGCATAGAAACAAGATAGTTAACAAGCATCGGGGCATCATTAGTAGCCTGCTCATTAGCAAAATCAAAGTTATAAACATTAATTTCACTCTCTTTACTATTGTTAGCCATTCTAACAACTTTTATGTGTAAAACGTTTAGGTGTACTTTGGCACTTCAAGCCCTAGTTGCTACTCCTCTTTACCCCTTTAAAAAAACCACTCAAGCTACTATATCCGTGGCTCGAATACCATTAATTGCAAGGAATAGAAGAGAGGGTTGTTCAACACCAAAAAAACACCGGCTCCTATCAAGCTTCTAATATCTCAATAGTGGTTAAGGCGTAGGCAAGCCCCATAGGACTCCACTATTAAGACCATAGCTCTCGACGGTGATGCCCCATTAACTGCACAAAGGCAGGTGCACTGCAAGGCTGAAAAATCCCTATTCTACTTACTCACATGCAATTAATAATACCAACCATTTATAGCTAGCTTGAGGACCTCCCTTCTTGAGCAAGAAAAGAGAAACCTTGTGCTTTGATACCAATGTAGCATTTAATGGCCTAGTAACTTGTGTGTAGCGGAAAATAGCATGAACATAGTGAGCATTTCATTAAAATAAATTCCTAATGAGAATAACAAGAGTGCTTGGGTGGAGAGAGCAACAAAAAGCATAACACCTAGTTAGATAGCATGAAAAATACTTCAAAAGAGAGAGAAATTAAGCAATGGACAACAGTTGAGGACCGGATTTGCATGGAGCCGGTCCCCCCTCCAAAAGGCTCTGTATTATGGTTTCTCCCATCAAAAGAGACATTTTACAATACAATTCTTTGTGTTCCTTCAATACTAGCTAGTGCAATGAAGATGGAAACTTCATGCACTAAGCAAAAAACTTATCAAACACAACATCAATTCCCTCACGGTCTCAGACCCAAGACCTCACATACCTTTGAAGATGGTGAGAGCTAGCGGGGTATGAGAGTAGATTGAGAGGAAGGAGTATTCTTACGAGAAAGATGTACATCTCCTCACATAATCACTCATATTAACATAGCTTAGATTAGTAATTAGCATGGTAGAAGATATGATCATGCATTGAAGCTTGTCTCTTGGTTGGATTCGCATCACAAAGCCAAGAGTTGCTCGTGTAGGCCTCCCTTCTCATAAGCTTGGAATAGGTGGTAAGCTTTCCATTAAAGCTTGAGAAGGAGAGAGAGTCTTCTTTGCTTCACACATGAGATTGTGTGAGTGTGTGTGATAATGCCTTGCAAAAATCAGCCCCCTCTCTCTCTTGGTCGACCCCCCCTTGCTAATTGCTCATGCTACAGCCCTATTGGACCTCCCCAGCCTCAGCCAATGGAAATTAAGTAGCATAAGTGATAGCATTCTGACATGTGTCCCCCTTTCCCCTTTTGTGAGAGCTTTAGGTAATTATTTAATTCAATTAAACTCTCATTGGACCCCTTTGCCTCTTGGCCAATAGGAATCAAGCAAGCCATTGGGCTGCTGAATGCTCATTGGACCCCTTGGGAGACTGTCCAATAGTCTTATAGAGAGCTTAATTCTTATTGGTTCTTTTATTAAGTGTTTTTAAATTAATTAAACTAGATTTACTCTAGGTTAATTCTCATTGGTCCACCTCTAAGGTCATCCAATAGGATTTGAGTACACCTTGTGGGCATCTGGGCTAGGGAGCTGACATGTGTCCCTCATTCCCTTTGTGTAAAGGGAGCCTGTGTGTGTGTGTGTGTGTGTGTGTGTGTGTGTGTGTGTGTGTGTGTGTGTGTGTGTGTGAGTTTCTCTCTCATCTCCTACAACTAGGGCTTGTCCCGTCTTATGTAGGGATGCATGAAGACTTTTGGGACACACACAAAGCATCCAATTTCCCAAATGTTTTACCTTTGGACATAACCTTTGAATTTTGGAACCTTAGCATTTTGGAAGTCTTAATGGGCTGAACCTTAGGGTCTTTTAAGCCGATTGTTTCACATTGCTCTTTTGCAGATGACCCCCCCTTTGGATCCCTATTTTCCCTCCTTTGGATCTCTACTGTGGCCGGTCTACCATCTTAACCAATATTCTAGCTTTTTCTCCCCTGGCACTTCCCCATATTAAATGATTAGTTTAACATGAGAAAATCGTTTAGGAGAATTAGATATTAGTTTTTATGACATTTATCCTCATTTTTTTTAAATTTTTAGGTCCTTTTTTCTAACCAAGTCACAAAATATGGCCTGTGATAGCTCAGAACGAGCGTCCTAGTTAGAGGGATATGCCGTGCTTTACAACACATGATTTGGTTACTTAAAGCCCTTGAAATCCTAAAAACAAAATTTTCCTAGTCGAAGGAGGCTAAAATTAGTAAGTCCAAAGGGTAAGTGTGAAGGGAATGGTAGAGGAGTTCAAGGACTTGTCCCACATGCCCTTCCCTCACTTGAGGTTCTAGTGTTTATATATAGGCTTTGGCCTGGGCCTGGGGTTGGGCTTGGGGGATCGCGATCCCTTCCTTTTAGAATGAGATTTTTAAAATTTTTTTTTTTGAATTTTATTTTTCGTATCAAATTCTTTAGCGTTTTTTTAATTAAGGAAAATTTTTTTGAAAAAAAAATCTATGGATAATACTGCACATGGGTGCCAAGCTCACGTGCTCACGCATCTGCCCCTGGTAGCTTTGTCTAACTTGCCTACAACTAATAGAGCTAATTAACACTAATTATCTCTGCTCACACACTACCTAACACAATAAACTACACACTGACAAAACATTCAACCTTCACAATGTCTATACATTCTACTACACATTACAACACTATACATTAACTAACAAACCTACTAACACCTGCACATTATAGAACTTAGCAGATATAACAAAACATGGACATTACAACCACTTAATAGAGCTAGCAAATCCTGCTAAAACTTGCACACTGGAGCCACTAACAGATTTAACACAAACTCAGTCAAACGTTGAAAATAGATGAAAATAATGGATTCAAGAGGTAGCATTGAGTGATCCTCAAGATTAGTGCAAGGTAGTCCCCGACAGTGGCACCAAAAATGTGCACTTTTTCACACGTGTCAAAGACTAGGAACTTGCCATAACACCATGTGCGAACCACGAATGGCTGCAAGCACACAACTAGACAATCCTAGAGCAAGCTCAAAGGGGAAATGGTGTGTCACTTACCGCTCAATGCTTTCGTCGTGAAGGATTTTGTGCCATGAAGAAGAAGGATCCACCATCGCCACCATGCTCAGCCGCCTCGCCGCCATCAATGCTGCCGCAATGCTTGATCACTCTCTCTCTCTCTCTCTCTCTCTCTCTCTCTCTCTCTCTCTCTCTTTCTCTCTCTCTCTCTCTCTCTCTCTCTCTCTCTCTCTCTCTCTCTCTCTCTTGCTCTCGCATACACACACACACATACACACGTGAGCACAAGAAGGAGGAGAAGATAGAGGTAGAGTAAGATAACTTTTTACGTTGCACCTCCAAGAATGAGGATTTTAGGTCAAATGAACCTTTTATAAGAGTCTGTTGACCCACTCACATGTGGGCGCCCACAGTGATCGGTCATAGTAAAAATCATGAACAAATAGAATAAGTGGCGCACCTCTCATCAACGACCACCTACACGCGTATTGACCGACAAGCCCACTCCATGACTCAAATAAATGATAAGGTGTCCGTCGAAGGTGATAGGGTGTCCGTGAGGGTTAACAATTTTCTTTGTTATATTATGATGAGTCGTGGGTGTCTCATTTTTTGTTTCAACTACAAAAGTTGAAGTTCTAGAGGGTTGGGCTATAGTTATAGGTGGTTAAACCACTTGGACATGCAATGTTTTGGGTTGTATCTCCAGGAGGTGATATCTCAGGGACTATTGCTTGAGTGGCGAGGCTAAGAGTTGGTTTCTGTGTTGTGACACTCCTAGTCCCCCAATCAATAATGCATTTGGTCACTATCATCCACACCCATCCTAGGTTTATATTGCCTTCCATAGTTCCAGTAGGCATGACCAAGCTACGACCCCGTTGTCATAACTATCACAAGTGTGCCAGATTTTAAAAATTGTAGTTTTTTCTTATTGATAACCTTTACTTGGATAGCTTGAGATGGATTTCCTATTTGACACCACACTCCATATGATATCATATTATATTTAGCACATGTGTCCAATAAGGTGTTATATAGCACCTTGGCATAGGCACTATTTAACTCAATAGGCTCTCATAGAGGTGTGTCAGAGTCCAACCAATCATCCTCTATTTTAACTTGAAATGCATGTGTAACTCCAAGGTTGGCCTCTCACTGGCATCTAATACGTTGTTGTTTCTCCTTAGCCTCAGCTGGAGCTTGTATTTTTTTCAGTTCTGCTTGTGCGATGTCAATGGGTTGTGGACTCACCACATGACTCTTTGAAGGAATTCACCCCAATTACCTACCAACTTCCGATGAACATCACATGCCCCAACATGATTAAGCCATTTTGGGATAGATTTATTTTCATTTATTCTAGCACGCATATTTGCTTGATGTTTTGGGTTCTTATATCTCTTACTCTTCTTGTCTAATTTTTGATTATGGCCAATCTCCAGTGAAGAGTCACTAGATGAATTGCTACTCATGACTTCTCCTCTCTTGGATAGATAGTCATCTAGGGTACCACTAGGTCTTGAATGGTTTTTCCCCACATTTGTACCAAGATTTAACTCAAGTTCTTTGTTCTCAGAGTCAATCTCAATTGATGATTCCAACTCCACAATGTGTGGGTTATAGTCTTTTGAGACACTACTGGTTCCAATGTGAGTCAAGCCTTCATCTGGTAGGCCATCAGAAGCTATATGCATTGCTACTATCATATTTAAAGGTATGAGTTGTGGCATTTCATCCCCCTCAGGTGTTACCCAGATTGTCTCCCTATTTTTCCAAGTGTCTATGGTTGCTGCTAGGTGGTAGGTAATCCACATTGTTGGACTCAGTCATCCCAAGTAGACCATCCATACAAGGGGAATCTTCCCCAACATCAATGTTTTTTTACACGTGTAACAATACTGCAATGGGGCCGGATGAATTGTGGTGTCAGATCTACGATCAATTTTAAATCTGTTTCCTAGAGGATGTGCTCAACCATTTATAAGATCAACATGAATGATAGAGTCCTGGGACTGCAAGTAGACATGGTTTTTAGACCAGTCATGCACACTTTTGCATCCCTCATGAAAGGACGTCCTAAGATCATCTCAGATGACACAATGTGTTTGGAAAATTCCATAGCAATGAAGGTATGCCTTATTTTGTGTCCAAAGACCTTGATGTTGAGATCTTCTAGCATCCCAATAGGTTTAGAAATAGTCCCATTGGCCATCTTTACAACCATGTTTGTAGTCCCAAAGTGAGGTCTTCCCATAGATTCCCATCAATTCTTAGCTACAATGCAAACCCCAGCGCCACCTTCAAGGATTCCCTTCATAGTTAATCCCTTGGTAGTGATTAATATGGTTGCATTGGATTCATCGCCTTGAAAGTATTGTCCCAACTTGCTAACATGTATTTCAACAATAGAGTTTTGATCTAGGTTGGGTAGTGGATCTAAGTGTTCTTCCTCTATTGGCAGCTCCCTAGCTTCATCCATCTTTGAAAATTGTGGTAGCCCAACTTTTAGTTATCCATTGGGAAAAGCTCGAAGAGCTAAGAATAGCTCTGGGTCTCCATAGTTTGGACATGATGGTGGTTCTAGCTTCTAAATCCATGAAATCCATCAATTTGGCAATATTTAACGACATTTTTTGGGCTTCAGTCCCTTGACATGGGAAAGATGGGACTCTCCATTTCTTCAATAGGGTCAAGTAATCCCTCTGTAAATATTCTCTCCAACAAGAAGGGAGTATGCCTACTTTCCCATGACTTAAACATAAGGTTTCCAGTTTCTGAAACCTTAAAAATTGTACAAAGCATAATCAAATTAATCTATTGTTAAGAAAACAATGTAGAATTATCCAATTGTGGCAAATATTGGTATTTTTGGAACCGTAATCATAACTTTACTATGGTTAGAAATTTTTAGAACTGAATTCCGATAAAAACTGGCATAGTTATGGGCCCTCGAAGTTTACAATGTGAATCAAGTTAATTAAACAAAATTGTAAGGTTTTAGTAATCATTACTGCAAAAGACTTTTATCCTAAAGTTCCTAGATATTTACAGATAATTGCAGATATTTCCAAAACTAATCATTAAAAGTTCAAAAAATAGCAAAAAATCAATTCAGTGGATTTGGGAGGCTATGTGGGGCAGTGATGAACTAGCCCAGACTAGATTTAGCATAAGGTGGCACTAGGGGAAGGCTAGGGGCTGGCTTGAGGTGCAAGAAACTGCCAGAATCAGCCCAAGAGCCCTAAAAACCTATAAATGGGTCCCCCTCTTCACAAAAAAATTTAGACTCGGAGTCCTGGCCATTTCTCGCTCACCTAGAGAGAGCTCTACTCAAAAGTCACTAGAGAGAAAAAAAATCTAGTTGATTAATCCACGGTAATTAGTTTAATCTTTTTTAATTAGCAAAAATTATGCTAATTTATTTATATTTTCTTAATTAATCCAATTAATTAAGAAGATTAAACTTACTTACATTCTAAACTACTCTCTTAATTCTTAATTCTCTACTAATTATTTAGATTAAGCTTAGGGACATTAATCTAATTAATTAGGAAGCTATATTAGGACTAAAATAAATCATTTGTCATAAATTAATGGTTATTATACTAATTAAACTTAGCATTGTAAAAGATAATTATTAGAGCTGTATTAAATTGTCAAGATGATAGAAAAATTATCTCTTAATGTTTTGATTAGTTTTTGAAATTAATTAAACAGAATTTAGTTGCTTTTAATAAAAAATTTGATGTTGGAAAATCTATTTAATTAGCTCAAAAATTCTTAAGTTATTTAAATTCTTAATTATCTCAGATATAAAATATTGTTAGGAACATAGAGTAAATTATTCATTAATAGAGAATTAATATAAGTATTTAATTAAGCTAAAATTGATTTTTTTGAGCCATAAATTAAAGAGAGAAACAAGAAAAACATCTTAGATAATTATGCGCTATTTATCAGAGTTACGTTACATGTTAAAGATGTTGTGATAATTATCGTGGGTTTAGAAACATAATATAGCTATTTATCTAAGTCAAGTTAGACTAATTTTAGCCCTAAATTAAAGAGGAAACTTAAAAAACATGTTAGATAATAATGTACTATAGTCTAGAGTTATTGTACATGCTAAAGAAGCTGTGATAACTAGCTTAGCCACAAAAAGTAAGTTTAGTTAATTATCTTAGTCAAAAAACCCTATTTTTGAAGGTAGATTAACGGGAGGAAACTAGTAAATTAAATTAGATAACTTTGATATAATTTTTAGAAGTTATAATACATTGTTAGGAAGCCATGATAGTTAGCTTAACCACAAAAAATTAGTTCAGCTAATTATCTTAGTAAAACAAACCAAGCTTTTGAGGGTAAATTAAAGGGAAAAATTAGTAATTTAAATTAGATAGATTTGAGATAATTTCCAAAGTTATAATATATCCTCAAAAATTGGTGATAGTTAGCTTAACCACAAAAAAATTAGTTTATCTAATTATCTTATTTAAAAAACCCTGCTTCTAAGGGTAAATTAAAGGGGGAAATTAGTAAATTAAATTTAATAGCTTTGAAATAATTTTCAGAGTTAGAATGCATACTTAGAAAGTCATGATAACTAGCTTAACTACAAAAAATTAGTTTAGCTAATTATCTTAGTCAAAAAACCTTGTTTTTGAGGGTAAATTAAAGGGAGAAATTAGTTAAGCTACTTTGATAATTACATAATAATTATCAAAGGAAGAAATTACTGTTAAGTATGTAAGATAAACTGGTCAAGCACATAAAATTAGTTTATCTAATTAGCTTACCTAAATATATCTATAAATTGAGAAGAGAAATTAGTAAATTAATTTATAGAATAACACGATAATTACCACAGATAGGAAACAACTTTAAGAAGTTGGGATAATTAACTTAACCCCAAATAATCCGTTTAGCTAATTATCTTAGCTAATACTGTCTAAATTGTACCATAAATTTAGAAGGAAAATTTGTAAATCAATTTATAAATTAACAAGATAATTACTAGGGTTATATTACATCAAAATACACCTAGGGTAAATATCTCACAAGTAGATAAGTAATCAATAAATTACTAAAGCTGAATTAGGGTATTTTGGAGCATAAATTAAATAAGGAATTTAGTAAAATAGTTCGGATAATTATGAGAAAATTATCAGAGAATAATAACATTACTAGGAAGCTAAGGGAAAAATATCTTACCCAGATATTTATCAAAGATACTTATTTACTCCAAAAATCCCTATTTTTGGATAAAAGGAATAAGGGAGATTATTCATCTAATTCTCTAATCGATTAAGTATCGTTTTATAAAGGCTACCACTATGGCTCCGAAAAGGACTCGAGGAAATCCTTTGTCTGATGAGGAAGATACAACGCACAAAAGAACTAGGGCATCCCATGACCATGAGGCCGGGCATAGTTGTAGGCCTATGGAGGAGAGTCTGTAGGCGCGAGTGCAGCAACAGATGGCTGACCAGTCTCAAATGGATTTCCATTTATTCAATTAAGTCTTTAAATAGCTCAAAATTCTTTTATAGATTAACATTGCGTACGTAAGAACTAGGAAGGAGTAATTGACCGAAAAAACGGAAGGTAACTTCCAAGAAACCAACGAGCATTGTTTGTAAATATGAAAGAAATGTTTGGGCTAAGACTGGTTGACATAGGAAAGAAATATTTGATCATCCTTAACACTAGTTTGGTACCAAAAAGGACACTTTAGTGTACTTTTTTCACGAATTTAAATAAAATGGTACATGAAATCTAGAATACATCTCAAGAAATGCTTTTGCAAACTTATAAAATGCTATTCAAAGTACTCATAGAAATTATAATCCCTCACTTTTAATCATAAGCTCAATAGTAACTACACTCATAAAAAGAACCTACGCAAAATAGCATTCAATGTTTCATAAAAACTCATACTCTAGCCTAAGAAAACAATGAGCAGGGTGCATGCAATCCGTGGTAACTACTCATATATGTGTTGGATGTTTTTGCAATTGTCATGTGAGAAAAAAATCCTTTGTGACTAGAATTAAATATAGAAAGTCATGTGGATCAAATATGCAATGTTCACAAATTCAACTAATGATCACAAAAAACATTTAGTTCATCTAAATTTACAATTTCATATGATGCATATATACTAGTAGATCTATGACTCCATTACATAAGGTGATAATTTTTTATGGTCATGCAAGCCACATTTGGTGATTTATGGCATATCCAAAAAACTGCGCATGTTGTAATTATGTTTTTTTATTTATAAAATGTTAGCCTTAAAATAAAGTCCACTTTTGGATTTTTTTGTTCATCTCACTTATTTGTATACAAATGCCTCATATGGACACAATTGGGAGATTTATATACACACTTTCATTAGCTTTTCATATGAAATTTTTTTTGCAAGAATTTTTTTTTTGGCTTTAAAATGAGGTTAAATTACAAGATGCCTATGAGTTTGAACCCTTGAAAAATGCTCAGTTCATGGGTATTGACCTATAGATACATATTCACCTTAGGTTTTGTCCCATAACCTCATCATGTTAATGAAAGAGGCCTTGAAAGACCAAAATTTTCCTCTATCAGCATTTTCAAGATTTTTGTGTTTTGATTATAACAAAAATCTAGTCTCATAACTAGGTTATGAAGCTCAATTTCTTACTATAATAAGTTTTCTCCTATCCATACACCTTGAAATCTATGCAAAATCTTATTTTGATGAGAAATTATATTCAATTTATGAAAATTTTATTAAAACTGCACTAAATTTCTATGATTTTTCATCTTAAAACTTATCATTATAATCTTAATTTGGTATTAATTTTGGCAAAAGTAAAATTTGGCTATGTTCTTCACCTCATAGCTGACAGAATATATGAATGTGACCTATGAATTGTTTTTCTAGATTCACCAAATAAGTATGACAAGTTGCTAGAAAAATAGGACACTTTAGTGTCTGAGGACATTTGAGTGTCTGATTACAAAACTAGTGTTAAGACAGCTTGTCTCAAGATACCTCTAATTCCTTGGAATATTTTACTCCAAGTGATGAGGAATGATGGCTAGTCGGCCATGGATGAGTTGGTTTTCTCAGTGCACATGGAGTCTTTATCCCGTGCTTGTCTATTCTTGTGGATATTACTTAGGATATTGTTTTTATCCTAGAGGAACCGTCCGATTGTATGGGCAAGCGGTTGGCATATGGGCGCTCGGATATTGGGTGATGACTTTTTCCATCCCGGTTTTTATAAATAAGGAATGGGTGCCATTTTTTCACCCCTGTATAGGTGATCTTGAGACAAGCCAATACTGGTCAGAGTTACTCCAGATTGAGAGTACCTTGCCTTAAGTCTAAAGATGTCTGTTTGCTAAAATAATCTTTTCAATACTTTTTTCAAGGGTTATTTTAATGAAATCCTGTTTTGAAGGATAAAAGGAATCATTATCTTAATTGTGATAAGAACGTGGTAGTAATTAAACAACAAAGTATTATGTGTGAGTGTGGGGTAGTAAGTGGGGATTGACTAAGGTTGTCAATCATGGATGGGTGGACCTGATTAGTCAGGTAACTATCCATTCTTGCGCACTAAAAACGTCTAGAAACTTCTCCACTTGAAAGAGGAGTCCACGAGAGGCTATGCCCTCACATATGTTAGGGGGAAAAAAGCGTTGGATAAGGAAACCTTAATCCAGATGATGGAAGTTATCGGGAAAAAATAGTTTAAAAAATTTAAAAAGTTGTCCTGTTTCCACTTCGAGACAGGACTAGGTCTCCTTCTAGGGCTATAAACCCAAACCATTGTTAATGGTAAAGGTATATTCCCTGGATTCTTTTTGTTTAGAGACTCTGATTTTATTAGGCCTAGAGACCTGTCAAGGATCCCATCCTGCTCTTTGGTGTCGGCTGTTTTGGATACCTCACAAGTGGTATCAGAGCATGAATTAATAAGGTCCTAAACCTAGGGGGAAAGGTTGACAAAATAGAGGTTCAATAAGTAATTTTGCACTTATAATTGTAGTATATTTTGAAATGAGAATTTCTCTATCAATACAGAAAAATGTCTACCAAGCTTATTAGAAGTTTATAATCTTCAAAATCATGTTTGAGGCTGCTTGCAACTCCATTAAATTCCTATTTTGCAAGAGCATCATGCAATTATTAGATGAAATGTTTTCTCCTCCTCCTACATGGGGAATCGGCTAGTCATAGTTTGGCATAATTTTCTTGATTGATGCGGAACCGATAGAGGGATTGTCACTAAATTCGAAGAGTCTCAAATGTACAGAAACACTTCAAACCATTAAAGTTTTATTTTTTAGCGGGACTTATGATCAGGATCAGAATATTATTATAGATGGGGTAGAGGTGTCTCAGAATTAGTGGGTATTTGATTAGATAGCTAAATTTATATACCCAGGTAAAATCAGAACCATGAGGGTAGGCCCTAAGTTTAGAGGACCAAAAGATGTTATATATTTTGATCCCCTGTCAAACCCACCAGTAGTTAAGAAGATTTTGGTATAGAGTGTTACCCTCTTGTACATAGTATGAGTCCATCTTGTACATATTATGAGTCAATGATTGTATTAACTCTTGTATATACCATGGTTTTATGATAATGACATGTTTTGAGTAATTCAATGGAATGATTAGGGTAAATTGTTGGATTTTTGTTTTTATTTAAGTCTAAAAGTATATACATAGATTAGAAATTTTCATGAAAAAACAAATTACTCCTTAGTACTACAAGATTTCCATTAATTAAAATCTCAGGGCAATGCAAAAAGTCTTTATACTCCTACCCAGGAGAAGAAACTACTATTAAAACAGGTTCAACTCCCAACCTTCAAGGGAGAGGGACCCAACTTAGAACGTGATGCCGAAGCATGGCTTGACTCCATGGACGACTATTTCTTGGCGGCAAGAAATGCTTCTAAAAATCAGGCAATGATGGTAATGTTTGGACTCACTAGAGATGCTCAACTCTGGTGGAAACAGCATGGTAGGGATAATCCTTCCATTAGCCTGTCCTGGGAGAAAATGAAACATGTAGTGAAAGAGAGATAGCTTCCTCCGGCTCATCAAGCTATAAGAATGAATGAATTTTTTGCCCTTAGACAGTTAGGGATTACTTTAGAAGAATACTACACCAAATATGTGTCCTTACGGCACTATGCACCACCTATGACAGTGGAAGAAAAGATTGCTCGCTTTTGCCAGGGCCTTAACAAACCTTGAAGTACACGGTTAGAAGCTATGAGGCCCACATCAATTGAAGATGCCCTTCTTAGAGCTTAATCCCTTGCAGCTGAAGGAAACCCCCTTGCAAGGAACTATCATAACTACAATAACTTTAGAGAAAGGGCAAGGGGAAATTCAACCAAGGAAATCAACGAAGGGCAGTAACAGCTGCAAAAAATATAGAATAGACTTTTCCAAATATCAGATGTTATGGATGCAATCGAATGGGACACTGCAAGAGCAAATGCCCCGAGGAGAAAAACCCCAAAGTTGCTGTTGGGACCATTCCTCAGTCTCACACAGGCCAAGGAAATGATCAAAGAGGAGGAAGAAATAGAGGACGAGGTAGAGGAAGAGGTACATGAGCTAGTGCAGTGGAAGAGCCAACCTTGATGAATGAAGAAGATGAAAGAGCTACTCTTTTTTCCGCCATTGATAACCCTAGAGCTCGGGAATAGTATGCAGTCATCCAAACCACTGCAAACAAAGAAGGTGAACAATTTGAATTACTTATTAATTGTGGTAGAACACACTCTTTTCTCTCCCCCAAATGCTTAAGGAAGCTCAAATTAAACCAATACCCCACCAAGAATTTAGTGGTAGAACTAGCAAATGGGAAAGAGGTTCTGTCTCAATTTACAGCTAGGGAAGAAGAATTTGAACTGGGAGGAACCCTCACTTCATCTTACTTTTGGACCCTACCAGTAGGAAACGGTATTCTAGGAACGGATTGGTTAATAAAAAATAATGCCCATATTCATTGTGCTCAAGGGAACCTATCCTTCAAAAATCACTTAGGTGGACAAACATTACTACAAGGATCCAATGGGAAGCCTAAGGCTCATTTAGTTAAGGCTATTCGACTTCTGAAAGGGTTACGCAAGGGGCAATATATCTTTGTAGTAAAACTCAATAAGGTTGATGATTCAAAGGACAACACAACTCCAGATTGGCTTAAAGAATTTTCAGATATATTTCCAGAAGATCTCTCCAATTTACCTCCCCCAAGGGACATAGACCATGAAATAGAAACCTTTCCAGGTAGTGAACCAATTTCAAAAAGACCCTACAAAATGTCACTCCCTGAAGCTATTGAATTGAAAGAACAGGTCCGTCAACTTATTGAACAAGGATTCATACGACCAAGAATTTTACCCTGGGGAGCGCCTGTTCTATTCCAAAAGAAGAAGGATGGATCTTTATGTCTTTTCATTGATTATAGGGGACTTAACCATGTGACTGTAAAGAATAAGTATCCTATTCCTCGCATCGACGAATTACTTGATAGATTACATGGGGCCAAGGTATTCACAAAAATTGATAGCAGATCAAGCTACCATAAAATCCAGATTAAAGAGGCGGATATTTATAAAACCGCATTTAACACCGGATATGGGCATTATGAGTTCACTGTGATGCCTTTTGGTCTTACAAATTCTCCAGCTACCTTTAATCGACTCATGCAAGATATATTCAGAGAATATTTGGATAATTTTGTATCGGTATTTTTTGATGATATCTTGTTATACTCCAAAGACGAAAACGAGCATGACGGCCATGTACGTAAAGTACATATTCTACGCCAACATTAGTTGTATGCTAAGATGAGAGAATGTGAGTTCTTTACTCCTGAAGTTAGGAATCTCTGTAGACACCGCAAAGATTAAGGAAAAAATGGATTGGCCACAACCCAAGACAGTCAGTGAGATTCAAGGATTTTGGGGCATTACAGGATGGTATAGAATCTTCGTCAAAGATTATTCAGTCATCACCACACCCTTGACTCAGCTACTTAAAAAGACAACCGAACTTACATGGGAAAAATAGTAGGAGGACTGTTTTCTCAAACTAAAATAAAATCTCACATTAGCCCCGATACTCAAACTCCCTGACTTCACTCAAGAGTTTGAAGTAGTAACCAATGCCAACTGCCTTTCTATAGGAGGAGTCTTTAACCAAGAAGGTAGACCAGTTTCCTTCACTTCTTGGAAATTAAGAATCCACGAGCTGAATTATCCAAGTCATGATTTGGAACTCCTAGCCGGTATCCATGCTCTCAAGCTCTGGAGGCACTATCTTCTAGGCCGGAAGTTTCAGTTAATCATTGATCATCAAAGTCTGAAGTGCATTTTTTCTCAAGAAAAACTCAACATGAGGCAAGATAGATGGATAGAACTCTTAGAAGAGTATGGTTTTGAAATAAAGTATAAACCAGGTAAGGAGAATGTGGTTTCTGATGCCCTCAGCCACAAGGTTTTTCTTGGGGCCATTTCCACAGTTAACAACCCCATTCTAGACAAGGTTAAGGAAGCCTCCATGGAAGATGAGGTTTATCTAAAATTCCTACAGGTTATCAATTAAAAGGACCTAAAGGGGCAAGAGAAGGACATAATTAATGATTATTCACTTGAAGATGGGCTTCTCTATTACAAACACCGACTTTACATTCCTAGGAGTTCAACCTTGAAGGTGTTACCATATACATGTGGTAGTGATGTGTGTGAACACACTAGGACCGCCGGGGCATTTTTTCCCTCTTTAGGAGGTTTTTGCCCCCGTGAATTGTATATACGCCCATCACTCTAGGGCTATCTATCTTTCCATTTCACACTAAGTAACACACTCTCTATTGTGTTCCTTGAGATTCCTTCGTCTTCTCCAAGCTGTGTGCATTTCTCTGCAACCCTAATTCCAACAATTGGTATCATTGCAGGTTGCATTCTCCCGGGATTAGTCGCCAGCTGCTCTAGCACACGCCTACTCATTTTCTCTGATCTCAATGAGGTTTGGCGAGTGTTTGTAGGTCAATAAATATTTTAGGAGATCTTGTAGAACTTAGTCTGCTCAGATTTCTGAATTGGGCTCATTCCAGCCTCCATTTCCATTACAGACATTATTGCACAGGCTATTTCGTCATTTTGTGCAAATTTTTTGTCAGTGCCGTTTTCTATATAACAAGTGCCTTATAGTCTTATATGGTTTGTGCTAAATAGCACGTGTTGTTCCTGCTTCATTTCTCCTCTTTACGAGCAGTTTTCACATCAGGTGAAACATTTACCATGGCTCACAACAACACAGATGTGTTCAAGATGTTTGTTGCTGCTAAGGACAGGTTGGATGGGGACAATTACCCTATGTGGCTTACATGATGCAACATGTTCTTGTGTCAAAGGGCATTTGGAATATTGTGTAGGGCATTGATGTACGTCCTAGTTCTGAGGATGTAAGCAACGTTGACGATGTTGCAGGTCTTGCTGCTATTAGAGTTGTTTTGCCTACGGCAGAACAATCTCGTTAGAATGTAAAGGATGCACAGGGTCATGCATTGTTTGTGTTATCTGTGAGGCGTACCATTGTTCCTCACATTCGTTCAACAAAATCTACAAAACAGGCTTGGGATATTTTGACTGGTCTTTATGCAAGTCACAATGAGGCTAAAACTGCTTTGCTGCATAAAGAGTTGGAGTCAAAGATTATGCATGAGGAAGATGATATGGACACTTTCCTTGCTGGTGTCAAGGATATCAATGAGAAACTTATTTCTCCAGGTGAAGTCATTTTAGACAGCTCCCTTGTGCAAACAATTCTTGATGCCTTACCAGATTGTTACCAGACTTTTGTTAGTACTTGGAGACTTATGACCCAAGGAAATCCTGAAGTTGTCAAGTTTAATGCATTATGCACATTGTTGTTGCAAGAGTCACTTTCTAGAAAAAATAGGACTAAGGCAGCGTGCAGTTGAACAGGATTTTATTGCTTCTCAAAGAAAGGGTGGTAAGAGTAATGCAGCCACTTCTTATGGTTCTATGCTACGAGTGGCAAAAATTCTGTTCCTAATGCTTCTGCTAGCAGCCATTTGTATTGAAATTCTGGTGATAAGGGAAAAAAGAAGATGTGTTGCCATTATTGTAGAGCTAATGATCATTTGATCAAGCAGTGTCCTAAGTTGAAAGCCAAAGAGGCTAAAAAGAAAGAGGGTGGTTCCACTGCAAATGTTGGTTCCACTACAAATGCAGCCATTTTTGAGTCTTTTGTAAAAGGAGACTATGATGCTGATGTTGATGCAGAATGGGCTCTTAGTGCAGAGTGCACTTAAAATCATGTTTTCCATGATGCATGCTTGTCAATTTCTGTAGATTCACATTTGTGGTATTTCGACAGTGGTGCTACAAAGCACATTACCTCACATCGTGAATTGTTCACCTCTCTTGAGTCTGTCCCTCATGGGAATTCAGTCACTTGTGCCAACAATGCCTCTTATCCAGTTCAAGGAGTTGAAAATATTGTGTTTAATGCTGCAAATGGTAGTTCTTTCACACTTGTTGATGCACTTTATGTAACTGGGATCAAGAAGAATCTTTTGTTTATATCCGCACTTACTAGACTTGTACTTGTAGTCAAATTTGTGGATGACACATGTACAGTTCATGATCTTAGTTTGGTGATGAAATTGTTGCATCTGGCCTTTTGTGCTATGGGCTGTATAAGCTCACTTTGTATGATAAGTTTGGACAAAATTTTGCAAATGCAGTTGTAGATTCAAGGGCTATTTCAGATGCAAAACTTTGGCATGCACGTTTTGGGCATCTGAATTTTACCAGTTTGTTGCGTTTGCAGAAATCTGATATGGTTGCTTCTTTACCGCCTCTTGAAGCACTTGTCAAACATGTTTGTGAAGGATGTATTCTGGGTAAAATGCAACGTTCTAAATTTCCAAAGGATGGTTCAGTTAGGGTCACATGCAGGTTGCAGCTTGTGCATAGTGATGTTTGTGGGCCCATGCAAACTCCTTCCTTGGGCAATTACATGTACTTCGTGACTTTCTTTGATGATTACTCCAGGCATGCATGGGTATTTTTTCTTAAAGCGAAGTCCGAAGATTTTATGTGCTTCAAACAATTTCTAGCTATGGCTAAAAATGTATTGAAATGTACTATGGGCACCCTCCGTCCCGATTGAGGGGGGGAGTATATGTCTCATGAATTTAATGCATTTCCGGCTAGTCATAGGATAAAACACCAATGTACAGTTCCATATATGCCTCAGCAAAATGGTGTTGCTGAGAAGAAAAACTAGTCTCTTACACAAATGGCAAGATGAATGGTCAAAAGTCAAGCTTTACCACATTCGTTTTTGCTCGAGGCTATCATGTGTACCACTTATGTACTCAACAGGTGTCCTACAAAATCGTTGCAGTCTATGACTCCATATGAAGCATGGCATGATAGAAAGCCATCTATTGAGCACATGATTGCTTTTGGATGTTTGCCTTAGTGCCACAAGTGCAGCGCAAAAAATTGGATGATAAGGCTGTGAACTGTATTTTTGTTGGTTATAGTGATGAAAGCAAAGGTTACAGGTTGTATCATCCGTAAACAAAGTGTATTTTGGTTTCACAGGATGTAGTGTTTGTGGAAGATTTTGTTCAGCCCTTACTGTCATGTACTAGAGACAATAATGAAATCTCACAAGACATTTATGATACTTTGTTGCCTCTTTTCAGTGGTGAAAGTTCGAATGTAAATTCCAATTAGGCAAATGTACAACCAATGGGGGTTTCCAAAAATGTTATAGATCAGTCTATTACTGATGCAAATGTACATGATGTACCAGATGAGGAAAGGATTGAAAGTGAGCAGGCTAGAGGTATGCCAAATGGCTGGTGCACACTTTGCATGACAGTAAATTGGATGCAACTTTGTCTAGTCGTACTCGTTCAAGCTCTCGTCATGCATCTTATTATCAGATTGTTATGCTTTGGTTGTGTCTAGCTTACATGATGTTGAGGATCCTCTATCTTTTGATGGAGCACAAAATTCAAAAAATTGGATTGCTGCCATGCAATCAAAATATGATGCACTTATAGAAAATGACACATGGACTTTACGTGATTTGCCTCCTGGAAAAAAGGCCATTGGTACAAAGTGGGTTTAAAAGCTGAAACGCAAGCCAGATGGTAAGATCGATCGCCACAAGGCTTGACTTGTTGCAAAGGGTAATGCATGGCAAAAAGGCATAGATTATAAAGAGACTTTTTCTCCCACTTGTCGTATGACTACTATGCATTTTCTATGTGCATTGGCACCTCATTTTGGTTGGGATGTACATCAATCGAATATTGTTACTGCTTTCTTGAATGGTGACATATCTGAGAAAGTTTATGTAACGTAGCCTCGTGGTTTTGTTAAGAAATGACAAGAGGACAAAGTGTGAAAATGTAACAAGTCTTTGTATGGATTGAAGAAATACCCTCGTGCTTGGTATGAGAAAGCTGACACTCATTTGGTCAAACAAGGCTTTCATAGCAGTCCAACAGAAAGCACATTGTATGTAAAGCATGAGGGTGATGTACTTCTCATTGTGGTTCTTTATGTAGATAATTTGTTGATCACAAGACCAAATGAGAGACATATTGCTGAATTTAAGGCTGATTTAAATGCTACTTTCAAGATGAAAGGATTGTTGCATCATTACTTGGGTATACAGTTTAAGCAGTGTGATGGTGGTATTGCCTTGCGTTCAAAAAGTTACATAGAGACATTGCTATGTATGTTTGGACTTGAGGATTGCAACCTATTGCCACTCCCATGGAAACAGGTTTGAAATTGAGTCTTCATGATGGTGGTGATCCTGTTGATGTCACTCTTTACCAAACTGCTATTGGATGCCTCATTTATGTATGCAACACGAGGCCAATATTCAGTTTGCAGTCTCACAAGTCAGCAGATTTATGCATAGCCTAGGGTCTAATCATTGGCAGGCTGTCAAGAGGATTTTTCGCTACCTTAGTGGCACTTTACATCTTGGCTTGTTTTATCCCAAGGGGGGATCATTTCCACCAGACCTACATTCTTTTTCGGACTCAGGTCTGGTTGTTTTGACATGCGAGTGTCCACAAGTGGTTTTTGTTTCATACTTGGCATGTATAACATGGTTGAGCAAGAAGCAACCTACCATGGCCACTTTGAGTTGTGAGGATGAGTATAGGGCAATCTTCACAGCCACAGTTGAGTGTGTATGGATTAGACGCCTTATGGGTGATTTGGGTGTTGGACAGGACACCACCAACACTATCTTCACTGATAGTCAGAGTGCATTGTTAGTTGCAAGGAACCCAATTTTTCATGCTTCACAAAGCACATTGAGGTGCATTACCACTATGTCAGGGAGAGGCTCTCAGCAGGAGAGATCAGCTTGGCTTATGTGCCAACACAGGACAACCTTGCAATTGTTTTCAAAAAGGTGTTTTCTCGTGAGAAGCTAAAAGCTTTCCACAAAGCTTTGGGCTTACTCCCCTTTGTGGACTCATCACGTCCTCAGGGCATGGCACTTCCCTTTGCTCATGTGCTAGCTCTTGTTCACCACATCACTCCAGGGTGGATTTGTTACCATTACATGTGGTAGTGATGTGTGTGAACACACTAGGACCGTCGGGGCATTTTTCCCCCGTACATTGTATATACGCCCATCACTCTAGGGCTATCTATCTTTCCATTGCACACTAAGTAATACACTCTCTATTGTGTGCCTTGAGCTTCCTTCGTCTTCTCCTAGCTGTGTGCATTTCTCTACAACCCTAATTACAACATAAGGAGTTAATCCTTTATAAAGGACACAACACTCCAACAGCCGAACATCCTGCCTATGCAAAGATCCTTAATGCCATGAGGAAAAGTTATTTTTGGCAAGGTATGAAAGGAGATATACTTTGCTACATCAAACAATGCATTTGCTATTAAAGGATTAAGGTTGAATGGGTAATGATGCCAGGGAAACCTTCAACCTCTTAACATTCCTCAAATGAAGTGGGAACTCAGTAGCATGGAGGCCTTCCTACCGTTCAAGGAGGTTACGACTCCATTATGGTGGTAGTGGACATGCTGACCAAGGTGTCTCATTTGATGCCTGTGAAAACAACTTACACTACATCAAACATAAGCTGTCTATTTGTCAAAGAAATCTTTAGGTTACACGAACTTCCAAATAGAATAGTCAGTGATAGAGATGCAAAATTTACTTCAAAATTTTGGAAATCTTTATTTGAAGCCTTAGGTACCCAGCTATGTTTTAGTTCAACCTATCACCCTCAGACTAACGGTCAGACAGAAAGAGTGAATCAAGTTATTGAAAACATCCTTAGAGCTTACTATAGTAGATGTTACCATATACATGTGGTAGTGATGTGTGTGAACACACTAGGACCACCGAGGCGTTTTTTCCCTCTTTAGGAGGTTTCTGCCCCCGAGCATTGTATATACGCCCATCACTCTAGGGCTATCTATCTTTCCATTGTACACTAAGTAACACACTCTCTATAGTGTGCCTTGGGCTTCCTTCATCTTCTCCAAGCTGTGTGCATTCCTTTCAACCCTAATCCCAACAATTGGTATCAGAGTAGGTTGCATCCTCTGGAGCTCGGTTGTCAGCAGCTCCACCACAAGCCTACTCACTTTCTCTGATTTTTGTGAGCTTTGGCGAGCGTTTGCAGGTCAACAAAATGTTTGAGAAAGCTCATAGAGCTAGGTCTTTAGGGTGCCTTACAGTCTTCTATGGTTTGTGCTATATAGGACGTGTTGTTCCCGCTCATTTCTCCTATTTTTGAGCAATTTTCACATCAGGTGTAGCATCTACCATGACTGACAACAACACAGATGTGTTCAAGATGTTTGTTGTTGAGGAAAGGTTGGATGGGGAAAATTACCCTATGTGGCTTATATGATGCAACATTTTCTTTTGTCAAAGGGCATCTAGAATATTATGCAGGGCATTGATGTACGTACTAGTTCTGAGGATGTAGGCGATGTTGAGGATATTGCAGGTCTTGCTAGAAGGATTGCTACTATTAGAGTTGTTTTCCCTATGGTAGAACAAGCTCGCTAGGATTTAAAGGATGCGCAGGCTCATGCATTGATTGTGTTTTCTATGAAGCGCACCATTGTTCCTCACATTTGTTCAACAAAATCTGCAAAACAAGCTTGGGACTTTTTGGCGGGTCTTTATGAAAGTCGCAATGAGGCTAAAATTGATTTGCTACATTAAGAGCTGGAGTCAAAGATTATGCATGAGGAAGATGATATGGAATATTTTCTTGCTGGTATCAAGGACATCAATGAGCAACTTATTTCTACAGGTGAAGTCATTTCAGACAGCTCCCTTGCCTTACGAGATTCTTACCAGACTTTTGTTAGTACTTGGAGACTTATGACCCAAGGAAATCTTGAAGTTGTCAAGTTTGATGCATTATGCACATTGTTGTTGCAAGAGTCACTTTCCAGAAAAAAGAAGGCTAGGCAGTGTGCAGTTGAACAGGTGTTAAGGATACACCTCGGTGGAGTAGGATTTTGTCCTTAAAAGTGACTATGTAATGAACCTTAATATGGGGTGTGTCTTTTGGGATCTGAAGTGTAGGGATGTTTATTTATGTCAAGAAGTGTTCGGAAATAGGTAGTTTTTCAGTTACGATGATGAAGAAGATATAATGGCGGATTCCTACAAGATTAAGAAAGTGACAAATGTTTGGTCAACATTGTTGTCTTTTCTCTCGTTCTGTATTCTCATTAATCTCTTATTCTAAATGCATAAAGGAAGCAGTGAGTCTTTCTAGAGTAAGTTTGCAAGTCGGTACTGAAGTTTGTAGCAATGGAAGAATTTTGTGAATGTCAGATTGTTTGTCAGAGTAGGATGATGTTGAAATGAGAGAGAGAAGGACAATAATACACTGGCGATCACGGTGTTGGTGACATGTGTTCATGGAAAAAGTTACTCTCTTCTGTGAGAAGGTGGAGTGCCAGGATGAAGTGGAATCAAAAAGGTATCGGCAGTGATTGTGGGTAGTTATTGTGACATTTGGGTTTTGAGGAGGTCAAGTGCCATTGGGTAATCAGTTCTAGATAGTTTACCCCTGCCATCACATTCTTATTTAACAAGGTTGGCTGCTAGGCAGCGGGAGTTGCAGCAATAGGAGGAACAACGTAAAGCGGGATAGGAGAATTGTGAAGACAGTGGTGTCCAAGTTGACAATTGGGAGAAAGCATTAGAGCCGAGTACGGAGGATTTAGAGGTCATTGAGCAGTATGGGGGAGTTTTCAATGAAGCTGAGGAGAATAGGACATTAGACCGAGGGTATGTTGGAGGTGAAGTGTTGCAGCAATTGTTTATGACAAGAAGAAGATTAGAATATGACCCTCTGGGCATTGGCAAAAATATGCCACGGAAACCATTAATATCGGGATCATCATGATCACCCTCAGCAGGGCAGTTATCTCCAAATACGAAAGGAATATGGCGGCAGCGGCTAGAGCAGATTTATGTGTCAAGTTGGGACCTTCTCAAGGAAATCCAAACAGGACCCTGATTGCCACGTAGCTCAATTTGAGACAAGATGGCAGGCCAGAGGATTTGACGGAGTATATGATGCAGTAGCAAAAATGCAACAATTTCAAGCGACATTGGAGGGGAAAGCCATGCACTGGTTGAGTAATTTCAATGTGGGACATTTTGTGGATTATGATGCATTGAGAAATGCATTTTTGAACAGATTTCGAAAGGAGAAGACACCAAATGATGTGCTTAATAAAGTGAATGGAATTAAGTAGAAGAAAATGTTTGTTGAGGATTATGCCCAGAGGTTTAATCAGTACATGAATAGGCTTACCTATGCAGAGAGGCCTACAGATGAAATGTTAGCCGTATATTATATGAATGGGTTGCGGAAAGAATTGCAGAATGCAGTTGCAGGTGTTGATGTTGAAGTAGGATTGGATAATTTGGTAGCAACTACCACAAGGGCAGAGAAGAGGTTTGGAGTTGTTAACCCAGGTTCTTCTAAAAAGAAGTCCAAAAAGAAGGAGAAAAAGGGTAAAAAGAAGAAGAGATCAATAGATGATAGTAGTGAGGATGAGTCAGATTCTGATTCATATTCGGATACGGATACAGACATAGATTCCGATTCCGATGTTAGTAGAAATTCAAACTCCGATGAGAGTTCAGATTCAGATTCTGCTTTAGAGAAGGAGGACAAGAAGAGGAAGGATAAGAAGAAGGCCAAAGGAAAGTCTAAGAGTAGTACAGTGGAAATGATGGTAGAGAAGAAATTAAAAGAGTTGGGTGTCAAGCCGGAGTCATCTACTAGGAAGCTCCATTGTGAAATTTGTGGAAAAGATGGTCATGTTACACCTAATTGTTGGTATAATCCAAATTTTCGAGGACCAATCCCAGAGAGGATTCAGTAGAAGATTCAACAAATTTTGGCACAAGCAAGTGGAGTCTTTCAGGATACAGGTGGACAACACAAGGTATTTAATAATATGGGATGGCAAAGAAATCAACAGCCATTCTCGGGGTGGAGACCGCCTTTTAATCAGAATCGACCATTTCGGGAAAATTTCAATCAAGGATTTCGACCAAGGTTTGGAGGATATCAGAATTTTAGGCCATGGGGAGGAAATTGGAATCCGCAGAAAAACTGGCAACAGCCACAGGGGTGGCAACAACCACAAAATTGGAATCCACAAGGGTGGAATCCGCAAATAGGGAATGTGCAGGTACCACAGTTGCCTGCACCACCCGCACAACATGCAGCAACAAAGGAAGAGGCTCAGAGCAATTTAGTTGGTGTTGAGGTTTTTCCAGATCACGAAGCGAATACGGTTTCAGTAGATTTTCCTTTTGAATGTATTCCTTCAAATGATATGTGGGAAGGTTTGGATAGTTTGGGAGTAACACGTTCAAAAGCACATCTTAAACCACCTGTGGATTGGGTGGAGCAAAGAGATGTAAGAGATGAAGTAGTTGGGGAAGTTCAAAAGTTGGGTCCTAATGAGACAATTTCTAAACAGATGCAAAAGCAGATGCAGAAAGTGGTCAATTCTGAATTACCATCAGCAGCATTGTTTGAAGAACTGCTAAATACTCCTATGCACTTTACATTGGATCAGTTACTTTCGTTGGTACCAATTTTTTGAGATAGGTTTTATTCTGCAACCAGGATGACAAAAGTCCTCATGACTTCAAAAGCATTAGAGAAATCAATTGGGAGTTATCAAATCAATCTAGATGATGTGGATTTCACTATACCAACTGTGCAGCTCGAGTTTGATGGCCGTGTGTTTCCAGAAGTTATGTTGGATGGTGGATCCGGGGTGAATATTCTATCGAAAACTAAATTTTAGAATATGACAAATGTGAAGTTGGAGCCTGCACCATTTCAAGTGCGGATGGCAGACCAGTGCAGAGTGCAGCCTATTGGAATGTTGAGATGTCAAACTCTTAAATTGCATGGATTGTCTTTTACTGCAAATTTTGTGGTGGTGAAGATGAAAGATGCTGGTAATGCTCATTCTATGTTGTTGGGTAGACCATGGTTTAAGTCAGCAAAGCTCAAACAGGATTGGAAAATATTGAGGTCATTTTGAAGAAGGGCAAAAAGTCAATGAGGATTCCGATGAGTTCCAAGAAGTCGTTGTTGACATCGATGAAACCAATGTTGGCTCAGACTATAAATTTAGCTGAGAAAGTTGAAGATGATGAGGAAGCATGTTTTATAGAGGCTAATCCTACAGTGGTTCTAGTGTTTGAAGTGGACGTTGTGAAGATTGTTGAGAAGCATGTGAAGTAGGGAGAGTTGAAGAAGTCAATTAATAAGTTTGAAGCAGCAGATGCAGATTTGAAGTCAGAAAAAAAGTCACAAATTGGTCTTAGTAGTGCAAAAAAGGATCACGATAATTTCAAAGGGGATATTGCACCAAAGGAGGCAATCCTCAGAGCAGAGTTTCTTTATGATAAATTGATGGAGAAGGTTTTCAGAGTCAAAGAGGATGAATTGCAAGATCTTGATTTGGGATCTCAAGGGAGTCCTAAAGTTGTCAAAATAAGTGTTCATTTGGATGATTCATTTAAGGAAGAATTGAAGCAGTTGTTGACGGAGTTTATTGATGTTTTTCCTTGGGATTATTTTGATTTGAAGGGCATGGATCCGGCTGTGTATAAGCACAAAATCAATTTGAGGGAGGATGCAGTTCCAGTGATTCAACAGAGATATAGAATGAACCCCAATTATGCTAAGCAGGTTAAAGAGGAGTTGGACAAGCTTCTCCAAGTGGGATTTATAGTTCCAATTGATCAAGCAGAATGGTTGTCACCTATAGTGGTGGTTCCCAAGAAGTCAGGGAAGATCCGTGTTGTGTGGATTCTAGGAAGTTGAATGCAGCAACCATTGTAGATCCATTCCCATTGCCATTTGTGGATTCAATCTTGGATGATGTAGCAGGACATGAGATGTACATTTTTCTTGATGGATTTTCAGGGTATAATCAGATTCGAATGGCAGATGAGGATGTAGCTAAGACAACATTTATTACTGAGTGGGGAGCTTTTGCATTCAAAGTGATGAGTTTTGGATTGAAGAATGGACCCCCTTCTTGCTCCAAATCAGCATTTAAAACATTTGAACCTTATTTGGCAAAGTACATGAGGATTTTTATGGATGATTTTTTGGTATTTGGTGAGAAGATTAACCATTTGGAATATTTGAGGAAATGTTTGGAAAGGTGCCATTTGTTTCGGATGTCTTTGAATCCATATAAGTGTGCAATTGCAGTCCAAAGAGGGAAATTGTTAGGGAATATTATCTCTAAAGAGGGGATTTTCATGGATTCATACCAGATCAGTGAAATTCAGAAGGCAGTAGCACCTGTTAATGTGAGATTTCTAGGTTCATGGGACATATTAAGTGGCATAATTGGAATTTGAGGTATTTGGAAAATGTCAGTGCACCTTTGACTCATTTGACAAAGAAGGATGTTGATTTTATATGGGGAGATGCTCAGGAAAAGGCTTTTCAGTGTTTGAAAAAGATGCTAGTGGTATCACCTATTATTCAACCTCCAGATTGGCAGTTGTCTTTCCATGTGTTTTTTGATGCATCGGATATTGCAGTCAGAGCGGTGCTGATGTAGGAGAAGATCAACCAATGGTTCAGACCAGTATATTATGCAAGTAGGATGTTGAAACCGGTTGAGAAGAACTATACTGTTACGGAGCGTGAGGCTTTAGGGATGCAGTTTTATTTGGAGAAATTTCGACATTACTTGTTGGGGAATAAAGTGGTCTTCCATGTGGACCATCAAGCACTTATCTTCTTAGTTAAGAAGCCGAACTTGGAGGGTAGACTTGGCCGATGGATGCTTTTGTTGCAGGAGTTTGATTATACAGTGTTGCATACACCAGGAAATTAGCATGCAGTGGCGGATTATCTTAGCAGATTGGAGCATTTTGAGGAGACACCAGGAGTGTCAGATCAGTTGTTGCCAGATGTGGATTTGTTTTCTATACAGGGGCAACATTTTGACAATTGGTATGACCAAATGTTACAGTTTTTGATAGATAGAGTGTTTCCTTCTAATATGTCATCCGATCAAAGGAAGAAGTTTGCATTGAAGAGTAGGCCATTTTTTAATATTGCTAGAGCATTGTATAGAAAGGGAGCAGATCAGATCATCAGGAGATGTGTGCCTGATGAGGAGCAGAAAGCGGTTTTACAGGAAGCCCATTATGGGACAGTAGGAGGGCATTTTTCTGGAGAAATAATAGGGAGAAAGATCATGCAAGTTGGCATGTGGTGGCCATTGTTGATCAAGGATGCACATCAGTTTGCAAGGGGATGTTTGGAATGTCAAAAGATTGGACAACCTACTTCCATGGATAGGATGCAGGATCACCCAGTTTTACCACTCGAACCATTTCAAAAGTGGGGATTAGATTTTGTTGGGCCAATATCACCGAAAGCTAGCAGAATAGAAGCAAGATACATTTTGGTTGCAACTGACTATGCTATCAAATGGGTGGAAGCAGTATCTTTGAGGGATAATAAAGCAGCAAGTGTTGCTAGATTTTTGTATACAAATATTATGACGAGATTTGGATGTCCCATTGAGTTGGTGTCAAATCAGGGTGTGCATTTTTTGAACTGAGTAATTGCAGAGTTGACAGCTACACATATGATTTTGCACAAGAAGTCAACCCCATATCATCCACATGAAAATGGTCAAGCTGAGAGTACAAACAGGGTGCTAGTGAGAATTCTAGAAAATATTGTCTCAGAAAATAGACAGGACTGGGATGACAAATCGATTCATCTTTATGGTTGTTTCGTACAGCAGATAAGGTTGCCACAGGGATGACACCTTTCAAATTGGTTTATGGGATTGAGGCTGTTGTTCCCATGGAGTATGTGATTCCAAGTTTGAGATTGGCAGTTCAACATAGGCTGAGTCCTGAGGCTATTGTTCCCATGGAGTATGTGATTCCAAGTTTGAGATTGGTAGTTCAACATAGGCTGAGTCCTGAGGATTTTGTGTTGCATAGACAGAGGGAATTGTTGAAGTTGGAAAAGGATCGGATTCATAGTGCATATGCAGCGGATATTGGACAAAAGAGACGACAAGCTTGGATGGCAAGGCAGGTTAAGTTCAAAAATTTTCAAAAGGGTGATTGGGTGATGTTGTACAATTCCAAGTTGGGACCACACCCAAGAAAACTGAAGTTAAGATACTTTGGGCCTTATCAAATTGTAGAAGAAAAAGGCCAAGGAACATTCAAATTGAGGGATGTTTTTGGTACCCCTGTTGTGAAACCAGTTTTAGGATGAAGAAATTTTATGGCAAGGTTCCTAAGATTCCAAGATGGATGGTAAACAAGGCTGAGGAAATTGGAGTGAAATGGGTACATAGACCGCCATACACTGTCCAGTAGTGGGTTCATGTTGCAGAATGTGGTCGGCTTTTGTTTTGAGAAAAGTGCGGTATTGGAGAAAATCCGTAGCGGAATTTCCTTGGATGGCATTGTCCAGGGGTTATGTCATCGAGGAGGTCACCAGTTTACGATGCGGAATGTTCTTCAGAGAGATTCCCTTGAAGTGAGTGGTCCAATCAACACATGTGTGTGGGGAATTAACATGCACTTTCAGAATAAGGACCATCATGGGGTGGTCAGCACCCGATTTGAGGTGAAAGGCCACACTCATTTTGCATGCATGTATCCCGCTTTCATCGTCAAAAGGAGCTTTACCACTGTGCATGCGTCTCCTATCGCCTGCGATGCTATGTCTTTTGAAAGCTTCAGAAAATCTGCAGCGCTTAAACAGCAGGAGCTAGGTGAGGAAGAGATGACGCAAACCCTATCAATGAAGATGGCCATGGAGGAGCTGTTACGCCCCCTCAGAGAAATTATTCAGAGCGTGGAGGACATTGAGGGGGCAGAATCCGGTGGAGATGATGCTATGGAGGAGATGGAGGTCGACGAGATGTTTGACGTTCATGATCCTGATATGGAGGTATGTCTGCACCGGCTTGGCCTTTATGAGTATGCATGCTTACCATGGGCTCTTTGGGAGAAGAATGAGTTTGTAGAGTCACAACTTTTCCACCTTAGGGAAAATGCTGGCTCTATCATGGAGGGAAAGGATATTTCCCCAAAGTTGGTGGCCGAGGTTTTCAAGGTTGCTCACAATCTTTTGTACAAAAAGGCAAAGAAAGTGACAGATGCAGTGATGAGGTCCGACTTTGGGTAGCCAGAAGGCAGTAGGGCTTATTATATGGTGCGCAATTGTGGAAAATTCCGCAGTACTCACTTATTTTGGTATTTGAATAGGGTTTGTTTGCTGGCAAAAACCGCCTATATGTCCAAAGAGGCATTTGCTCCAATTCATCATGCAGAGCGAGGGCAGAAGGTGGATTGGGCATCCTTCGTTTTTGACAAGCTGTAGCTTTTAGAACCAAGGGATAAAAGGAGGTCACCGTCTATTTCCAAGGTAGCTCCTTACTTGCAGGCCATTTTCTCCTATGTGCTGCAGGTACCTCTCACACCCACATCACCGATCTTTGTTAAGAGTCCAGATGTGCAGAGTTTGGGTGAAGCAAAGTGTTGGAAGTTGGATTGGAATATGCCTAGTGGGGACAGACCTAAATCTGCATTGTGCGAAGGAAGTAAGCTAGCAGTTTCACGAAGTGGAGGATAAGATTTCACATCTTGTTGCAGATAACAATTTCTTGATGAATAGGTTAACTCCATTGGTGGATTTGGAGAGGGCCACTTTGGATGGCCAGGGTGTCACAGGGGTTTTGATTTCTGATGTAGATGTGGATGTTTTGAAGAAAGAGGTGTTTGATTACACCAAGGAATTGTGGCACCAAGCAGCAGGGCTTTTTCAAGAACACATGGCGAAGCCGATTGATAGGTACAATTCGTGGTTTGAAGATGTTGAAGAGCATAGGTCTGTGAGGAGAATGTTGCACTGCGTGAGCGGAATGCTGAGTTGGAAATGAAATTGGAATCAATCCGCAAGCAGCTGATGGAGCATCAGACTAGTATTCAAAAGGGACCACAAGCTGCAAATGTGCAGGAACAACATGAGAGTAGCATGGAGACAGTAGTAGAAGGTTCACTTCTTGTGGTTGAGGTGGATGTAGAACCACTGGAAGTATAGTTACCTGTGGTAGAGGATGCAATTGTTGAAGTGGAGAAAAATCAGGGAGGACTGGATGCAGAAAATCAAAGTGGTTGAACATGGATCAAGGGATGATGGGTCCGAGGTCAGCCTATGGCTCAAGCCACCAGGCTGTGCCAAGTGTTAAGGCTACACCTCGGTGGAGTAGGATTTTGACTTTAAAAATGACTATGTAATGAACCTTAATATGGGGTGTGTCTTTTGGGATCTTAAGTGTAGGGATGTTTATTTATGTCAAGAAGTGTTCAGAAATAGGAAATTTTTTAGTTATGATGATGAAGAAGATGTAATGGCGGATTCCTGTAGGATTAAGAAAGTGACAAATGTTTGCTCAACATTGTTGTCTTTTCTCTTGTTCTGTATTCTCATCAATGTCTTATTCTAAATGCATAAAGGAAGCAGTGAGTCTTTCCAGAGTATGTTTGCAAGTCGGTACTGAAGTTGGTAGGAATGGTGGAATTTTTTGAATTTTGAGATTGTTTGTCAGATTGTTTTTCAAAGTAGGATGATGTTGAAATGAGAGAGAGAAGGACAATAATACAACAAGATATTATTACTTCTCAAAGAAAGGGTGGTAACAGCAATGCAACCACTTCTTATGGTTCTGCTGCGAGTGGCAAAAATTTTGTTTCTAATTCTTTTGCTAGGAGCAATTCATCTGAAAATTTTGTTGATAAGGACAAAAAGAAGATGTGTTTCCATTATTGTAGAGCTAATGATCATTTGATCAAGCAGTGTCCCAAGTTGAAGGCCAAAGAGGCTAAGAAGAAAGAGGGTGGTTCCACTACAAATGCTGGTTCCACTACAAATGCATGCATTGTTGAGTCTTCTGTAAAAGGAGACTATGATGCTAATGTTGATGCAGAATGGGCTTTTAGTGAAGAGTGCACTTACAATCCTATTGTCCATGATGCATGCTTGTCAGTTGCTGTAGATTCACATGTGTGGTATATCGATAGTGGTGCTACAAAGCACATTACCTCACATCGTGAATTGTTCACCTATCTTGAGTTTGTCCCTCATGGGAATTCAGTCACTTGTGCCAACAATGCCTCTTATCCGATTTAGGGGGTTGAAAAGATTGTGATTACTCCTGTGAATGTCTCTTATCCGATTCAGGGGGTTGGAAAGATTGTGCTTACCTCACATCGTGAATTGTTCACCTCTCTTGAGTTTGTCCCTTGTTGATGCACTTTATGTACCTGGGATCAAATATGAGACAAGGGGAACTAGAACCTTGGAGTCCACCTCCCAACCACCCACTATATAGCATGTATCCTAGCCCTTGCCCTAGTTGTACTCCCTTTCCATACTGCCTAGCCCGGCCTTGCCCTTGTCTAGTCCGGCCTTGCCCTTGTCCTGACATTACTCCCCCCCTTAAAGAATAGTTTTTGTCCTCAAAAACAAAAGTGGGAAACTTTTTCTTAAGAACAGTAATGTTTTCCCAAGTGGCACCTTCCTCAAGTCGATCTTTCCACTTGATTAAGGCTTGCTGACGTACATGATGACGTGTACGTAAATCATGATAGTCGAGAATGCATTCAGGTTGATGCGGTAAGGTAGGAGATTCAACAAAATCAACCAAAATCTGCTGGTCAATGACATTGTCATCCCCATGTAACCGCTTACGTAAATGGCTTACATGAAACACCGGATGAATATGAGAATTTGTAGGTAGCAATAATTTGTAGGCACGATCACCTAGTCACTTGAGTATTTTGAAAGGCCCACAATATTGTGGAGATAGTTTAGGTATTGGCCTAGTTTTCAGGCTTTCTGAATGTTCTGGCACACGTAAAAATACTTCCTCCCCTTCCTCAAAGGTAACTCGCCGATGTTTCTCATTAGCGTATTTCTTATACCGCGACCCTGCACTTGTCGGACATTTTGACGAGTGAGTTTCAGCATATCCATGTGGTCTTGGAGAAAATCCTTAACCTGTTGGATCTTTTTGGTTGCCAACCCCACCGTAGCCGGTGACCTAGGTTGAAAACCATACATGAGCATGAAAGGACTAAATCGAGTTGTGACATGCTTAGCACTGTTCTAGGCAAACTCGAGAATAGGTAAATATTCTTCCCAGTCTGACTGTTTCTTGCTGATGTATGCTCTTAGAATATCCTCTAACACTTGGTTAACTCGTTCAGTTTGACCATCTATTTCTGGATGATCGGCTGTACTGAGGTTAGGTGTGTACCCAATCGTTTGAACACAGCTCTCCAAAACTGACTATTAAACTTGGGATCACGATCACTAACAATGTTACTTGGCAAAGCATACAACTTGTATAGATTTTCCACAAATAACTTGGCTAGTTCTGGAGTCGTAATCGTTGATTTGGTTGGAATAAACTTACATAGTTTAGTCATCCGGTCTATGACCACCCATACCGAGTCATGACCTCGTACAGTGGTTGGTAAACCTACAATAAAATCCATAGAGATACTTTCCCATTTACCATTGGGAATCTCCAAAGGATGTAAGAGTCCTCCTGCTTTCAGGCGCTCTGCTTTGTTAACTTGACCTTTTTGGCAATGCAAGACATAAGCTTGAACAAAGCCATGTAAACCTGGCCAGTAAAGCTGTTGTCGTACGAGAGCGTAAGTCTTTCTAGTACCCGGGTGCCCTGCACTTGGACTATCATGACATTCATAAATAATTTGGCACCAAATTTCTGTGTCCATCGGTACACAAACTCTCCCCTTATGGAGTAGGTACCCGTTTTCGATGGTGAAATGCTTCCATCGATGTAGTTCATCACACGATAGACGAGAAATTTGTATGGAGGCTAGCATTACACTACCTTCATTGGAGTGAGAAGGATCCCTCATTTGTACATGGATCCACACTTTGGAATATGCTTCATCATGCTCATATTTGCCCTTTAGAGAATCCAAAAATTCACTGCGAAGTTCCGTGAACAAGAGAGAATTGATCTCCGGCATACGACTTAGAGCATCAGGCACCACATTGTATCCTCCTTTATGATACCGGAGCTTGGAATTATATTCCTGAAGAATCTCGGCCCACCTGGCTTTCCAACCCTTCAAATCCGTTTGTTGTGTAAACCATTTGATGCTTTCATGGTCAAACACAATCTCAAACTAAGCACCATACAAATAATTCCGCCATGTTTTTTAGGCAGACACTATTGCATAGAGTTCGCACTCATAAGCAGAGTATTTTTGTTGTGCTGCATCAAGCTTCTTGCTTTCAAATGAAATTGGCCGTCCGTCTTGTAACAGGACTACTCCAATAGCACGGTTACTGGCATCCATTTCCAAAACAAATGGTTTCAAAGGATCTATAATAGCTAGTATGGAAGCTGTAGCTAATGCATCCTTGAGTGTATCAAAATTGTGTTGTTGAGTGGGTCCCCATCAAAAAGCTTTGCCTTTGCCTTTCAGTTGGTCTATCATGGGAACAACAATATTAGCATAGTTTAACGAACCTTCGAGAGAAACCTGCAAATCCTAAAAAAATCTTTAATTCCTCTAGATTTTTAGGAGAAGGCCATTGCCGGATTGTGTCCACTTTGGATTGATCCATATATAGCCCATTAGGGAAATAATATGCCCAAGATAGTGAATTTCTTCTTTCAAAAAATCACACTGAGATTCCTTGGCATATAATTTATTTGTTTGTAACAATTTGAACACCTGCCTCAGATGTTGTAAGTGTTCTTCTTCAGAAGCACTATAGACTAGAATGTCATCGAGAAAAATGATAACAAATTTGCCCAAATACGGCTTCAAGACACTATCCATAAGTGTCATGAATGTTGCGGACGCATTGGTTAACCCAAAGGGCATAACCAAAAACTTGTAGTGTCCAAACCTTGTTCGGAATGCACTTTTGGGTATATCAGCAAGTCGAATACGGACTTGTTAATAACTTGACCGCAAGTCTAATTTCGTGAAAATACAAGCATGAGTGAGTTTGTCAAACAACTCATCCACGCATGGCAATGGGTACTTGTTCTTAACAGTAACCACATTTAAGCCACGATAGTCTACGCACATGCGCATACTGCTGTCTTTTTTATTCACTAATAGGATAGGAGAAGCCCATGGTGAAGAACTGGGTTGGATAAACCCTCTGCTAAGGTAGTCAGCAAGCTGACGTTCCACCTCAGCAGCTTCAGAGTAACTCATACGGTAAGGCAGTTTACTGACAGGTTTACCTTAACGATAACCACATTTAAGCCACGGTAGTCTACGCACATGCGCATACTACCATCTTTTTTCTTCACTAAAGGTTAGGAGAAGCCCATGGTGAAGAACTGGGTTGGATAAACCCTCTCCTAAGGTAGTCAACAAGATGACGTTCCACCTCAGTAGATTCAGAGTAACTCATACGGTAAGGTGGTTTACTGATAGGTTTACTGCCTACAAATCGATGCTATGTTGCATCGATCGTGTCGGCGGTAATCCTGGTGGCAAATCATTAGGAAAAAAATCATGGAATTCCTTTAATAAATTTTGTAACTCACTAGCAAATTTTGCTTGTTTGGAAGTAGCCATTGGTGGAAGAGATGAGAGAGAAGCATGCGGCGTTGAGGAATGTTCAATAGATTCAATGTTAGAGAGAAAATAAAATAATGAGTAACACAATAAAACTTGATCTATTTCATTATCAAAAATGAGCTGCATAAGCTCAGCTGTACATATCAATGGTGAAGAAGATACATCCTTCTCTCCTAACAACAACACATGTGCGCCATGGGATTCGAACATCAATCTGTTGTGCTCATAGCTACACTTCAGTGATGGTCCTAGGCTATGCAACCATTCCCTACCAAGGACCATGTCTGCCCTCTCCATGTTCATAACCTAAAAATCCAAGGATGTGGAGTAGCCTTGTACTTCCAACGGAACAACTCGAACTTGAGTATCCCAGATTTCGGTATCATGTCCACTCATCATTGCTACCTTGTAGCGATGGGTACTCGGAGTTTGAGGCAATTTGAGTTTTTTTCACCAATCCGTAATTGATAAAATTATGAGTAGCATTGTCATCTACCAAGATGCACACCTTGTGCCCTTGTAGAGATCCGTGCATACGTACTAACTCATGTGGTCTGAAGGTCTGTTGCCACATGGAAGCTGCGAGACAGCATTCATGCACCACCTCGGTGTGTGTTACTTCCATTGTAGAGAATCGTGAGGAAGACTCAAGAGGGAGCAGTTGCACCATGTGCACTGCTTTCTCCTTGCCATGAGCAGCAGATTTCCCCTTGGGACAATCCTTTTTGCCATGACCGCTTCCTAAACATTGAAAACATAATTTCTCTTTCTTAGATTTATCAAAGTCCTCAGGTGAGAGAGGACCTCTGGACCCCTTGGGTTTTTTAGATGCTTTTGAATTGGCTACTATAAATTTCCTTTTAATGTGCCCATACTATATGCACGTATTACCATGTGTACTAGCATGCACATGATTATGATGTGATTTCTTTTCATCTGGATCATCGTGAATATGTGCTTTCACTTGGCTTCCTCAAGTGTTTTAGGGTCTTCACTCTTGAGGTGCTTCTTAAGCTCTAGTGTCAGACCACGTATAAACCCATGTACTTGTTGAAAGGTATGTAGGCCTTCCAACTTGAGGATAACATCCCGATAGTGAGACATATATTCAAGTAATGATGGATATTCGCGCATGGAAAACGTGTTCCAAGCCGTCGAATTCCGATATGCCTCATTTGTAGGCAAGAATTCTTTGAGAAACATAGTTTCAAAAGCTTCCCAACTCTATGGTATGATATTCTTCTCCTTGAGAGACATCCACCATTTGTAGGCTTGCCTTCCAGAGTTAAACTTGTTTACAGTGCTCTGACTACGTCCGGAGTAGGCCGTAAGGCGTGAATTCCATCCCACTTGCTCAGAAAGATATTCACTGCATCCTTATTGTGGTCTCGGTCTTCTCCCTTAAAAGTCGGTGGTTTGGTGTTTTTCAACAACTCATACACCTATTTTGCAGTGAGAGTGTACAAAGCATCAGCAAATGGATCTTGTCCATGATCAGAAGGGCCTTGCCCCTGTGTAGCAACGTGCTCATGCATGTGCATGTCAGCAGGACCCTTGGACTGTTGTTGCATTAATTGGATCACTAACGTGGATAATTTATTGATGTTTTCATTTAAAGATATAAAATTTCCTTCCATGACTGATATGCGTGTCTGAAGTGCACAAAAATTCTTGAATATCAAGTAGTTCATAAGTGTCATCACCTGTCGTAGCATCGCGGGCACTCTCCCTGAGAGAATCCAGCCGCGAGCCATCATGGGCAGGATCAAGCGTATTTTGCTCGAAATCAAAAGTCATATTGATATTTGAATCCATGGTGACACAGTGCAATGAAAGGAATAGCAAGAAAAATACCTGATGTTGACAAGATATTCTGTAAATGTAGGATGTACCGCAATCGATAAATATTGATAAAGAATCCCATTGATACCGATAATTAGCCTTGCTAATTTCTTTCATGCTCCAATTTCCAGTGAGGATGTAATCTTGCGTAGGGTTCCAAGAAAACAATCCGTTAGTGTAAGTGTGGTTTCCTTGAGCACCCGTACTGCACTGGTCTTTGTATTTTTGAGAACTTGAAGACGACTCGAATGAATTTACAAAAACATTATATGTAGTATACGTAGCAGAACTAACAACTTTTGTTTGGTATTTCCCGGACTTGCCCTTGAGCCACAAACTGCCTTGGTCCTGTCGGTATGCGGAGCTTCGCCCGAAGCTTCGCAAGAGGAAGGGGGGTACCCTGCTGTGGGTACTGACCTTTGGTTGTGAAAAAAATTAGGGTAGCCACTAACCCAAAGGGTTGGGCACCCACTGGGTATGAAAAAAAATCATAACACAGTAGATGGTGGGCTCGCAGGCAGCACGAGGTGCAAGCAAAGCTCACCTTGCCTTGGGGGTTGGTCAAAACCACGCACCACAAGCATGTGAAAAGCTTAGAAGGCTCGCGCGATGCTGCCAAGCCCAAGAGGGGGAAATTTGGGTAGGTCCAGTTTTGGCCCTTCTCCTCGCTAGCGGTGTTGCCCACCCAGTTCGTCTTCGTTGTCCTCCTCACGGGAGATGAGTTCCACGGTTCTCTTGACCACGGCATGCAGCTCATGCAAAGATTTTTGTGGCTCTAAAGCACCACGCCTGTCCTTTCCCAAAAATAGGAACTTGGCTCTTGACACCAATGTGAGACAATGGGAGCTAGAACCTTGGAGTCTGCCTCCCAACCACCCACTATATAGCATGGATCCTAGCCCTTTGCCCTGTTGGACTCCCTTTCCACACTGCCTAGCTAGGCATGGCCCTTGTCTAGTCTGGACTTGCCGTTGTCCTGACATCAAGAAGAATCTTTTGTCTGTATCCACACTTTCTAGACTTGGACTTGTTGTCAAATTTGTGGATGACAGATGTACATCTCATGATCTAATTTTTGGTATGAAATTTTTGCATCTGGCCTTTTGTGCCGTGGGCTATATAAGATCACTTTGTATGACAAGTGTGGACAAAATTTTGAAACTGCACTCGTAGATTCAAGGGCTATTTCAGATGCAAAACATTGGCATGCACATTTTGGGCATCTGAATTTTACCAATTTGCTGCGTTTGTAGAAATCTGATATGGTTGCTTCTTTTCAACCTCTTGAAGCACCTATCAAACATGTTTGTGAAGGCTATATTCTGGGTAAAATGCAGCGTTCTAAGTTCCCAAAGGATGGTTCAGTTAAGGCCACATGTAGGTTGCAGCTTGTGCATAGTGATGTTCGTGGGCCCATGCAAACTCAATTACCTATACTTCATTGATGATTACTCTAGGCATGCATGGGTATTTTTGCTTAAAGCGAAGTCCAAAGTTTTTATGTGCTTCAAACAATTTCTGGCTATGGCTGTAAATGTATCAAAATGTACTATGGGCACCCCTCGTTCCAATCGAGGGGGGGAGTATATGTCTCATGAATTTAATGCATTTTTGTCTAGTTGTGGGATAAAACAGCAATGTACAGTTCTGTATACGCCTCAACAAAATAGTGTTGCTGAGAGGAAAAACTGGTCTCTTACGAAAATGGCAAGTTTCACGGGATGTAGTGTTTGTGGAAGATTCTATTCAACCCTTTCTATCATGTACTAGAGCCAGTAATGTAAGCTCACAGGATGTTTATGACACTTTGTGGCGTCTTTTCAATGGTGGAAGCTTGAATGTAAATTCCAAGGAGGAAAATGTACAGCCTATGGGTGTTTCTGAAAATGTTATAGATCAACCTATTACTGATGTAGAAGTACATGATGTACCTGATGAGGAAAGGGTTGAAAATGAGTAGGCTAGAGGTATGCCAAAATGGCTGGTGCTCACTTTGTGTGACAGTAAATTGGATGAACCTTTGTCTACTCGTACTCGTGCAAGCTCTTTCCATGCATCTTATGCATCAGATTGTTATGCTTTGGCTGTGTCTAGCTTACATGATGTTGAGGAACCTCTGTCTTTTGATGAAGCACAAAATTCAGAAAATTGGATGGCTGCCATGCAATCAAAATATGATGCACTTATAGAAAATGACACTTGGACTTTATGTGACTTTCCTTCTGGGAAAAAGGCCATTGGTACAAAGTGGGTTTACAAGTTGAAATTCAAGCCGGATGGTGAGATCAATCTCCACAAGGCTGGACTTGTTGCAAAGGGTTATGTGTAGCAAAAAGGCATAAATTATGAAGAGACTTTTGCTCCCACTTGTCGTATGACTACTGTGCATTTTCTATGTGCATTGGCAGCTCATTTTGGCTGGGATGTACATCAATCATACATTGTTACTAGCTTCTTGAATGGTGACATATTTGAGGAAGTTTATGTAACGCAGCCTCGCGGTTTTGTCAAGAAAGGACAAGAGGACAAAGTGTGAAAATGTAACAAGGCTTTGCATGGGTTGAAGCAATCTCCTCGTGCTTGGTATGAGAAAGATGAAACTCATTTGGTTAAACAAGGCTCTCATAACAGTCGAATAGAAAGCACATTGTATGTAAAGTGTGAGGGTGATGTACTTCTCATTGTGGTTCTTTATGTAGATGATTTGCTGGACCAAATGAGAGAAATATTGTTGAATTTAAGACTAATTTGAATGCTACTTTCAAGATGAAAGATTTGGGTCTGTTGTATCACGACTTGGGCATACAATTTAAGTAGTGTGATGGTGGTATTGCCTTGTGTCAGAAAAGTTACATAGAGACACTGCTATGTAAGTTTGGACTTGAGGATTTCAAACCTATTGCCACTCCCATGGAAACAAGTTTGAAATTGATTCTACATGATGCTGTTGATCGTGCAAATGTTACTCTTTACCAAAATGCTGTTGGATGAATCATTTATGTATGCAACACGAGGCCAGATATTCAGTTTGCAGTCTCACAGGTCAGCAGATTTATGCATAGCCCAAGGTCTAAGCATTGGCAGGATGTCAAGAGGAGTTTTTGCTACCTTAGTGGCACTTTACATCTTGGCTTGTTTTATCCCAAGGGGGGGTCATTGCCGCCAAACTTACATGCTTTTTTGAACTCAGAATGGGTTGGTTGTTTTGACACGCGAGTGTCCACAAGTGGTTTTTGTTTCATGCTTGGCATTTCACGTATATCATGGTTGAGCAAGAAGCAACCTACTGTGGCCACTTTGAGTTGTGAGGCTGAGTACAGGGCAGTCTTCACAGCTACGGCTGAGTGTGTATGGCTCAAATGCCTTCTGGCTGATTTGGGTGTTGGGTAGGATACTACCAACACTATCTACACTGACAGTCAGAGCGCACCTGGCAGTTGCAAGGAACCTAGTTTTTCATGCTCGCACAAAGCACATTGAGGTGCATTACCACTATGTTAGGGAGAGGCTCTCAGTAGGAGAGATCAGCTTGGCTTATGTGCCAACACAGGACAACCTTGCAGATCTTTTCACAAAGGCATTGTCTCGTGAGAATTTTTAGCAAAGCTTTGGGCTTACTCCCCTTTGTGGAATGATCATGTCCTCAGGGCATGGCACTTCCCTTTACTTATGTGCCATCTCTTGTTCACCGCATCATTCCCAGGGGGTTTTGTTACCATATACATGTGGTAGTGATGTGTGTGAACACACTAGGACCGCCGGGGCATTTTTTCCCTCTTTAGGAGGTTTTTTTCCCCGAGCATTGTATATACGCCCATCACTCTAGGGCTATCTTTATTTCCATTTCACACTAAGTAATACACTCTCTATAGTGTGCCTTGAGCTTCCTTCATCTTGTTCAAGTTGTGTGAGTTTCCTTGCAACCCTAATTCCAACAGTAGAGAACCCCGGAAACGGTTACAATTTCTTACTTTGGTGGAATCTGCCTATAATTCCTCATTCCATAAAAGCATTGGGATGTCACCTTTTAATGCACTTTATGGGCATGAATGTATATCACCCCTAAACTTTTCTGACCCCCCTACAAGAGTAGAAGCTTCAAAACAAATACTGGAAGAGATGGACGCCCAAAATAAGGCCATACGATAGGACAGTCAAGCAGCTAAGGACCACCAAAAACATTATGCTGATAAAAAATGGTCTGACCGGTTTTTCAAACAAGGGGATAAAGTATTCCTTCGGGTCCAGCCAAACAGAAGCAATCTATCCTTGGGAAATTTCAAAAAACTTAGCCCCAAATATTGTGGACCTTACAAAGTGATAAAAGTAATCAGTGATCAAGCTTACAAACTAAAGTTACTTGAATACCTCAAGGTCCATAATGTATTCCATATCAATCTTCTAAAACCTTATATTTCAAACCCCAATCACACTTTAGACGACGAACAAATTGTGATGCAGAAGGAAGGAATTCTTGAACTCCAACCAGATTGTATTCTCGATACTAGGGAAAGAAGTCTGTGGAACAGAGTAATCAGAGAGCATCGAGTAAATGAAAGGACTACACCACTGAAGACGCCACATGGGAGGATGAAGTATCACTTCTCAAAGATTTTCCCAAATTCAGTTGAGATGATGACATCTCAATTCCTTAAGTTGGGGTGATTGTAAGGTTTCCAGTTTCTGAAACCTTAAAAATTGTACAAAGCATAATCAATTTATTTTGTTGTTAAGGAAACAATGTAGAATTATCCAACCATGGCAAAGATTGGTATTTTTGAAACCATAATCATGACTTACTATGGATAGAAATTTTTAGAACCAAATTTCGATAAAAATTGGCATAGTTATGGGCCCTAGAAGTTTACATTGTGAATTAAGTTAATTAAATAAAATTGTAAGGTTTTAGTAATCATTACTGCAAAAGACTTTTATCCTAAAGTTCCTGGATATTTATAGATAATTGCAGATATTTCCAAAATTAATCATCAAAAGTAAAAGAAAAGCAGAAAATCGATTTTGTGGATCTAGGGGATTGTGTGGGACAATGATGAACTAGACTAGGCTAGATTTAGTAGTAGGTGGCTCTTGGGGAAGGCTAAAGGCTAACTTGAGGTGCAAGAAACTACCAAAATCAGCCCAAGAGCCCTAAAAACCTATAAATAGGCTCCCCTCCTCACAAAAAAATTCAGACTCGGAGTCTTGGCCATTTCTCACTCACCTAGAGAGAACTCTACTCAAAAATCACTAGAGAGCAAACACTTGATTAATCCATGGTAATTAGTTTAACCCTTTTTACTTAGCAAAATTATACAAATTTACTTATATTTTTTGAATTAGTCCAATTAATTAAGAAGATTAAACTTACTTACATTCTAAATTACTCTCCTAATTCTTAATTCTCTGCTGATTATCTAAATTAATCTTAGGGACATTAATCTAATTCATTAGGAAGCTATATTAGGGCTGAAATTAATCATTTTAGCAATAAATTAATGGTAATTATACTAATTAAACTTAGAATTGTATAGAATAATTATGAGAGCTGTATTAAACTATCAAGATGCTAGAAAAATTATCTTAATTTTTTGATTAATTTTTGAAATTAATTAAGTAAAATTTAACTTTTTTTAATCAAAAATATGATGGGAAATCTATTTAATTACCTCAAAAATTTAGTATTTAATTAAGCTAAATTAGCCATAAATTAAAGGGGGAAATTGGAAAAACATGATAGATCGTTATGTGCTTTTTATCAAAGTTAGTTTACATGTTAAAAAGGCCGTGATAATTATCTTGGGGTTAGAAAAATAAAATAGCTTTTTATCTAAGTCAAATTAGATATTTTAGCCATAAATTAAAGACGGAAATTAGAAAAAAATATTAGATAATTATGTATTATTTTTCAAAGTTAGTTTACATGTTAATGAAGCCGTGATAACTAGGTTAGGCACAAAAAGTTAGTTTAGCTAAGTATCTTAGTAAAAAAATCTTGCTTTTGAGGGTAAATTAGCGGGGGAAATTAATAAATTAGACTAGATAGCTTTGAGACAATTTTTAGAGCTAGAATAGATCCTTAGGAAGCCATGATAATTAGATTAACCACATAAAATTAGTTTAGCTAATTATTTTAGTCAAAAAAATCCCTATTTTTGAGGGTAAGTTAAAGGGGGAAATAAGTAAATTAAATTAGATAACTTTGAGATGATTTTTTAGAGTTAGAATACATCCTTAAAAAGCCATGATAATTAGCTTAACCACAAAAAAATTAGTCTAGCTAATTATCTTACTCAAAAAACCCTATTTGTGAGGATAAATTAAAAGAGGAAATTAAAAAATTAAATTAGATAGCTTTGAGGTAAATTTTAGAGTTAGAATACATCCTTAGGAAGTTGTGTTAATTAGTTTAACCACAAAAAATTAGTCTAGCTAGTTAGTAGTCAAAAAACCCGGTTTTTGACAGTAAATCAAAGGGGGAAATTTGTTATGTTACTTAGATAATTATATAATAATTATTAGAGGTAGGAATTACTATTAAGTACTTAAGATAAACAAGTCATTCCTAGATAATTAGTTTAGCTAATTATCTTAGCTAAATTTGTCTAATTTTGTCTATAAATTAAGAAGGGAAATTAGCAAAGTAGATTATATAATTACACAATAATCACGAGAGATAGGAAACAACTTTAGGAAGCTAGGATAATTATCTAATCCCCAAATATTTTGTCCGATAAGGAAGATAAAAATAGTTTGTCCTTTGTCCGATAAGGAAGATATAACGTACAAAAGGACTAGGGCATCCCATGACCATGAGACTGGGCCTAGTCGTAGGCCTACGGAAGAGAGTCTGCAAGCGCCAGTGTAGCAATAGATGGCTGAGCAATCTCAAATGGATTTCCATTTATTCACTTAAGTCATTAAATAGCTCAAAGTTCTTTTATAAATTAACAATGCATACGTAAGAACTAGGAAGGAATAACTGGCCAAAAACGGAAGGTAACTTCCAAGAAACCAACGAGCATTGTTTGTAAATAGGAAAGAATGTTTGGGCTAAGATTAGTGGACATAGGAAATAAATGTTTGATCATCCCTAAGATAAATAGGTTATGCCCAGAAAATTAGTTTAGCTAATTAGCTTAGCTAAATTTGTCTATAAATTGAGAAGAGAAATTAGTAAATTAATTTATATAACTACATGATAATTACCAGAGATAGGAAATAACTTTAGGAAGTTGGGATAATTACCTTAATCCCAAATAGTCCATTTAGCTAATTATCTTAGCGAATATTGTCTAAATTGGACCATAAATTTAGAAGGGAAATTTGTAAATCAATTTATAAGTTAACAAGATAATTACTAGGGTTATATTACATCAAAATCCACCTAGGGTAAATATCCCACAAGAAGATAAATAATCAATAAATTACTAAAGCTGAATCAGGGTATTTTGGAGTAGAAATTGAATAACATTACTAGGAAGCTAAGGGAAAAATATCTTACCCGGTTATTTATCAAAGATACTTATTTACTCCAAAAATCTTTATTTTTGGATAAAAGGAATAAGAGATATTATGCATTTAATTCTCTAATCGATTAACTATCCTTTTATAAAGGCTACCACTATGGCTGCAAAAAGGACCCGAGGAAATCCTTTGTCCGATGAGGAAGATACAATGCACAAAAGGATTAGGACATCCTATGACCATGAGGCAGGGCCTAGTCGTAGGCCTATAGAGGAGAGTCTACAGGTGCCAGTGCGATGGCTGACCAATCTCAAATGGATTTCCATTAATTCACTTAAGTCTTTAAATAGTTTAAAGTTCTTTTATAAATTAACATTGCATACGTAAGAACTAGGAAGGAATAATTGGTAGAAAACGGAAGGTAACTTCCAAGAAACCAACGAGCATTGTTTGTAAATAGGAAAGAAATGGTTGGGCTAAGACTAATTGACATAGGAAAGAAATGTTTGATCATCCTTAAGACAGCTTGTCTCAAGACACCTCTGATTCCTTGGAATATTTACTCCAAGTGATGAATAATGATGGTGAGTCAGCCATGGATGAGTCGGTTTCCTTAGTGCATGTGGAGTCTTTACCCCATGCTTGTTTGTGCTTGTGGATATTACTTAGATTATTGTTTTTATCCTAGAGAAACCGCCCGATTGTATGGACATGCTAACACTAGCTGGTATGGTCTCATTGAAATAAGAGCTTGGGTGTTGTGGTTGTGGAGAATAAGTTGTTGAAACAATGAAGGGGTATTAGCTATATGAGTACGAGGACCTATGGGTGCATATGATTGATAAACACTTGTAGATACTGTTGTAGGCATTGAGCTACCATGTAGCAGTTCCTTACTAATAAATGAGGTCCGTGGCGTGTTTTTTGTCATGCCCATCACTGAGGTAGGCATGGTAACCATGGTGTCATCAAGAGAAAGATAAGCTAAACTTGGAAAGGTAAATCTATCTCTGGTGGGCTCATATTGTAATGAGACCCCTCGTGAAACAACATATGGAGGATCTATTGGGCTTATTGAGGGAGTCTCCATTTTTTATAAAGTTGGTTGCTTAGCCTTCCCTGTATCCAAGAATCTCATGAGACCCGTTGAAGGCATGTGGATCCCTTTGTTTTGCCTCACCAGCTCAATAACCCTATGGATGACATCACAAACTCTTTGTTGTTGCTTCCCTATGCTAGTAGCACTTGATGTGGATTGTAGGACATAACCAACCCACGTGATAGGTGTGACCTGTGTATAGGGTGGTTAAAGTATCCACTTGTAGTTCATACTACCAGTTTTCGTTTAGAAATGCTCCATCTAGGATTGAGGTTCTAGGGGTGTCCTTTGAACTGGATGCAATGTGTCTCTCTATGGGTTGACCTTTGGTGGTTGCTAATTCAGGAGCACTCGATTGCTCGCCTAACATGGATGTTGACATAGAGGCCTTTGCATTTAGCTCTCTCTGTTGCTTTGCCTTGCGTAGGCTCTTGATTTCCTTTTCCCTAGCTACAATGATATATCACTCAACCTCTTCCTCTTTGGCAAGGCTTCTACCATCAGGTAATATAACATCAAAGGGAAATATCTCTGAAGAGTCAAGGACTGCAGTGAATGGAGTCTTCACATGCATGCTCTCCGGGAGCATGGTGTCTACATTCATGAATGGTGAATTGACCTCCCCATCCCCTTCATCTACATTGTTAGCTCCATGTTCGGAGCGAGTGGCTTTATTTAGAGTCTCTTTCAAGCGGCTAAACATGCTCGGCCGGACCATGGGCCCATGGCATGCATGTCTTGGCTTGAACTATGGGGATTAGGCATTGAGTAACCTTCCATGATGTTCTAGTCAGAGGAAGAGTCACTAGATGCAATATGGGGTCCTGAGTGGTACTACCTTGGGTTCCCGCTGAGGGCCTACAGCCTAATGTGGAGAAATAATAAATGCACATGTAAACGAAGATGCTCTCTACGTGATTGTCCTCTAGCACACGACCAAAGCCTAGGTGCATGTGACCTCAACACTCTGGAAGTGTTGGTGAGTGCCCATGAAGGCCGCCCATCTAGTTTTTTGGGTGTTTGTGGCAATGGTGTGTCAATCACCACTCAATGCTTCCTTCAGATCCTGTGCCATGAAGAAGAGGGGGGAGCCGCCACCACCACCCCGTCATGCTCAATTGCCTCACTGCCACCGATCGATGCCACCGCAATGCTCGATCACACACATTCTCTCTCTCCCTCTCAAGCACACGCACCACCGATGCCGCCGCAATGCTCCATCACACACACTCTCTCTCTCCCTCTCTCTCAAGCACACGCACGCGCACACACACACACACACACACACATCTTTGAGCACACGAAGGAGAAGGAGATAGAGGTAGAGCAAGAGAACTTCTTAGCATGAACCTCAAAGAATGAGGATTTTAGGTCAAGTGGACCTTTTAAAGGAGTCTAACCCATTCACACATGGGTGCCTAGAGTAGCTGATCATAGTAAAAATCATGTAAAAATGGAATAAGTGGTGCACCTCTCATCGGCGATCACTTACATGCCTATTGGACCGACAAGCCTGGTCCATGACTCAAATAAATGATGAGGCATCTATTGAAGGTGATAGGGTGTCCGTGAGGGTTCACACCCCCCCTCCCCGTCTCCCCCTCAATGTTCAATGGCATGGTGTGCAAGAATCACCCGACAATGTACAGACGACTTATAAAAAATTATTGAACACAAATTAAATACAAAGAACTCAAATGATATAAGAAGTGACACATTTCAAAATGAGTAACCATCATTTCATTTCTAAATTTGAAGTCATTACATATCCATTGCAAAAAGGTGTTGTTGTACATATTACTAGCTGCAAGTTCACTTGTATCCAACGGGCTAGTGCCAAATCTTTTTGCATTAAAATTACACGCTTGGCATGGATGACACACAAGTTGGCATCCTCAAATAAACCCACTAGGTATGCCTATGCAATTTCTTGAGTCGTTTGAGGCCAATGGGCTACATGCGTAACTCAGTGTTGTAGCTTTGCAGAATCTCCCCACATGTCCGTGCAAAAGGAGACCTTCGGATGAGAAGCTCCACACAATTTTGATAATGTCAAATATCAGCAAAGGCTCTGCTAAAATGATGCACTCTACGAGGTTGCCTATGTAGTGCCACTTTCCCATCTTGTTGTAAAACTTTGCTTTGTGGCAGCGCTTGGGGGGTGGAGCTGCATCCTTTGGGACAAAATTTTCGTCGCTAGACTTGTCTTCTTGATGTCTGAAAAATAAAAATATGACGCTCATCCTCTCTAGCCTTTGGTGCTTCACAATTTGGCACTTGTCAAGCTTGAAAACAAACACCAACTTAGTTCCCAACATTGCAAGATAAGAGAGGCAATAAGTGAAGGTCATACAACAACAATGAAAGGGAAATGTCACATGATTCTTAAAACCATTGCTTGTTGAAGCCTCTTCAAATTGACAAAAATGTTATTTGACATAGAGTAAGGAGACCCCTTGTCAATATTATCAACACAATTCCTTGTATTGGTAGCTTTCTTAGCACTTCCTGTAGATTGTACAAAGATAGATGAGGGCATTGTCTCCTTGATGTACAAATAGTGACCTAGATGTGAGAAAACATCCTCATTGGAGGTCCATCTAGAAAGTTTCACCTTGCATGGCACTAGGAATACATTCTCAGTAACTCCTCATTCCCTCAAAGCATCCTTGAGGAGGCCATGTAGTGCAGTGTAACCCTTTGTACTAATGCCAACTTCATCACATGCTTTCTGCACATCAGCATCACTTACGAGATTAGAAAACTTGCGCATCACCTCCTTGGGTATAGAGTCATTAATATGTTTTCCTTTTGGTGCGCACATGGGTGCTATGACATCTGCCTTCTTAAGTAAACTACTAAGCAAATGGATGGGATCCTCTTGGCTTTGGCTACCACATGTCTCTTGGATGAAATTCCTACAATAAGAATAAATTAAAAAACAATCACCACAGAAGCAACTTCATACATGTAGGAAATATGATAGGGTATTCTAAAATGCACCTTGTAGCTGTAGCTCTTCTCTTCCAAGCACCACCTTTGGGAGCAAGAGGCTTTATGACTGAGAAGCTCCTCTTATGCTTGTTTGCACCTAAATGTGTCTCTTTCAAATGCAATATCATACCCTCAAGCTTTGCAATCTTACCATCCTTCTCTTCTACATGTTGCTAAAGATTTTTTTCTTCTTTCTCCACATGAATGATCCTTTGTTGCAGGCTAGCAATGTTATGAATGATAACTAGGTGTTGATGCATCCAACATTGCACACTATGAGCTCTAATAGTGGACAATCGCTTGCAGTAGCCAAGAAGACATGGCTGCCCTCTACCTACGCATTGCAAGAAGGTAGGGAGACTATTGAATGTTGGATACACATTAACCAAAGGGCCATTGGGGTAGAGGAAACCATCCACCCAAAGGTCCACATCAGTGTGACCTACACTGCAACATTGTTGTCTTGTATGCAAGTCATAATGATTGGAGGGTGCGAACTCTTTTGACAACCGGATATGTACACTTTTTTGTTTTAACCGTGTTGATCGTGCTGTGGATGGGAGGTTTGTACTATCATTTAGATCCATATCATGGAGAGATGGGTTTGTATAACATAGAACGAAGGAGGTAGAGAGGGGTTAAGGCAGAGATTATGGGTTGTATATTATGTAGCTTAGGCCTGCTATAGAAAGGACTAAAGAGTTAACATTAGGAGATGAGCTATAGGATGAGAGGGGGAGGAGACAGATTAAAATGGTTGACTCTGCTGAAAGTAAGGGAGAGGTATGAGAGAGGGAGAAGAACAAGGATAAGTGTTGTAAAGTGAGAGAGAGAGAGAGAGAGAGAGAGAGAGAGAGAGAGAGAGAGGAAGAGAGATAAAGCTAGTGTTTTGAGAAAATAAACATGAAAAATGTTTTTAATGTATGTATATGTGTTGGAGGGTAGTATTCAAGTAAAAATAGGGTCTATTTGAGAGTTTTGAAAAAAATTGATTTTTTGGGGTAGGATTACAGACGTTTTGATGATGTGGCAGGGCTGGAGAGAAGCAGTGTATATGGGTAGGAGGGAGGTGGGGGGTGGGGGTAGGGAGGAGGGAGGAGGGACTTAGAGATTTGGAGGGAAATTAAAAAAGATTCAAAAAATATATTTTCAAGCTGATGTATTGAGAAAATGATCAAGAATATATTTATTTATTTATTTATTTATATTTATATATATATATTAATATAAATATTAATATATTAATATTAATATTATATATTTATTTATATTAATATATTTATATTTATATATATGAGTAGAAATGGGATCTATTTGAGAGTTTTGAGAAAAACTGACTTTTTGGGCTAAGATTATGCATGTTTTTGATGATGTGGCAAGGATGTGGATGGGGGGTAGTCATTGTCATATCCTCGCTCTCCCTTGTCATCATATCAGAAAAGGTAGAGAGAGAGAGAGTATAGCTATCTTCCCCCACTAGTCTCTATTTAAGTCTAGAAAAAGCCTACAAGGGCCTTAAAAATGGCCTATAAAGCTACCCTTAATCATTGCCCTTGTCATCTTAACCACACACATTTTTAGCTTTAAACCCTTAAAATCAGGAATCGTTACAAGGACCCTTTGGGGTTCATATTTCTCCTAATGAGTCAGGGACTTGCTAGATCTACTCTTGAGAGGCATAGGTAATTGTGAGTGAAATATGACATTTCATTCTGCATTTTTCTTGATTCTTTGAAAGTACTATTCCAACATCCATTTTACTTTCAATTTTGTACTGTTTGTTTGTTTTTGTTCCTTGAAGTCATTTTAACACTTATACGTAGGTTAGGTAACAACCAAAACCATCAATTGGGCTGAGAAGTTCAAGGAAAAAACAACAAAAACTAAAATTTGATTAGTAAGACCTTAACTCCGAAAATTCAAAAATTTGATGGTCAAAACTCAAAAGATGATTAAAACCAAACCAAAAAATTTTAATTTGGAAAGTTCCAATCCATTTGGTGTAGGAACATGGATCGCGATCCATGTCCCCTCTATGACAATTTGAGCAAAAACTGATACGATTGTGTCCAAGGTGGTTCCTAATCACTGAATACATACTTTGGGTGAGAAATTGACACTGAACCCAAATCCAAAAAGGATTGAAAAGTTGACATCTACAGAGTGCAAACATCCAGCTGACTAAATTTCATGTTTAGTTGTGGTCAAACATGGTCCGCAATCCATGTACCTTTTGGTTATCCAAGGCTAAGATTTTAGCAGTAGGTAGTTGGAAACATTTGGAACAACTTTTGCAAAGGGCACCATAGCAAAAACTAAAAAAAGTTTGACCAAATGATCAAAAACCAGTCCCTAGACAAAAACTGTAGGGCATACACAAAAAATTACTTTTGATTGTGACAAAAAGGTTTTCAAATCCAAAAAAAAGTGATGGAGTAGACTACTTAGACTACAAGTAATCATCAAGCCAAATCTGGGGTCCAGAGCTAATGAAACATGGATCGTGATCCAAAGGTTGCCAAAAAACATCAAGAAGTGGGTCAAAAGAGGGAAAAAGTACTTCAAGTCCAAAAACTGCTAGACATACCTAGGGTTTGTCTTTTGGGTGACCTAAATTAATCCAAATCACATAAAAAACATATAGTAGGGATAAGTGAACTAAGGGAAAGTTGTGTGCCAAGTTTCAGTGCATTCTGACACAAAGGTACATGGATCACGATCCATGTTCGTTTGTCATAGATTGCATAGTGGTCTTTTGTCATAGATTGCATAGTGGTCTTTTCAAAATTCAATTTGGATTTGAATTGTGCATATTACGAGCAAATAATTTTTTTTGTTGAAAGTGCGATAAAATTTTGCTTGATTCAAATTTCAACTAACAAAGTGACTGTAGACGTATAGCCACCAAGTGATTTTTGTATAGGTTGTGGAAATCAGAGTTTGCAACTCAAATTGCCTTCGATTGGAAGATTGGATACATCATAAAGGTAACATGTCAGGGTTTTACAAGCATAATTTTCTTGATGTATTTGCGATTAGGCAAGTTACATCAGAATAGAAACCCTATTGTTAGAGACCAGTCAAGTCACATCTCGACAAAAGGGAGTGTCAATCAAGGATCGTTGTTGACTTTAAAGCCCAACATAGAGGAAATTATTTCTGATACTTCTTTAGAGGAATCATACACATATAGGCGGAAGGATTCAAGAGTGTGAGTTTCAAGGAGGAAACCAATATGGGAGTGGGACCATCACAAACAACACCAAATATGAAACTTTTGCACCTGCAATACCAATTCAAAAATGAACATGGTGCAAAAATCTACAAAGATGATATGGATCATTAATATGTGAAAATAGAAGAGAGACCTAGTGAGCTCAAACTCATAGTGTGTATAGATTATAGTGGCAATCAATACTTTGACGAGGAAGGAAACATGTATTTAGCTATGCAAAATCCCTTCATTGTGGACAAGTGGGATGATTGAAAGGCATCAAAGATAAAGTTGATGTCGAGCCTCAAGAAAAGCCGTCGAAGCTGGACATTCCCAATACAAAGCTTAGGTGAGTGGATGTGGCTACTCACTTCAACACGGACAACATTATTGTGGGTTTGTACAAGTATGATAACAAAGATCAAGTGGTCTACATAAGTGATGAACCCAATCTGAGGGAGTTAACGGAGCAAAAATGATTATATGTATTCATGTACGAAGTGGAGAGAGATACTCAAGTGATCATGTTGGACAAATATGGCTAGAAGTACTCTATGGTAGACCGCAAAGAGATCAAGGGATATATGTATTTTGGAGGGCTACTCCATCAGTACTATCTTACACCCATCATTCATAGACCAACTGTCTATGAAACGAGGCCAAAAACCACAAGAATGATTCATGTGAGGACAAGAGTAGAAGACTCATTTAGTCGACCATATTATTTTGAGACTAAACTGGATCCTTGAGTTTGAGAATTCCGATGACCATGCATCGGGGAAGTGAGGCTCCAAGCACCCGAATTGAGGGTAGAGATGCAAGACCCGATGAGAGAGTGACTGACCAAATTTCATCAAGAGCATCTATTAGTGGGGATGAGGTAAGAGATGTTGTAGTAGTTAGGGACCCTAGAATGACGAGAATGGTAGTAAAAGTGCAAACAATAAGACCATCTCAAGTGGCAAAGTGTGTACCAAAAAAGAACAATTGATTGAGAGATTTCTATGCACATGTCTTCCTTCTTAAGAAAGCCTTAAGAGGAGCAGAACAAGTCATGGATTTCCATACACAGTACAAAAGATTTGGATTGACATTAAAAGGAACAAAATTAACTTGGTTCCAACCATTGAATAGCCAAGATTTCCTAAATGTCAAGAAACTCCTATGAGAGTTTGCAAAGGAATTCTCATAAAGGGGGATCAAGCATAACACGGTTTCCCAAATCTATGCATTCAAGAAAAAGGAGAACAAAAAGGGAAGGAAGCTTTGCTTCACTCCAGACAATATATCAAACGATGTCCTATGCAAGAGCTACCACAAGATGATTGACTATTAGTTCTCTTCATAGAGGGCTTGAGAAATGAAATTTTCAAGAAGTATTTTCTCTTACAAGCATGCACCACATTGTACAAGTCACTAGAGAAGCATTGTATCTTGTTGACGATTGAAAGAGGTATGAAGAGGTAACTGGGGATGTGTACTCAACCACCAACAATACCTCTTCAACCATTAGCAAGTCATCTATGAAACGTAGTGCTCCTACTTAAATCACACAAAATGTTGATCAAGTAGTCAAGGAAGTGATTCAAAGGATGAATCAAGCAATAGAATCCCAATGTGCGACCATAGAAACCTCAATCAACAAATGCTCCAAGGGTATTGAAGTGGTGTGCAATCAAGAAGAAATACACCAACCACAACACAATTGAATGAATTTTACAATCAAACTATGTGTGGGAGAGGCCCTATGGACCTGCAGCAATGTAGTAATTTCCACCACCTCCGAGGTACCAGATAGGACCCAACAGCACAGCACAAGGACGAGACAAACCCCAACCTGTGCTGGGCCAAAAACCTCCTTTACCTCAAGAAAATTGGGCCATTGTGAGATACACATAGCCAGTAGAATAAATCATGCATTGACCTATGATGCCACCAACTGTTTACTATGAAGAGCGTGTAGAAACTCTTATGAGAGAGCCTCAGGTTGTAGCATATACCACTGAGGACTGTGCATTTTGGGCAAGTGCAGATGAAGCTACAAAACCCTCATATGTGGCTCACCCAACAAGAAACCAATATAGGATGGGAAAGAACATGTTCATGTTCATTACGAATCAAAATTATAAGCCTAGAGGATTTCCTCCTAGGACATGACAACCAATGGGAGCACCATTAGCTGCCCAATCAGAAGTTACATGCTATGAATGTGGAGATACACATTGGGATAGAGTCTATCCATACAAGGGACAAAGAAAAAATATATTTGGGTTTTGTGATGGTTGTGCAAAGGATCACCTTATCCAACACTATGCTAAAAACCTAGACAACAAGGGAAAAGAGACGGTGAATGTCATTGGAGTTTTACCTTGTTCTATCAAATTTGAGTCAGACCCGACAGTTCTTGTCAAGGTGGTGACGACTAGAGCTCAAGCTCAAGAAGAAACCAGAAATAAGCTAGTGGCGGACGAGGTAAAACATCTAGAACAAACTGAGTTCAAAGGCGGGTCAGTGAGAGGACTCACCAAAAAATCATGAAAAGACGTGTTAGCATAATGATTGTTGGTATAGTAGGAGACACATTTCTTGAGGAGAGCTCTTTGCCACCATAAAAGATTCATGTTATGCCAATTCCTCGAGCCATTGTTGCAAACACCACCACTCAACTAGCATAGTAAGAGGTCATCTTGTACCATGACGCATTAGAAACCTGTTCTTCAAACAAAACATGTATGAATTCAACATTTGCAAGCTTTATAATAAAGACACTTGTTAAGTATAATGCGTACAAGCTTTCAAGTATTTCCATCCAAATGGGAATAAAAAATCCTAAAATATACATTATGATGAGATTAGCCGCCTCTAATAAGAATGGATTGAAGCACCCACCTGCAAGATGTAACAAAGAAGGTTGTTTTAGAGAAAAAGTGGTGACACTTAACTTCTCTAACCTTCAACCTTTCACTATTTGACACTCATTGATTTCACACAAAAGCAACCTTTGTGCCAAGCAGTGCAAAACAAGTAGAGGCAAGACCTTAGACTTCAAAGTCTATGATAAGAAGAGCACAACCAAAAGTAAAAGGTATATTGTTTCCTTGCACCAAGGGCTGTTTCATTTAAATATGTGATGGTGTTGACAAGATTCATAATGTGGGAATCCTTTTCTTGCATTTTGTTGGAGATTTTTAACCTCCCTCACCAAAGAGGTAACACTTTGTTGTAATGCCACTGTTTTGAGATGAAGAGATTGACATTTGTGCATCCACAAATGCAAAGAAGCACCCACCGGCACCCATAGATAACCGTTTTCAATAGCCTGACTAGTATGTTTCTCCCCTCCCAATATATTGAAGAAATGTCAAAAGACTATTAAAGAATTGATGGAAGCGTCTTATAGGATCGTAAGGGTACAAATGGCCATCCACCCAAGTATCGACATTCGTCTCACTGATGGCGTGACGTCCCTGTGATAACTTCTACTCACCCTCATGTGCGGCCTTCGATGCAAAATTTGTGTGTAAGCAAATATGTACGCTTTTGGTGTGCGGAGTACGTGGTGGTGGAGGCACACAATTTGTGATGTCCGCGAGCACCATGGAAGCTGATGTGTGAGGAAGCAAAGGATGAAAAGAGAGAGGGGGGAGGGAGAGGAAGGAGAGAAGGCCTCATAAGTGAGCAAGGTGGGAGAGGGGCAGAGAGGGGAGGAGGAGGAGAGAAAGGGGTAGGGAGGGTGTGAGATCCCCAACCCGCCTACACCAAGATCGGGATGGGATCCTTGACAGGTCTCTAGGCCTTATAAAAATCGGAGTCTCTAGACAAGAAAAATCCAAGGAATAAACCTTTTCCATTGACAATGGCTTGGGTCTATAGCCTTAGAAGAAGACCTAGTCTTGTCTCCCAGCGGAAACGGGATAACATATTAACAAGTCTTTCGGCCCTATAACTTCCACATATTAGGCTAAGGCATCCTCAACCAACGCTTTTTTCCCTCTAACAGATGTGAGGGCACAGCTGTTGGTGGACACCTCTCCAAGTGAAGAAGTTTTCTAAACGTTTTAGTGTGCAGGGATGGATAGTTACCTGACTAATTACGTCCACCCGTCCATGATTGACAACCTTAGTCAATCCCCACTTACCACCCCGCACTCTCACAAGATTCATTTATCTTATTATCACATTGTTTTAACATTTAAAATAATGGTTTCTTTTAATGATCCATCACAGTAATTCCTTGAAGAAAGCATTGAAACCATTCTTTTAGAAAACAAACATCTTTAAACTTAAGACAGGGTACTGTCAATCAAAACATTGTCCATAATAACCATGACCAGTACTCTTCTTGTCTCAAGACCACCTAAGGGTGAAAAACGGCACCCATTCCTTATTCAAATCCGGAGTGGATAAACCCCCACCCAAGGTTCCGGGTGCCCATACACCAAACCAGTTGCCCATACAACCGGGCGGCTCTAGGATATCTAAGGGTTATCTAAGCTCTCCTAACTTTCTTATAATTTTCTATATCTTTTTTCTAATTTTGCCATCAACTTTTAAGCTAATAATCTACTTATTTTGGGCTTAATATTTTTTTTATTTAATTTCTCTTAAATATTTCATTTCCTTAACTTGATATTATAGGTTTAAACTTACTATAATTTTCCTCAAAACTTTTAACCACAAAGTCTATTTATTTTAATTAATCATTTGCTAAAAATTGGACTTTTGGTCAATTATAATTTCCTAACCTCAATAATTAACTATGGTATAAATACCACAAGTAGATAAGGATATTTTTGATCTCTCATAATTATCTTATTATTTTTCAACTTACTTAGATAATTTCCATCTTCAATTTTGAGCTAAAATTAGGATAATTTGACTTAAATAAATATTTATACTACTTTTCTAACCTTGAAATATTTATCACGACCTATTTATTATGTAAGCTAACTATGATAAATAGAATGTAATCATATAGCATGATTTACTAATTTCCCCCTTGAAATTTCAACCAAAATTAGTATATTTTGACTTAGATAAATATCTATACTAAGTTTCTCACTTTGAAATAATTATCACGGCATTTTTCATGTAATCTAGCTCTGATAAATAGCATGTAATCATATAGCATGATTTACTTATTTCTCTCTTTAGTTTTTAGCTAGAAATAGTATAATTTGACTTAGATAAATATCTATACTACTTTTGTAACCTTGGCATAATTATCACGGCCTTTTCATCATGTAATATAGCTCTGATAAATAGCATGTAATCATATAGCATGATTTACTAATTTTCCTCTTTAGTTTTTAGCTAGAAATAGTATAATTTGACTTAGATAAATATCTATACTACTTTTCTAACCTTGGCATAATTATTACTGCCTCTTTACCCTATTATATAGTTCTAATAAATAGCATGTAATTATAGCACATGATTTACTAATTTCCCCCTTTGATTTACCCCTAAAAACAACATAATTCTATTAAGATAATTAGCTAAACTAATTATATGAGCTTCTTGTAATTATCACGGGTTATTTAACATTTAATTAACCACTGATAAATATCTCACAATATTTAAAATCATTTGACTAATTTTCTTTATTTAATTTGCTCCAAAAATAGAGTATTTTGCTAAAGTAATTAGTTAGATTAATTATCTGATCTTATGCTAATTATCACAGGTTTTCTAACACCCAATCAACCACTCATAAATATCTTACAGTATTTGAAATTAGTTTACTAATTTTCCCTATTTAATTTGATTAAAAAATAGAGTATTTTTGATAAAGTAATTAGCTAGATCAATTATCTGAGCTTTTCCTAATTATCACAGGTTCTTTAATACTTAGTTAACCACTAATAAATATCTCATAGCATTTGAAATCATTTTACTAATTTTCCCTATTTAATTTTCTCCAAAAATAGAGTATTTTTGCTAAAGTAATTAGCTAGATTAATTATTTGAGCTTCTCCTAGTTATCACAAATTTTGTAACACCTAATTAATCACTGATAAATATCTCACAGCATTTGAGATTAGTTTGATTATTTTCCCCTTTAATTTTCTCAAAAAAAATAGTGTAATTTTGCCTAATAATTAGGAAAATTACTCAGAAAATTATAGGATAATTTTCATAGCTTAATGACTATCTAATGCAGCTCTGATAATTACCTCAACTTAATCTAAGCTTAATTAATATATTTATCATTAATTCATGGTTAATATGGCTAATTTCAACCTTAATATGATAGGATAATTAATTAGCTTAACATTACCAAGCTTAATTACAAAAATCAGCAAGAGAGGTTTTATGAGTATACATAGGCCTAATCTTTGATTTATTAACAAAATAGCTTAATCTAACCTTGCTAATTAAGAAAGATTAGAGTAATTACCGTTTAGGTTAATCAATTAGAGATTAATCTCTAATGATTTCTGTGTAGTGGTCTCTCTAGATGAGAGAGAGTCTGTCAAGGCTCCGAGTCTGTGTAAAATGTGAAGCTAGGGATCCTATTTATAGTTTTCTGGCACTCATAAGCTCTCACCGGCTGAAAAAGGCAGTTGCTTGCAGTTCAAGCAGTCCCCTATAGGTCAAAAAACGCTCCTTGCTGCTAAATGAGTCCTTGGCAGGTCATTGATGACCCTCCCATTACCTGCCAGCTTTTAAAATATCAATTTTGCTATATTTTGACCTATTTTTGCTTAATTGGTAAATATCTTGTAAATATTTAGGAGGCCTTTAATAAAGTCTATGCTTAAATGATTACTACAAACCTTCAATTTTACCTATTTTACTCAATTCACACTGTAAACTTCCAGTTTTTATCGGAATTCAATTCTAAAAATTTCTAGCCTGGGGTTTGTTGTGCTTAAGATTCCAAAAATACCAATATTTGCCATGGTCGGACAATTCTACATTTCTTTTTCAATAATCATATCAGTTTGATTAAGCTTTATACAACCTTTAAGGTTTCAGAGATTGGAAACCTTACAATCACCCCAACTTAAGAATTTGAGATGTCCTCATCTCAACCGAAATTGGGAAAATCTTTGAGAAGAGAGAAATTCATCCCCCCCAAGTGGCATCTTCGAAGGGATAACCTTTCCGCTTTACCAAATGTTACTGATTATCCTAAGAGTTCTTTCTAGTTTCTGGTTGGAGTCACTTGCTAGCCAATTTTTCCTCAAGAAACTCTTAGTATTGAGCCCATCTTAAAAACCTTGACAAACCATTTGTATCATCTCAAAAACCAGGTTAATTCAATTCCATAAAGATCCATATATCCACCTTGTCAACATGACCATTCAGAGCAATCAGCGTTCAACAAGTATCATGTATTTTAGCTTTGCCAACCAGAACGTGCTCGACGTGTTCTTGCCATTCCTTGCAATCTGCGTTCGGCACAAGCTCCCACCATTGTACCAGAGGTACCCCCTCTGTGCTCTAACCTAGTTGACCAACAATATGTAAAGGGTTTTAAGAAGTATCATACCAAGAGTTCTTTTCGTCTTCCTATTAGTCTCGTTACCTTAATACTTTCATATCTAGGTCATTTTCCAAGGAAGGTTATCGTGTGCACAAGAATGTGAGTTGGTTTCTTGATAACTACCTCATTTCTAAGATTCGAATTTTTCCTTCCTGACGAGAACCTCTTTATCATTTGCTAGATCTACCCTTAATTTCTTGATTGAATACTAACTTAACTTTAGATTCATTAAGTAATTTTTGGAGAAGAAAATCATGTATACCCTTATAATATATAAGTAGCTCAAGTTTTTACATTATTGATTTATAGTGGTTTATAAGCTTTAAGATTGCTAACTATGGCCAAGCGAGTGGCTATTTTATCTTTTTTATTCGTAGGGTCGGTTCTCCTATGATTGCATAAAATCTGGCTCCTCTTACTTTTCCTTTACCTCATCCTCCATTTCTACCTCCTCTTAGATTATCTCCTTGATTTTGAGGAATGGCTCTAGCAGTAATTCGAGGGTTTTTTTTTTCTGGACAATTATTTCTATAGTGCCCCATTTGATTGCATCCATAGCACCTAACGTTTGGGAAGGTCTGATCTCAGTTCACTGCTATAGCTACTCCACGTTGTTGATATCCATGGTTGGAATTTTTACTGGCTCTTCCCCTAAAGTTACCAAATCCATTATAGTTCTTTGTAGAGTTGGTTCCTTCAACTGCAAGACGCTTAGCCCTAAGAAGGCATCCTGTATTGATGTATGGCTCATGGCTTGATCCATACCTCTGCATCTCGTTCCACGTTGACCCCTTTACTTTTGGAGTTGGGAGGTTGCGCTTGTTTGAGAAGAAACAAGCACGGTATAAAGAACAGAAGCAGGTATCTACATGGTTTCGTAAGATCGATGGACTGACAATTTAAGGACTTATGACACGGCTAGGAATATTTAACTTCAGAATAGACACAAGATCAAGATATTGAATTCAAAAGACTTGGTTCTTTATTTATAAGGTGAATATTTACAAGGATAGCCTTACAAAAGAGCCTTAGGTATCTCATCCTAACTTGTTGTATATTTTTGCGGCCTTTAAAGGATCCGCATTGCTGGCTGATTTGGAATATGGTGATACAAACGATGGGTGTTTGTAGTAAAATTCCTACAATCTTCTAATTGATTGGTATAATAGTTCTTATACTCATTGGAAATCGGAAAGTAAATTATAAGGTTCAAATTCTTAGGGGTATTCTGAGAAAAAGTTTTGATTCTTCGATATGGAATTATCTCCACCATTCTATCCCATACCCATTCGTTCAGGGGGTTTTCCGTGCCTCCTGGGTAGGTAGGAACCGTGATACTCGAGTTTGTACCCAAGAAGTAGTACAACTGAACCACTCTCAATTCCTCAACCCAGCGTAGTTCTTTAAATCCGTGGTAAGACATCCCAGCTTCTAAGTATTGATGTAATAAGTCCCACCTTCATTGCTCCATTCCAGCTCCCAGCCTTTATCTATCCGAGTCGAATGAGGAGTGTGGGCCTTCATCATTAGCTCCATCACGCTCCGTCGGAAAAAATAGTTTGGAGAACGACAAGCACTCTCATCAATAAGCTCAAAGACTTGGAATTTGCGATATTCAATCACAGGATCTTCCTGAATTATCGACGCATAAGCCTTTGGTTAGCTAACCAAATTTATTTATTTTTATATATATATGTATATATATATATATTTATTTATTTATTTATTTATTTTTATTTATTTTTTATTTTTTTTCTTTTTACATTTTCAGATAGTACGAATTTGTTTTCAAACTAACCCAGGCTCTGATACCACTTGTGAGATCCCCAACCCGCCTACACCAAGATCGGGATGGGATCCTTGACAAGTCTCTAGGCCTTATAAAAATCGGAGTCTCTAGACAAGAAAAATCCAAGGAATAAACCTTTGCCATTGACAATGGCTTCGGTCTATAGCCTTAGAAGAAGACCTAGTCCTGTCTCGCAGCAGAAACGGGATAACATATTAACAATCCCAAAACTCTTTCGGCCCTATAACTTCCACATATTGGGCTAAGGTATCCTCAACCAACGCTTTTTTCCCTCTAACAGATGTGAGGGCACAACCGTTGGTGGACTCCTCTCCAAGTGAAGAAGTTTTCTAAACGTTTTAGTGTGCAGGGATGGATAGTTACCTGACTAATCAGGTCCACCCATCCATGATTGACAACCTTAGTCAATCCCCACTTACCACCCCGCACTCACACAAGATTCATTTATCTTATTATCACATTGTTTTAACATTTAAAATAATGGTTTCTTTTAACGATCCATCACAGTAATTCCTTGAAGACAGCATTGAAAGCATTCTTTTAGAAAACAAACATCCTTAAACTTAAGACAGGGTACTGTCAATCAAAACATTGTCCATAATAACCATGACCAGTACTCTTCTTGTCTCAAGACCACCTAAGGGTGAAAAACGGCACCCATTCCTTATTCAAATCCGGAGTGGATAAACCCCCACCCAAGTTCCGGGTGCCCATACACCAAACCAGTTTCCCATACAACCGGGAGGCTCTAGGATAAAAAAACGGTATGCTAACTTATGTAGAAACATCAAGACATGACACAGAGTAGAAACTCATCGTTCATGGGGGTAACCGACTTATCCGTAGCTAGAAAGCCAATCATTATCATCAATTTATACTAAGGAGTCGGAGGTGTCTTGAGACAAGCTGTCTTAAGGATGGTCAAACATTTCTTTCCTATTTCAACCAGTTTTAACCCAAACAATTCTTTCCTACATTATAAACAAATGCACATTGGAAGTTACCTTCCGTTTTCAGCCAGTTTATCATATTACGTATGCAATGCTAACTTATAAAAGAACTTAAACTAATTAAAGACTTAGTTGAATAACGGGAAACCAACCTGGGATTGATTGCCCATCTGCTGCTGCGCTGGCGCGTGAAGACTCTCCTCCGTAGGCCTACTATTAGGCACGGCTTTGTCGTCATGCGACGCTCTAGTTCGTTTTGGAGCTACATCCTCATCATCAGATGTAGGATTTTCTCGGGTCCTTTTTGGTGCCATAACTTCTTATCCTTATAAGAAGGACGTCTAATCATTAGGTAAATAATTCAAAATCTAGACTTAAGCTTTGTATTCAACCGTAACCCCTCAACCGTAACCCATCCAAGGTTAAATTTATAGTCTTAATTGATAAATTCTTGACCTAGTAATTTCTTATTTGTCTATATAGGCATGATAACTTTTTCCGGCTGCTTCCCTAAGGGTTTTCTAAGCTCTCCTAACTTTCTTATAATTTTCTATATCTTTTTTCTAATTTTGCCATCAACTTTTAAGCTAATAATCTACTTATTTTGGGCTTTTTTTTTTTTTTTAATTTCTCTTAAAGATTTCACTTCCTTAACTTGATATTATAGGTTTACACTTACTATAATTTTCCTTAAAACTTTTAACCACAAAGTCTATTTATTTTAATTAATCATTTGCTAAAAATAGGACTTTTGATCAATTATAATTTCCTAACCTCACTAATAAAAGATGGTATAATTACCACAAGTAGATAAGGATATTTTTGACCTTTGGTAATTATCCTATTATTTTCCAACTTAATTATATAATTTCCATCTTCAATTTTGAGCTAAAATTAGGATAATTTGACTTAAATAAATATTTATACTAATTTTCTAACCTTGAAATATTTATCACGGCCTCTTTCTTATGTAAGCTAACTGTGATAAATAGAATGTAATCATACAACATGATTCACTAATTTCCCCCTTGAAATTTCAATCAAAATTAGTATATTTTGACTTAGATAAATATCTATAATAATTTTCTAACTTTGACATAATTATCATGGCATTTTCATCATGTAATATAGCTTTGATAAATAGCATGTAATCATATAGCATGATTTACTTATTTCTCTCTTTAGTTTTTAGGTAGAAATAGTATAATTTGACTTAGATAAATATCTATACTACTTTTGTAACCTTGGCATAATTATCACGGCCTTTTCATCATGTAATATAGCTCTGATAAATAGCATGTAATCATATAGCATGATTTACTAATTTCACTCTTTAGTTTTTAGCTAGAAATAGTATAATTTGACTTAGATAAATATCTTTACTATCTTTCTAACCTTGGCATAATTATCATGGAGTTTTTACCCTATAATATAGCTCTAATAAATAGCATGTAGTTATAGCACATGATTTACATATTTCCCCCTTTAATTTACCTCTAAAAATAGTATAATTCTACAAAGATAATTAGTTAAACTAATTATCTGAGCTTCTGGTAATTATCATGGGTTATTTAACATTTAATTAACCACTGATAAATATCTCACAATATTTAAAATCATTTGACTAATTTTCTTTATTTAATTTTTCAAAAAATAGAGTATTTTTATTAAAGTAATTAATTAAATTAATTATCTGAGCTTATCCTAATTATCACGGGTTTATTATTACCTAATTAACCACTAATAAATATATTACAGTATTTGAAATCAGTATACTAATTTCCCTTATTGAATTTTCTTAAAAAACAGAGTATTTCTACTAAAGTAATTAGCTAGATCAATTATCTGAGATTTTCCTAATTATCACAGGTGTTTTAGCACTTACATAACCACTGATAAATATCTCACAGTATTTAAATCATTTTACTAATTTCCCCTATTTAATTTTCTTCAAAAACAGAGTATTTCGGCTAAAGTAATTAGCTAGATTAACTTTTTGAGCTTCTCCTAATTATCACGAGTTTTTTAACACCTAATTAATCACTGATAAATATCTCACAGCATTTGGGATTAGTTTGATTATTTTCCCCTTTAATTTTCTCTAAAAAAAATAGTCTAATTCTGCCTAATTAATTAGGAAAATTACTCAAAAACTTATAGGATAATTTTCTTAGCTTAATGAATATCTAATGCAGCTCTGATAATTACCTCATCTTAATCTAAGATCAATTAATATATTTATAATTAATTCATGGTTAATTTGGCTAATTGCAGCCCTAATATAATAGGATAATTAATTAGCTTAACATTACCAAGCTTAATTACAACAATCAGCAAGAGAGTTTTTATGAGTATACATAGGCCTAATCTTTGATTTATTAACAAAATAGCTTAATCTAACCTTGCAAATTAATAAAGATTAGACTAATTACCGTCTAGGTTAATCAATTAGATATTAATCTCTAATGATTTCTGTGTAGCGGTTTCTCTAGATGAGAGAGAGTGTGTCAAGGCTCCGAGTCTGTGTAAAATGTGAAGGTAGGGGTCCTATTTATAGTTTTCTGGCACTCATAAGCTCTCACCGGCTGAAAAAGGCAATTGCTTGCAATTCAAGCAGTCCCCTACAGGTCAAAAAACGCTCCCTGCTACTAAATGAGTCCCTGGCAAGTCAGTGATGACCCTCCCATTACTTGCCAGCTTTTAAAATATCAATTTTGCTATATTTTGACCTATTTTTGCTTAATTGGTAAATATCTTGTAAATATTTAGGAGGCCTTTAATAAAGTCTATGCGTAAATGATTACTGCAACCCTTCAATTTTACTTATTTTACTCAATTCACAGTGTAAATGTTAGGGGCACACAGCCCTAACAGGTATTCAATGCAAGTAAAATGTTAGGGGCACACAGCCCTAACATGTAGTTATTCAGGAAACAGGAACAGTACACTTAGTATTCATACACAATATTGCAAAGTAAATAAGTAAAGAACACCATAAGGAAGAGGAAAAGAGACTGACATCACATTATCTTCATCATCATCACCCAGTTACAGAGCATAAACAGAAGTACGAGATCAGGAGCAAGAGAACTGCCTCATTAGTTTTCCTGAAACTGCCTCACGCCATCAGATACCATAAGGCACGTTCACAACTACCCAAAAATATAAGTACTAATGTCCACATAGCCCTAAGGTTCAAAATTTAAAGGTCTTGGTTACAGTTCAAAATATAATATCCTGAATACTATGAATGCCCTGACAGATCAGGCACTAACACTTGGCACACCTGGTGGGCAATGTTTCTCAAACATTGTGAGAACCCACAATATCCCTTGATCAAAAATTCATCCACGAGCTGATCCTTGAATTCAGTTTGTTGTGAGACTGCTACTACTGCAGTTGAAGTTTCTCTGTCAAGTTCTTCAACCTCTGCATCCACCTGAATTGTAACTACCTCCTTAGTACTTTCAGTCTCCTGACAGAGTTTCTCATCCACAATCATTTTCACTGGATCATTTAAGTTGTGAATTCCTCTTGCAGCTTTTGTGTCCTCCTCTGCAAAATCTTTAGGCTGTTCTGTAGCTTCACCTCTCCCTGCTGATTCAGTCATATGCTCCTGAACTCCTTCTGCCACATCAGTTCCTGCAAACACTTCAGAATTTTTATTAACAAACACCTGCTCAGATTGTTGGCCTTCTTGTTGCTGCAGCTGCATCTTCAGGTCCTCCAACTGCCCTTTCAGGTCAGTATACCGCTGCTTCAGTTTAGTATTTTGCTTCTCCAAAAACAAGTTTTCCTCCTTCATCTCCTCCTCTACAAACATCTGATATGGTTTACTCACTGCATCATACACCATTACTTTCATTTTCTCCCAAACTCCCTTCATGTACTCCATCTTCATTTTCTCCACATACCTTATACAAAGTAGAAAAATCTCCTCTTCTTCAAGTGATTTCAGGTCTTTAGGCCCATTTTCATATTCAAATACATATCCAAATTCAATAGCAGGTTTACGTTCAAGGTCAGGTTCATGTTCAGCTTTCCCTTCAAGAAGAATGAAGAAATATTCAAGGTAGGATGTAAACTTTGCAACCATTAGACACTGTCTCTTGGACACATCTAATATCTCTGCATGTAGATGCAACACTCAAAGACCTAATTTAGACTCCGCATGCCAAATCAATTGATTTCCCTGAAGATAATGATTCAGGAAAAACCAAAATTGATCTGCTTCTTAATCAAACTAATTTGATTCAAGGCTTAAAAATAACAGATTGAACTCTCCTTTACACATAAAAAACACCACCAAGATGGCTTGCTCACATTTGTCCTTGAAAATAGAAAGAAATCCACTTTGTAGCTGCAAAACTGTCCAATCAGTTATATCTCCCTGAAACTGAAAACTTTTGACTTTTGCTCCTTTATCATCATCAAGAACTTCCAAAAGACTTGCATAATCATCGGTCAAAATCATCTCCTCAGCGTCATAAAAACCATTGACATCAAAAACTTGGTATAAGTCAAGCTCAGTATCAGTCTGCCTGCTTATTTCCCCTGCAACTTCAACTTCTTTTGGAATTGCAACTATCTCTGCAACCATCACAGCTTCTGAAACTTGAACAACTTCATTTGTACTTTTGACATTATTTGCAGGTGGTATATCATCTTCAATAATAAAAATTTGATTTGAAGTTGACTGTTGTTTTCCTGATTCCTCAGGCTCTGTCACTGCATCCTGCACTACATCTTGAACTTGATTCTTTTGAACTTCATCTTGTATCTGCTCTTCCATAATAGTATACATCTGCACTTGTACTTGATTTGAGCTAAGGTGCACCTGCAAATTCAGTTGATCATATTCTTGTTTTAAGCCATCATACTTCTTCTTTAGGTTCCTCTCATCTCCTTGTTTCCAAACATCCATCTTTTCATATTGTTCATTCTGTCTTAACTGCAATAGCTGAATCTTTTGGCCCTTCACCATCACAAATTGAGGCTTCAAGTATTCATATAGTTTCAACTTAAACAAAATTATCCTACTTTGCTTCCACTTTATGCATTCAATGCATTGCAAACATTCAAGCGAAAAGTTCTCTTCTTGATTCATGTATACAATCTCCTGCAAATATTCATTCTCTTGCATATGTTCAATTCCCTGTAAGTACATTGTAGTGCTCTTTCCTTGTTGCATATACTGCAAAGATGAAGCTTCCTGCACTTCAAAAATCTCCTGCAAATGAACCTAAATTTGAAATTTCTTGATTTCATATTCTTCCACAATATCCTTCATGCTTCTTTCATCCAAACCCTTTTTCCACTTAATCCATTTCCAAAAGAAAATAATCAGCAAATTTCAAGAAAGACTTCCACACCATTGAACACAAGTAGAAATGTTTTGCAAACACCCAATGTTGAACTTTGAGAACCTGTAGTTTGCTTCTTCTTTCTCAAAAACTACTTCTTGAATATCTTTGACAAGATATTGATCCTGTGAACACTTCTTGATTAATGATTGCTTCTCTTCTTGAAGTCGATCGATCATAAAAATGGTTTGATTTGTTGCCACCTGATTTGAATATCTCTCATTCTTCAAATCTAATGAGAGATTGTTGATGATCATTGCTTGAGTAGCAATAAGACTTTGAAATTCATGAAATTCACGAAAAAATTCTCTTTGCAAATTGGTAAGTTTTTGTTTAGGGACCTGCATTATGGAATTTTGTAAACCAGGGACCTTCGGCATTGAAACTGGTAATTTAGGGATCTGAAAGTCAAGATCCTTATCTTCACAACCTGAATAACTCATATCCACTCCTAGAAATTGGCTTTCAGTGTTCAAAACTCCAAAAAATTCTTCTCCATCAACACAAACACCTTCCGGACTGTCACCTGTCAAATACTCCTCATCAAGATTCATCAAAAACTGATTCATCACATCATCCTCATCAGTAGCACACATTATGTCTTTATCAATCTTCAGCTCTTCCATTGCATTACGCTGAAATCTGATATCTCCCTGAATTTCAACCTCTTCAAGATTGATGTCAAATGTTGTTATATGGGTTTGTATGGGATATTGGTGGCTTCTCTCGCTCACTCCCACTTGTATTCCCTTCTTCTCAATCAGTAATTCTTCTTTTGGATAACTTGTGTTCTCTTCCTACAAAGAGGTGAGTCTCTTTGATGTGAGGTTTGGGGATAGCTGGCAATCCTCTTGGCTCTTGTGGCTCATGAGTCGCTTCTGGCTTCCTCCTTCTTCCTTCATCATCTTTTGGACTTCATCTCCCTTGCATTGAACAAACTCTCCTTCTTGAATCAACTTCTTCTCTTCAATAATATGAGTATCTACAACTTTGATCCCATATTCACGAACATCAAAATCAGGTTGAAAAACTTCAGGTGTTGAAAATTCAAATTCAGGCTCTGAAACTTCAGGTTTTGAAACTGCAGGTGCCTTAAAAACTGTTGGTACTTCAACATTGTGCAAACCCTTGAGTCTATTTGGAGTGTGGTTTTGGGATACTAAGTGCTCCTTTTGGCTTCTTTGGCTCTCAAGATGCTCCTTTTCTTCTGCCCTTTCCAACATCACCTTCTTGACTTCTTCACGTTGGCTTTGTGCTTGAGCTTCTTTCATTGATTTCGGACTTACACCAAGTGCATTTGGAGAAGTTAAACATGATTGTACCTGATTTTTCCCAACCAAGGGAAACATTGGTGTTGTAACTCCCCACTCATCATCACTTTCGTCTTCCTGCTGAAACTGATCTTCATACTTCTCTATCAAGCCTTCAATTGCTTCTTGTAACACTTGTATCCTGTGCATACTAGAGCATGACTTTCTTCTTTTTCCTTCACGACCTTCATGCCAATCTTCCGCCTTGTCAAGCAGATTAGAAAAATCATCCAAATACTCTTGTGCATCACATAGTTCCTCATGATCTAATGCATCTCGAAAAGATCTGACAATTCGATACAACTTCTTGCACAGTTTATGCATACAGTATTTGACACATACATCTTCCTTTTGACATGTCTTGCACATGTAAGGACATTGCTTTGCACAGTGCCCATCTTTTTGACAAATAGCACACTTTTTCTTCTTCTTCTTTGCCATTAATCACCCATCAAAAGAATAGAGAGCATTTGTACCTCTTTAAACCCTGAAACTGCTTAAACTGCATTGCAAACTGAAATACCTGAAACTGTAGTCTGTAAACTGAAAGACTGAAACTGCATTCTGCAAACTGGAATGCTATAATCTGCAATATGTAAACAGTTGAACTGCAAACTGCAAAATGCAAACTGCAGACTGCACAAAACTGCCTGCACAGAAACTGCATGGAAACTGCACAGAAACTGTCAAGAACCCCTATAAACACTTGCAACTTGTCAACAATTGTAATTTTGATTTCCCTTGGCAGATTCGGGAAGAAATCCTACAATAACTTTGATGTATGTTCCTCAGACACTTCCTGCGGGGTTACACAATTCAAGAATTCCTGCAGGTGGTCGAGGTCGACTAACATGTCAAGAACCTCTTGAATTCTTGAGGGCCATATCCTTCAGGTTGAATTTGAACCAGTTGCAAGAACCGCTTTAGAGAGAAAGTGGCGGTTAGAGCACAAGAAAGAAACTTCGCATCATAACCGACTCATCGTTTTGCTTTGAGATTATTGTAATTCGCTCCCATGTCGATTAGGACACGCACAATAGGATCGCCAAATGTTAGGGGCACACAGCCCTAACAGGTATTCAATGCAAGTAACATGCAGTTATTCAGGAAACAGGAACAGTACACTAAGTATTCATACACAATACTGCAAAGTAAATAAGTAAAGAACACCATAAGGAAGAGGAAAAGAGACTGCCATCACATTATCTTCATCATCATCACCCAGTTACAGAGCATAAACAACAGTACGAGATCAGGAGCAAGAGAACTGCCTTGTTAGTTATCCTGAAACTGCCTCACGCCATCAGATACCATAAGGCACATTCACAACTACCCAAAAATATAAGTACTAATGTCCACATAGCCCTAAGGTTCAAAAGTTAAAGGTCTTAGTTACAGTTCAAAATATAATATCCAGAATACCATGAATGCCCTGACAGATCAGGCACTAACAGTAAACTTCTAGGGGTCATAACTATGCCAGTTTTTATCGGAATTCAATTCTGAAAATTTCTAGCACAGGGTTTGATGTGCTTAAGATTCCAAAAATACCAATATTTGCCATGGTCGGACAATTCTACATTTCTTTTTCAATAATAATATCAGTTTGATTAAGCTTTATACAACCTTTAAGGTTTCAGAGACTGGAAACCTTATAGAGGGAGAGGAGAGGCCAAGGAGGGAGGATGAGGAGAGAACAAAGTTTTTTTTTGGGGAGAAAACATTTTTGAAAAAGTGGAGTGCTTGTAGGTCAAAAAAAGGTTAAAAAATGGTTTTTTTTATATACATATGTGCTGGGGAAGAGTTTAAGTAAAAGCGACATTTTTGAAAAAAAAAGTAAAATTTTTTCTTTTACTGACACGTCTTTACTGATGTGGCCACACTCCTTTATTTCCTTCACTTTCAAAAAGCTAGACAGAGAAAGTGGCCTCCTAAGTCCACATCCTACATGTGCCTAAAGAAAAGGCTAGAAAAGCTAGTATTCAAAAGTAGCCTCTTGAATGCCGTTGTCCCCTTAACCCTACACAACATTAGCCCAAATCCCTAAAAATTAAGATTCCTTACAAGGCCCATGCAAAGTCCATATTTTTCCTAATCACTGACCATGCCAGATGAATTGAAACTAAAAGCTGTTGCAACAATCTATACACAAAAAGGACAAATGAAAATATTTCATGACCAACACATGATAAATACAGAGTTTCAAAAGGGAGACTATGTGTTAGTCTATACCTTGAAGCAACACTCCAAGAAATTGAAAAAGCGAGGCAATGACCCATTTCTTGTGATCAATGACATGCTATCTAGTGGTACCGTGCAACTTATGACATTAGAGGGAGATGAGATACTTAACTAGACCAATGGTTGCAGATTAAAGAAATACCATGTAACTCTCACTGCTGACATGTTAGATAAGATTCATGAAGCAAGGGAAAGGACAAAAAGCTCAAGCCATTCAAGGCCAAGCAAAGGAGGAAGCAAAGTAACGGATTCTAAAGCACAAAGAACGACAGAATATCGCTGCAATTTGGAAAATTAAAACACCATCTCCTCCTATCAAACCAATCCAGATCAAGCAGAGTTGTCTTGGACGTATGGATGACTTTCTGTTGTCCACCTTTAAGTGTGAGTTCCAAGACCTTGATGCATGTCCCAATCTTGAACAACTTTGTACATTTGCATCTTGGAAACTTCTAGTACCATGTCTTTGTTCATGTCTGGTATGTAGGTAAATATGTGCGAGCATAGAAATCCATGCACAAGAAGGTTGAGATTGAATATACCCAAAGTTAGAGTAAAATCCTTGTGACACGCTTTTAATTTTCTTGACAGTACTCCAAGGGTCATGTAGTTGCCTTCCGACAAGTGGAACAACTTACTGCATTGATTCAAGCACCCGTATTTTCTAAGGCCTTGACCCTAACTTCACCTTTCAGTGTAATTGTGATTCTCATGTCAAGACTATCCAACCATCAATCATCTATTTCAACCTCATATTCTACTAAGGACTTGACCCTAACTCCATCTTTCAATGCCATCATGATTTTCATGTCAAGACTATCCAACCATTCATCATCTATTTCAGCCTCATCTTTTGCTAAGGCTTGAGTAAAGTGGAGAGCTTGCACTTGTAGCATGTTCATTGGCATGAGTTTTGGGGTTGGTTGCATTGCTACTTTTCTCTTTATCAATCAAATGCGAGCCTCTTCTTGAGCTTCATCAATGACCTATTGGCATTTAATCATGTGTACTTTCACTGCATGCATTCATTCTAGCAGGTCATTGGTTGGTGACTGATTATATTTATGTAAACGATATCCACTTATCCAATTCTCCAGGATTTCTTAGTTTAAGATGGCTAACTTGACAACCCTACTTGGTGAAACGCTCTCAATCACAAATAGAACAGGCCCCTTCTTTTTGAATTTCAAAATTTGTTGTTTCAAGAAATATATCAATACGAGATTCCCTTGTTTGAAGATTTTAGTCAATAGGTGAGAATCAAAGAATTGTTTTTATTTTCTTTTTTCAACATAGAGATTCTCAATGCGTGCTAGCCTTTGATCATCTAATTGTTCAAACAGTTCGTGACTTGTCCACTCTAGTTGGATTGCCACTTAGAGTGTTGGAAGAAAATACTCCATTGGCAATATTGTAACGTCCATATACCAGATTGAAATGTGTATCATTTAGAGCTATTTTGTATGAAACCCTGTAAGCCCAAAGAGATGAATGAAGATTCATCTTCCAATCAGTGCATTTGGAGTTGAAAATATTTTTAAGCACCAAGCTAAGGATTTTGTTTGTGTGCTCAACTTGGACATTCTCTTGAGGATAATATGGTGCAAATTTCTTATGGATAACTATAAATTCATTTAGAAAATTTTCTATCACATCATTGAGAAATATATACCTTGATGACTCACAAGTGCAATCAAAATCTCGTATCTTATAAATATACATTCATATAAGAATGCAACCATGGTTTTGTGCATCGTTCTTCCTAATGGCTCTCACTTTGGTCCACTTAGTCAAAGTCGGTGGCTATAATGTTATATTGTGCCCACAATTTGCTAGCAGGTGGTTGTATAGGACCGATTAACTCTATTACCCACTTAGCAAATGCTCTTACTCTCATTATTGATCGTAATGACATGGTATCAGCCCTTTGGCAAGAACAACAGCTTTTGACCAAAAAAAAAATCATTAGCAAACAGAGTTGGCCACCATATGCCAACCATTAGGATAGGTCTACTCATAGTTTCATGAGAAAAAGACCTCCTGCTAGACCCACATGTTCACAAAGGAGCCATATGCCAAAAAAATGGCCATTGTGTAACCCTAAACTGACGCAACAATTTCAGAAAGCCAAGAAACTTTGTAGAGGTAGGGTATACAATATAGTCTCCATGTCTTCAAAGTTTCATGGAGATCAAATTATGTCTCGTCGGTTGCACAACAGCCATTTTTTACTATAGGGCCCCTATGATCAAAATGTGGACATTTCTAGGTGCTGACAAAACAGATTTTGAAGGCCATGAAACTTTGCATGGGTAGGTTATACGCTATCATTAGGTGAAATTTGGACTCACAAAGGGGCCCTTTAAGCAGTTCGACTTTACCTCTCTCTACCAAAACGGGCGCATGGATAAATTTTTGCAAACAAACTCCAAAGTTGGCGGAGGTTTCACAGTTAGAATGTTCTCTTCAAGCTCTATCGACTGATATAAAGGATGCCATGAGATTCCTCATATTTTAGAAGATTCTTTTTTTAATTCACTTAGATCCGACAGAGTTGTCACATCATAGGTGAATCAAAAAAAGAATCTTCTAAAATACGAGGAATCTCATGGCGTGCTAATATCAGTAGATAGAGCTTGAAGAGGACATTCTAATTGTCAAACCTCCGCCAACTTTTTGTTTGCAAAAATTTATCCATGCGGCCATTTTGGTAGAGAGAGGTAAATTCAAACTCCTTAAAGGGCCCCTTTGTGAGTCCAAATTTCACCTTATGTCCCCCAGCTTTCCAAAGTTTCATAGCCATTGGACCTTTTTTCTCTTTTCAAAATGACCATATTTTTGTCATAGGGTCACAAAGGAGCCATATGCCAACTCTAAAATGTATGTTTACTAGTAACCTTTTAGTATCAAAACTGAATTTGGAGTTTCTAGGCTCAAATGGGGCTTGAGTAGGTTATCAACTCTAAAATCTACCTAACTTGTCAATCTTATGTGATGCCTACAAGCTCAATGTAGTCCTCACCAAAACCTACTCCAAAGAAGAAAACTATGAAGTAAACTGTGAGGCCTATGATAAGAGGGGCTAGGGCGAAGGGCCAGGACACACATGTGGTACAGGGGAGCCTATATTTAGTAGTCCAAGGGCCTATATTAGGCATGGTTGGGTGGAGAGTTTCATGTTCTAGTCCTAGTCTCTCATATTGGTATCAGAGCACGGTTACAAACCAAGTTTGCATCCGTGCAAGGGTCGTGCATGATCACAATGTTCAAGTTGTTTCTCATAGAACTAATTGTGGAGTCATACTCACGATCTTGAGAGATTTTTTAGTAGGTGTCCTAAAGTTAGCCCCCCTTTTAAAGTTGTCTGTGTACTCAAAAATGCGTTCTGAGATGCATAGAGGAAAGTACTATATAGACGCCTCAAGATATATCAGGTGTGTTTTTCCTTGTTTTTGCTTATGACAAGAGCTTCTTTCACATATCTACATGTATGATATCCTTTGGAGATTTCATGAAGTGTGTGTTGCACTTTCTTGAGGCATAACAACCTATATGTGTCAAATTTTACACTCTAGCTGTTGCATGCACGTGCACATAAGCAAATACGTTGTGAATTCAAGAGCTTATAACAAAACCACATGAGAATGATATCTTGTTTCCATGAGACTTGCATGTGTATGTTCTCTCATGGAGACTTTTTGCAAATCTACATGCTCATGCATCACATATACACAGTTTTTTTACGTTTTTCTAAGTTTCATGAAAACTTGGAGGAGATAATGTGTAGATATCTCTCTACCTGCCTTAGAATTTCGGGTTTGATTCTTGTTAGGACAAGGTTCTTCGGCAAGTTTTTCTAAACTAGATGCAGTCAGAAACAATCATGATTAGCCCATTGCCAAAAAGCAAGATTGACAATCTTTTAAGGGTAATCAGTAACAATTGCATGCAAATGAGTATTGGGAAACCCAGGTAGGCTTTGTCTGTGTAATTATTGTAGGTATTTTTATGCTTCCAATACAATATCCTATGCAACAAGCTCAAGGATTAGCGTGGTCAATTTTCTTTAAACTCTGTCTAGTATGATCATGCCATAAGATGGGCCAGAGTGCATCAGTCATGTTTTGACTAAGGATCATGGTGCTCTATACAAGGCTTTTTATGAGCACAGCTTGTGCAAAAACACTAACATGATATAGACTTTACAACCTTTAGAGCTTGTGCCTTCAAGAAGTTAAGGAGACCTGAACAACCCTAAAAATCTACTAAAAAGCAAGGCTTTTAAGGTACATAGGCAATCCAAGGCATGTAAAGCTTGCAAGATGCTAAATGCGGTGATGTAAGCAAGTTGATAAGCATGTTAGTTTTAAACTTTATAATTGTGAACTTATTCACCTTGGCAAAATTTTCTACAAAGATATCTTGGAAAGAAAAAGTTTCTTCTATCAAGAATGGTTTTGAATTCAACTACAATTGGATATCTGAGTTTCCTAAGCTATACCATTTCAATATTGGGTAATCTATGGTAATTTTTTGATTCTCAATAAGATGTATGACTCAATAAGGTCAGTTATTTGTGAAAGCTCAAAAATGTCGCTTTTCTTTTGCCTTAACATCCATTTTTCATCAAGAGCATTTGTTAGCTAAGAGCACACATGCTTCATCCTACCTTATCTTTTGATATATTATGCAAAGCAAGGCTTCAATATAGGGCATATTGCATAGAAGCTCCCAAAGTTTGAAATATGATATTAGCATATGAACTTGGGGGAAACTTTGCATACTTTTTCACGGGAGGTTGGTATGAACTACCATCTCTCCATTTATCAACATACATGGCTACGAGCCATATTCAAGCAAAGGCAACGAGCCTCAAAGGGGTGAAAAGTTTATGCAATTTCTCTTTAACCTTTAATTTGAAAAACATTTCCTTGATGTGAAAAGCAATGTGCTTTGATAGCCTTAAAAAAAGCAAGGCTTCTACTTCGTGCCAACATACTACCCATGGATGTAGGATCAATGGTAATGACACACAGGTTTGGTGAATTGATAATGCAGATATAAGCTCACAATTTACGTTTGGCAACATCAAATGGTGATGTATCCATGCTAGTAAAAAATGTGCAAGGTGTGTATGTTATTGGATCACACTATTGTAACCGCCATCATTGAAGCCACGGGCTTATTACTTTATTTTTTTGATATGCATGCATAGCATGCCAGTATGGATTCATTCCGCTAGATTATTTTTTATGCTTTGCTACAGCATCAGCTACTCTATTTAGGAAGAGTTGAAGCTGGTTAATTTGCTTGTGATCGCTGTATATATCTACAACGGCAGAATATTTACATCATTGGCTCTATGCACAAGGTGCAACCACTATGGATGATGCTTTTTTATCTAATAAAACATTAGGATCATTTACATATTCCCTAACAAAAAATCATGTATGCAAAAATTGAGCTTTTCATTTGACTTATCAAAAACATGAGTATTTACAAGGGGCATGGTGTTGCAGACTCATTTGCATCTATGAACATGTTCTTTTCTTTGTACTTGAAATAAATTCTCCTTTTTGGGAACTTTATATTGACAACCATCCATTTGAACCATGGTGTACCTAAGATAACATCCTCGTGCTGGAGAGGGGAGATGAAGAAGTCCTCTTTGTTGATGTAGCTTTAGACATGAATTCTCAATTTCCCTATCAAGGGAGTAATGGAGGCGTTTTGCCCCTTGAAAACCCCATTGGCCATCACAGTGTCTCCCACCCCATGAGCTTAGATGCCTAGTTTGGTAGCCACGAGAGATAAACTTGATTTCCATTTGCTGAAAATATCCTAGAGCTTTCAAAGTTTCTAGCCTTGCTAATGTTCCGTACATCCTATAGTAGTAAGTGCAGTCCAATAGGTAATATTCCCAGGAGGAAGCTTCGCAAGCATTTTTTGTGCTTTCTCAAGTGTACCACATTTGGCATACATATCGACCAAGACAAAGCCAAGCACAATATCTTTTTTCAACAGCCTCTAACTAACAATCAGTTCATTCCAAGAGTCCACACTCCACATAGAGAGGTGAAAACAACTTATAATTTTTTGGCCCTGCTCCTGTGTGCATATCCCACAACCAATGCATTCCAATGCCTTGTTTGAAAGCTTGACAAAATTGATCCGAGAGGAAAGACAAGTGGTTAGTTGCATGATCATGTGTATCCACTTTTAACTATTGCCCCCACCAAGACTTCTTAAACACAGTCTCTTTTTTGTTACTCTTTTGTCCTTTTGCCTTTCTTGCATTTACTTTCAAGATGCGGTTTGGTGGCCACATTGTTTTGGACGTTTTTGCATCTGTAGGCTAATTCGGCACCCTTTGAAGATATTTCAGTTTTTGTAAACTACTGTTTTCTCAGGCTGCAGGAAAGACAAAATAGGGGACAGAGCTTTGAGAGAGTCTGTTGGTGTATGCTCCACCGTAGCCAATCACTTGTTGGGAAAGAAACAAGCTTTGATTGTGTCGTCTCTGATGTTGTCTTTCCCATCTCTTCTTCTTTTCTCTTCTCTTGTGCAAAGGTGTTGTTGTGTGTAGGCTGTGTGTGAGCCCCCATACCAATTGGTGTGTGTACCATGAATAGACTAAGACAAAGTCATAATCTCTTGTTCAAAACATCAAAGAAAACCAAGTATGACTACATTCTTTTGAGTGTTGGGAATCTTATCTTCTGTTCATAAAGAGATATGATTATTTCAAGATCTAGTTGTGAATAAGATTCCAACTTGACAAGATCTATTGTTTAATTTATAGCACTGATTGTGGCTGTAAATGTGGTATTTTGAAGGGTATGACCCAACTAATGCCAAATTACTCGATAAAGGTTGATGATCATTGATTGATCAAGCTTCACAATTCTACTTTGAAGGAAAAAAGTAATCCATCTACCAAGTGGTATGGATAAATTCAACTTCACAAGCTGCCTAAAATCATTATTGGACACTATAGACTATGTTGGTCACTATTGACTACTAGTTTAAGTAGTTTCCATGAAAAATCTAACAAAGGGATTTGAAATTATAGAATCTCACCAAAGGGTTTGAATTGCCAAGGATACACCTAGGGTTATTGATTAAATATTCATTTAATTCCACTAATCCTTCATTTATACTTTAACAGGTTAAAGACATACTGGGTCTTTTTAGGCTAGAGTTTTTGGTAATGTACCTTTCGGGTTGTACCTTTTAGGTTTGAATAGTGCACTTGACTACAAATAAGTTGACGCTATGTTCAACCTCCACATATGCATACGATTTGGTTTTATATCATTTTTTAATATGCTTTGATTGAGTTTTCCAAGTAGAATGTATATGCTATAATGATTTCATCCATTTTGCTCTTCAGACACATGACAAGTTTACGTAGGAGTAAATAATTTTTGGAAAATAGTGTACCAGATACATTCTAGCACCCTGCAATTATGGACCTGCATGATAGGCTTCATTTGAAACATGTTGTCACAAGGGATACAACATGGTCTAGGAACTCATGGAGTTTTTTTAAGCCAATGTGGAGCAAGAGTGATGAGGGCCCCTCTCACTCATGTTGTTGTTGAGTGTTTGCAATTCCTCCACACATAAGTACATCTCGTACTTGAAAGATGTCATTTTTTTTGAACATCCTTATCTGAGAGATATTCGACATGTGAAGAATATGATCCCTGGGACTAACATTAGCACATGTTATTTCAATTATGTGTTGTGAAAAAGTCCTTAGGCCTAGTTGGATCCATTTTTTAAGACAATTTTGAGCACGACATATTAGGAACAATTATAGTGGGAAAAAAGTATTGGATACCTATAGTAAGACTTGTTAAGGTTATATGTATTGCTAAAAAAACTTTAATGGATGGTTGTTTATACATGTAGCAACTCTATGTTTTATTAATGAACATGTTTCATTTGGTACGTAGATGTGATTAATTTTCATATTCTCCAACTTTGTTCATGGGAACTGATCAAATCTCTTTGTTGTTCATTTCATTTTTCAAATTTTCCAATTTTTTTGAGATTAACCCCGTTATTTCCACCTTTTCTAGGGTTTTTTGTATATCATTCCATAAGTATGGTCCGAGTTTCAATAGTTCTCCCAAGGTAAGAGTTCATTGGATGGGTGTAGACATGATTGAATGAATGTTATCTACTTCTAGGATCTGTTCAGCTCTTTTTACTTGAGTTTTCTTACACACGATGGATTCATCTTCGTTATCTCCCAAGTAAGAAGGAAATGTTTTCAAGTTCAATGGTTTTAACATTCCTGATGCTTCCGATCCGCAATCCCCATACAAGGATTGTACATCCATGTTCATATCAAAAGGTAGGTTAACCAACCATACTTCCTCTATAGGAGTTGACTTTAGATTTAGGCTCCCATCATTGATCTCTCTCACTTTTTCCCATAAGTGTCCTGGCTAGTCTTCCTCTATGAATGGAATTCCGTCTAAGGCATCTTTGCTGTCAGGCACTATAAGCTCTAGTTCTTTTGTTTCAAGGTGGGGTTCTGGCTAGTCTTCCTCTATGAATGGAATTCCGTCTAAGGCATCTTTGCTGTCAGGCACTATAAGCTCTGGTTCTTTTGTTTCAAGGTGGGGTTCTGCTACCACATCGTATTTTTCTTTAGTGTCTCTTACCACAAGCTCTTCAGGTTTTGCGATGCTTTCAAGCTTGGGTTTTTTTTTTTCCAGCATTTCTTGCAAGATTCTTATCAAATTTTGATAAGCTTCCAGTTTAGCTGCTTCTATGTCTGGAGAAGGTTATTTTTTCCATTTGTTTTCCATGTTTTGGCTTGCTTTAAGTCCTACTTGGTAGGCTTCTAAGGCAGCATTAATAGGCTCAAAAAATTTATCAACCAGAACGGATCCTCCAAATTTCACGGTTGTTTCCTTGAACTCACTTCCAGTTTCTTTCAACTTTTCCTGAAATAGACTTTTCCTTTCTCCTCGATTTCTACCCGTTGTTTTTGTTTTCTCATCTCAGATCTTTTGCTTCTGCTCCTTTTGATTCTTTGAGAGGAAACTTTCATATTTTCCGAATCATCAGAGGAGTTGTGTTTCTTTTTCTTGGCCTCGGCTCTAGTGATTACCTTGATTGGAACAATCAGTTCACTCTCTGATGAGCTACTAGGTATCACTTGGACTACGTTTACTACGGTTTTACCCTTGGTCAAAGGATTTTTAGGACAATCTTCCGAAAAGTGTCCTCCCTTTTTGCAACATTGTATGCAATAGGCTTCAACTGGTTTGAGGTTTTTGTCAGGTTCTGGACATTCATTTTGCCAATGATCATCAGCACCACAGTTATGACAATTTCCTGTTCTTGGCTTCATCATGGGTCTTACCATAGGAGGTTTGACACCATGATTAGCTACATAATACATTGGTGCAAGCTTTGGTGGAGCATAAGTCACGGTTTCTTCCATTGGTGGTGGATGTGAAGTATACCAATCTCCTTCTACCATTACTGTAGATGAATTACGCTTTGCATAGGGTGTAACAGGCACTAATGTTTGTTCATCTATGACTCCTTCAGAGTGCATGTACTTTACAGGCACTGCATTATGTCCTGGATGTGGAGGTTGTTTTCCCAACAGAGGTTGAGGTCTTTCCATACCCATTGGTGGTCTTTGAGCTTGGGCCATATTAGGTTGATATCTGTACATGGGTTGTTCTTATCACCTCATAGGCATGTACTGAACACCCATCATACTTTGGTCTGAAGTAGCACTCGTGGGTCTCATGATTGGTCCATTTACCCTTGATTGCACACCATTCATGTGGCCTAATAAGTTGTCCCTATGGAGGTATCCCTTGTCTTGGTCCCCTCATAGGTGCTTTTTGCATGTTGTTCATCCTTTTAAGCATATCTTCTATGGTTGAGAGTGGTGTTGCAGTAGCCATTCCCACTTGTGTTGACTTAGTGGATGTTGTTTTCTCGCTTTGGTTATCCTTAGTTACATCTTCTTTGTTGAAATATTTGCAATTGTCTCCTAAGTCGATAGCATCTGACACACACTCTTCTACGGTTGTATGCTTTTTACTATAGAGTATAACATGAAGTTCTTTGTTTAGTAGTCCCTCCAAAAACAAAGATACAAGTCGTTATTCTGTAGGTATCTCCAGCTCTGGGCATCTGGCAATGTATTTTTTCATTCAAGTTGTACAATCCCTAACAGAATCACCATGTTTCTGTTTAAAGTTGTGGATTTGAGCTAGCATATTATGTTTGATCCCTGTTTTGGAACAAGAATCTATAAATCCTTGAGCTAATGTGTTCAAGTCCATCATTGACCTTGGTGGAATGTTTTGGAACCATGTCAATGCTTTTCCTTCTAATGTCATTCCAAACCCCTCTAATTGAGTATGGAAATCGAATATACGTTTTGCTCATAGCACTTGCTTAAAGCTTGCTAAGTGGTCGTATGGATCCCCTGATCCACTGTATTTTCTAACCCATTTTTGAAAATCAACTGGTCCGACGCGTCTGTTTGGTTCAACTCCAAGTCTTCTGCCAATTGGTCATGTTCTAAGTCCTTCAAACCAGTATGTTGGAAATGGTGACTCATGTAGCCCTGGACTGGCCTTAGTGTCACCCGATTTTCTACGTGATGAGGTGGTTTCTGGTTTCTTTACGTTACTCTTAAATGATCTCTCACGGTGTTCATCTCTTTGTAATTGTCTCTTGTCCTTGTCCCAATATTCAATCCCATATGGATTACCCTTGGTATTTGGTTTGTTCTACCTCCTCAGGAGTCATCCTAACAAAAGTTGTTGTTATAACAATCCCTTACTAGTAGGTTGATAGGTCTGCTGATCCCTTATCTTTGATCTTGAAAATATAGATGATCTTCATGGCCGTTATTTGTTCTGGTTTGGCATGCGAAGTCCATAAAAGATCTTTTATGTTTCTATCTTCCCAACAATAGACTCCGATCCAAGGATTATCCGTACTAAACCATTTCAAAGGCTTCAAGTTTACTTGATCATATCCCTCAAATTCTAAATTTGGTGGTCCTTCTTTTGCTGACATATTTGGAATTATGGTGTTTACTTCTAACCTCGATTTGTTTACCACATCAGGGTTTTCAACTTGTACATATTGAGTTTCGTTTCTATCCATGTCCTTGTTTTTTTGCCCTAATTTCTTCTTTGAGCTCAATACCATGTTCATCAATGCGAATAGCATACTCCTCGTTAGGGTCCAAGTAAACTTGGGCTCCATGACGGTTAATCTTGTAAAAAGAGAGTATATGCTTATAGCGCATTGTCATTCCGGTTGCCGAGTGAGTTGAGTAAGAAGACATTTTGGATGTTGAATCTGAAAAAGTGTCTGATACTTCTTCAAGAATTGTGTGCAAAGAATTGCTGGATTCACGCTTTCTTCAGTGGATACTCTACTGGAGGTTTCTCCGAGTATGCCGTGATTTCCTAGTACACGACCAGATCTAAGGTTCATATAGACTTATGAAACCCTGAATAGAGTACTCACCTTTGGATTGACTTGTCATCAATTTCCACTTGATTCGATTGCAACTTTCTGTCAAGCCACTGATTCCTCGTCTGCAACTTGATTCTTGTACAAATTTGATCAAGTTAGCTATTCTTCTATAAAGACAATAGAGTTTTTGCTAACTCTCGTGATTGGTCTCTATGTATCACTTCAAATCGAGCTATGGGAGTCAAAATTTGACTTTCAGATTTGACTTAGCAAAAATCAAAGGTTTGATCTGTAACTTGGAAACTGAGTGTACATGTACCAATTTTGATCCGATTGAACCCAAAATTTCCCTATGGCTTTATATTATGTTGGTCTAACATTGTATAAGTTCAAAAGTCAAAATTGATGTCTCTGGATAGTAGAAGTAGATAATCATGATTATTTACTTTTGTCAATTTTTTGCACTTTTTTGATTGGTTTGGCAAGTATACAACTCGTTAAAGTCTCTAGACAAGTTTTAACAAGTTTGGACAAAATGTGATCAAGTTTATCAACTGTTTTGTGTCCGCAAACTTTGATTTCGAGAATCTAGCTTAAGTCTCACTTTTGTGATGCAAATTTCACCAAAATTGATTTGTGAGGTCTACTTGATATCCTTGACCTTGTGGTACACTCAAACTTGCAAATTTCTCAAGTTTTGAAGCAAATGTAAATAATCGCGATTATTTACTCCAGCTATATTTTTGCAACTTTTTGCCCCAACTTTGACACAGATCTGTTAAGCACCTCTAGTTAAGGTCACTAGCCAAGTTTCATCAAGTTTGGACAATTTTTGGTCAAATGGTCATCAATTATCTGTCCGCCGCACTAACTTTGTAAATTTGGTCACAATTTTCAATCCAGTGATCCAAATCTTACCAGATCTGGTTTGTGGGCTTATTACAACATGTTAAAACTAGTGGTATGCTGACTTGGTCAAAAAAGTTGAAAAATGGGGCAGATGTAAATAATCGCAATTATTTACAACTGACAAGTTTTTGCAATTTTTTGGTCAAATAAGCATGTACGCATGTTTATCACATCAATATAAGCCTATGAATCAATTTTCAACCAGTTTGGACAAATTTTTCCCAAAATTTACACTCAAGATTCAAAAATTCAGTACAAACTTTAGTTTTCACCCAGTTTTTTGCCAGTTTGGTGATCCAAATCTCTTGGGCCTTTACAAAAGTTTTTGGTACACATGTAATGAGTCAATGGTATGAACCTTGGTCAATTTGGAGCAGAAATTTAATAATCACGATTATTAACTTCAGGTTTGAAATGAACACTTGTTTGCAATTTTTTCAAAGGCAATCTTTATGTGAGCTATTTTAAGCCTATAAATCAAGTAAAAACTTAATTTGGCCTAAAATGTCAAGAAAAAGTAAATAATCTGAGTTTTGGCCAACTCTTGAAATTTTTACCTCGAAGTGTCTTTGAGCTTATCAACTGGTTCAAACAACTCTTAAGCTTACTCTCTAGTTAGATTGAGTGGTTTCGAGCTATTTCTAGCCGTAGACTTGAATTTCTACAACTTCCAATAACAACTCACACTTGATTCTTTCAGAGAGAGCAATGTTCTGAAATCCACCTCGGATCCTACTTACCCTACTCCTAGATTCTCATGCAATGGGGTGGTGAAAAGTGTCCACAAACACTCGTTTTCTTGTCTTTTATGTTTTTCTGAGCACTAATCTTAAGACTTGTCTCGTCTACCAATCATTCTCAAAATCCTAATCTATTTCTACAATCCTACAAACCTAAAGGCACTCAACATGTACAATTACTTCCAAGCTACCTCTACACAGCAAAAGACGACAATCTTAAGCTATGCGATTTCTAAAAGAAAGTTCTGAACTCTATGTGAACCTATAGGAAGTTAAAGGACAACTCGTGTTTTTCCCTAGTTTAGGTCTCTTCGATCCCCGGCAGTGGTGCCAAATGTGGGACGCATGTCTAACCTCACCATCCTATCTTATTGCAGTATTAGCGAGAACCACGATTAAATTGCCAATCCATGGGAAAAAGTTGACTCGCCTAGTGTATGGAGGCTACAAGAGGTTGTCAATCTCTGAGAAAACAACTAACAACTCCCATCTAACTCAAGCTACACTCAAGTGACTAAAATCACCAAAAGACAATCGCTCATCGGCAAACAAATCACATCCATGACAGCATCAAATTACATCCAAACGTAATGAAATTTCTACGACAAGTTTATAAGACCTAAGTACACATGCTTATGGTCTCCAACCCCACTTTAGGTTAAGTTCCAAAATCACGATTATTAAGAGCAGTGGATTTTTGACCTAGTCGTTTTCAACCCAGAATGCATCTAAATGCATAGCAAGATGCCCCAATACCCTGCCTATGCTTAGTTTTTGATTTGAAAGTGTAAATTCCTAGTTATGATGAAATTGGGCCGCGGGTCAGCGAAGCCAAAAGCTATGAAATACTGTGAACTTCTTACGTTAATGCGTAGAGCTCTTACCTGTGGTTGCAATGCAACAAAAGCGACTGCAATGTGACAATTGGGGAGGGAGTAGGAAGCGCGAGAAGGAGAGGAGTGAGCGTTGTTAGCTCACGATGTGTATTCCTTATTCAAAAACTTACAAAAATTGGCTTTTATACCTTATCCAAAGTTTCTGTGTGGTCAAAACTAATAATCTGGAGTTCTACCAAAGCTGGGAAATGACTGGCTGATACAATCTAGAAGCTTGTAGCCGTGGCTCATTAATTACAGAGTTTATCCAAGAAAATAGGAGTTACAATATTCTCGATTTATCAAAATAATAAATGTTTTACAAAGAGAACTCTGAAAAATGGTATTCGTGTTAGCTTACTGCAAACAGGGGGGGAAAGTTCTAGCATGCAAGGTAGGAGGGGAAAAGTGTTGGGTACTCTTGAGTTTCATTAGGAGGTGTTCTCACCTCATTAGTCAAGTGTGAAGCATTCTAATTAAGTTGCACACTAGCATAGCTATATAAGAGAGGGATCGTTGTATTTTCAAAGCTCTTTCTCCTCTCACACACTCTATCAAGTGCCCAAGTTGGCAAAGCAAGATCTCTCTCTCTCTCTCTCTCTCTCTCTCTCTCTCTCTCTCTCTCTCTCTCTCTCTCTCTCTCTCTCTCTCTCTCTCTAGAGACAGACTCTATACTCAAGCTCTTGCCTAAGGATGCAAATCCAAGCCAATGAAAGTTTCTTCAGGTCAATGCTAATCCCTACAAGGAGGGGGCGATCCCTACATGAGGGAGGATCAGAGATAACACACACATACTCACACAAGGCATGCCTAGTACAAAGAAATCAAAGGGGACACTTGTCAAGTTCCTCCTCATGTTGCCCTCATAGTGTGCCTAAAGCCTATTGGTTGGCCACCCAAGGGTTCTAATGATAATTTAGGAGATTTAATTAATTTTTTTATAGCTTATCAAGTCCTCTCTCTCAAAGGGGAAAGAGGGACACTTGTCCCAAGGCTACCCTTGTTGCTTGTAATGCCTTCTGCTTGTGATTGGCTAGTCTTGGAGGGGTCCAATGAGCTTGAAGCATGAGCTACAAGGGGGGTGTCTACCAAAGAAATCTAGGGGGTTGCTTAGGGGGTATACTCTCCCACACACACACTCACAAACATTCTCATTATGCATTGTGCAAAGTGCAAGAGATCCCTCTCCTTCTCCAAGCAAGTAGAGGTTGAGAGCCTACACCAACACTCTTGGCTATGAGTGCAAATCCAACCAAGAGCCATGCTTCAATGCTTAAGCTTGCCATCTTATCAACCTTCATTACTATGCTATTATGTATGCTATCAAGAAGAGTGATGATAAGTGAGGAACTAATTCTTTATCCTATGAAATGTTTCTTCTTCCTCTTCCCTACCCTCATTCCCTGCTAGCTCTCTCTACCTTTGAAGGTGTTTGAGGTCTTGGGACTGAGGCTTGGGATAGTTAGATATTTCTTCAAAGTTTATGCTATGCTTGTGATGCATGAAGTTTTCCATCTTCATTGCATCACCTAGGTCACAAGGAACACAAAGATTGTATTGTAACAAGTCTCTCTTAATCGGAGAAATCATAATGCAAATGCCTATTGAAGGGGGGACCGGCTCCACATAGATCCGATCCTCAATTGTTTTCATGTTCTCTAAATTATCTCTCTTGCAAAAGTATTGTCCATGCCAAGTTAACTAATTGCAATGTTTATGTTGTTATCTTCAACTATGTTCACCCGCTATGCTCACAAAGTAATTTCCAAAAAGTACTCTCATTAATTTCCCCTACTCTCAAGTTAATAGGCAAGGTACATTACATTGGTATCAGAGCATTTGATTTCTCTTTTCTTGCTTAAGAAGGACATCCTTAAGTAGCCTATAAATGGTTGATTTTGTTAATTATATTAGGGTAAGTGGAACTGGGATCTATTATCAGTTTTGTTGAGCCCACTATGTGGGACATGGTGCACACCTTGGGAGTTTTGGACTTAATAATGGAGTCTTTTTAGAATTGCCTATGGCTTTACCATATTGAGCCATAAGAAGTCCAAAAGGAGCTAGCCCTTAGCAACTCTGCTATGTTAGACCTACTCCACTACTCTCTATGATCAACAACTTCGAGCCGTGGGTGTAGATACTGAAGAGCCAATTTTCAAAGGCTAAGAGGAGTGGCAACTAAGGTTTTGAATTGCCGAAGCATACACTAAGTACACACATTAATTTTGTTAACATAGCTGACAATAATTAAGAGAGTAGAATGAACATTGATAGCTTTAATTTTGTTCTAATGATGATGCCCCATGTTTGTGAATTATCTCATTACTAGGTTTCAGCAAGCTATGGGCAACCCTGCTTTGCAAGCCGAAGTTACTCAACAATTTCATGCTTATGGAATTTCCCTTCCTCTCCAATACAAGAGAGAGCTTAGGAGGCCTCTTGAAGAGACCCCAAAAGAAGACTCTCTCCCATTCAAGAGAAGGAATCCAAAGAGCAAGAAAGCAATGAAACTTTAAGTTCCTTTGAAGATATGGCTCCACAAAGACGACGGTCTAGACGATTTCCCACTCCTCCCAAGAGGAAAAGATCAACACATGGTCCTTCTCCTCGTCATTCCAAAAGGGAAGAGAGGAAACAAAGGCTGAAAAGGGCTAGAAACAGGTCACCCTCTTCTCCTTCTTCTTCACCTTCCTCCTCTTTAGACGAAAGCTATGCTATTCTCCTAAAGAATACAAGAGGGGAGGACATTGAAAATCATACCCTGCATGGTCCCAAAAGCTAAAGAAGGTCAAGGAGGGAGGAAAGAGTATCTCTTTTCTCACCTATGATGGCACCTTTGGTGCTACTAACAAAGTGTTGGCCTTCATCCAGCAATTTGATGCGGCCTTTGGAAATGAGGGCTTCACAGACATTAGGAAAAATTTGGACTCACAAAGGGGCCCTTTAAGGAGTTTGACTTTACCTCTCTCTACCAAAACGGGCGCATGGATAAATTTTTGCAAACAAACTCCAAAGTTGGCGGAGGTTTGACAGTTAGAATGTCCCCTTCAATCTCTATCTAGACTGATATATAGCACGCCCTGAGATTCCTCATATTTTAGAAGATTCTTTTTTTGATTCACTTAGATTCTGACAGAGTTGTCACACCATAGGTGAATCAAAAAAAGAATCTTCTAAAATATGAGGAATCTCATGGCGTGCTATATATCAGTAGATAGAGCTTGAAGAGGATATTTTAACTGTCAAACCTCCGTCAACTTTGGAGTTTGTTTGCAAAAATTTATCCATGCACCCGTTTTGGTAGAGAGAGGTACAGTCAAACTCCTTAAAGGGCCCCTTTGTGAGTCCAAATTTTGCCTAATGGTCCTCCAAGCTACACCATGTAGCTATGCACTTTCAAAAACCAGCTCAACAATGGTGGGCTAGCCTTTGTGGCAACAACAAATCCCCAAAGACATGGAAAACTATACAAGTTTCCACCATGAAGCAACTCCTTGCAAGTGATGCAAAGGACAAAGTGCTTACCAAATGGCACAACTTGAAGCTTCTCTCTCATGAGTCTATCCACAAGTATGCAGACAACTTTTGGGATTTTACATCTCAAGGCTACTATCTTTCAAAAGATAGACTTTGCCAAGCAAAGGTGGCAATTTTGTACGGAAATACCTGAAGAGATGGCCGAATACATCAACTCTCAACGGCCTAGTTCTATTAACAAAGTAATCCATCACACCATGGTTGCTTCATACATCAATTTCCATCAAAGGGCTAGACAAAATTTCAAGCCCATGGAATAGAAAGATAAAAATGATGCAAAGGGAAAAACCAATGCTCAAAATTCTTCCCAAGGCACTTTCAACAATAACAATTGATACAAGGAGAAGAGATTTTACAAAGGCAAAAACAAAATCTCTCATGAAGAGATTGAAGATTTTTGCAAGGACCATAAGTGTTTCAAGTGCGGGGAGAAAGGACATGGCTATCGTTCTTGCCCCAAAAAGAATGCTCCCAATGAGACTCCTAGGACTTTCACCATCGAAGCTCCAAAAGAGGATTTTCATTGCAAAGGATCATCACTTTTCTATGCTTGGGGAAAGGTAAGAGAGCATGATGCCTTCATCTTGTTTGACCCTGGCTCTACTCACAACTTCATTTCAATGGAGTTGGCCACCAAGTTGGGCATTCAAGCTTTTGAGATGGGAAATATGGTAATGGTTGACACAGCTTTCAAGGGACAGCAAGCCTCCGTTACTCCCTTGATTGGGAAGTTGAGACTTCCTGTCCAAAGCTTTGTCCCGACAAAGAAGATTTTTTCATCTCTCCTCTCCAACATGAGGATGCTATCCTAGGGGTACCATGGTTTTTTCCCATGGCTGCCAATATGAAGTTCCCTGAAAGGAGAATCTAATTCACCTACAGTGGAAAGAACATGTATATAGATGCTAATGAGCATGGTCACACTATTCCACTTGTAAATCCTCCTACTTTTAATAAGTCAATGAAGAGCTTAGTTTTTGTGTACATGATTTTTGTCAAAGACTCTCTAAAAGATCCTAATGTTTCATCAAATGTAAAAGGTATAAATCAAGAAGAATTAGGCTTGTCTAATTATCTAAAAGGATTCATGTTAACCCTCACAGCTCATGGACACCCTATCACCTACGACGGATGTTGTTACCTACGACGGATGTTGTATTATTTACTTGGTAGACTCAAGTACCGGGCTTGTCGGTCCAATCGGAAAAGGGTAAGAGTGATCGTCGATGAGAGGTGCACTCTAACTAGAACATTCAAGGGATTAGTTGGCTAAGCATGGGCGCCTAAGTGTGAATGGGCGAGCTCATATAAAAGTCAAATAAACCTAAAATTCACTCATTCTCTCATTGGTGCAATTGAAGAGTGCTCTTGCTTCATCTCCATCTTCTTCTTCTTCATCTCCTTGTGTGTGTGTGTATATGCGTGTGTGTGTGTGTGTGTGAGAGAGAGAGAGAGAGAGAGTGTGCGATCGAGCATTGCGGCGGCACGACGGCGGCGAGGCAGTTGAGCGCGACGTAGCGGCGTCTCCCGCTTCTTCGTGGCGAGGAATCCTCCACGATAGGAAGCGTAGAGCAGTGAGTGGCACACCATTTCCATCTTTGAGCTTAATAGTTTAGGCTTGTTGTGTGCTTGGAGCCATTTGTGGCTCGCACACAGTGTATCGGCAAGTTCCTTGCATTGACACGTGCGACATACGCGGACATTTTTGGCGCCGTTGCCGAGGAATGCCATACACTAAGCTTGAATGGCACTCTGTGCTTCTTTTGTGGTGCAATTTTAATTGTAGGAAAGGTAAGGAAGGAGGGTGTGTGAGTTGAGAAGAAGGATTTTCTGTTGCTACTGTGTATTTCTTTGTTAATGGAGTTTTCAACGGTACTATGTTTTTTCTCTGTTATAAGGAATTAGTATTTAGGCATCTATCACCCTTTAAAATTACGAATTTTAGCTCCACACGTAGCTAAAAATCAATTTTTTGAGGACCAACGGAGCTTCAAGTGACCGAACGTCATGCTGTAAAGCACACCGCGAACCTCTGATTGATATGCTTGTTTTGAGCTATCACCTACTTTAATAAAAAAAAGCGATCATTAAAAAAACATTAAAAACATTTATAAGAAAAAACGAGTAAAAACAGATGCCTAAAGAAGAAAGCGGTTAACCTTCGAGGTTATTCGCTTGTAGGGTGCCAAAGACACATGCAGCTGCGTTGTGGTCGTTTGCTAGAGACATAACAACTAGAGAGAATTTCGAATTACGCGAGTTCTTATTATCCACCTACCTTAGGTTCCGGGCCCTCGGCGGGGACCCAAGGTAGTACAAACCAAGACCCGAACATAGCGGCTAGTGACTCTTCCTCTGACTACGACTTCATGGAGGGTTTCCCAATGCCTAATCCCAATAGCTCAAGCCAAGACATTCATGCCATGGGCCCACGGTCCGGACTGAGCGTGCTTAGCCGCTTGAAGGAAACCTTTAGTAGAGCCACTCGCTCCGAACATGGAGATAATGATGTAAATGACGGGGGTGGGGAAGTAAATTATCATTCATGACCAACGTAGACCCTATGCCCTTAGAGAATGTGCACATGAATACTTCATTCACTGCACCCCCTGACTCTTCAGAGCTAATTCCCTCCGAGATTGCAAAAAGCAACGAAGTCAGACCCTAGTTCAAAGACCAACATAGGGACTCGTGACGACCCCGTATATATGAATGACGCTGAAGAGGATTCTGATTCAGGTGAAACCATGGAGATCAAAACGAACACTAAGATAGAAACAAACAAGGAAGATCTTCATGAGCCACAATGGCTAGGATCCAAGAAGAAGATAGGAACTTATCCAAACCCTACAGAGGAGATTGAGCGAGTCAAGCAATTAAGGAGTTTGGTAGAAGATACCCAAAGGGATCTAGAACCAGCATCGAGGCACATCCAGATTACAGACACAATGTTCCCTACGCAACAACAACCTCACCAAGTCCATAGACCCTTAGCCATACCTAGTGTCATCCAAGAAGAAAGTGACTTCAAGTCATGAGAAAGTGGGCGTACTCACTTCTTGATGGAAAGAATGTTTACAGAGGGACTACTTGATCCTATCGAAGAAATGGAGATCCCATATTCCCCATGTCAAGGGACTGAGGTCCAAAAGGTGCCGTTAAACATTGACAAATTGATGGATTTCATGTCTTCAAAAGTTAGAACCACCATCATGTCCAAACTATATAAAGACCCTGAGTTCAAGCCTTCCTCAATGGAGAACTAAAGTTTGGGCTACCACAATTTGCACAGATGGATGGAGTTGGGGAGATGCCAATAGAGGAGGAACACTTAGATCCACAACCCAACCTAGATGATAACCTTCTTATAGAAATACCTGCTAACAAGTTGGGACAATACTTTGAGGGTGATGAATCCAATGCGACCATACCAATCACTACTAGAGATGAGTGGATATTTGGTCAATGAAGGACCTCAGATACATCCACCAAACACATGAACTTCTAAGAGAATTCCAAAGAGGGGGCCACCACCTAGATTTCCCCCTAGAGTGATAACGAGAGATGAAACGATACCAGAGAGGAGTATGGTTCCATACTTTGCACCCCAAAGTATAAGACCATCTCAGCTAAGAAAATGGGTAAATAGAAATTACAATGGCATAGGAGACCCATACGCCCATGTCTCGGCTTTCAAGCAAGTCCTACGAGCAGAATGAGTAGAGGACTTCCACACGCAGTATGAGGGTTTTGGACTTACATTGGAGGACAATGCACTAGCATGGTTTGAACTATTGAACCGAAGAGAGTTCACAACCATTGAGAAAATGTTGGATGAATTTGTTCAAGAATTCTCCAAGAGGGGCATAAAACATAACACCGTTCCTAAGATTCAGGAATTTAAACAAGGAGAAACAGAAACATTGAGACATGCAATACTGCGTTTCAAGCAATATGTTGCTAGATGTCCTACCCAAGAGTTACCCATGCCAGAACGTCAGATCCTATGCTTCATCAAAGGGCTTAGGAATGAGAATCTCCAAAAGGACCTATACATGAAAAGATACCAAACCTTGGAAGAGGTGACCAAAGCGGCAGTTGACCTAGTTGACAATTGCAAATTCTATTATGATGGTCAGAAGAAGATGAATGATGCGAGTGAGAAAAAGAAAACCGCTGATCTTGAGGATCAAAGAGGGAATCTAGGACAAAACCAAGTAAATGTTGAGGAGCAAATCATAGAGAATGTGATGCAACGCATCAACCACTCTGACAGAGTACCAGCCTATAGAGTTCCTCAACAACGCAGGTGCATGACATGTGGAGGGGACCAACCGACTCAACATTGTCCTGACTATAGACCTAAGACTCCACCAGGGTTTGAGCATGTTATGTCTGAACTGCCTAGATATCATCCTGTAGCGGAACAAGTGTTCTTAAGTGAAAGACCCATAGCTGCTAGAAATGCATGTGTGAGTCATGAGCTTCAAATAGAAAGATATGTGGTAGATCAGGGGCCACTTCAAGGTCAATATCATGTATTGCCACAACAACCGAGACGTCCATGTGACAGATGTGGTAGTAGTGATCACTTCATTAAAGATTTTCCACACCATGATATCATGATAAATGTATATTGTAATGAGTGTGCAATCACACATATGATTTTAGATTGTCCTAAGAATCCGAGAAAAAAAGGTAAAATGCAACCACATGTTACCTTTCCTTCTACCAGCAAATCAGAGAAAGAACGAGCCGCAACAAAAGGAGAGACGACAACAACAACAGAGCAAGAAACAATTTCAAAAGAACAGGTGCTTAAAAGTAAGCAAGTTGCTCCAGTAAACGTTGTCACAAGAGCACAAGAAAAAGTGCAAGAGCAGAAGCCTACAGATGGAGAGACTAGTAAGAGTTCCAAAAGCCGTAGAAACTCCAGACGAGCAAGAAGGACTAGAATGAAAGCGAGACTAGAAAGGGAAACAGGGGAAGAAAAGGCTGTACAACTGAGTTGGAAACAACTCAAGAGCAGCAGACACAGCAAAGGGAAGTTGAAACCCTTAAACCAGCTGAAGCACCCAAGAGTGCTAGTTCAGGAGGATTTTTCCTAGTGGACAAAGTGAATGAGCCTTTAGACGCGATTTTACAGGCTTATGAGGCTAGATTGGCAAATAGATAGACCTTAGAACAAAGATGGATGAATTATCCTTATCTTGAACTAGAGAATCAGAGGCTAGAAATGTGTAAGCAGCTCATTGAAACTGCTCAAGCATTGCTAGAACCACCTCCACTAGAAGTGAAGGATAGGATAGTCACCCCAGTGCACAAAGATGAGAGCATTAAAGTAGACGAATTTCCTAGAGAAGAAGTGGATCATAGGGAAGAACCACTGCCAAGGTCGCAAGACTCGAGGGTAGTCCAAAATACAACAGATGAATCAATGAGGGATTTCCCACCCTATGTTCCTATAGTTGAGGAGCAGTGGCCAGAGGAGTTATGGAAGGTTGTCCGAGATGCCCAAAAAAGAGAAGAGGATGCTAGACCAGCACCATTTCCTAAAATCACATTAGATAGACCACAAATGAGTGTTGATTCAAGGTCATATCATGGTGGCATAGGATTGATAGCCTCTAAAGACAGTAGACCTGCATCGTTAAGAACTTTGCGACAGTACATGGGAGATTTTGAGGCAAAGTCTGAGATTGTGAGAGTTCCATCACAGAGGCTAGGAGGGACAAAAGAATTGGACACAAAAAATTTGACTGACTTGCTATCCACGCCAGTGAAGTGCACAATTACGTTGGCAGAACTTTTGAAAATCAGACCAAGTCTGTGGACGGATATAGGAAAATGCTTGGAAAAAATTGGGATCAAAATCCCGTTAAGGTTCTTGGAAAAAGAGCTAGATAAGATCGAGAAGCCTAGATCAAATGTAAGACCGGTACCTCTGAACAAATTAGGAGAGTACTGTGAAGGAGAAGATGGTAATGCCACTTTGCCTGTCAAGTACAATGGGATTGGAACGAAAGCTATACTTGACAGTGGAGCAGGAATTCCCATACCAACAAAACGAATATGGGAGAAATGGGGTAGGCCCGCCTTTAGAACAACCAGAATAAAATTACAGGTAGTTGATGGGCATGTGGAAAGACCCATGGGATTGCTAGAAGCAATAGTGGTGTCTTCTTGTGGTATAGAGTATGCGCATACTTTTGCCATAGTTGACTTTGGCAAGAAAAATAACTATGAAATCATCCTTGGAAGACCATTCATGAGGCAACTCAAGATGGTACAAGATTGGGGTTATGATTATCTATACTTGAGACATGCTGAAACCACAACACGTGTAAATATGAGAAATCATAGTTACCAAGATGTAACTAGAACGCCCATGAAAGATTTTGATTCTGCAACACAAAGTGGATCAATATACCATCCGTGGATGGGCAAAAATAAATAAATATGGATGTGCGGAGCATTGGAGTGTAGTGAATTTGGAAGAAATAAGAATTCCTTAGAGAGGGTCTTAGAAGATGATGCTAACATAAGAGAACCTTTTTCGGAAGAGGCGCTAGAACCGCTAGAGTGGACTCAGATATTGGCTACTTTGGATGTCTGTGTTAATGAGACCACACCAACAAAATTTTGCGATGAGAATGGGTATGACATAGTCCCCTACTACATGCTAAGGGTTATGGGTGAGACAGATGACGAATCTGAGTATGAGTTCGAAACAGGGTTATCAGCTATGGGGATAACACAAAACCAGATACCTAGCCCGAATACTAGTCATATAGAAATAGGTGCTCTTTGCGATCAATGTGCGATAACACACTTGATTACAAGCTGTCCAACTCGAATGTATAGTACAAAGGAGGAGCCGCAAGTCAACGAAGCAAAGCTGCAGGAAGAAGGGCTAAGATCCAAAGAAGATGCTTCAGGTCCAGCGCCTACAAACGAGCAATATGAAGACTTGGAATCAATCAAAGAAGAGGTGCAGCAAGTGACAGGAAGTTTAGACACTATTGGTGACATTTCAACAGTTGAAGTCGAGGAAGAAGAGCCTATGACTCTACAGGAACCAAATGCTGATTTTGTCTCTCCAAAAGACATATTAGAGGAAACGGTGGTCAAGCAGGAGCTAGAACACACAGATGAACTCAGAAGTGTGAACAATGAAGAAGAAGACAACAAGGAGTCCAGGCCGAATATTGCTCAAGTCACTCAAGAGAACACAGGAAATCTAGTACCAAAGAAGATCAACTTTTTTCTAAGTGCACAAGACAGAGTCAAGATGAATTATATGGCATAAATTGATACAAATTCCACGACTAATGTCATGTCATATGGCATGTGGTTACTTCTAGGTAAGCCAAAGATTTATGATATTCAAATAAAGGTAAATCTCTCACCTGAAGTGGATGTTATATGTATGGGGATTGCAGAAGCTACTCTCCAACTACACTCACAGAATGTCAAAGGAAAATTCTTGGTGGTGATTCTCGACAAATGGGAACACACTTGATTTTGTCCAAGCCATGGGCACAAGTATTTGAAAACGAGCCTGAATCTTCAACAATGGTCATCACGACAAGCTATCAAGTGGCAACAGAGGTCAAGCCTACAACAGTTCAAAGATTCTTGGCTATTGAAAAAGGCAAAGCTAAAGTAAGCCCACAGTCTCTAGCCCAGCCAATGCAAGTGCAAGACAAAGCCTCTATGTCAAAAGCCAAACCATCAACAAAACAATGGAAACCCAAGCAAAAAGTCTATCAACCAAAGTTTCCGTCGCCCGAAATTCTCCAAAGGAAGTCAAAACAGGTCAACCAAGTGCTAGTATCCAAGGCACAAATTAAAGTTAATGATCCAATTTGCATACAATCACAGGAACAACCTCAACAAGCACAGGTAACAGGATGGATCACATCAAGCGAGTCAATTATTGCACAAGGCTACAAGAAAGGAAATTTAGATGTTTGGGTCAACAAGCCCAAGATAACAGCCTGGCGATATCCATCCCATGCCAACCACTCAGTCAGGAATCAACAAAGACGTCAACGTCAATCACATAACTCAACCAAGAGAAAGGACAGGTACAAAAATCAAAAGAGAAGGTCTTCCACTGGACAAACCATACGACAATTCTGGGTAATGAAATTAGAATTCTACCAGACTACCCAACAAAGTCAAGTGATGATCACCTCCAAGCAAGTCCAAAGATTCATTCCAGTCGAGTTACTCGAAGCACAAGGATTCTATGAGGGTGACTTTCAAATCTGGTTACCTAAGGTAGTAGCTTATCAAGGAATCACCAAGGAAAAACAAGAAACATCAAGAAATGAAGAGCAGCCACCCACTACACCCAAGAGTACTACAACCTATAGATGGATCCCTCAATTACTATAAGAGCACGGCTTTTACAAAAGTAACAGCCATATTTGGAAATTAAAGACAAGGTACCATCAAGTCAAATAAGAAACAAGGCCAGTGGCAAAGGAGATCACACCAGGCCCAAGAACAATGTGGGTTCCAAAATTCACGATTGAGGCTCAACAACAAGAAAGATACACAACTCCTTTACAGCCTCTTAACAAGAAAAAGAAAGCAACGGTAAATGCGGAGGTCACAGTTTTGAAGAACACTATCTGGAAGAAGAAGACTTCATCAACCATTGCTTCAACATCAATACCTGTCTCATCAAGCGACCACAATTTGCTACCATGGAATGAAGAGCAGATATATGCCAATGTATTGGACAACATGGAATCTTAAACAGAAACTAACGAGAAAGGCCTAAACATCAAAAGCATATGGAATTGGATTTCGGGCCGCGATCAGGTAAGTCCAAGTCGCCATTAAACTTACATGGCATAAGAGTCTAGAGTCGGGCAGCTAAGCCACTAAATGAGAGAAGTGTCAGACCCAAGCTTCAAGTTAATATTTTTCTATGGTCTATGAGTCTAGCTAATAGGTATAAGCTCAAGCTGGAGAGTTGAGCATACATAAAGTCATGTCGCTCATGCTGGAAGAGGTGAGCATAAGAGTCAAAGTCCATATAATATATAAGGTGGAGAAGGCGGAATAGTCCAAAACAAAAACACTCACGCACTCGACACAGTGAGGAAGAGTGGAGAAACCTCAATAGAAAAAACCCTTCTATGAGTAATGAAATCTTTTGAAGCACTCATGTTATATGTTTTGCTTGCTACATTAACTCCATGAAGAACCCATCAATACTCTTCTCTCGCACCACATCTTGTTTAACATGCATAACTCTACGCAAGCATATAGATGTCCCATCATTGGACATATTCATTAGGCACTCTTTTTTATTCCACCCATGCACTTACACAAACAAATGACGATGACCAAGCGGAAACAGGTTTTATAAGCCTTTGCTCAATAGCAATGACTCTGACTGCAAGCTACTAACACTTATCCATGTATATCAAGTCCGTACTAGTAGCCATATGGCCATATGTACTTTAACTCAGCATAACTCTATAACATCAGAACCTAAGTACATATAGCCTCACTTTTAATTATGACTAAAGACATTTTTTCCCACTGGTTTTTTCCCTTTAGTCTTCTCCAGGTATCCAAGACCTTCATTTTGTATATACGCTATATTTTACTTTTACTCTTTTATTTTTTATAACAACAAAAACAAGAAGAACCACGATATCCCCACACTACTAATTGCAAATCTACTAACAAGTCAAAAGGGAGAGGCCAAAAAACAATTTGACAAAGCTTCAAGTCAACTTACAGGTACGACTTCCAGATAACAACCACAGGAAAAGAAAACTAGAGCTACAATGACAACGACCTGCTGCACCAACAAGTCGATACAACCTCATGCAATTCAAGATACAACAACCAATCGGAGGGGGAGAGTTCCAGGCTTCAGATACACTACAGGTACAACTTCAAGGCAGCTTTAATATCACGCAAAGCAACCAACTACAGAAGAGGCTGCCACAACAACTTCAACCAACACCAAGACATCAAGAACTCATCAAGGCCAGCAAAGACATAGGGTCTTGTCGGGGACGACAAGAATTTGGAGGGGGAGAGTCTTGAAAGGACGCCCTTTCAACAACGTTTCCATAAATATTCCATTAAGATTCCTCAAAGATTCTATAAAGATTCCACATGAAGATGGTGATGAAGTAATGAAGATGAAGATGGATGCTGCAACATGAAGATACGAGTTCATGGACGTCATCGAATATCCCGTTATTATTATTTTGAGCCATTACGGCCACTTTTGTAATGTTTACGGGAACCTCATATTTTAAATCGGCACTTGTATTTTGGCCGCAGATGCTTGTATAATGAGTAAAGCCAACTCAGTTTCTTGTAATTAAGCTCTGTAGAAGCCTAGGGATAATTCAGGTCATTTGGCCGGACATTAGGTTTGAAGGCTTGGTATATAAGCTAAAACCTAAGGCTTTGTAAAGAACACATTACGTTATCTCAATTAATATATAGTCCTGGGTTCTGCAGCACACAGTAGTGAGCTTCACACACACACACACCGTCGCGCACACTAATCACATTGCCGATATGAGAGTAGGAGCGTGTTAGCATCGAGGAGCTCTCCGCGTCGACACAAGCAATGCAAGTCGAGAACCACATCACGAGCCCTCCTGCTATGAGCTATATTTGGTCATAAGTACCTCAAACAACATCCGTTATGAATGATCGAGTAGTCGTTAGAATCTAGGTGAGAAGCTCTTGGTGTTGATGTCTTTGTAGATCAGTTTCGGACACTTTGGAAATTGTTGTTTTGAGTCTATCACAATAGCGATTAGAGGTCTTACAGTTATGGATGTGAGGTCCCCACCCCGCCATATCAAACAGCGGATCTGATGGTGAACCTAGTGGCCACTAGATCTATTGCGGAAGCAAACAAAGTGGTTTAGGGTTCAGCTAGCGGACGATCTCTCATCACAAAGTGAGCCGAGCTCGAGCCTACTAGCAATGAGATCTAGCTCCACCTCGCAGGGGAAGCGTACTTAAGCTATCTAGCGATCCTAAGACTCACCTTCCAAGAGGAGAGAAACCCCGAGTGCCTTTTTCCCCATGGTTTAGAGGCACGTACTCTTGAGATTTCATCGCTTTAGGGGCAATGAGTATTACTAATATCTAAGTAGGCACTATGGGGACAGAGAGTTCCCGACCAATCGGGACCACCCATCTCATAGGCATTGGCAACCTGAGCCAAGCCCCCACTTTCCACCCCTACACTCACACTTCCTTGTGTGACCTAATTACTACCACAAAGGTTGTTCAACATAAATATTCCTTGTTTTAATTCCGAAGCACATTGTTCGTTAAGACAACCCTTCAACCAGTATTGCAAACAACACCAAGAAAGTATTCTAGTAAAAAATTCTACTCAAACTTATTCATTAAAATTCCAATGTTCCGGAGGTACAACATCCCCCCTCCAGCAAGAGTTTACTCCTCCCGTTGTCGCCTAGCTGCCCATACAACTAGGTATGTCCACCGCATAGAAAGCACGACATGGACATTCCTACCGCTTAACCAGCAGTCGTGGGTTCCCACCGCTTAACCAGCAGTCGTGGGTATCCACCGCTTAACCAGCAGACGTGGATTCAAGAGCCCTTAACTAGGAACTTTGCCCCCTGTGATCAAGAGGGGGTTCATGACTAGTTCAACATTGAAAATAGAATGAACAGGCCGAGCTAAATTTTCCCTAGCAGACATTCTTTCCTATTGCAAACAGTATATCCATCAACCATTCTTTTCTACTTTAGACTTTAATATATAAATGAATTCAATTGCCGAGGTTTCCGTCGGATTTCTCCGACATGTTTGGGGATATGTTCATTCCTAGCTAAACGTATGCAATGTTAAATTAAACAACTTGAATAAAATTGTGATCTACCTCTTCCATTTCTTCGTCATTGGCTCGTGAAATGGCCGGTGCTTGTTCGACCATGGGAGCTTTTCCTTTTCCATTTGTATTGCTCGTTCCCGCCTCGTGGTCGTGGGCACCAACGAAGAGAGTTCTCTTAACCAGGGCCATTTTACTCACTAATTTAAATGATAAACTTGAAGAAAAGAGCTAAAGTCCGAGAGCATCATAACAACCAAATGGCAGATTAGAATTATTAAAGAATCCTCCTTAGGCAAGAGATTAGATTTTTCCTTCGAGACCTAGCAATTTTATGGGTAATTCCTTACTTACCCTATGGGAAATGGCTCTAAGGTTAATTACTTGGCTTAGATGATTAAGAAATTTAGAATTTTACTAATTGATTCACGAAAGAGATGAAGTAAGCAAGCTCATTCATTTTCCTAGAGCAATATGAAGATGCAGAATTGCCGCAGGCATGTGTGACATAAAATTCTCTTCTTAATGGCCTAATGACGGATTAATTTTCAGCCTTCATCACATTTTAATGTGGGATAAGATTGAGTCTAATTTAATTACAACACTATTGAGTGGTAAAAGAATGAATTTCATCAAATCTACACTATTACTGGCTGACAATTTATTAACTATGCTACCTAGAGAGAGAATCTTTCCTAATCATGCATTAATCCTTGGTTAAGGATGATGAATGGCTGCATAATTTAGCTAATTGAATGATGATTATGTAACGGAGTATAGCTATGGAGATTTAGAGAGCAGCTATAGGGAATTATAGCCAGGATTAAGCATAGTAGCTAAGGAATTTGGAGAATAAAGATGAGAATTAAGAAGAGCAGTAACTAAACCATGATTACCGTGATTAGGGGCTGAGAATCCTCTGATTTTTCTGATCCAATGAATCCTCAAGATGAGAATTTCAGCAGCACCTCCCTCCTTGCTTCTCCTTCAAAAACTGTGTGTGTACCGGCAGCACCTTCCCAAGGTGTGTGTAGGTGTGTGTGTGTGTGCACTGGGTGAGTGTGTGAGCATGTGTGTGTGTGTGTGTGTGTGTGTGTGTGTGTGTGTGTGTGTGTGTGTGTGCATTCCTTTAAATAGGCCTCCTCAAGCTGAAAATCGATTTGTGCTGCTATAAGCATCTGAGTGAGCACTCAGTCCTTGCATGGCAAGTCTAGTTGCCTACCCACCGGGCTTTCATACTCCCAACGGGCTCGTGGCGGGAACCTTCCTTTGTTAAGCTATTGTATTTATTTGATCAGACGGTAGCTTAAAGTGAGGGAGAGAAAAGGGGATAAAGCACGTGGGATGCATTTCAAGGGCCGTCACGTCTGCAGGCGGTGGAGAGAGGGAGGCAAAGAGGGTGCGCGAACGGGTCACGGGCGTCGGGTGTGTGTGTTTGTTGTGAGCGTCTGTTCATGGGCGACTGCTTGCAACATGGGGTGAACAATCCCCGACTATAGTTGCTACAACCCTACAACAAAGAACAATCCAGGACTTTGAATCAGGAGTCAAGAGGGACTCAGAATTTGGTGACCAGTGCCAAGGTCGGGAGGTGATCAGGGTTGTGTCATTGATGAGTCAATAGAAGCAAAGCTTCTCAATGATTTCAAGAAAGAATCTCAGTTAAGAGCGGCACAGGATTCAGAAAAAGACTTCAGATGTGGGCCTGCATGCTATAATGTGCACTCTGAAGATGGAAAAAGCTTTGTGGGCCATCGCCTGCAGCAACAATGGCCTGAGATGACACGGGTTTGCAGTCAAATTTTTGGGATAGGCCAATGGTCAGCATGACAAGAACCATGGTGGGCTCCACAAATCATATTTGCCATGACCTTGTTGGGCTCTGACACCCGCTCCAGTCCAGCTGCCGATGGTGGGTAGAGTGTGGTGTGTGATGAGTGTATGCTCCTAAGCATGCAGAGTGTGATGCTCATTTTGAAATAGGCAACATGAGTTGTAGTCGAAAAAGGATATGTGTTCAGGGAGAGGGTATGCAGCAGTGTTGAGGATGTGAATGGTCAAGAGGGGAGCGTGACAAGGTTGGCCAATAAGGTGGGTTGAGACTCGAAAGAGTGTGTGTTAGTTTGTGTTCAAGGGGAAACTGCAACGACAAACATGGCAGCAAGGCGTGGTGCATAGTTTTGAGTCTTGGAGACTGCGAGTAAAGAAGCGACTCAAGAGCTGGGAACTCGGGGTTGTGTGTGTGTGTGTGTGTGTGTGTGACTTGCTAGATGCTTGGCGGGTTGTGTGGGTGTAAGGTATCATGGGACCGCCAAGCATGGGTGGGTGGTATAGCTGTTATGGCCTATTAAAGGCAGTCGTGGCCAGGTAGCGAGGGACGAGGCCCGTGGCTAGAGCACTATTCAACAAATCAACTGCCAGCAAAGTTTACAAGTGTGTGTCAAGGGTGTTGCACCAGCACGTTGTGGACCAGCTTTAAGAGATTACATATGAGCTCTTGGTGAGCGTCAATTGAGGCGGGCATAGCGAGTGGGTGGGGTAGGAGATGAAAGTGGACTGCCATAAGAGGCAGTTCACGTGGAACCATGGCTCGCAACCGGCTGCCGGTTGGCAACCAACAACTACTCAGTTCCCATGAAAAGCGAAAATTCTGGAAATGCATTGAAAAATGGAGTATTTTTCCTCTGCGAAGATGAAAAAGTGAGCAAAGTTTTGTCCTTTTCCATGGTTTCCAGCCTGCTCCATCTCCTCTCCTAGGAGCAACATCGCAACCGGTTTGCAACCAATTGCAAACTTTTTCCTCGCAACACCTCATGGGAACCACACTGGTTCGCAACTGATTCGCAACCAGTTGCAAACCAGAGCTCCATGTGAACTGCACCTAAGCAGTCCGCAACTCTGCAGACTTTGGAGTCAAGCCAGGCACGCAATAGATAACATGAGACAAAGTGCCCCTCTGCAACGTGAATAGCTCAAAAAGTTGGATCCTAGGCCAATATATATTCATGGAAAAAATTGTGTGTGTAGGCATGTGGGTCCGCCAAGCCAGGAACAGGAACCCACCAAGGGTGACCAGTTGGCATGCTAGATTTGAGGGAGGCTTTTCTCTTTTGTTTTGCTTTTTCTTTTTTTAAGGGAAGCTTCCCATGACCAAGTGTTTTGAATATATGTCGGCATGAGTGGAATCACGAGTTGAGTTTAATCCATGACCGAGAACAAAAGAGAGAAGCATGAGTGTATGCATGTGTGTATCCCAATGGTAACACCTGAGCTCCTTAGATAAGGTCTTAGTAATGCATTGATCTATTTCAATTTAAACTACCATTGGTGTCATTTGGCATTTAGATCATTACACCAAAACATCTCTCAAAATCGTTCGATTAGGCTCAATACATGCAAAAAAATTGATTCAACAATAATTCAATATGTTCTCATTTGGACATACTTTCTTTGATTGAGAGTAATTATTATATGTACCGATTTGACATCAAACCTATCAATTGGTTATTGGACAATGCATATACACTAAATGAGCACACAAGTTCTCATCGGCCAATCCAACTTGATATTCAATCATTGCAAAATTGCTCATATCTAATATTAAGATCAGTCAAATCCCATTTGGATCTGTCATTTATGGTTTCACAAAGCTTCAAGCTCGTGATTATGGTAACTCATGGACGTACAAATTAAGAAATTCTTACCATATCCAATCATATAGACATACACGACAATGGTATTACCCAAAATCATTCTTGATTATGCACAATTGAGTCATTCCTCTCAACTGATTTGATGATACACACACAAATGTTTAGGTTATTCAATTATTATGATTAGTGATCAACACCTATCATTCATTCCAATTTGGATAAATAATGCCATTGCATAGACACACACATTAGTGCATTTTTTTCATGTTCATCAAATTGATTCATCATTAGCATGGAAATACTACTAAAAATCTACATAATTGAGTACCAATTGAGTGATCTATCTCAATTACCAAAGCCAATCGTAACACACACATCAATTATTTGGCCAAATTAATCATCATAATTGGTAAAAAATACCAATTATTTATTCACCCATTGGATTGCACATGCCATTGAGTAGGCACACACACCCGAATTTAGGCCAAAATTTTATGCAACTAATCCATTGATTCCTCCTTGCAATGCTATAGTTGCAAACTCAACCAAGCATAAGTGCATACATGCTCAATTTTTAAAAAATTAACACTATTTTGACCCAATCAAGCAATACACACACTCAAGAATTAAGCACAAAAGATCAAATTTGGCTCAATTGCCAATGCATTTAAGCTTATACCTAATGATTGTACACACTTTTCATACACATTTCACAATCAAATATCATTTGGGTGCCCCAATTGACCATCAATCATTGAAAATCAAGTGGTCTTGGATGGACACACACACTCCAATTTTGCCCAATTTTTTTGGCATTTATGCTTATCCAATGATTGAATTAGCCTAGCGTATACATCAATTACATGATTGCATACTCACATATCATCATTCCATCAATTTCTATGCATGCACAAACTCAAAATTAGGTGCACACACGCTTGAATGTTTTTGACAGTTTTTTTTCCTCTTTGGTGCATTACACACACAATGATTTTTATGTACACACATGAATTCTTGATGAGAATTAAACATTATCTTGACACACACAAAGTTCATTAATCAAAATTTGACCATCAATTTCATTCCAAGTGAATCAAATTAGGTGCAAAGTGTAGGTCAATTGAGTGACACACCTAATTTTAGTAAATTATTAGCACACATTGATCAATCAAGAATTGACATGAGCAAGTGAGTGCACTTACATCGTAATCACACTCCAGGCTATTCCTTTGCTCCATGCAAAGACGCATCATTGCACACACATGTGTGCACCATCAAATCGACTCCAAAATTGACCATTGTAAGCCAAAAATCAAACACTCAAATCATCAAATTAGGCATAAATTATCACGATTAACTTGATTAAAGTGATGATTCCACCTTTGCAAAGGGATTGAACATACATTACACTTCAAATGTCAGTGCTTAGGTTAGTAAAGTTAGTCAAAAATTAGTAAAAATTAGCATGGAATCAATACAATTATTATGGAAATGAAGCAAAATTAGCAAGAATTAGTGAGAAGTTAGTAAAGTTAAGGGTGGAATTGGGGGTTTGAGGTACTCATAACTCAACAATTAGCTTCAATTTACACAACATGATCAAATCAAACCAAAATTGAGTTACACACACTCAAAAACCAATGAAATTACTCTATTCTAAACATCATATACTCACTAGAGTAGGTTATCGATCCCTCACAACGACACCAAATGTTGGGGGCAATCATAGCATAGCCTGATCAACCCAAGACCAACAAAATTATCAATCCTAGGATTGGCAACTCGGCTATGGCATGGAAGCACGAGCATTGGATGAATCGAATGAGAGGATTCAAGAGTATGCTCACCAATGCAAGTAGAGATTAGCCATGGAAAGACTAACTCTAGTCATACTCTAATCACTAATCAATTAACTCCTATACACATCAAGCCCATCGAAGTTCAACTTACCCTAGAAACCCAAAGCACACTAATGATAAAGCACACACTAATTGCATTGGTGTTGGCCTCTCCAATCACCACATGCCAATCAAGGCACTCCATCAATAGCTACACACATAAGGTGAATGGTGCTAGAGTTTCATAAAACTTGTCCACACACAAGCAAACAATAGGGCACACACACTAATTACCAAATTAAGAACCAACTTAATCAACCTAATTAGTGATGCTAAATATTGCAAATCGAATGCTCATAGAAGAATAAGAGTTGTTATTACCAAGAAGTCATCACACAAACTCAAATCTAAAATAATGAGAAAGGTGAAACTACTTCATGACATAATGAAATGTAGAGAAGATAAGACCAATGAGTAAAATAGGGATTAGATTAATCAAGAAGAGCTTACTCTAATTACAATGGATTAGCACTAGCCTCTTAAGCATGGGCATTAAGTTCAAAGCTAGGCCATCCATAGAGTGAAGACGCAAGAGAGAGAGAGATCTCAAAAGTGGATCCTCAAGAGTAGATACTCAAGAATGAAGCCTCCTTACATAAAGGCTTTCTTATAAAGGCTTTCACCACAATCTCTTCTATTATGGGTTCAAATTGGATCCCTCTAGCTATCATATACAACTTTGGAACTCCCAATGAGCTTAAGACCTTGTACAAAGTGAGTAGGAAATATTGTGCACATTGTGGGATGCATGTGTAACCTCAACATCCTATCTTATTGCAGTATTAGTAAGAACCACAATTAATTTGTCAATCCATGGGATGAAGATGACTTGACTAGTGACATAGGCTACAAGAGGGTGTCAATCTCTCGGAAAACAACTAAAAACTCACATCTAACTCAGGCTACACTCAAGTGACCGAAATCACCAAAAGCCAATCACTCATCGCCAAACAAATGACATCTGATACATAATCAAATGACATCCCAACGTAATGAAACTTCTAGGACAAGTTTATAAGACCTAAGCACACAGCTTATGGTCTCAAATCCTACTTTAGGTCAAGTTTCAGAATCGTGATTATTAATAGCAATGGATTTTTTACCTAGTCATTTTTGACCCAGAATGCATCTAAATGCTTAGCAATGATGCCCCAATATCCCACCTATGCTTACTTTTTGATTTGAAAGTGTAAATTTATAGTTATGATGAAATTAGGCCGCGGGTCGGCGACACCACAAGCTATGAATTACTGTGAACTGCTTACGTCAATACGTAGAGCTCTTACCTGCAGTTGCAATGCAACAAATGTGACTACAATGTGAGAAGCGGGGATGGAGTAAAAAGCGCGAGAATGAGAGGAGTGAGCGCCGTTAGCTCACGCTATGTATTTCTTATCCAAAACTTATTAAAAACTTACAAAATTGGCTTTTATATCGTAGCCAAGGTTTTTGGGTGGTAAAAACTAATAATCTGGAGTTCTATCAAAGCTGGGAAATGACTGGTTGATACAATCTAGAAGCTTGTAGCCCCGTCTCATTATTTATAGAGTTTATCCAAGAAAATAGGAGTTACAATATTCCCAATTTATCAAAATAATAAATGTTTTACAAAGAGAACTCCAAAAAATGGTATCCGTGTTAGCTTACTGCTAACATTCCCCCCTCCTTGCCTGTGTCGTCCCTTGACACAGCTATATGGGTTGAAATAGTATTCGGGTTGATGGCTGGCGAGACAGCCTTTAAGCACATTCAATGCCTTTTGGTATCTGATTTTTCTTTCTTTGTCTGGCACTTACAAAACTCGCATGGTCACTTTCTTCTTCATATCCACTGCTGAGTAGCCTACAAATCTGGATGTGAGGTTGTTGATCATTGGTGCAAAGATCTTCGTTCGCCAAGTGAAGAATCCAATGTAGAAAGCTTCCTCAAATGCCAACATATTATGCGATGGCAGGAACATACACCGGGCATAGAAGCCATAGAGTACCTCTTCGGAAGGCTGACTACTTAGATCATAGCATAACCCCTTATTTCCCTCAAGGAATGACATCCACGGGGTGCCTGCTTGCTCTGGCTCATGAAATACTTTAATACACTGGTGAGCAGCATTTGGCATATTTTGTACAACATTGTGCATGAGAGGTCTAGTAGACTCTTGAAGAAAGACATGGTGCTCGTTAGGGTTTTCACCATGTATTCCTCTATTGCTTGTCCTTTCTCTAGAGCTGGTAGTCTTGGGTAGTCTAGCCAGGCTGGCCTCTTCTTTGTCAGTGACTCATGCTCTTGCCATGTCCTTACTCTGGATACATGACAAAATGTTGGATCTCTTTGAAGGGTTGCACGTGTTTTTGTGAACAGAATCGAATACGGTGGATTCTTATTTAGCCAGCCTAACCTCCACTTTGGGTGGTCTTTATCTGCGCCATCTTCTTGCATGTCTTTGTACAGCCTCTCTTTTACCTGTAGTAGTTCCACTTTTATGAGAGGGTATGGCAAGGATTGCTGATGCCATTGCACACTGATCTGATTGGGAGTGAGTTGAGTGACGTTGACAAAGTGTAGAACTCTCAACTCCCAATCCATTGCGTCTTTCCACTGCTCATCCACCTCTTGGGTGATCTTGTCTTTCGGTGCATCCTCCTCAGCTTTTGATAGCTAGACCATAGGCACTATGTCTGCATCTGTGATGTTAATTTGAAAATCCTCTTCACCACTCGGCTCTACTATGGACTATGTTTTCAACTCAGCAAATGAGACCGAGGGTATATCTATCTGCGGTGTCTCTGAAGTGCCTCCCTCTTCCTGCCTATCCGGCCTTCCTTCCCTCAGGAGCTGGTTAACTCTCTTGAGCTCAGTTATTTCTTTAAGGAGCTCTTCTTCTCTCTGGACCCACATCGATGCCAGGTCCCTGTGCTGTGATTGCTCCAGCTTTAATTCTAACTCAAGGTCCTTGTTCTTCTTTTCTAGTGCCTTTTATACTTCATCTATTCCTTTGATCGAGGCCACGGTTGGATTTTCTCTTATTTTCCATAAGAAGATTGCTTGATCATTTATTCTCTGTTCAAGGTATTATAAGGAAGCATTTGCTACATCTAATTGCACTTGAATTTTTTAAGCTGACAGGGATATTATAAGAAGTTTATTTGTAACTTCTGTCAGCTGCTCATCTGTTAACCCTCACGGCACACGGACACCCCATGATCTATAAACGTTGTATTATTTAGAGTCAGGTACCGGGCTTGTCGGACCAATAGGAACAGGGTAAGGGTGATCGCCGATGAGAGGCGCACTCTAATTGGGACATTCAAGGGATTAGTTGGCTAAGCATGGGCGCCCAAGTGTGAATGGGGTGAGCTCATATAAAAGCCAACTAAACCTAAAATTCACTCATTCTCTCATTTGTGCAATAGAAGAGTGCTCTTGCTCCATCTCCATCTCCATCTTCTTCTTCTTCACCTCCTTGTGTGTGTGTGTGTGTGTGTGTGTGTGTGTGTGTGTGTGTGTGTGTGTGTGTGTGTGTGTGTGTGAGAGAGAGAGAGAGAGAGAGAGAGAGAGAGAGTGTGTGTGCGATCGAGCATTACGAAGGAACGACGGTGGAGAAGCGGTTGAGCGCGGCACGACTGCAGCTTCTTCTTCATCGCGGCGAGGAATCCACCACGAAGGCGAGCGTAGAGCGGTGAGTGACACACCCTTTGCTCTCTTGAGCTTGCTAGTTTAGGCTTGTTGTGTGCTTGGAGCCATTTGTGGCTCGCACACGGTGCATTGGCAAGTCCCTTGCTTCGACAGTGCGGCAAGGAGCGCACATTTTTGGCGTCGCTGTCGGGGAAATACCCTACACTAAGCTCGGTTAAGCACTTTACGCTTTCTTGTGGTGCAATTTCTATCATAGGAAAGGCAGGGAATGAGTGTGTGTAGTTGTGTGGAGATTTCTGTTTTTTGCGTTTTCTGCGTTTTTTGGTTTGCACTGCACAGTTAGCGTTTCTTGCGTTTCTGCGTTTCTGCGTTTCTGCATTTTCTGTTTGCACTGCACAGTTCTGTCAAGTTTCAATTTTCTGCATTTTCTGTGTTTTTTGGTTTGTGCACAGTTAGACGCACAGTTAGTTAATTAAGTAGGCTAGTAATCAGGTGAGACAGAAAGTAGGTAGGTGAGGTCAACGCGCACCAAAACGCGTACCAAATAAATAAATAAATAAATTTAAAATAAATTAATTAATTAATTTTTGTTTTTTTTCGAAAAAAAAATTTAAAACGTGAGCGAGGGGGAGGTTAAATTTTCGAAAATAAAAAACGTGAGTTATAAAAACGGACGGGTTGGTTTGTATAAAAGTTAGATCGGGATCGTTTGCCCAAGCCCAAGCCCAGGCGTCAGTCCTCAGTCTTATGATGTATACTTAACTCACTCTTATATATATACCCTACCTTCTCAAGAGGGAATGAGAGCATGTGGGACAAGTCCTCCACTCTCCTCCCTTCTCTTCCCACTTGCACCCTTAGACTTGCTATTTGGAGCCTAGTTCCCCAGCTAGGAAAAGACTGTTTCGGGCTTTTCTGGAGCAAAATAGAACCAAACGGTGGGCTGTAAAGCACAGCGCGTCCCTCCTAGCGATACGCTCGTTTCGAGCTATCACACGGCCCATTCCACGACACGCTCTAAAAAATCTAGCAAAAAAAAACAAACAAAAAGCATGCAAAAAACTAGTCACAAGGCCTCCTAGAGAAGCTTTTTGACACCTTAGGGTATCAAAAGCACATACACTTACGCTCTGGGCGGGTGCTAGAACACGAGCATATTAAGGGTGCCTCTGTTTATACGGACACCCATTACCCATCCAAGATAGGCTCTAGACCCTCAGCGGGGACACAAGGTAGCACCACCCAAGACCCTAAAATAGCCGCTAGTGATTCCTCCTCCGACTCAGAAATCATGGAAGCATACCCTACCCAAAACATTGAGAGAGAAGGCCATGCACCTCCCGAAGCTCCACAGCCTAGTACTAGTATGTTTAGCCGTTTCATGGAAACATTAGGTAGAGCTACTCGCTCGGAACCTGATGCAAATGAAGCACACGAAGGGGGTGGGGAAGTGGACTCTCCTTTCACATCGCACATGAACCCCACACCTCCAAAGAGTGTCCATGTGGATATCCTGCCAACTTCTTACCAAGAAGGCCCTGTTGAGCTGCCTCCTTCAGAAGTTCCCTCTAGAGTACCGTTGGTGACAAGTAAAACCTTGGGGAGCAACATTGCTTCTACCTCACAAGAAACCATTAACATGTCGACTCTAGAAGGATTGTTCATTAATGATCATTGGACATACGACCTCCACACTGAGGTGTTGACGGATCTACACTCTGGCCACGCCTACCATGTAGGATGGATAGAGATTGTACAATCCACCTCTAGTGCCACGAGCATCGAAGATCAACAGAAAATGATCTGTAATGTTATCCATGGCATTATTCAATCGAAAAGGCAAAACCGAGGGGTAAATATACTCTCAACTGGCCCCATGAGATTTCTGGATACGAGCAAGGCTCAACAGCCTACTCTATCACAAATGGAGACTCCTCTAATGAGCCCCATGGACCCATCTTACGTCATTTCACCTGGGGTCTCTATGCAATCTGAGCCTCCGAGCGACAACTTTAGCTTCCCTAGCTTGGCTCAACCCTCTATTAAGGAAAACACAGTGCTCATTCCAGGGATAAGCCTGACAGAGAATGTACCGATGACATCTACGGTTAGCTCAGTGCCACTACCTAGTGTCGTAGTACCTAATATGGGGCCTCGACCGTATGTGCCTCTAGCCCCTTATGCACACATGCCCCCCACACCTCCAATTGTACCACTTGTTCATGCTCCTCGAGTGCCGCTCCCTAGCCCTTATCCGAGTGGACCTATGCCCGGCTATGTTCCATATCCTGCATCATCCACACATATGCCAAGACCGGTACCCGTTCCTCTCCCACATATGATTCCAAGAGTACCTCCACCGGCCCTGCCTCCTCACATAGGTGACTTGGCAGCGTTTGCTCAAACCATAGGTCGATCTATCGCGGAAAATATGCGTCATGCATCTGATAGAGAGCTTAGAAGTAAGGCAATACAAATTGCCAAACTCACGCAAAAATTCAATGGGGACGAAGATGCTAGAAAACACATTGAAGTGTTTGAACAAGTATGTGATTCCTTAGGGGAATGCAACGAACTACATAAGTGCAATGCCTTAAGCTTGACATTAAGTGGGAAGGCTGGAGATTGGTATAGAACCCTAAGGGTGGACGAGAAAACAATCTACCCTACCCTTCGAAGGTTGTTTCTAAAGGAGTACATACGAGAAGGTGTGCTTTGGGGTGTAGCATCTCAGCTACAGAAGGCCGAACGTAAGGAAGGAGAGTCAGTAAGGGACTTCATTAGTCGTCTAAAGCACTTAAACTCTCGCTGCCCTGTAAATGAGCGCTTCAACAATAACCAACTGCTTGATCGATTCATTCGAGGGTTGAGGAATGAAGGAATCTATAATGGACTAGTGATTAGAGGTATCACAACCTGGGAAGATGTCACTGCCAATGCAATCCAATTAGAGGACAACTTGATGATAGCAGGCATGAGGGTGTCTACCGACACGAGATCCACTAGCTCACAAGCCATTGAGTATGAACCCATGACTGCAAAGCCCATTGCCAATGAGCCAAAGGTATTTGAGACATTCTTGACAGACCTCACCAAGGCAATCCAAGAGTCTCTTAAGGATAATCGACCCCCTCAAAATAGTCACATGTATCCAAGAAGGGAGCAACAATGGTGTTCCATTTGCTTAGGCCCACATAGCACTAGTGAGTGCCCTACGTTTAGAGTAAAATTTAATGGAACTTGCAACACATGTGGTAGGTATGGTCACCAAGCTAAGGATTGTTTAATGATCAAACGTATGATGGCAAATAGACCACCTGTAGCCTGGACGGATGCACCTCGAGCTCCTGTATTGATGCCTACTCCACCTGTTGAGCAACTACCGCAACACATGGTCCCTAGATCTCAAAATGTTGTACAAGCTACACCGCTACCACCTCCTGTGCTAGGACCGCAGCCCCCGCATCCAAGAGTCGCCCCTATGAACCAAGTGGGTTGCGAGCCATCTAATGCTTATGCAGATAGCTGTGAGGAGGAAATAGACACTAGTATTGCCTACGGACTTGATACATTGGAAGAGTGTCCTATATACTACATGGAAGATTGTTGGGGGCAAGTCAAGCCGGTTTATCAAGCTGCTGCTCTCGCATCCAGAGGTCAAAATATCAACACCCAGGCTAGGAGACCACCTCTTCAATGCTACGAGTGTGGTGGACCACATCGAGCAGCGGAGTGCCCTATTAGGCTGCAAAAGAATGCTGCACAGATGCAAATGAATCAAGGGAGCACGTCTGCAATGCCAATACTCACATGTAATCGTTGTGGCATAGATCACTTGATTTCCCAATGCCCCTATAACCCAAATGCACCTAAAATCACACCCCTAAATTTGGTGGAAATTGCTAGTGTGACATCGCCAATACCACCCATCGCACCCGCTTATGCGATTACACGGTCCATGCTTCAAGGGCCAGGCCATATCCTCGAAGAGAGAGATACCGCGTCAGTTATCCAAGCAAAGAAAAAGAAGACACGAAGGAAGAGGTCGCAGAATACGGGAAATTCAAAGCCAAGTTCCAAAACAAACATAGGAACAGGAGATGACCCCGTGTATATGAATGACCTCGAGGATGATTCAGATTCAGTCGAGACAATGGAGACTAGAACCAATACCACAAAGGGAAAGACCGACAAATAAAACCGTAACATGGAACCAAATGAAAACCGAATAAGAGAAAACCATAAAGAGCCTCTGAAAACACCACAGGTGTTTCCAAATCCAATCCAAGACCCCCAAGATAAACCGCATGGGCAAAAAGGGAAGAATCGTAAAAAGAAGATTGGGACGTACCCAAACCTAGTAGACGAGATTGAGCAGGTGAAACATCTAAGAGGTTTAGTGGAGGAGACTCAAAGGAAACTAGAACCAGAACCCATGCATGTCAAAATTCATGACACAGTGTTTCCCACGCAAGTTCATCCACCCCACATGAACCATAGACCGTTAGCCATATCTAGTATCATCCAAGAAGGGAGTGAGGACAGGACATCAGAAAGTGAGCATACACCTTTCTTGTTGGAAAGGATGTTTAACGAAGGAATATCTGATCCCATTGAGGAATATGAGATTCCATCCTCACCAGTTCCTAGTCAAGGACCTACACCCTGCAAAATGCCAATGAATGTTGCCAAACTAGTGGACTTTATGTCTTCTGAGGTCCAAACCACGATCATAGCAAAGCTGTATGGAGATCCTAAGTTATTCCTTGCACTTCGAGCATTCCTTAACGGAGAGCTACGAACGGGATTACCGTAGTTTGTGCAACCAAATAGGCCTGAATCGATTATGATTGATGAGGAAAATCATGTGCAATCACTTGACTTAGATGGACACGAGTCTGTGATCGAGGTACCCATTAACGAATTAGGGCAGTATTTTGAAGGCGACGAGTCTAATGCGACCCTACCCATCACTACCAAGGGATTAACTATAAAGGGAATTCTTGATGGTGGTGCAGGAGTTAGCATCGTTACAAAAGATTGTTGGGAATCCATGGGAAAACCCCGCCTCAGTGTTACTAACATTGTGGTAAAGATGGCAAATGGTACCATAGCCAAACCTATGGGGATGCTCAAGGATCTTAAGATCAAAGTTCTAGGACACAAGGTACGACATACGTTCATTGTAATGGATTTCTCTAAACACCTTATGTCATATGAGATGATTTTAGGACGACCATTCATGAGGGAAGCACAAATGGTTCATGATTGGTCTAAAAATCATGTCTATTTGCAATTCCAAGACTCTGTCCTTAGAGTGGATTTGGTGACTGGTAAGGTACACCCCTTAGGGAGTAAAACCATTATTGATCATCGCTCTGACACCACAGTTCACTCGGCCCCACTACAATATTGTTACACTTGTAAGAAGGATACAGACATTGGCCAAGATTCTCCTTATATGGATATCCTACCTGGGATGACTGAGTCGGACAATGTGGATTGGGTCCACCTAGTAGCAACCATAGACACTTGGGGAAATAGGGGGACGACCTGGGTAACACCTGAGGGGGATGAAATGCATATACCCTTAAATATGCTACAAGCAATGCATATCGCTTCTGACAAGACTCATCCTAATGTAACGAAGAAAACATACAAGTGGGTCCCTAAAGCTTCTTTAGTGACCATAGCTAGTGCTAAAAAATAGAAGCCTTGTAAGAAACATACCACTCGCTCCAAGAAAAGTAAGAAAATGTTGCGATGGATCCCTAAACGACTATTGGAAGCCCAAGGCTACTATCAAGGAAATGATCAAATCTGGGTGCCAAAACGTAGATTGTGCTCTTACCTATAACCTGACCCAAGTGAGACCAATCCCATAGCTCCAAAACGAATCAATGATCGTGGAAAGGGAAAGATCACAGAATGCTACACACCTAGTCCAGAGCTAGTTTGGGTACCAAAGAAAGAACGATTTGTTCCACCTAGCTCAGGAAGGGGGGAGTCCCATGAAGCTTCTAGCTCCTCATGTAATACATCCATAGAGGTACAAGCTTCTACACAGCCTCCATCTATAGTAGTGGACCTCCATGAAGCTACCAAAGAATCCACACCTCCCAGTGTTCAAGAATCACCTAATGAACCACCTCAAGTTCGATCCTGGGAGAGTACCTTACCACCCTTGCAACTTGACGAGGCGCCTAGGGTAATAGAAAACTACTGGCAAAAATCCTCACCTATTACCAACTGGAACAATTGGTTTCAAAGGGTGACAAGATCATTTCAAACGGTATGATCTACCCAAGGAAGGGGGGAGTGTTTGTGGACATCCATCATTCACTTGCTTCCCTCTCAACCTTTCTCCCTGACCTCTTAATCTCCAATCTTAGGGAATGCACATATAAAGCTTTATACTCACAAAAAAATAATAAAAATAAAGAGCAAGAGCAATTAGCAAACGAGTATGCACATTAAAAGTCAAAACATTGACTCAGACCTACCCATGTCACATCTGGTACAGTGAAACAGAAACCTATGCCATAAAACACTTTTGATCCTCATCACTTGAGTGATGGAGGTAGGTAAGATTAGTACGATAGGAGTGTTTCTGTTTTAGAGTTGAGAGATTAGCGAAGTTCTGTTTTCCCACTAATGTGCCTCCTGGAGGTATTCCTTTTGTTTCCTAGTGTGTACAGGAGCGTGTTGCTATTGATAGGATTTGGACCTTCATGGAACCTTTCTCTCATTCACACTTCAAATCAAGCACGACCATCAACACAAACAGGTGTTTTATGTCCATTAGCATTGCCCTTATCTTTTTGCATCCATGTTTGTCTGCTTTGATTGTGATTGGTAGCATAATATTCAGCGCATTGGCTTAGTATCAAACATTTAATTCAATGTAATGTTTTGTCATAATCACTTGTCTAGGTTTAAAAATCAAGCAGTCCAACTAAGCTAGTTTGACCAAGCTAGGTATTAGAAATCTTCTCTTAATACCATGGGGAATGCCTTCCTAATAAGCAATGGTTACTTAGGTTCTTAATCCGATTTAGGCAGCATTGTATGAAATGTACTAGGGCTTTCTAGTGGGCTTAACCCTATTGACCTTTAGCTTAAGTATTATAAAGGGAGTTTACTAATGTGATGAGCCTGGGGAGGGTAACAATGTTATATGACCCCCCAAAGTTACAAAATTAAAATGCTGAAAATGAACAAACAAAAAATCAAAGTGCCACAATGTAAAATTTTAAGCAGGAAGAGAAATCCCTGCTTAAATTGGTACTTCACTCACATTTATCACCTATGGTACTAGAGCCCTAGCGGTTCCCAGTGTGGGCGCTTTTCCTTGAAAAGCAAAAAACCCAAGGCATACAAAATAAGCACACACATCAAAATTGAATCAATGTGAAAGAACTTTGGGGGGTCAACGAAAAGGTAATCAGTCAGGCGATGATTTCATGAGAAATTCCTTTTATCGTAGCTTAACTACAAAGTCTTCTAGGTATAGCCTCTAGTCAGTCCTCGAACATGAATACTTGGCTCTCGCGAGTAAACAACTTAATTGACCACTGAAAATTAAGAAGCTTACCCATGGTATTAATATTTGATCTCTAGTGCCTTTCGACCGTCAAATTAGCGACCCCAGACTTATTTAATTTTTTACCTTTACATCTGTTTATGCATTTGATTACATTGCAATTTAATGTTCATTGCTAACAAATTGTCTAAAATTTTGTTACCAATCACTTTGTCTATCTATTGCATATGGTTTTGAATTGTATATGAGAATGCAATTACTGTGGCAATGTTGTTTGATTTTGCAGTGATTGAAGAAGACTACGCACATCCATGTCGACTGCTCTCCCATCTCGACGAACGAGCTTCAACTGGATAGCTTCCGAGGACGGAATCTACATCAGGAAGGGGGGCATGTTAACCCTCACGGCACACGAACACCCTATGATCTATAAACATTGTATTATTTAGAGTCAGGTACCGGGCTTGTCGGACCAATAGGAACAGGGTAAGGGTGATCGCCGATGAGAGGCGCACTCTAACTGGGACATTCAAGGGATTAGTTGGCTAAGCATGGGCGCCCAAGTGTGAATGGGGTGAGCTCATATAAAAGACAACTAAACCTAAAATTCATTCATTCTCTCATTTGTGCAATAGAAGAGTGCTCTTGCTCCATCTCCATGTCCATCTTCTTCTTCTTCACCTCCTTGTGTGTGTGTGTGTGTGAGAGAGAGAGAGAGGGAGAGTGTGTGTGAGATCGAGCATTACAAAGACACGACGGCGGCGAAGCGGTTGAGCGCATCACGACTGCAGCTTCTTCTTCATCGCGGCGAGGAATCCACCACGAAGGCGAGCGTAGAGCGGTGAGTGACACACCCTTTGCTCTCTTGAGCTTGCTAGTTTAGGCTTGTTGTGTGCTCGGAGCCATTTGTGGCTCACACATGGTGCATTGGCAAGTCCCTTGCTTCGACAGTGCGGCAAGGAGCGCACATCATCTTTTGCTTTGCAAGCATCGAATAACTTGGTGAGAAGATCACCTAACTCCTCCATTTCTCTCTGCTATCTATCGTTGGCTAGCTGACGTTGTTCATCTTTGGCCTTCATCTCATGCACTTGCCTCTGAAGATCGATGATGACGTTCATTTGGTCTTCTAACTCTCCTTGGAAAGCGTCAATCACCATCTCGACCTCTTTAGCCTTTGTGTTGCGGCTAAGTGTGGCTTTGTGTTGCAGCTAAGTGCGGCTGATCAGAGTCTCTCCGTCATATCTTGCATCTGTTTTGCATATTCATTTACTTGATGACCTCGTCATTTAACTGCCAATCCTCCTGTATTGCCAGCTGTATGGATGTGCCTACATCCTCTTGTGTATCCTTCTGCTGCATCGTGGTTGCTTGTCCTTCTTGTGTGGAGGTAGAAGGTTGGTCTTCTTCTTCTTTGTCTTCCTGAGGCTTTGATGCCTCAGCCGTTATGATGTGTGGAAGTAGAGGGTGTTGGCTCAGATTTTGTAGTCTCTTTAGGTGCAGGGCTCGCTTCCTTCTCCTACTCAAGTTCTTTATGTTGTTGCTGCTCTTGTGTAGCAGTGGCCTCTTGTGCAGTTGTAGCCTCTTGTTATGGCTCTGCTTCATTATGTTTTTCTTTATCTTGCTGGTTAGCCTCTTGTGCAAATTCCGTTTCTTTGGTGGACTCAGATTCTTTGGCTTTCTCTTCTTTAGGTGATGGTGGTGGGCTTGGCATGGGATGGTCTTGTTGTTCTGTAGGCGGTAAGGTGTGTCTGGGAGACTCGTAGCCTTGTTCTTGTGCTTCTTCCCTTGCCGTTTCTTTCACTCGTCTCTATTCCTCTGCCTCTTTGGCTTTCCTTGCCTCTTCTTTTGCTTCCTTTAGCTTGAGGGCTTTGGCTTCTTGGCACATTTTCTCCAAAGTCTCAGTGGGGTATTCAGCCTCTTTTCTTGTGTGATGCTTCATTCTTGGGCCTTTAACTTCGCTCGCAACCATTTCTTTGGGTCCTTCCCTTGTGCTTGTCGGCAGCACTGGTAGGCGTGTTTTTCTCTTTCAAAGCGAGCTTGTTTTTGTGCGGGCTCTTCTTGGTGGGATGATACAAATTTTCTCTTCATTTCTTCTCTTCTCCTTGTTATCAGAGCTCTCGCTGTTGTGCCTTTGTCACAACTGATTCTTCATTGGATTTATAAGATGTTTTTCCTAACCTTGTAGCTCTTGGAGACGGTTGTGCTTCCAATATCCATGTATGTTGATCAAGAGCAAGTGGTAGATTGTCAGCAATGCCAATGTCATGGTATGCTATCCTTGTTTTGCAAAACTTACAACTTTTGAATTTGGTCAAGTTTGGTCATGCCGGTATCACTTTGTGCTTTGTCGACTCTAAAATCACCGTTTTTTGTGACTACACTGTCTGTTGGATTGGTCAGTCAACTTGGAGGCTTTGGACTTGTCCGCAACATAGCCATGAAGCAACATGTCCATATCTGGCTCATTTGGAGTCAGTTTGACTCCGTATGTCGAATATGACGCTTTGTAGACTTCAAGCCGTTTTCTACTTTTCGAGGGATTTGCTTAATTGATTTCATCAAATCAATCATATACATTGTATATGAACCTTGTAGGCAAGCTATCTGTGGAGTCAGATCGGAATTCTGGCATTTGGGTTTGTTGGTGCCATCGGAGGCGTGTGCGTTGTGTGGCATCTAGGGCATGAAACTGAGGTATTGGGTGTGATGGCAGTGGTGAAACAAATTGTTGGGGTTGAATTGTGTCATGTGATAGTCTTGCCAAGAAAGTGTGTGTTGTTTGGTGTGAAAACGGTGATCTGTTAGTGCAAATTGGTTGTTTTGAAGGTGTTTTCTAAGAGGTTAGGGGTGTTGTGGATACCCTAGGCTATAAGGAGGAAATAGATTGTGTGTTGGGTGTGTTCCCATTCCCCCTCTCCATTTTCTAGTGCCCCCACTAAGGAGCACCTAATTGCTCAGCAATTTTGATCAAAGAAGTGGTTTTTCATGAAAAGAGATGGCAGCACGAGGCTACAAGCAAGTTTCACCAAAGAAGAAGACCCAGAGGAGTGGATGGCCGACTTTGAGCTATATATGCGTTCATTGCATATGCCAACTGAGGACAACAAGATGCAAACAATTCCATTACTGATGCGGGGAAGAGGAAAGACATGGTTTTATGCTTTGGAAGGAGAACCAAGAGTCATGTGGCCGGCTTTGTGGGCCCGCTTTCTACACAACATCACAAAGAGGTATCTCCTGTTGATTTGGATACCAGATTAAATAATCTGAGGCATGACATGAACGACGAGTTCGGAGTTTTTCTCAACCGCTTTGAGGAATGCTAGAGGCATTTTCCGGTTTCCATGCAATTGGATAATGGCGGTCACTATTTTAAATTGAAAAAAATTATGGCATGTTTGCATCCCAAGGTTTAAGAGAAAGTGGATTTCAAGAGCCTAGAGAATTACAATGGGGCGGTTGCTATTGCACAAGCAAAGAGCACGAAAATCAAGAAGAAAATTGAGCAAGGCATGCTAGGGTACGTGTTGATGGCCCCCAACCCTGCTCCAAGTTCGAGGGAAGAAAGTCAAGTGGAGAACCAAGCTAATCAAGGTGTAGCAAGAATTCCTCAACGATGGGTACGTACTGTTCAAGATTTAACTAAGAAAATGCACGAGTTGAGCTTAATTGTATTGGATAGAGGTCAACCAAGGGCTGGAAGAAGCAGGGCTAGGCAACTCCCTAGCAGGTGCTATAATTGTAGAGAAGAGAGTCATTATGTTCTAGATTTCTCTCATCCACCGAGAGAACATGGCAACATGTACCCTCTATTTGGTTGAGGCAGAGGACAAGCACAATTCAATGGTCAAAGGGAGCAGCATGCAGTTGAAAATCAAGCATCACCTGCTCCACTAGGTAATGATGAAGTGCGGAGGGTTGACATTATTGGAGTTTACAAGCAGGAGGTCAATATTATGGCCAACCAAATGGCAAGATGTGAAAGGGAGACAGAAACGGAACAAGAAACCAAGTCTAGGAAAGGCAAAGAGAAGGTGAATGAAGGTAAAGAGCAGCTAGAGTCTAGCAAAAGAAGACGACGGGGCAAAAAATTACACAAATGGAATTTCAATTGGAATGTGGTCATCCCAAGTATGACATGGTAAGGGATGTTCAAAATCAAAAAGCTAATATCAGTTTTGGATAGTTGGTTGTGTTAAATCCCAAGTTGAGGAGACAATGGTCAACATGTGTTAGCACTAGGCTTCCCCGAGTAAGAGTGATTTGCATGCTATGCAAAACTTATCCCGAGGGTAGGAAGTCTAGTTGATGTGCTTCCGGTGGTGGAAGTTTTTTTTGAGAAGAAGAAGCATGTGCATGCATATATTGTCGGTGGTGCCTAGGTTTGTGTGATCACCAAATTTGCTATGAGGGACATTGGCAATTAAGTCATAGTGAGGTCTAATGTGCGAATGAGGATGGCCAACCATGCCAAAGCTTGATGTTTGGGAATGGCCCAAGACGTGAAGGTTAAAGTCACGGGGATTGAATATCTTATTGATTTCTTTGTTATGAAAGCAGGTGAAAACACTTACCCAGTCATATTGGGGAGGCCGTGGTTGTTGGCAAATTGGGGCCAAATGGGATTGGGAAAAGGGGGTTTATCTTTGCCGAATCGAGAGAATGGTGGTCAGATAGTACTTGACCTAAATACCAGAGAGAGCCACTTTCATCTAGAGGTAGAGGGTGATAAGGAAGATTCAAGCACCAGCTATGAGTACACGACAGAGTCGACTTATGATGAAGGATCCATCGGTGTCAAAGAGGAAGAGAGTGTTGAAGACTTGTTGAAGCTGGAAACATATTTTTTTGGAGTCACCATAGATTCCGCCAAGCCAAGTGAAGGTATGCAAGATCCACTTTGCAGTCTAGAGGTTAAAGAGATAGAAGACATGTTGGGTGCAAATTTAACCAAGCAAGAGAAGGAAGGTTATGTGGAACTATGTGCATCATATCCCAATTTTTTTTTTATGGAGTATAAAAAGGAGCTAAAGGAATGGAGCATCAAATTCTACTCAAAGACGAATGCAAGCCAAGGGCACAGAAGCTGCGGAGATTGGGAGACATTTAGAAGGAGGTAAAGACGAATGCAAGCCAAGGGCACAAAAGCTGCGGAGATTGGGAGACATTTAGAAGGAGGCTATATGACAAGAATTTAATAAGTTTCTTGAATCGGGGTATTATCTATCTAGTGAAAGAGTCTGAGTATTATCGATCCAGTGAACAAGTCTGAGTGGGTTTCACTTGTTGTTATTACACCAAAGAAGAATGGGAAATGGAGGGTATGTGTAGACTATAAGCCCTCAAATGCTGCTACCAAGCGGAATCACTACCCCTTACCATTTCAAGATGAGATTTTGAACCAGGTTGCAGGGCATGAGTGGTATTTTATTATGGATGCCTTTTCAGACTATTTTCAGATTGGTGTTGCTTTGGAGGATCAATTGAAGACCACATTCATAACTGTATTGGGATGTTTTTCCTACCATAGATTGCCATTCGGGCTAGTGAATGCTAATGCAACATTTCAAGACTAGATGAACAAAGTGTTCGATCCATTCTTGGGTAAGTTCATCAAAGTTTTCATGGATGATATTGGTTGTTATAGCTCCAGAGCGGAACACCTATCCAAGTTGAATCTATGTTTCCAAAGATTAGACAAGGAAGGAGGGCAGTTGAACCCAAAGAAGTGCAAGTTGGCTCAACCGCGGGCTCATCTTTTGGGCCATGTGGTCTCGCAAAATGGTATTGACGTTGATCCAGAAAAAGTGAAGACTTTAGTTTTGATGAAACCCCCTACTAGTGCGATAGGGTTGGCATCATTTGTGCATAAGTTAAAATATATGTCACAGTTTTTTTGGATGTTGTGCCAGTAGGTGTATCCTCTTCAAAAGAGGGCTCAACAGGCGCATGGATTTCAGTGGGATAATGAAGCTCAAGAAGTGTTTGACAAAGTGAAGGGCATTCTATGTCAACTACCTATGGTATGTCCTCCCAACCAAGAGGGTGACTTCTATATTGCTATGACGGTAGGTATATTGGCCATTGGAGTGATGTTATTGAAAAAATTGGGAAGAAGCTACAAGCCTGTTAACTTCAAAACCAGGGTAATAACTCATGGAGAAGCAACATATATGCAAGCGAAGCAGTGGGTGATGGCTTTGGTCTTTGCTTGTAGGAAGTTCGAAGTGTATCGGATTGTTTGTAAGTTTTATGTGTTGATGGCTAACAAGATTATTCCTGAAGTGGTGCTACACTGGAAGCCAAGGAAGCGGTTTATGAAGTGGGTGATAGAGCTACAAGAGTTTGAATTTGAGTTCAAGGTCAACCATACTAGTCGGTCTCATTTGGAAAATATCTTGGTCAGCAAAGAGGTCGAGTTGCTAATTTATCCAAGGGTGGTGTGAAAGGAAGCTAAAGAAGAGCCAGACTTGGTAGGGGCCTTTACTATGTGGTATGATGGTGCGTATAGAAGGGTGATACAAAAAGTAGGTGGAGGTGTGGTGATACAAGACTTGCATGGCAAAGTGATATTTTCAAAGGCTTACGATTTTCATACCAACAATGAGGTGGAGTATCTTACTTTACATTTGGGTTTGAAGCATCACATAGAGTTTGGTATATCAAGGTTGGTGGTAAAAAGGTGATGCTTTGTTAGTCATCAAGAAACTTTTGGGCCAATGGCAGGTAAAGAGGGACTCTCTCAAGGATTGGTTTTTTATATAAAGAAGCTGTTAAAATTCTTTGAAGAGATGCAAGTCAAGCATGTTAAAAGGAAGCAAAATCAAGAGGCTGATCAATTGGCTAGCAGTCGTGTGCGGGCTCAAGTGTTGAGTTTGTATGTGGCACCAACTACTTATGGGAGTTGGGAAACTCTAAAGAAAATTGATGATTTCTTGAGTACATGTCAATGTTCGGAGGGGTTTTCAAAGCTGTAAAAGAGAAGGATTGTTCAAAAGGCTTGATACAGACCCGGTCATGACCAACGTGGTCAGGAAGCGACTATCACAATCCGACTTTTAATGGGCAAAACGTCAAAAACTATGCTTTTATTGCTTAGGAACGCATGAAAAAAAGCAGTGTCCATATGTACGACAACTTAAGCATGATGCATGAGTTCGTAATTTGACATAAACTCCAGGTTTGGTGCACGGCAGAGTAGTTGTATGTCTTTTGAACATGTTATGCTTAGCCATTTTTTCATACTTGCATATGGATTTTCAGCGTATTGTACGTTTTTTGAATTGGGTAGTGTTATGCCCCAATTTCTGTTCTGGTATAGTAATATGACCAGTCACATCATCTTGGCTTATAAGATCAGTTGAAAACATTATGCGGCTGTGTACACAATCACTGCTAGGGTGTATATGATCCACAGGACAATTCTATCTCGCAAAGCAGATATGGCTATGAGACGGTTTAGAGCGCGTTTTCTTCTACGGAATCTCGAGACAAGTGGTTACAGCAGGAGGACCAGGTTAGACCATGTTCAATTTTTTTTATTTTTCCATTGGCAACTATTTCTTTTGTGCAAAGCAAAGTGCTTTGAAAATTTTACAGGAAGCAAGGCTTCTCCCTTGCACCAAGGTATTGCCCAATGACTTGGCATCACAAGCGTTGGCACACACATTCGGGAAACTGGCAAATAGGGAATCTTAGCTCATAGAACCCCTACCAGTCTAAACTGTGCAAAACACTTATGGTTTGGCTCTCATGTTTAAGGCCATCCCTTTTGCCAAGGGCTTAAGATTATGTATGCATGGCATGCTAGCTAGGTGGATTCAATTATGCCGCCACCTGCAACACGCTTCCACTATAACACCAGACACTTTTCAAGGACAAGATAAGTTCTGGATTATTTCACAGAATTTTGGTATTTGTCAACGCACAAGCACACTAAAAAGAACCTAAATCCATAAGTTTATTCTTTGGCAAAGTGCTATCATTAAGTCACACTAGTGTCGTCACCACATACAAGGTAGGTGGGTTAGTCTATGACTTGTTTGTGCTTTTTGGTTACCTCTCTCGATGAGAGAGTCATAGCAAAAAGCCATTGCATGTTTATAGGATAAGCTGCATGCTAGGCATCATATGCACACGAGCAAGGGCACCAACTATACACATCATAAATGCTTAAGGAAAGTTTCTCAGCCCCGCATGCTCTCTTTCTCTCTCTTTCTTATTTTTCTCAAAGAATAATGAAAACTTTCTAAGAAGCTTTTGAACATGTTTGTTTGGGAGTCATCTTGAGCCAAGGTGCTCTAAATCTCAGCTAGAAATAGGGCAAGAATCCATCTAAATTAGTCTTCATCATCATTGGTTCGTTGATTGAACACTAATTTCTATAAGGGCTATGAGCCACACATGCTAGCTAAGAGTCATTGTCAAATCTTGGGTAAGACCCAACGGTTGGCATTCCTTGGGTGATTGTTCTTAAGATCGAACAGATTTGCCCAGTGGAATACACATCGAACACATCGACATTAATGGACAAGCAAGAGTCTTTTCATTACGGATATTTAGGATGTCATTTTTGCACTACATGTTTTTAGTGCGACGGTCAAGTTGAGTTTTTGACAATCTTAAACTCACATCAGTTGATCTATACCACTAAATCTAGAGGCAACAAACAGTTGAGACAGCATGGCTATTGATACGAGCTAGGCATTTCACTTGTGTGGATTTCTCTTGCTCTCTCTATAGCACTACGAGTGTCTATGGCATCACAATTTTGGGGTACGACCTAGCGGGTGTTTACTAAATCACCCCATAGGCATTGAGGATCATAGTGTGATCTATCCCAGTTGTACTTTCAAGAAAAGAAGTCCGCAATCTACCAGGGGGTAGTGGAAAAATTCAACTTTTCAAGTTGATTCCAATCATTTTTATACACGGGTCAAGTACGTTGGTTACCGTTACTTGCCTGTTGAGTAGATTCTATAAAGGGTCTTACCAAGGGGTTCGACTACGTAGATTATAACTAACGGGTTTGGATTGCGAAGGCAACACCCAGGGTTTCTAGTGCAATGTTACTTTGTTTTTTCACAGGTGGGCGACGAGCTCCTCTACATTTGAATACGGGTAAGTGAACATTAAGTTCAACTCTCCAGGTACGCCTCTATTGATTTGGTGTTACTCCATGTTTTAGTATGTTTTTCTTGGGTTTTTTAAGTCGTATAAATACACTTGAATGTTTCAAAGACATGCCAAGGACATGTAAAAAAAAAAAGCATTTTGGGTCGTCGTATCTTATAATTTTTTTTGCATTATGCTGTTATGAATCCACGTGTAGGGTTTGATTTGGCACATGTTGTCACAAGGGATACAACATGGTCTAGGAACTCAAGGAGTTTGGTTTAGCCAATGTGGAGCAATGATAAGGAGGGTCCCTCTCACTTACATTGCAGAGTGTTTGTAGTTAACTCCACACACAAGTACATCTCATGATTACAGCATGTTTTTGTTACAGACATCCTTATTTGAGACATATTCCACATGTGGAGAATATGAGTCTTTGGGACTAACACTGGCGCCTAATTCCTGATGATGTGTTGCGACGATGTCCCCACGTACTGGCCGCATCCATTTATTAGACCATTTGGAGCACACCGTATCAGGAACAATTTCAGTTGGCCAAAAATTGTCAAGTACTCAGTATAGACTTGTTCCGATTACAAGTGCTATGAAACCACCTTAACGGAGGGTCGTTTCTACATATAGCCAAGTATGCTACATTCAAGAGAATGTCTCATGGTTGATATCGAGGTGTGACTGGGTTGTCACATTCTGTTATGGTCCAACTTTTGTTGCCAGGCTTTTCCGTATGTACCATGGAAAGTCTCGTCATGGAATTGCGGTTTAGATAAGTTTGTGTTAAATGCATGCACACTAGGTGTTATGGGCCCTAGTGTTTAACACTGATTTATTTGGAGCGGCATGCAAATTCATGGACTTTATTCTTTCTGCACCTTTTTGCACTACAAGTTCAATCTCTACTATAGATTTATGATGAGTTTACACCCTGCCATACAAGGTAATGGCTTAATATGGGTATATGTGGTTGTTTGGTCTAAACTCTAAGAGTTTACTCCACTCCAACCCGCTTTCAACCTAGTTGGTTGCCTCCACTCCATATCGAGTATATGGCTGGATATTCACTGGTTGAGTTATAGTTTATCATCAGTCATGGAAGACTGTCTATAAGTGGTTGGGGGGAAGTACCTCACTCTTACTGCTACTATTAATCTTGCACTGAATGGGCAGCTTCCAAGTATTTTTTGCTAAAGGATCTGCTAAGACATACATTAGCACAAAGCATTTTGAATGGGCAATTCTCTCCCTATTCTTGAATTTTCTTAGATTAGGTTTTCAACTTTAAACACTTTTTGTGGTGGGGTTGGATACCGATCCAATAGTTTCATAAGTCAAGGACTTAGTAGGTGTGCTAACAAAGTATGTTGGCATGTAACCTTCATTAGGGGTGAACATGTAGTTATGTGTGTTCCAAAATGTTCAGAAGTCCGACATGAGAACAATCCCTATTCTATCCCTCAGTATCTATGAGCTTTTCAAGATACTCACATGAGTTATCATGAGTTACTATTGAGATATGCGTGGTTGCAAAAGGGCAACAATGTTGAAAATCAAGATGTTGCTCTTGGTTTCATTGAACCTCCTCACTGCATCAAGTATCATATGGACAAGTGGCTTGCGTATGGGATGCCAATAAGGAAAACACTAGTGTTATTACGAAGATACTACCACTTGTGTTTTTGAGTACAAAAACGCTTCTCCAAAAGGGGAGTAATGTTAGGACAAGGGCAAGGCGAGGGAGTCACGGACTGGGGCCAGGGGCCAGGCTAGGTTGTGTGGACAAGGGGATCCATCTAGGGCAAGGGGCTAGGGGGTCTTCCTTTATATTGGGAGGTTCGGACGAGGATCCTAGGTCTAGTCACCCAAGTACTTACATTCTATTGTGCCGGATGTGCACTATTGGTGCAAGGCATGCCATCAATGCCAAATGATGGGTGAAAGACGATTGGTAGCCGAACCGAAGGGGGCTATCATAGCTCAATATGCCTTTGAGAAATGGGGTTTAGATGCTATTGGTCCATTACCCAAGTCAGCAAGCGGTGAGAAGTACATTGTGGTGGCTATTGATTATCTTACCAGGTGGGTTGAGGCTAAAGCACTGAAAGAGGTAAATGCTCATACATTGCTCAATTTGGTTTTTATTGCATATGTTTCCATTTTGGAGTGCCTTGGGTGCTCATTTCTGATCGAGGTCAAGGATTTTGCAGTAAGTTGGTGCGTGCACTAGTGGAAAAGTTGGGTATTGAACAATTTTCATCTCCTTACCATCCACAGTGCAATGGTCTAGTTGAGAGTGCCAATGGGTAGATAATTAAGATGATTACCAAGTATATATACAAGTAAGTTGAAGAGTGGGAAGCTAATCTTGACAAGTGTTTGTGGGTGTATAAGACTTCTTACAAAGTGTCTACCAATTTTACTCCTTATGAGTTGGTTTATGGCAAGGAGGCAGTGTTGCTTGTGCACGTAGAGTTAGGTGTGCTAAGAGGTATGTGGAGGTTTTACAAGTCTCGAGAAGATGTTTTGCAGGATAAGGTTACAAGTCTCAAATCTTTAAAGATGGATTGTGAAGGGACAACTAACTACTATGTAAAGTAGCAGGAAAGGAGGGTGGTGAAGTTCAACCAACGTTTGCCAAAAAAGCTGATCAATAAGGGTGATTTGGTGATGAAATACGAAAGCTATTTGGATTTTACCTTCCCAAATAAGTTCAAGAAGAAGTGGATTGTGCCTTATAAGGTCCATCATGTTTTTCCCAGATGAGGATGAATGCTCGTTTTCTCAAGAACGGAGTGAATGGAGTGTGCATCAAGCTTTATTTTGAGAGGGAGTTGGTGCCAACTGTGCATCAGGTTTTAATAGAAGGGGCTGGGCAACCAACTTAATCAAGAACCATATATGCCACGAATAAGACTTTGTACATACATTAGGGTTTTTTTCTCTCACAGTGTTCTCAGTTTTTACAGTCTCTAGGTGAATAAAGATGTTTTTAAGTTGAACATAAATGCTCAACAAGGGGGTTGGGCAATGATGGTGCAACCAAAGTTGGTCGACCATAAAAAATGACACAAGTGGATGTAAGTATTCTGAAAGATGCATGGCAAGGGGCTAAAGAAAGTGTGAAAGTCTTGGATAGACATGTGGCAATGGAAGTGTATTGCTGATGTGGTTTTTTAGACCAAAAGGGCTTCAAAATGGTATGAGTGGGATGGCAGGCAAAGATGTTCAAAGGGCTAGTTTTTTGCTTGAGGATCAAGAGCTTGAAGTGCTTAGATAACTAGTCTAGACGGCTCATCAAACATGGCTACAATGTGAAAGATATGGATGTCTGAAGTTGAAGTGGTTGCAGATCCAAGATAGACAGGGTAGGTGATGAGAGATGGTTGAAGTTGGTTTCAGTGGAGAGATGTGTAGAGCTTGTATTATGGAGCATGTTGGTCTTTTCAGATCAACACTCAAAGTCTCGGATACCAAGTTACAGAGGTCAGAAGGTTTGGGAGACGTCGATTTCGAGCCGGTTTGACCACATTGAAAAATGTACCATCTGGGATTTTTTGGGCCTTGACACAGTTTACAAAGGTAGAGGACATCATATGGAGTCATCTTTGGAACTAAGAACACGTCAATTGAGGGTTCGAGCGTAGATATGGCTTGTTGAAGTTTGGTGCAGATGCTAGAGAGAGGGCTACATATGATTTTTCCCATTTTTGCACCCTCGGTTGGTGAGTTCAGGAGAGTCCAATTGCAGTATACACCGGGTGGCTTGAAGTCTGCAATGGGTGTAACATTTAATGTCCTAGTAACTTGTGTGTAGCAGAAAATAACATGAACATAGTGAGCATTTCATTAGAATAGATTCCTAATGAGCATAACAAGAGTGCTTGGGTGGGGAGAGAGCAACAAAAGCATAACACCTAGTTAGATAGCATGAACAATACTTCAAAAGCAAGAGAAATTAAGCTATTGACAACAATTGAGGATCAAATTTACATGGAACCGGTCCCCCCTCCAAAAGGCTTTGTATTATAGGTTTCTCCCATCAAGAGAGACATTTTACAATACAATTCCTTATGTTCATTCAATACTAGATAGTGCAATGAAGTTGGAAGCTTTAAGCACTAAGTAAAACACTTATAAAACACAACATCAATTCCCTCATGGTCTCAGACCCAAGACCTCACACAGGTTCGAAGATGGTGAGAGCTAGCGGGGCATGAGAGTAGATTGAGAGGAAGAAGGAGTAGTCTTATGAGAAAGATGTACATCTCCTCACATAATAACTCATATTAGCATAGCATGGCTTAGTAGTTAGCATGGTAGAGGAGATGAGCATGCATTGAAGCTTGGATCTTGGTTGGATTTGCATCACAAAGACAAGAGTTGTTGGTGTAGGCCTCGCTTCTCACAAGCTTGGAGTAGGTGATAAGCTTTCCATTAAAGCTTGAGAAGGAGAGAGAGAGAGTCTTCTTGCTCCACACATGAGATTGTGTGAGTGTGTGTGTGATAATGACTTGACAAATTCAATCCCCCTATCTCTTTTGATCAACCCCTCTTCCATTTTACTCATGATGACACCCCATTGGACCTCTCCTAGCTTATAAGCCAATGAAAGTTAAGCAGCATAAGTGATAGCCTTCTGACATATTTCCCCCTTTCCCTTTTGTGAGAGCTATAGGTAATCAATTAATGCAACTAAACTCTCATTAGACCGCTTTCTCTCCTGGCCAATAGGAATCAAGCAAGCCATTGGGCTATTGAGTGCTCATTGGACCCCTTGGGAGACTATCCAATATTATTCTAGAGAGCTTAATTCTTATTGGTTCTTTTATTAAGTTTTTTTTATTAATTAAATTAGATTTACTCTAGCTTAATTCTCATTGGTCCACCTTTATGGCCATCCAATAGGAATTGAGTACACCTTGTGGGCATCTGGGCTAGAGAGCTCACATGTGTCCCTCATTCCCTTTGTGTAAAGGAAGCTTGTGAGTGTGTGTGTGTGTGTGTGTTTCTCTCTCATCCCCTACTTCAAGGGATCGCCCCCTCCTATGTAGGACTCATTGAAGACTTTTTGTATACACACAAAGCATCCAAATTTCCTAAGCTTTGACCTTTGGACACAACCCTTGAATTTTGGAACCTTAGCATTTTGGAAGTCTTAATGGGCTGAACCTTAGGGTCTTTAAAGCCCATTGTTGCACATTGCTCTTTTACAGATGGCCCCCCCTTTCGATACCTATTTTCCCTCCTTTGGATCCCTACTGTGGCCGATCTGCTAGCTTAACCAATATTCTAGCTTTTTTTCCCCTAGCACTTCCCCCATATTAAATGATGAGTTTAACATGAGAAAATCATTTAGGAGAATTAGATATTAGTTATTATGAAATTACCTCTCTCTTGAAATCATAATTGTCCTGGACTATGGGGTAGAGAAGATAAAGCCTATTCATTAGTCTTTTTTCTAGTGGGTAGAGGATCCCTATGTTACCCTATGACATCGTTCCAGAATGGATGACTAATCCATTTGGTGCTCGAGAGCCTAAGCTTCCGCAAGCATGTCTACACAATAGTCCTATCAAACTTCCATAATGGAGTGACAAGCTCTACTTGGTGTTTGGGAGACGTCATCTCCGCAAACTTGATCTAAGCATGCATACTACTTAACATTTGTTCACAATAAAGAAAAAGAGAGTCTTATAAGAAAAAAACTTTTTTCATTTTAAAAATTTGTACATTTGCTTACTCTAGGGAAGCATTGTAAGCATTGAAAAGGTTTAGGTTATCCTTTAATTGTATGCATTGCATCCATCTAGTATCTTCAAAAGGATAATTCTTAAACTTAATAAGATATCGCCCGATAGTCTTACTGCCTCTTAATACCTTGTCTTCATTTTGGAGAATGGACTTGGGCAGTAGAACCTCTTCTTGGTCCTCGGTCTTTGGTGGGTCTTCAATAGTTGGTTCTTGAGGTGGCTCTCCTCTATAAGGCTTTAGTAGGCTCACATGAAAAGCATTGTGTATGAGCCAATGGCTGGGCAACTTGAGTTGGTAGGCCATCTCATTGATTGGTCTAAGAATTTGGAAGGGACCATAGTACCTTTTTTCTAACTTAGCATAGTACTTTTGGTGTCCCATAGGATTCTTGCCCGTCGCGTGCCTCAATCGAGCCTTGGGAAATTTGAGTAAGACCCAATCATTTTCTTTAAAGGCTTGGCTCATCTGTGCTTATCAGCAGCAGCAACAGCCGTTTGCCTTTGCTGCTGTGAGATAGAGATAGCATCCTTAATCTTTTGGAAATATTCTTGTAGGTCTCGGCTATACTCATCTGCAGCAAAGATCTTCCAGTGTACCTTAAGCAGTAGGGGACATTTTGATCTTCCCTCTATTACCTCGAAAGGTGCTTTTCCCGTGGAAGTATGTAAAATGTTATTGTAGGCATACTCCACTATGGGTAAGTACTTCTTCCATTGGGACCTTTGATCTACTTCCGTTACATAGGCTTTTAGTAGATCAAGAGTTGTTAGGTTAGCTATTTCACTTTGGCCATCTGTTTGTGGGTGATAGGCCGAAGAGAAATTTAGCCTTGTCCCTATATTTTCAGAGAGACCCTTCCAGAAATTATTGGTCATTATAAGAACTCTATCTGAAACTATGGACATTGGCAAGCCATGGTACTTGAAGATTTGTGAAATGAAGAGGGTTGCCATTTGATGGGCTTTGATAGTCTTTTTGACGGGTATAAAATAAGCTCGTTTACTGAACCTCTCTACTATCGTCCATATTCCCGTATTCCCATGGATAGACTTAGGAAATCCAAAGATAAAATCAATGGATATGCTCTGCCATGGTGAAGTAGGGATTGGATAAGGTTGAAGAAATCCATGTTGCTTCCCTCTATCAAACTTTTTCTTTTGGCATACCACACATTTAAAAACATACTCTTGTATGTTTGCTTTCATGGTAGGCCAGTAGAAATATGTTTCAATTCCTTTTAGGGTAGACTAAATACCTCTATGCCCCGTGTAAGGAGTAGCATTCTTGGGGAGTCCACCTCTATGTAAACCATCTATACAACGTGCATTCAAAGGGTATTTAAAAAACCTCTTATCTGTGAATCTTGAACTAATAAAACAACCCCTCTTTCTTTATGAGCTTATGGGTTTTCTTCCAAAGTGCAATAAAAAAATACCTTATTTAAATATATTTAAGTAAACCTACCCAAAATTTTTGAATTAAAAAACCCCTCCTGTTGAACTCTCATGAAATACTTACATAAATAGAGGTGGACCCCCCGAGGGAGCATGAGATTCATACATTACTTTCTCACGTAGTGAGTTAGTAACACATAGTTTATTGCCATAGAGAAGATAACCATATTGTAAAGTGAATGGTTTCTCTTTCTTCCCTAATGCAAGGGCTAAAATCACATCTCTAAAATCGGGATCAATAGCATACTCATCTATGATAGAAGATAGATCATAGAGAGCTGCTATGGAAACTGCATTCACTCTCGACCGTCTTGAAGTGCATCGGCTACTTGATTATTCTTGCCAACAATGTGAGCAATATGAAAATGAAATTGCGAAAGAAAATTTGCCACCTCATTTGTTTGTCGGGGAGAGCTTGGTCTACGTCATGAAGTACTTAAGACTTTGGCGATCCGTCCGTAGAATGAAAGGAGTCCCCAATAAATAGTGCTTCCATGAGTCTAAGGCATGTAGAACTGCGAGGAGTTCCTTTTCATATATGCCTGGAGCTTGCTCAATAGGGTTGAGTCGTTGACTTTCACAGGCTATGGCGTGCCCTTCTTGGAGCAAAACAGATCCAAGGCAATCACCACAAGCATGACATTGGACCTCAAATGGCTTTAAGAGATCTGGTATTGTAAGCACAGATTGAGAGAAAAGATTTTCTTTAAGCTTTTGGAAAGCACTATTCTCCTTGGCAGACCATGTGTACCTAACGTTTTTCTTTGTTAGGTCATGTAATGGTCCTGCAATTTGTGAGAACTTTTCTATGAAGCATCTATAGTATGCAAACATACCTATAAAGCTTCTTAGTTCATGAAGATTCCTTGGTTTATGCCATCCTTTAATTACCTCTAACTTTGATTGATCCATTTGGATGCCATCCTGAGAGATAATGTGACCTAAATACTAAATCTCTTGTAAAAAAATCTTACTTTTCTTTCGATTATTATACAATTTATTTTCTCTTAAGACTTGAAATATTACCTAGAGGTGTTGCTTGTGTTCGTCTAATGAATTAGAGTAGATGATAATATCATCAAAGAATACTCTAGTAAAGGTTCGATGAGGCCTGAATAGCTTCTCCGTCAAGCGGTTGAATGTGGCTGGTGCATTGGTCAAGCCAAAAGGCATGACAATGTATTCATAAAGACCAAACGTAGTGCAAAATGCTGTTTTTCCAATGTCTTGATCAACTATCCTTATTTGATGGTAGCCACTTTTTAGGTCAATCATACTGAATTAGGTTGATCCTTGTAGCTTATCAAATAGGTCTTCTACACGTGGAGCGAGAAACCTATTCTTGATAGTGATCCTATTTAGTGCTCTATAGTCCACAAACATACGATATGTACTGTCTTTCTTTTTCACTAATAACACGGGTGAGCAAAATGGAGATGAGATAGGCCTAACCATGCCCTTTTCAACTAACTCATGCACTTGCCGCATAATGTCCTCTTGTTGAGCTTGAGAAAACCTATAAGGAGGTTTATTAGGCAGTGAACTTCCTGGAAGAAGTTGAATTGCATGGTCATCATTGCCTTGTTTAGAAGGTAGTTCACAAGGTATGTCGCCAATAAAGACATCTTGAAACCCCTTGAGAAAATTGGATAACTCTAATTCCTCATGGTTGTTTATATTTTCTTTTGCTAAAGCATTAGGTTCATTTTGAGAATCTTTAACAGAAATCATGTACACAAAAATAGAGCTCTTTATTGACTTATTGAAAGCTTTCATATGTACAATGGGTATGGTGTTACTCATCTCTTTGGCATCTATGTACATATCTTTTTCCCTGTACTGAAAGTAAATTTTTGGCAGCCATGCGATCAAACCATGGTGCCCCTAGGATTACATCCTCATGCTTGAGAGGAGAGATAAAGAAGTCCTCTTTGTCCACATAGCTTTGGACATGAAGCCTTAATTTCCCAATTAAGGGAGTGATTGAAACTTCTTGCCCCTTGAAAGCACCGTCTGCGGGTAGGACATCTCCCATATCATAAGCTTGGATGCCTAGCTTGGTGGCCAACTCTATGGATATGAAATTGTGAGTAGAACTAGGGTCAAGAGAATAAAAGCATCATGTTCTTTTACCTTTCCCCAAGCATAGCATAGAGGAGATCCTTTGTGGTGAGCTTCCTCTTCTTGGATTTCAACCAAGGCAGCTCTAGGAGGCTCATGCCTGGTGTTTTTTTAAGGACAAGCAGGGTACACATGCCCTTGCTCGCCGCACTTGAAACAACGGTTATCCTTGCAATAACGCTCAAGCTCTTCAGAAGAGAGTTTGTTTTTGTCTTTTTAAACTCCCTTCTCCTTAGCTTTGTTGGAATTGCCCTTATGAGACTTTTGGGCCTTGTCCTTCCCCTTAGGCTCATTGAACCCTTGTTTTCCATGGGCTTAGAATTTCTCTTAGCCCCTGTTTGGAAATTGATTTGAGAAGCCACCATAGTATGGTGGGTATAACCGAATATGGTGCGTGGCCTTTGGGAAATTGAAATACTCTGCGATTTCTTCAGTTAAGCCTGCACAAAATTGTTGTTTTTGCCCTCCAAAATCCATCTTTGTGAAGACATTGGCTTTGAGATGTAAATCCCAAAATTTGTCTACATATTTATGAATGGATTCGTAGGGAGAGAGCTTCAAGATTCACCATTTGGTGAGTACTTTGTCTTTGGTGGTGGCCAGAAACTGCTTCATGATGGAAGCTCTTAAAGCTTTCCATGTTCGTGGAGCTTTATCGTTGGCCCGTATGCTAGACCACCATTGCCTAGTGGACTTTTGAAAGTGCATGGCTACATGGTGTAGCTTAGAGGACTCCATGAAGCCCTCATCTCTAAACGCCACATTGAATTGTTGGATAAAGGCCAAGACTTTGTCTGTATCACCAAAGGTTCCATTGTAGGTAAGGAAAGAGATGATCTTTCCTCCCTCTTTGAACTTCTTGAGCTTGGATGGCCTCTTCCATGCGGCATAGGCTTTCCTATGGACTCTCATTTTTTATGGTTCAAAAGTTGCACCATTGCTTATTTCAGAGGATGAAGAATTTGAGGAAGATGGAGAAGATGGTGACCTCTTTCTCGCCTTTTTCTTGCCTTGGTTCGCTTTGTCGGCACCATCACTTTCTTCATAAGAGGAAGAGCATGAAGAAGATGGAGCATTAGGGCCAAAAACGGCTAGAAAAGGGCTATTTCTTGATCTAAGGATTAAGGAATAGTCCAATAGTCATTTGACACGTATACAAAAGTATGGCACTCTAGTCTCCTCTAACTTTGGTTTTGGTGGTCTTATTTTGACAGAGAGCGGCTAAATGTCTTGATCATAAGGCTAAAACTGCTATATTTAGGTGCTTTCGATGAGTAAGCTCATTAAATTTGTGGCCCAAAGCAATGAAGTCTCATCTTTTATTTTTTTTTATATTTCACAAAATCGTTGTCAAAAGATACGAAATCTATGTGAGAAGGCTCTAAAAACAAGGCTATTAATGAGAAATCACCTACTTTTCAAACGTATACCTTTTCACTTTCCCTCTATTTTGTGAGAGGTTTGTTTTTCTGTCTCTGTATTTCTCTTTCTTTTATAATCTTTGAGTTTCCATGGTGTCTTCTACACGTCGCCCTTCACATAACATAAATTCTTGTGACTTTAATAACGTTAGAGAGGATGATCTTTGGAAACCCATATATTTTCGTGTGAATGATTGGGTAACAATGCTTCCTTCATGCAAAGGTGTACACAAAGTGAAGATAACTAAACGTGATAAAGTAAAAAACCATTGGAAAGGTTGTGTTCTTGGTTTCAAAGCGACCAACAATGGATGGCTAGATAAGGTTCAACATGTGTACATGGCCAAGGATATGGTGTTAGACTTGGATGAACATCCTTGGCCATGTGTACATGGCCAAGGATATGGTGTTAGACTTGGGCGAACATCCCACACTGCATCCTTACTGTGAGTTTTAAAAAAACTTTATTTGATACAATGACTTTTTCATTCTCCCATTGGATTTTCTCATTTTTTGATTCCATTGCAGATATATTTCCTTCAACAGTGAATTGGCAGCCTATGGAGAGTCTAAGTGGGACGTTCAAAGCAATGCATAAAGGGATTGCATATGCTACGTATGCTGACAAGCCACCTTCTTTTTACAAAACATGGATTTGTTTGTCTATTTTGCAGAATACAAGGTTCCATCACGAGAAGGTGCATATGGAGAACTACATCAGTTACCTGTCTCACCATAATTTCACTTGACTGGGAAGCTCCTGATGCATGTACTATATCAAGCTTTAAATCCAAGATCAAAGAAGATATCCTTAAAGCTATGTCACCGGGCAGGATATCAAGAAGGATTAAAGTTCAATGATTCTTGCCTATACATGTCTTTGTGGCATGTTTCAAAACAATGGACTTGCATAGGACAAAGACGATGTGGCTTAATAGAAGATTTTCTATGATTGAACTGGATAATGTACTTGGAGATGGATGGAGTACCAAAAAAACTTTCCATATTGGCGATAATATTAGTTGTAGAGTAAGCCCAAATTCTATGTCTATCTTATATCAACTATGTCGTCAATACTTCTGTGCTATGACTATAGGAGATGGAGAAGTAAATTAGGTATTTGGGTTCCTCTCGACTCTGAGGAAAATTGTCCAGAGTTTGAACTAAAGGTCACAGTCCATCCACACACTAAGCATAGAAGCCTTATAATAACAACAAATTGGAGACTACATGATGTTAGAGAATCCCTTGAGTTTCTTGATGAAACATCTCCTGAGTATAGATTTAAAGTGGTTGGAATTGTGGTGAGAATAAGGATGGATAATTAAACCTCTTGCATCACATGCCTTCCCCCAAAAAGAGTTGTATTTGATCCACTTGCATGGACTTGAAAAAACAAGTTCAATATTGTAATCATTGCATTTTTCAAATATATTTGTCTTTTCTACCTTATTGTGATCATTATTTATGTTGTTTTAAACTGACATTACACCATTGATACATATTTAAGAATCGAATTGTTGGTATTAAGTATTTGAATTACAAAATTATGAACCACCAAAGGGTATATGTTCTTATGGAAAAAATGAACAAAAGTGTAAACTTTTGTGAAGTATTCAATCATGAAACTCCACTTTTCTTTTTGCCTAAGAGGATTTTTCATCCTCAGAGTCCCTTTTTCTTTTGTGTTTAGGAGGGGGTGAAGTCAATTCAAGAGGGGGTGGTGGTGACTTGGGCTCCTCAGGGATTGGCACGGGGGACTTGGCAGAGGTTGGTGCTTTGGGCTCTTGAGAAGTGGTTGTCTTGGGTGACTTGGCAACCTTCTTTGGCAACATGAACGGTAGCTTGAAAGGTGAGCTAGGTGCCTTTGCCTCTCCCTTACTATTCTTAGCTGAACAACACTTTTGAATCTTGAATTTCAATGGTGAGTGGAATGGATGGCCCTTTGTATCTGCTTTTCTTTTTGCAAGGCTCTTCTTGGTGGTGCTCTTCCTCTTGGCATCTGATTTTCTTCTTGCAGGGCTCTTCTTCTTGGTGGGGCTCTTCTTTGTATGGATTTTCTTTGTAAGGCTTTTCTTTGGACTCTTCTTTGTATGGCTTTTCTTTGTATGGATCTTCTTTGTAGGACTCTTCTTCTTGTGATCCCTTTTCTTTGCATCCAAACCCTTGGTGGCTCTACCTTTCTTTGGTGGCAAAGGAGACTCTATTTCATCTGTAGTTGGCGTCATAGGAGAGTCTAGATCATTTGGGTTTATTGATCTTTCCAAAACCATAGAAACAGCCTTCTCTCTCACCCACGTGACCCAAGACTCTGGATATTCATGCAACTGCAACAAATAGAGAAAGAAAATAAAGGACATGAGTACATACATAGTTAGGAAGTCAAAAAAAATCAATGGCACATGAGATACACACTTACAGTCAGTGTAGTCATCATGCACCTTGTCTCAAGATGTCTCCATGCATTGGCAATCACCCTCCATCCACAAGATGTTGAGTCTATTTGTAAAGGCATTTTTTTATTGTAGTACTTAAAACCTTCTATATTGTAATCATTATTTGTGGTACTCAGGTGACCAACGATAAGTTTGGCATCACTACAAGAAGAGATCAATGAAAAAGCTACTAATAGAAAAACAATGGGCCATCAAGAATACATATTACTTTGTACTTACAGTTTACTTCTCCCATAAATACTTGACAATGAATTCTTAAATATAATATCTTTATCCAAAAGATTGAATATAATAAGACTCCAATGTCCTCTACAGAAAAATAACCATTAGCTAGGAATACTACAAAATATTATAAATTGTTAGGATTTAAGATTTACCCTTCAACATAGGGGTATATTATGTAATTGCAGGTCAGCATGTCAAAATCTTCAAAAAAACTTGAAAGTCTTTCTTGCTTGTTAAATAGACACTGTGTCATTAGAGGATCAAGTATGGAAATTTGCATAGCTATATCCTCTGGAAGATCTCTCATAAGACACTTGAAAAAGAAAAAACATCCCCCAATCAGGCCCTTGTAGGCGCACATGCACTAATTAGCAAAGGGGTAACACATACCTGAGACAAATAAAGAGCACAATGTCTCCAAGCTCAATGTTGGGGTTTACAAGCATACTTGTGTTTTGAGGGAATATGTCACAGTACACCTCATTATCCCCACACATGGAGACGTTCACAACCATTTGGCTAGCCACTTTCTCATAAAGGAGAGGGTTGGATGCTCTTAAAATTTCTACTTGCTCTGTAAGGATAAAATCCTCTGACATCATGTCTTGCTCCCTCTCAACCTCCTTGCCTGCTTTGATAGCCTGGGCCTTTCTTGTCTCATACTGATGTGTAACATCTTCAATGACAACCCCTGAATTCTTATGCTACCTGGAAGGGGGGATATTTAAAATTTGGAAGGCCCTAAGATCCTCACTAGGAAGAAGCTCAAGAGCCTTATCAAACTTATATCTCAGCCTTGAGACAAGCACAAAATCTTTGCTCATGAGTGTGACCCTGTGAGAAAATGGAGCTGCAATGTAGCTATCATTCATAAAGTCTATAAGGAAATCCTCAACAACCTCCTGAAGGCACATCAAGGCTTGAGACTCCCACCTTACTGAAACGAAGGTTTTGATATTCATCATGCTCACAAGTCTATCTGAAATTTTTTGACAACTCTCACGAAGGGTAGCTTTGGAATAAGAATACAAGTAAAATTTTGTGCTTTCCTTATCTTCCTTGGAGATTTGACTTGATAATTTAATCTCTTCCTAGAAGTAGCCCTTTAGCGAGGTTGTGTAGGTGTTTTCTCTTATTTCTTCTTAGCTAATTCTTTTCGGTCACCATCGTCATCTTTCTCTGAATCTTTTCGAGCTTGATAAACTTTTCTTGCTGTTTGCTTTGTCCTTTCCATTTGATGGTCGGAAAGTGTTGTCCAATGCCACAAAATTAGTCAACACAAGGCACGCTATTGCATCGCGAGGAAGGCTCAAAAAATACCGCAGGACGCAATAGGACGTCCTCCCACAGTGTGGAAGTACCCCCTATCACATCGTAAGGAATGCTGAAGAAATACCGCGAAGGACGCGATAAGACGTCCTCCCACAGTGTGGAAGTACCCCCTATCGCGTCGTAAGGAATGCTGAAGAAATACCATGAAGGATGCGATAGGACGTCCTCCCATAGTCTGGAAAAGCATGCTATCACGTCGTGAGGGAGGCTGAAGCATTATCGCAGGACACGTGTGGTAGGACATCCTTGTTGGAATTAGGGTTGCAGAGAAACACACACAGCTTGGAGAAGACGAAGGAAGCTCAAGGCACACAATAGAGAGTGTATTCCTTAGTGTGCAATGGAAAGATAGATAGCCCTAGAGTGATGGGCGTATATACAATGCACGGGGGAAAAAACCTCCTAAAGAGGAAAAAAATGCCCCGGCGGTCCTAGTGTGTTCACACACATCACTACCACATGTATATGGTAACAAATCCCCCCTGGAGTGATGCGGTGAACGAGAGCTGGCACATGAGTAAAGGGAAGTGCCATGCTCTGAGGACAGGATCAGTCCACAAAGGGGAGTAAGCCCAAAGCTTTGCGGAAAGCTTCAAGCTTCTCACGAGACAATGCCTTTCTGAAAAGATCTGCAAGGTTGTCCTGTGTTGGCACATAAGGCAAGCTGATCTCTCCTGCTGAGAGCCTCTCCCTGACATAGTGGTAATGCACCTCAATGTGCTTTGTGCGAGCATGAAAAACTGGGTTCCTCGCAACTGCCAATGCGCTCTGACTGTCAGTGTAGATAGTGTTGGCAGTGTCCTGTCCAACACCCAAGTCAGCCATAAGGCGTCTGATCCATACACACTCAACCGTAGCTGTGAAGACTGCCCTGTACTCAGCCTCACAACTCGAAGTGGCCACAGTAGGTTGCTTCTTGCTCAACCATGATATACATGAACTGCCAAGCATGAAACAAAAACCACTTGTGGACACTCGCGTGTCAAAACAACCAGCCCAATCTGAGTCCGAAAAAGCATGTAAGTCTGGCGGCAATGATCCCCCCTTGGGATAAAACAAGCCAAGATGTAAAGTGCCACTAAGGTAGCGGAAAATCCTCTTGACAGCCTGCCAATGCTTAGACCCTGGGCTATGCATAAATCTGCTGACCTGCGAGACTGCAAACTGAATATCTGGCCTCGTGTTGCATACATAAATGAGGCAGCCAACAGCAGTTTGGTAAAGAGTGACATCAGCAGGATCGCCAGCATCATGTAGACTCAACTTCAAACCTGTTTCCATGGGAGTGGCAATAGGTTTGCAATCCTCAAGTCCAAACTTACATAGCAATGTCTCTATGTAACTTTTCTGACACAAGGCAATACCACCATCACACTGCTTAAACTGTATACCCAAGTAATGATGCAACAGCCCCAAATCTTTCATCTTGAAAGTAGCATTCAAATCAGCCTTAAATTCAGCAATATGTCTCTCATTTGGTCCAGTGATCAGCAAATCATCAACATAAAGAACCACAATGAGAAATACATCATCCTCACGCTTTACATACAATGTGCTTTCTGTTGGACTGTTACGAAAGCCTCGTTTAACCAAATGAGTGTCAGCTTTCTCATACCAAGCACGAGGAGATTGCTTCAACCCATACAAAGCCTTCTTACATTTGCACACTTTGTCCTCTTGTCCTTTTATGACAAAACCGCGAGGCTGCGTTACATAAACTTCCTCAAATATGTCACCATTCAAGAAAGCAGTAACAATGTCTGATTGATGTACATCCCAACCAAAATGAGCTGCCAATGCACATAGAAAACGCACAGTAGTCATACGACAAGTGGGAGCAAAAGTCTCTTCATAATCTATGCCTTTTTGTTGTGCATAACCCTTTGCAACAAGTCGAGCCTTATGGCGATCGATCTCACCATCCGGCTTGCGTTTCAACTTGTAAACCCACTTCGTACCAATGGCCTTTTTGCCAGGAGGCAAATCACATAAAGTCCATGTGTCATTCTCTATAAGTGCATCATATTCTGATTTCATGGCAGCAATTCAATTTTCTGAATTCTGTGCTTCATCAAAAGACAGAGGCTCGTCAACATCATGTAAACTAGACACAGCCAAATCATAACAATCTGATGCATAAGATGCATGGCGAGAGCCTGAACAAGTACGACTAGATAAAGGTGCATCCAATTTACTGTCACGCAAAGTGTGCACCAGCCATTTTGGCATACCTCTAGCCTGCTCATTTTCAGCCCTTTCCTCATCAAGTACATCATGTACATCTGCATCAGTAATAGGCTGTTCTAAAACATTTTCAGAAACCCCCATAGGCTGTACATTTGCCTCATTGGAACTTACATTCGTATTTCCACCACTGAAAAGAGGCAACAAAGTGTCATAAATGTCTTGTGAGCTTACATTACTGTCTCTAGTACATGACAGCAAGGGTTGAACAGAATCTTCCACAAACACTACATCCCGTGAAACCAAAATACGTTTTGTTTGCGGATGATACAACCTGTAACCTTTGCTTTCAACACTATAACCAACAAAAATACATTTGACAGCCTTATCATCCAATTTTCTGCGCTGCACTTGTGGCACCAAAGCATATGCCAAACAGCCAAAAACACGCATGTGCTCAATAGAAGGTTTTCTATCATGCCATGCTTCATATGGAGTAATAGACTGCAAAGCTTTTGTAGGACACCTGTTAAGTACATAAGTGGCACACATGATGGCCTCAAGCCAAAAAGAATGCGGCAAAGCTTGACTTTTGACCATACATCGTGCCATTTCCGTTAGTGACCTGTTTTTCCTCTCAGCAACACCATTTTGCTGAGGTGTATAAGGCACTGTACATTGGTGTTTTATCCCACGACTAGCCAGAAATGCATTAAATTCATGAGACATATACTCCCCCCCTCGATCGGAACGGAGGGTGCCCATAGTACATTTTGAGACATTTTCAGCCATAGCCAAAAATTGTTTGAAGCACATAAAAACTTCGGACTTCGCTTTAAGCGGAAATACCCACGCATGCCTGGAGTAATCATCAATGAAAGTCACGAAGTACAGGTAATTGCCCAAGGACGGAGTTTGCATGGGCCCACAAACGTCACTATGCACAAGCTGCAACCTGCATGTGGCCCTAACTGAACCATCCTTTGGAAACTTAGAACGCTGCATTTTACCCAGAATACAGCCTTCACAAACATGTTTGATAGGTGCTTCAAGAGGCGGCAAAGAAGCAACCATATCAGATTTCTGCAAACGTAGCAAACTGGCAAAATTCAGATTACCAAAACGTGCATGCCAAATTTTTGCATCTGAAATGGCCCTTGAATCTGCAACAGCATTTGCAAAATTTTGTCCACACTTGTCATACAAAGTGAGCTTATACAGCCCACGGCACAAAAGCCCAGATGCAACAATTTCATCACCAAAACTGAGATCATGAACTGTACATCTGTCATCCACAAATTTGACTACAAGTCCAAGTCTAGCAAGTGCGGATACAGACAAGAGATTCTTCTTGATCCAAGGTACATAAAGTGCATCAACAAGTGTGAAGGAACTGCCATTAGCAGCAGTGAGCACAATCTTTCCAACTCCCTGAACTAGATAAGAGGCGTTGTTGGCACAAGTGACTGAATTCCCATGAGGGACAGACTCGAGAGAGGTAAACAATTCACGATGTGAGGTAATGTGCTTTGTAGCACCACTGTCGAAATACCACACATGTGAATCTGCAGCAACTGACAAGCATGCATCATGGACAGCAAGATTGTAAGTGCACTCTGCGCTAAAAGCCCATTCTGCATCAACATCAGCATCACAATCTCCTTTCACAGAAGACTCAACAATGGCTGCATTTGTAGTGGAACCAGCATTTGCAGTGGAACCACCCTCTTTCTTCTTAGCCTCTTTGGCCTTCAACTTAGGACACGACTTGATCAAGTGATCATTGGCTTTACAATAATGGCAACGCATCTTCTTTTTGCCCTTATCACCAGAATTGCCAGACGAAGTGCTGCCAGCAGAAGCATTAGGAACAGAATTTTTGCCACTCGCAGCAGAACCATAAGAAGTGGCTGCATTACTGTTACCACCCTTTCTTTGAGAAGCAATAAAAGCCTGTTCAACTGCACGCTGCCTAGTCCTGTTTTTTCTAGAAAGTGACTCTTGCAACAGCAATGTGCATAATGCATCAAACTTGACAACTTCAGGATTTCCTTGGGTCATCAGTCTCCAAGTACTAGCAAAAGTCTGGTAGGAATCTGGTAAGGCATCAAGAACTGTCTGCACAAGGGAACTGTCAGAAATGACTTCACCTGTAGAAATGAGTTGCTCATTGATATCCTTGACACTAGCAAGGAAAGTGTCCATATCATCTTCCTCATGCATAATCTTCGACTCTAGCTCTTTACGCAGCAAAGCAATTTTAGCCTCATTGCGGCTTGCATAAAGACCTGCTAGAATATCCCAAGCCTGTTTTGCAGATTTTGCTGAACGGATGTGAGGAATAATGGTGCGCTTCACAGACAATGCAATCAATGCATGAGCCTGCGCATCCTTAACATCCCAACGAGCTTGTTCTGCTGTAGGCAAAACAACTCTAACAGCTGCAATCCTTGCAGCAAGACCTGCAACATCCTCAATATCGCCTACATCTTCAGAACCAGGACGTACATCAATGCCCTGCACAATGTTCCAGACACCTTTTGACACAAGAACGTGTTGCATCATATAAGCCCACATAGGGTAGTTGTCCCCATCCAACCTGTCCTCAGCAGCAAACATCTTGAACACATCTGTGTTGTTGTTGTCAGCCATGGTAAATGCTGCACCTGATGTGAAAACTGCCCGAAAATAGGAGAAATGGAGCGGGAACAACTTGTGCTATATAGCACAAACCGTAGAAGACTATAAGGCACCTGTTATGCAGAAAACGGCACTGACAAAAAATCTGCACAAAATGATGAAATAACCTGTGCAGTACTGCCCGTAGTGGAAACGGAGGCCGAAATGAGCCCAAATCAAAATTCTGAGCAGACCGAGCTCTTTGAGCTCGCCCAAAATATTTGTCGACCTGCGAACGCTTGCCAAAGCTCACTGAAATCGGAGAAAGTGAGCAGGCGTGTGCTGGAGCAGCTGGCGACTAAGCCCGGGAGGACGTGACCTGCTCTGATACCAATTGTTGGAATTAGGGTTGCAGAGAAACACACACAGCTTGGAGAAGACGAAGGAAGCTCAAGGCACACAATAGAGAGTGTATTCCTTAGTGTGCAATGGAAAGATAGATAGCCCTAGAGTGATGGGCGTATATACAATGCACGGGGGAAAAAACCTCCTAAAGAGGAAAAAAATGCCCCGGCGGTCCTAGTGTGTTCACACACATCACTACCACATGTATATGGTAACAATCCTCCCAAAGTTTGGAAGTAACCCCTAGTGCGTGGTAAGCCTGCAAGAAACGATAGGAGGTCGTGCCACAACCTAGATGTGCTAGCGATCGCGTCGTAAGGGTTCTTGATGTTTGCAAGCGAGGTACTCTTGAAGTTTTCAAGTGTTTGATATTGTGTCGCTTGGGTTAGATGGAATATCACGAAAGAGTGTGTGTGGGTCGATGAGGAAAATGTAACATAAGATTAAAGAGGCATGCGGAGGAGGATGTTAGGTGCAAAATGACGCCAACATGCGAACACGCGAAGATAAAAAATTAACACGTGACAGGATTTTATTATACAGCCGACCGTCAGTACAGTGTCCGTTGAAATATTTCCACGTGGAACGTGTGCATGTGTGACATGTTGTCGTGCTGTGACACGTACATAGTGGGAACGCATGCTACAAGATCTATCTTGTATTTTTTTAGATACATAATTATATTTCTTATAGTGTACATATGCATATTTAATTATAATAATAAGCCTTCTATCTCATCCTATTATTGTTCTCAAGGGTAACATATCCTTACTTTACCATCAGAAAATACTATGGGAAAAGCATCAATAGCTCCGCCTCTTTAACTTGGGGCAAAAAGCATTGATTCTTTATTTCTACTATTTCATTATCATCTCACACCCTAGCTAGATCCTATATCTAAGGTAAACTCCAATATATATATATATTCTATGTATTTTTTATACTTTTCTTATATTTCTTTTTAAATAGCTACTAGGAGAGAATCAAATCCTAGTGGGACACTAGGTGGCATGATTTCAAAGATACACTTATTTTAATGCATTATTGCAAGCATGATTACAAAACTTTGTCAAGGAGCAATGTCATGCTTTCATATGGCATGAGGTGTCCTTTGGAATTAAATGAAAGTCTAGGCTAAGGAGACCACATGAAGACTTTTGCTGCCATAAATGGACCCTATTTTGATGAATTTTTTACACAAGGTTCCAATCCTAATTGGAAAACGATTTTAAAATAAAAATCCTAGCTAATGAGCTGAAGTTTTTTCCCATATTTTTACTTTTTTATTTGGAGCCACGGTTGAGGAGATATGATCAAAATACTGGACCCCAGTCTGCCCACATCATGCAGGGACAACTCATTTCCAACTTTTCCAATTCCTGTTCACACTGGCTCCTCTCTTCTAGTGTAAACCCTTGGGGGTTCCCTTCACCTATAAAAGGAGACCTCTTCTTTCTTGGAAGGAACTCAAGCATTCAAGCCATTGATGAGAGGAATTCTCGAGGGAGTGAGTAGTAATGCCTAATTGTACTTAGCCATTAACATAAGCCCAAGCCTACACTTTCTCCTAGAGGGAGACTAGCCATTCTTGTACGCTATCCTTGGAAGATCAACTCTAATCAAAGAAGGTGTTGTACTTGGCGTATCAATCAAAGTGGAGTGCTCCCCTCTTCTTCTCTCTCCATCAATAATGGTGCCGAAGGGTTTCAAGTAAGATGTGTTCTACATTGATGTTTTCTTGATTTCTTGTTGTTTTCATTTTCATCTCTAATCCAACAAATATATATATATATATGTATCTAATCTCATCTCCTTAACCAAACCTATCTCTCTCATTATTAGTAATTCATCCTCTCTAGGTTCTCTTGCTACAGGTACATCTCTCCCCGCAGTATCCTTATTGCCTACGGGCAAGAATAGGGCTTGGGAGGTAAAATTCTCATCTCTTCACTTCTCTCATATCTACATTTTTCACATACTATCCTAGATGAATAACCCACATGATGATCATTTCTATCGCTTTCACTCTGTACGATCTATTAGAATTAACGTATGGATTAGCCGTAAAATACACTTTCAACAACATATAGTGTTTCTCTTCGGCCCTGAAAGGCTCAATGAAATACTTCTATCACCGGATCCCATTATACTACCTCTCATAGACTATAATTTTTCTTTTGATGTAAGCATAGTTATCTTGCTATGAACCAAGAGGATTTGTACACACAATTAATCCCAATCACTAGACAAAATATATATATTATGGTAAGCACAAAACTACAATTCCAAAGAACAATTTGTAGCCTATTTGGTCAGCCAAGATTGAATGCCATTAACTCATCCATTAACCCTTTCATATTACCCATGATACGATATGACCATAGCCTTGATGTTTTCATCTTCGTATTGTTTTGACATTCTCTTTTGCGTTCTTTCTTTGTGTGTGTGAGTGCAAGAGAGAAAGAGTGAGTATTCTTTGATTGCACTTCTTTCCAAACCCTAGTCTTCATGGCATCTATGGTTTAACTCCTTCATATAGTTTTTGTTGAGTTCTCTCACAAACTCTCACAGCCATAAGCTCGGTGCTTTCCTGGCAAGACTGCAAATTTCTCGACATATTTTTGGTGAACCCGACGCGAATCTGCTAGGGTGAGAGTTTGTGGGTAACCATGGGTGATCATGTTGAGCAACAGGGTATGCATTTTGACCCAGCAACAATGAAAATGTTTCAAGCATTTGCAATGTTCATGCAACAACAACATGCTACGGAAAGAAGGGAGATTTCAACAACGAAGGCCATACAAGTGGTCGTCAACTGAGTGGATCAGTTCAATGGCAAAGATGTAACCAAATACTTACGCGAGTATGTGAAGGAGATGGAGTGCATCGCGTGTCAGAAGGTGAGATGATTCAAAGCTTTGAGCTAGTTGTTGCTCCAGAAATTAGGGAGCATGTTAGGGCAATTATAGATGGGCATGGGAGAAATTGGGAAGAACTCAAAGTAGCTTTAAAGGAGGAATATTTCATGGAGGACTCGGAGAGAGTGACCAAAAGGACATTCTTAGAATGGGTAGTCAAGCCAAAGCAAGGACTATCAATAACAGAGCTACTTAGGGAATTTGAGCGGCGCTATGCACAACTCACTAGGACAGAAAGGGCCACACTAGATGCAGAGAAGACAGATCTTTTCTTACAAGCTGCAGGTAAAGAGTTTCAAGAAAATTTGGAGCTTCTTCTTGAAGATAAAGATGCTGAGCAAGGACTAAAGACCGACTGGAATGAGGTTGAAGGTGCTGTCTCACTGCTTGCCAAACGACAAAGAAGAAGGGACAAGATGGTAGTAAACACTACAAGTCCTTCCACCTCAACTTCTGACAAAATGGTAAAGCCTACTTTTATCGCTCCTAAGTTTGATGAGTCCATGCTAGATGAGCTTGTGAAGGGAATGCGTGACTTGAAGGTGAAGTTTGCAAAGCTTGAAGAAAAAGGCCAACCATCAGGGTCACTTCCTAGGCAAAGACAACAGCCCAAAGAAGGGTTTGTTAATAGATGTATTTGGTGTGATAGTACAGACCATGTAAGAAGGGATTGTGATGATTTTAGTGATGCTTTGTCAAAAGATGTTGTCTTTTTTAAGGATGGTAAAATCCACTTAAGAGAGACAGGTCTACCCTTGAGAACTAACTTTGGGAAGGGGGGAATGCAAACCTTAGTTGAAGATATGGCAACCAATCATGCCACCTCTTCAGTTGAGGCAGCTACTTATGGAGTAAAAATTGAACATTTTTATGATGAAGAGGTGAGTGACCATCATGGTCAAATTTGGCCAAATGTCATGCAATTAGCTAAAAAGGGAAAGCTTACAAAAGAGATTCTACATGAAGCAGGTGATTGCATACGTCTAGAAACAGGATGGAATGATCCAGTGGACTCATTGTCAGTGCATGCCTACATTACAAAATGCCAACAAAATGAGGCAATTGTAGAAGAGAAGCGCAGACGTGAGAATGCTGATGAAGGACCATCAAAAAGAGCTTCTAGAAGTGGGGGAAGAGGCGACTCAATGCCTTCTCAAACACCCTCAACACAAGGAGCATCTCCACCTGAAGTACTCATGGAGGAGTCTACAACAGGAAAGAAGAAAGAGCCAACGAAAGGTAAGACAAAAGGCCCAACTTATAAACTACAATCTGATATTGAGGTTGCTACAGATTTAAAGAAAGTCTTGGAGGAAAGGATCTTGAATAGCAAGATTGAGTTTACTCTAGGAGAAGTTCTTGGCACTGCAAAGCGTGAATTCCATGAGGAGATCATTGACATCATCAAGAGAAAGAGGCAAACCCTTGCTGAAGTTTCTCGTCCACAGGTTGAGGGGAAACCTCAAAGACACAAGGGATGCAACTGCAAAATAAGGAGAATGATGGAGCTGTGGTAGGATGCTACCAATCTAGTGGGAGAGTGAAGCAAGTGTATTTCTCAAATGATGATGAAGAAGTTGAAGATATTCCTAGGAGTTACTATTCACGAAGTCATTGGGCAAGGGCTACTACAGAAACTTTGGTCAAGGTAGGTGATCTTGAAGAGCCATTTGTTGCCTTGATTGACCATGGTTCAGAAATAAACATAATGTCAAAGAGTCTCTACAACAAGTAAAAATGGCCGATGGACACAGATCATGGCTGGATGGTAAAAGTGGCAAACAATTCATCCGGTGAATTGTATGCAGCATGTCTAGGTGTGAAGGTAACAATAGCTGATGTAAAGATTGACCAAAACTTCTTTGTACAGGATACATCTTCATATCATCTCATCCTTGGACAACCCTACATTGTGGGAGTTCGAATGGAAACAAAGGTAATGGATGATGGTTCAGCATATGCTAGGATACGTAGCAAAGATGGTAAACGAGCTGTCCAATTTCTCACAGTTTGTGTGAACCATGAAAGAAATCGTGACAACCTCAGAGAACATCCTCTACCAAAGGTGAGCAAAGAGTTTCATGATCATAGAGAAATGATGGGTTTTGGCCAAGTACCATTGTAAAGCGGGATTGCAGTGGTACAGAAAGAAAAAGGGTCTCGCCTGATCCAAAAATAGGTGAAGCGTTTTCAACGAGCTCCTTGGTAACAAAGAATGGATCAGTATGTTTTACAAAACTTAAAGATTTGAAGAGATGTGAGAGGCATATGTGCATCATGTACAAATAGGCATGAAAAAGAGTGGGTTGCTAAAGCCTACTGAAAATGTTTTGGGTTTGTGTGAACAAGTTTCTTTTGTAGATACTATGGGTGAGCTTGATGCTATAATGGGGTCTAATTTGCATCTTGAAAATGAAGTTGTGGAAGTTTTCTCTATGCAAAAGTATCAAGTAATAGAAGCCTTTAAAGAAAGCCAAACAGCTGGCCCAGAAGTCCATGTTGAAACTAAATACAAGAGTGTAGCAAAGAAGGTGAAACCAGTAGCTCCACCCTTACCACCCAACAACAGGGAAAAGATTGAACAGGCTTCTTTACAACCAAGTTTGCGGAATCCTAAAAAGATCGGGCATACCTTCACAAAGGAGTCCTTTCAAGAGTTGCAGATTGGTTGCGGGGAGTTTCTAACACAGGAGGAGACAAAGTGCTTCAAAGAAATTCTTTCAAAGCATGGTAAGGCTTTTGCATTTGATCCACATGAGATAGGATGTGTTGATCCTTATATTGTAGCTCCATGGTAATTTTCACAATACCTCATGTGCCTTGGAATCTGCGGCCTATTCCGGTTCCAAAAGCTCATTTACCAAAGTTAGTAGAGCTGCTGAATGAGAAAATCAAAATGGGAATCTTGGAGCCTTCTTGTGCTCCATACTCAAACAGGTGGTTCACAGTTCCAAAGAAGAATGGTTCTCTACGCTTCATCCAAGATATGCAACCAGTGAACAAGGTGACAATTAGAAATGTAGAAACAGGTCCAATTGTGGATGAATTTGCAGAGGCGTTTGCAGGGAGGACAATCTACTCAATGGGGGATCTCTACTCAGGGTATGATCAATTTCAGCTTGCAATCAAAAGCAGAGACTTGACAACCATGAGGACACCTTTGGGTTTGGTAAGGATGTGTACCTTGCCACAAGGAGCAACCAACTCGGTTGCACATATGATGAATGGGATGAATAAGGTCTTACGTGACTTTATTCCTCAAATCACAATGCCTTTCATTGATGATTTGCCTATCAAAGGATGTGAAGAAAGTGACAAAGATGAAGCTTTGGATCTCAAGGGATGTCGCAGGTTTGTGGTAAATCACATAAATGATTGTGATAAAATTTTGTCTAGGTTGGAAGAAGTGAATCTTACATTGTCAGGGAAAAAATCTATGTTTGGTGTCAAAGAAGTGCTCATTGTGGGGCACATGTGCGGGCCATATGGTAGGAAACCTTGTCCATCAAAAGTAGATGCCATCCAAAGAATGAAAGAAACATGCACTAGCATCACTGAGGTTAGAAGGTTTCTGGGAGCATGTGTCCTCTATGTTATTTGGATTCCACATTATGCACATGTAGCTGATCCTCTTTATCAGCTGCTTAGAAAGAATCAAAAGTTTAAATGGACAGAAGCACATGTAAAATCCATGAAAAAGCTAAAGGAGTTACTCCAGTCAGTAACGACTTTGAGAAAGGTAGACTATGAGTGTCAAAGGCCAGTGATTGTGACAGTAGATACCAGTCCTACAGGGATTGGATGGGCAATAGGGCAAGATGACAAATAAGGACACAGGTATGTGGTAAGATTTGGAGAAAAGGTACTAAGTGCTTGCCAAAGAAACTATCCACAGATAAAGAGAGAGTTATGGGGTATGGTTACAGCCTTGAAAAGTGGGAAAGAGTACCTAATTGGTGCATGTGTGATTGTAGAAACAGATTGTCTACCACTTCTTGGGATGATTACAAGCTGCTCAACACCAGACATTGCTATTTTGCGGTGGATTGCCTACATTAAGTCCTTAAATCCCGAGTTTAAGCACATTGCAGGTAAAGACAATACAGTGGCAGATATACTATCAAGGGCAAGGTATGAAGATGATTCACAAATGATTGATGAGGGAGATGATGTAGGCACAAAATTCTATTCTATCTCTCATGTCAAAGGTAACAATGTCTGCATGACTAATTCACTTGAATTGTTCTTGAAAGATCTTTATGAAGGTGATTGGCTTTCTATTGGAAGGTACTTGAGTACTCTAACAAAACAGGATGATTGGTCTGAACAAGAATTCAAGAGGATACGCAGGAAAGCATATGGGTACTTTTTAAGGGATGGTTACTCGTGGAAGCATCCTAAACAAAAGGGTGCTACACCACAACGGGTTATATGTAAAAAAGAGACTCAAGTAAAGCTCATGCAAGAGTTTCATGAGAGTCTATGGGCTGGACACAGGGGTGTGTGGGCAACCTTCTCCAAGTTGAAAGAAAAATACTGGTGGAAGGGTATGTATAAAGATGTATCTCAGTTTGTAGAGTCATGTGTAACTTGTCAAATGTATTCAAATGTTCGACATCGTGATGGATTGCACCCTACATATCCACTAGCCATGCACTATAAATGGGTTGTGGATCTAGTCATGATGCCTTTAGGACTCTGGCAGATGAGATACTTGGTTCTTGTATGAGAGGACCTAACTAACCAGGTTGAAGGAAGAGCATTAAGAGCTAAGACCACAGAAGTTGTGTGAAAATTCCTTCTTGATGAGGTGATTTGTCGTTATGGTTGTGTGGGAAAAATCACTGCAGATCGAGGTGAACTGGATGCCGAAGAAGCAAGGGAGTTCTTTTCTAGATTAGGGATCAAGCTTTCTCTTACTACAGCTTACAACCCTGAAGGCAATGGAAAGAGTGAAAGAAGGCATCCTCCTATCATCAAAGCTTTGGCCAAGGCTTGCGAAGGAAGAGTTGGTGAGTGGCCAAAATTGTTACCATATGCTTTATGAGCTGATCGTACAACACATAGCTCAGTAACTGGCTACATGCCTGCGGAGCTAATGCATGGTCAAAAGCCAGTGATGCCGATTGAGGATACAATTCCCACATGGAATGTACTACCTTGGCAAGAGGGGCTTAGTAGGAAAGATCTCCTTGCACTGCGTATAAGGTAGCTAGAGAGAAGACCTGGAGACATTGAAGCTGCAAAAGAACGACTCAAAAATGCAAGGTTGAAAAACAAGGACTATTTTGATAAGCGACATCCACTCAGGAGCAAAGAAATTGACAAAGGTGACTGGGTTTTAGTGTATGATAGTAGCCTTGATAACCAGCACATAGTCATGCGTAAGTTCTCAAAAAGATGGTTTAGACCGTATGTTGTAAAGCATGTGCATGAAAATGCTACTTATAGCTTGTCTGAACTAGATGGTACAGAAGTAAAGATTCCCATTGCAGGAAAAAGGATTAAAATGTTTAAGAGAAGAGGAGACAATGATCTAGAAGATATGGATGAGGAAGAAGAGAAAAACATAGGTGAAGATCAAAGTGAACATGAAGCTCTGGAATCATCCAGTGAGGAAGAACACAAGGAAGATGTACAAGAGGTCTAATCTTACAAAGAGACAATGTGGCACATACCGGAGGATGTGCAGGTTTAGAGGGGGTGGATGTCATGCTATGACACGTACATAGTGGGAACGTATGCTACAAGATCTATCTTGTATTTTTTTAGATACATAATTATATTTCCTATAGTGTACATATGCATATTTAAGTATAATAATAAACCTTCTATCTCATCCTATTATTTTTCTCAAGGGTAACATATCCTTACTTTACCATCAGAAAATACTATGGGAAACGCATCAATAGCTCCGCCTCTTTAACTTGGGGCAAAAAGCATTGATTCTTTATTTCTACTATTTCATTATCATCTCACACCCTAGCTAAATCCTATATCTAAGGTAAACTCCAATATATATATATATTCTATGTATTTTTTATACTTTTCTTATATTTCTTTTTAAATAGCTACTAGGAGAGAATCAAATCCTAGTGGGACACTAGGTGGCATGATTTCAAAGATACACTTATTTTAATGCATTATTGCAAGCATGATTACAAAACTTTGTCAAGGAGCAATGTCATGCTTTCATATGGCATGAGGTGTCCTTTGGAATTAAATGAAAGTCTAAGCTAAGGAGACCACATGAAGACTTTTGCTGCCATAAATGGACCCTATTTTGATGAATTTTTTACACAAGGTTCCAATCCTAATTGGAAAACGATTTTAAAATAAAAATCGTAGCTAATGAGCTGAAGTTTTTTCCCATATTTTTACTTTTTTATTTGGAGCCACGGTTGAGGAGATATGATCAAAATACTGGACCCCAGTCTGCCCACATCATGCAGGGACAACTCATTTCCAACTTTTCCAATTCCTGTTCACACTGGCTCCTCTCTTCTTGTGTAAAACCTTGGGGGTTCCCTTCACCTATAAAAGGGGACCTCTTCTTCCTTGGAAGGAACTCAAGCATTCAAGCCATTGATGAGAGGAATTCTCGAGGGAGTGAGTAGTAATGCCTAATTGTACTTAGCCATTAACATAAGCCCAAGCCTACACTTTCTCCTAGAGGGAGACTATCCATTCTTGTACGCTATCCTTGGAAGATCAACTCTAATCAAAGAAGGTGTTGTACTTGGCGTATCAATCAAAGTGGAGTGCTCCCCTCTTCTTCACTCTCCATCAATAATGGTGCCGAAGGGTTTCAAGTAAGATGTGTTCTACATTGTTGTTTTCTTGATTTCTTGTTGTTTTCATTTTCATCTCTAATGTTGTTTACAAGCATACTTATGTTTTGAGGGAATATGTCACAGTACACCTCATTATCCCCACACATGGAGACATTCACAACCATTTGGCTAGCCACTTTCTCATAAAGGAGAGGGTTGGATGCTCTTAAAATTTCTACTTGCTCTGTAAGGATAAAATCCTCTGACATCATGTCTTGCTCCCTCTCAACCTCCTTGCCTGCTTTGATAGCCTGGGCCTTTCTTGTCTCATACTGATGTGTAACATCTTCAATGACAACCCCTGAATTCTTATGCTACCTGGAAGGGGGGATATTTAAAATTTGGAAGGCCCTAAGATCCTCACTAGGAAGAAGCTCAAGAGCCTTATCAAACTTATATCTCAGCCTTGAGACAAGCACAAAATCTTTGCTCATGAGTGTGACCCTGTGAGAAAATGGAGCAGCAATGTAGCTATCATTCATAAAGTCTATAAGGAAATCCTCAACAACCTCCTGAAGGCACATCAAGGCTTGAGACTCCCACCTTACTGAAACGAAGGTTTTGATATTCATCATGCTCACAAGTCTATCTGAAATTTTTTGACAACTCTCACGTAGGGTAGCTTTGGAATAAGAATACAAGTAAAATTTTGTGCTTTCCTTATCTTCCTTGGAGATTTGACTTGATAATTTAATCTCTTCCTAGAAGTAGCCCTTTAGCGAGGTTGTGTAGGTGTTTTCTCTTATTTCTTCTTAGCTAATTCTTTTCGGTCACCATCGTCATCTTTCTCTGAATCTTTTCGAGCTTGATAAACTTTTCTTGCTGTTTGCTTTGTCCTTTCCATTTGATGGTCGGAAAGTGTTGTCCAATGCCACAAAATTAGTCAACACAAGGCACGCTATTGCATCGCGAGGAAGGCTCAAAAAATACCGCAGGACGCAATAGGACGTCCTCCCACAGTGTGGAAGTACCCCCTATCACATCGTAAGGAATGCTGAAGAAATACCGCGAAGGACGCGATAAGACGTCCTCCCACAGTGTGGAAGTACCCCCTATCGCGTCGTAAGGAATGCTGAAGAAATACCATGAAGGATGCGATAGGACGTCCTCCCATAGTCTGGAAAAGCATGCTATCACGTCGTGAGGGAGGCTGAAGCATTATCGCAGGACACATGCGGTAGGACATCCTCCCAAAGTTTGGAAGTAACCCCTAGTGCGTGGTAAGCCTGCAAGAAACGATAGGAGGTCGTGCCACAACCTAGATGTGCTAGCGATCGCGTCGTAAGGGTTCTTGATGTTTGCAAGCGAGGTACTCTTGAAGTTTTCAAGTGTTTGATATTGTGTCGCTTGGGTTAGATGGAATATCACGAAAGAGTGTGTGTGGGTCGATGAGGAAAATGTAACATAAGATTAAAGAGGCATGCGGAGGAGGATGTTAGGTGCAAAATGACGCCAACATGCGAACACGCGAAGATAAAAAATTAACACGTGACAGGATTTTTTTATACAGCCGACCGTCAGTACAGTGTCCGTTGAAATATTTCCACGTGGAACGTGTGCATGTGTGACACGTTGTCGTGCTGTGACACGTACATAGTGGGAACGCATGCTACAAGATCTATCTTGTATTTTTTTAGATACATAATTATATTTCCTATAGTGTACATATGCATATTTAATTATAATAATAAGCCTTCTATCTCATCCTATTATTGTTCTCAAGGGCAACATATCCTTACTTTACCATCAGAAAATACTATGGGAAAAGCATCAATAGCTCCGCCTCTTTAACTTGGGGCAAAAAGCATTGATTCTTTATTTCTACTATTTCATTATCATCTCACACCCTAGCTAGATCCTATATCTAAGGTAAACTCCAATATATATATATATTCTATGTATTTTTTATACTTTTCTTATATTTCTTTTTAAATAGCTACTAGGAGAGAATCAAATCCTAGTGGGACACTAGGTGGCATGATTTCAAAGATACACTTATTTTAATGCATTATTGCAAGCATGATTACAAAACTTTGTCAAGGAGCAATGTCATGCTTTCATATGGCATGAGGTGTCCTTTGGAATTAAATGAAAGTCTAGGCTAAGGAGACCACATGAAGACTTTTGCTGCCATAAATGGACCCTATTTTGATGAATTTTTTACACAAGGTTCCAATCCTAATTGGAAAACGATTTTAAAATAAAAATCGTAGCTAATGAGCTGAAGTTTTTTCCCATATTTTTACTTTTTTATTTGGAGCCACGGTTGAGGAGATATGATCAAAATACTGGACCCCAGTCTGCCCACATCATGCAGGGACAACTCATTTCCAACTTTTCCAATTCCTGTTTACACTGGCTCCTCTCTTCTTGTGTAAAACCTTGGGGGTTCCCTTCACCTATAAAAGGGGACCTCTTCTTCCTTGGAAGGAACTCAAGCATTCAAGCCATTGATGAGAGGAATTCTCGAGGGAGTGAGTAGTAATGCCTAATTGTACTTAGCCATTAACATAAGCCCAAGCCTACACTTTCTCCTAGAGGGAGACTATCCATTCTTGTACGCTATCCTTGGAAGATCAACTCTAATCAAAGAAGGTGTTGTACTTGGCGTATCAATCAAAGTGGAGTGCTCCCCTCTTCTTCACTCTCCATCAATAATGGTGCCAAAGGGTTTCAAGTAAGATGTGTTCTACATTGTTGTTTTCTTGATTTCTTGTTGTTTTCATTTTCATCTCTAATGTTGTTTACAAGCATACTTGTGTTTTAAGGGAATATGTCACAGTACACCTCATTATCCCCACACATGGAGACATTCACAACCATTTGGCTAGCCACTTTCTCATAAAGGAGAGGGTTGGATGCTCTTAAAATTTCTACTTGCTCTGTAAGGATAAAATCCTCTGACATCATGTCTTGCTCCCTCTCAACCTCCTTGCCTGCTTTGATAGCCTGGGCCTTTCTTGTCTCATACTGATGTGTAACATCTTCAATGACAACCCCTGAATTCTTATGCTACCTGGAAGGGGGGATATTTAAAATTTGGAAGGCCCTAAGATCCTCACTAGGAAGAAGCTCAAGAGCCTTATCAAACTTATATCTCAGCCTTGAGACAAGCACAAAATCTTTGCTCATGAGTGTGACCCTGTGAGAAAATGGAGCTGCAATGTAGCTATCATTCATAAAGTCTATAAGGAAATCCTCAACAACCTCCTGAAGGCACATCAAGGCTTGAGACTCCCACCTTACTGAAACGAAGGTTTTGATATTCATCATGCTCACAAGTCTATCTGAAATTTTTTGACAACTCTCACGCAGGGTAGCTTTGGAATAAGAATACAAGTAAAATTTTGTGCTTTCCTTATCTTCCTTGGAGATTTGACTTGATAATTTAATCTCTTCCTAGAAGTAGCCCTTTAGCGAGGTTGTGTAGGTGTTTTCTCTTATTTCTTCTTAGCTAATTCTTTTCGGTCACCATCGTCATCTTTCTCTGAATCTTTTCGAGCTTGATAAACTTTTCTTGCTGTTTGCTTTGTCCTTTCCATTTGATGGTCGGAAAGTGTTGTCCAATGCCACAAAATTAGTCAACACAAGGCACGCTATTGCATCGCGAGGAAGGCTCAAAAAATACCGCAGGACGCAATAGGACGTCCTCCCACAGTGTGGAAGTACCCCCTATCACATCGTAAGGAATGCTGAAGAAATACCGCGAAGGACGCGATAAGACGTCCTCCCACAGTGTGGAAGTACCCCCTATCGCGTCGTAAGGAATGCTGAAGAAATACCATGAAGGATGCGATAGGACGTCCTCCCATAGTCTGGAAAAGCATGCTATCACGTCGTGAGGGAGGCTGAAGCATTATCGCAGGACACATGCGGTAGGACATCCTCCCAAAGTTTGGAAGTAACCCCTAGTGCGTGGTAAGCCTGCAAGAAACGATAGGAGGTCGTGCCACAACCTAGATGTGCTAGCGATCGCGTCGTAAGGGTTCTTGATGTTTGCAAGCGAGGTACTCTTGAAGTTTTCAAGTGTTTGATATTGTGTCGCTTGGGTTAGATGGAATATCACGAAAGAGTGTGTGTGGGTCGATGAGGAAAATGTAACATAAGATTAAAGAGGCATGCGGAGGAGGATGTTAGGTGCAAAATGACGCCAACATGCGAACACGCGAAGATAAAAAATTAACACGTGACAGGATTTTTTTATACAGCCGACCGTCAGTACAGTGTCCGTTGAAATATTTCCACGTGGAACGTGTGCATGTGTGACACGTTGTCGTGCTGTGACACGTACATAGTGGGAACGCATGCTACAAGATCTATCTTGTATTTTTTTAGATACATAATTATATTTCCTATAGTGTACATATGCATATTTAATTATAATAATAAGCCTTCTATCTCATCCTATTATTGTTCTCAAGGGCAACATATCCTTACTTTACCATCAGAAAATACTATGGGAAAAGCATCAATAGCTCCGCCTCTTTAACTTGGGGCAAAAAGCATTGATTCTTTATTTCTACTATTTCATTATCATCTCACACCCTAGCTAGATCCTATATCTAAGGTAAACTCCAATATATATATATATTCTATGTATTTTTTATACTTTTCTTATATTTCTTTTTAAATAGCTACTAGGAGAGAATCAAATCCTAGTGGGACACTAGGTGGCATGATTTCAAAGATACACTTATTTTAATGCATTATTGCAAGCATGATTACAAAACTTTGTCAAGGAGCAATGTCATGCTTTCATATGGCATGAGGTGTCCTTTGGAATTAAATGAAAGTCTAGGCTAAGGAGACCACATGAAGACTTTTGCTGCCATAAATGGACCCTATTTTGATGAATTTTTTACACAAGGTTCCAATCCTAATTGGAAAACGATTTTAAAATAAAAATCGTAGCTAATGAGCTGAAGTTTTTTCCCATATTTTTACTTTTTTATTTGGAGCCACGGTTGAGGAGATATGATCAAAATACTGGACCCCAGTCTGCCCACATCATGCAGGGACAACTCATTTCCAACTTTTCCAATTCCTGTTCACACTGGCTCCTCTCTTCTTGTGTAAACCCTTGGGGGTTCCCTTCACCTATAAAAGGGGACCTCTTCTTCCTTGGAAGGAACTCAAGCATTCAAGCCATTGATGAGAGGAATTCTCGAGGGAGTGAGTAGTAATGCCTAATTGTACTTAGCCATTAACATAAGCCCAAGCCTACACTTTCTCCTAGAGGGAGACTATCCATTCTTGTACGCTATCCTTGGAAGATCAACTCTAATCAAAGAAGGTGTTGTACTTGGCGTATCAATCAAAGTGGAGTGCTCCCCTCTTCTTCACTCTCCATCAATAATGGTGCCGAAGGGTTTCAAGTAAGATGTGTTCTACATTGTTGTTTTCTTGATTTCTTGTTGTTTTCATTTTCATCTCTAATGTTGTTTACAAGCATACTTGTGTTTTGAGGGAATATGTCACAGTACACCTCATTATCCCCACACATGGAGACATTCACAACCATTTGGCTAGCCACTTTCTCATAAAGGAGAGGGTTGGATGCTCTTAAAATTTCTACTTGCTCTGTAAGGATAAAATCCTCTGACATCATGTCTTGCTCCCTCTCAACCTCCTTGCCTGCTTTGATAGCCTGGGCCTTTCTTGTCTCATACTGATGTGTAACATCTTCAATGACAACCCCTGAATTCTTATGCTACCTGGAAGGGGGGATATTTAAAATTTGGAAGGCCCTAAGATCCTCACTAGGAAGAAGCTCAAGAGCCTTATCAAACTTATATCTCAGCCTTGAGACAAGCACAAAATCTTTGCTCATGAGTGTGACCCTGTGAGAAAATGGAGCTGCAATGTAGCTATCATTCATAAAGTCTATAAGGAAATCCTCAACAACCTTCTGAAGGCACATCAAGGCTTGAGACTCCCACCTTACTGAAACGAAGGTTTTGATATTCATCATGCTCACAAGTCTATCTGAAATGTTTTGACAACTCTCACGCAGGGTAGCTTTGGAATAAGAATACAAGTAAAATTTTGTGCTTTCCTTATCTTCCTTGGAGATTTGACTTGATAATTTAATCTCTTCCTAGAAGTAGCCCTTTAGCGAGGTTGTGTAGGTGTTTTCTCTTATTTCTTCTTAGCTAATTCTTTTCGGTCACCATCGTCATCTTTCTCTGAATCTTTTCGAGCTTGATAAACTTTTCTTGCTGTTTGCTTTGTCCTTTCCATTTGATGGTCGGAAAGTGTTGTCCAATGCCACAAAATTAGTCAACACAAGGCACGCTATTGCATCGCGAGGAAGGCTCAAAAAATACCGCAGGACGCAATAGGACGTCCTCCCACAGTGTGGAAGTACCCCCTATCACATCGTAAGGAATGCTGAAGAAATACCGCGAAGGACGCGATAAGACGTCCTCCCACAGTGTGGAAGTACCCCCTATCGCGTCGTAAGGAATGCTGAAGAAATACCATGAAGGATGCGATAGGACGTCCTCCCATAGTCTGGAAAAGCATGCTATCACGTCGTGAGGGAGGCTGAAGCATTATCGCAGGACACATGCGGTAGGACATCCTCCCAAAGTTTGGAAGTAACCCCTAGTGCGTGGTAAGCCTGCAAGAAACGATAGGAGGTCGTGCCACAACCTAGATGTGCTAGCGATCGCGTCGTAAGGGTTCTTGATGTTTGCAAGCGAGGTACTCTTGAAGTTTTCAAGTGTTTGATATTGTGTCGCTTGGGTTAGATGGAATATCACGAAAGAGTGTGTGTGGGTCGATGAGGAAAATGTAACATAAGATTAAAGAGGCATGCGGAGGAGGATGTTAGGTGCAAAATGACGCCAACATGCGAACACGCGAAGATAAAAAATTAACACGTGACAGGATTTTTTTATACAGCCGACCGTCAGTACAGTGTCCGTTGAAATATTTCCACGTGGAACGTGTGCATGTGTGACACGTTGTCGTGCTGTGACACGTACATAGTGGGAACGCATGCTACAAGATCTATCTTGTATTTTTTTAGATACATAATTATATTTCCTATAGTGTACATATGCATATTTAATTATAATAATAAGCCTTCTATCTCATCCTATTATTGTTCTCAAGGGCAACATATCCTTACTTTACCATCAGAAAATACTATGGGAAAAGCATCAATAGCTCCGCCTCTTTAACTTGGGGCAAAAAGCATTGATTCTTTATTTCTACTATTTCATTATCATCTCACACCCTAGCTAGATCCTATATCTAAGGTAAACTCCAATATATATATATATTCTATGTATTTTTTATACTTTTCTTATATTTCTTTTTAAATAGCTACTAGGAGAGAATCAAATCCTAGTGGGACACTAGGTGGCATGATTTCAAAGATACACTTATTTTAATGCATTATTGCAAGCATGATTACAAAACTTTGTCAAGGAGCAATGTCATGCTTTCATATGGCATGAGGTGTCCTTTGGAATTAAATGAAAGTCTAGGCTAAGGAGACCACATGAAGACTTTTGCTGCCATAAATGGACCCTATTTTGATGAATTTTTTACACAAGGTTCCAATCCTAATTGGAAAACGATTTTAAAATAAAAATCGTAGCTAATGAGCTGAAGTTTTTTCCCATATTTTTACTTTTTTATTTGGAGCCACGGTTGAGGAGATATGATCAAAATACTGGACCCCAGTCTGCCCACATCATGCAGGGACAACTCATTTCCAACTTTTCCAATTCCTGTTCACACTGGCTCCTCTCTTCTAGTGTAAACCCTTGGGGGTTCCCTTCACCTATAAAAGGGGACCTCTTCTTTCTTGGAAGGAACTCAAGCATTCAAGCCATTGATGAGAGGAATTCTCGAGGGAGTGAGTAGTAATGCCTAATTGTACTTAGCCATTAACATAAGCCCAAGCCTACACTTTCTCCTAGAGGGAGACTAGCCATTCTTGTACGCTATCCTTGGAAGATCAACTCTAATCAAAGAAGGTGTTTTACTTGGCATATCAATCAAAGTGGAGTGCTCCCCTCTTCTTCTCTCTCCATCAATAATGCTGCCGAAGGGTTTCAAGTAAGATGTGTTCTACATTGATGTTTTCTTGATTTCTTGTTGTTTTCATTTTCATCTCTAATCCAACAAATATATATATATATATATGTATCTAATCTCATCTCCTTAACCAAACCTATCTCTCTCATTATTAGTAATTCATCCTCTCTAGGTTCTCTTGCTACAGGTACATCTCTCCCCGCAGTATCCTTATTGCCTACGGGCAAGAATAGGGCTTGGGAGGTAAAATTCTCATCTCTTCACTTCTCTCATATCTACATTTCTCACATACTATCCTAGATGAATAACCCACATGATGATCATTTCTATCGCTTTCACTCTGTACGATCTATTAGAATTAACGTATGGATTAGCCGTAAAATACACTTTCAACAACGTATAGTGTTTCTCTTCGGCCCTGAAAGGCTCAATGAAATACTTCTATCACCGGATCCCATTATACTACCTCTCATAGACTATAATTTTTCTTTTGATGTAAGCGTAGTTATCTTGCTATGAACCAAGAGGATTTGTACACACAATTAATCCCAATCACTAGACAAAATATATATATTATGGTAGGCACAAAACTACAATTCCAAAGAACAATTCGTAGCCTATTTGGTCAGCCAAGATTGAATGCCATTAACTCATCCATTAACCCTTTCATATTACCCATGATACGATATGACCATAGCCTTGATGTTTTCATCTTCGTATTGTTTTGACATTCTCTTCTGCGTTCTTTCTTTGTGTGTGTGAGTGCAAGAGAGAAAGAGTGAGTATTCTTTGATTGCACTTCTTTCGAAACCCTAGTCTTCATGGCATCTATGGTTTAACTCCTTCATATAGTTTTTTTTGAGTTCTCTCACAAACTCTCACAGCCATAAGCCCGGTGCTTTCCTGGCAAGACCGCAAATTTCTCGACAACATGTCCATGTGTGCTACGTGTCCATAGCTATAATTTTGGACTCCTTATATAAGCTTGATCTTGTATTTTTTTGGCATCTTACTTTTGGTTTGTGCCGCATGACGCGAGAGTCTTAAGCTTTCAGACTTTCTAGTTCTCTCACATTACCTCTATTTTAGATCTCTCTCCTTATCCATCCACGCTTGTCGTGCCGGACGCGAGGGGGTATGCTTGCAAAGTTTTCCTCAGTGCGCTATCGCTTCGTTCAGGTTTTATTGGCACCTTCTTAACCACTTTCATGCCACGATAGCCGTAGCTAGCAGAGTGTGGCTCGTGCCTCTATTGCTCCGTTTGGGTTTTGCTTCCACAGCCTAAGCCACTGCATGAAGCGATAGGATTATATAGTAGGATCTTGGTCATGGCTTTATCGCTTCGTTTTGGTCTTGCTTCCTTCCAACTTTCAATGGAATCATGAGTGAAGGTCGTGAAGAGATTCTAGAGGAGAGCCCAAGTGAGAAGCTCTTGGTTAATGTCATGGATGGTGGTGACATGGAAGTGTACCCCAAGGCATATGAAATATTCAATCCTTCGTTTGATCTTGCAGTGATGCCAGAAAAATTGAAGGACTTTTTGTCAAAAGAATTTAAAGAGTTCGAAGAGACAGTTGAGGGTAAGTGTTTGGTTTTGGATGGTAAGACCTATTGCCATCTAGCTAAATTTAATACCAACTCAACTAAGAAAGGCAAAGTAACAAGGAGGTTTGGAAGATTTTCTAAGAAGACTTCATTTATTTGTCCACCTACCATTTCTTGTCAATTACATTCAAAGCCTTGCAACCTTGTTCCAACAGAAGTTTCCTTTCTTTTCTTTTTGTTCCTTAAAGTTGATATGCAAGGCAAAGGTGATGAAGTGAAAGATACAGACAAAGAGGGAACAAATACAAATGTTTCCACAGTCTTGCAGCTTGAGAAAAGTGAAATTCTAGAGGAGGAGGAAATTGATGCTGCAGCTGAGAAGCAGGAAAGTGCAAATTTTGATGTGGCTCAATTCAGAGCTAGTACTGTCATTGATGAGCCCATAGAGGAGGTAGAGGTGTCTAAGGCCTCCCTTACTGTTCAAAACATTCCCTACTTCTATATCAATGGAAAAGACTATATCCCTCTCCATCATATTCAATGTCTGTGTAATATGAGGGAGGACTACTGTATTGCCACCATTTCTGAAGCTTCTGAGGTGGTCAAAGATTTCATTGACACAGAAGAAGAGTCAAAAGAGGAGTTTTTGGCACTTGATCTTCAAACATCCAATAAATTTTTTCTTCCTACTCCTGATGCACTTACTCTATGCATGAAAAGAGTGGAAGAGGAGAAACCTACTCTCAAAGATGAGGATTTTGAGAAGAGACTTGTTGAGCTAGGCATCCAATCTTTTGGCAGAGACTTTAAGCTAAAGGAAGTTGATAAGGATGTTGACATAAGAGAGATGACTGGATCATGCAATCTCTTTCAAGGAAAAGTCATTGCAGAGGATGAGTTGCAAAAGGTAGATTTAGTTACACCTTGATCTCCCTTCCTAAAATCTTCCTTTTTTCAAGCTTGTTTTAATTACTCGTTATTTCTTGTTTTGTAGATTGAACTCCTTGACAAAGAAAATTTTCTTGGGAGAGGTAAAGGCTCGAGTGGGAAAGCAGTAGAGGGCACGTTAAGAAGCAATGCCTCATCTCTCATGCACTACATGCGTACATTGGATAGTGCCACCTTCTGTGCTTTTCACATGCAGTATTTTGAATATCCTGAGTTGCCAATATTTTCCTTGAAGATATTGTCACGATTTATGGGGTACACTCCCTTTCAAATCAATGTAAACAAGATCATGCTACTTGAGAGAGCTGCAACACTTAGAATATTTGGGTATGGTGCAGGATTCAATGCTTCAAGAGCAGGATACTTTCTTTGCTACTGTAGCTATGCAGCAGCAGCTGAGGAGACAAATGTCAACCTTCTTGGAGGCTATAAAAGAAGAAAGTTTTTGAGATATAGGGGTGACATGCCTAGTGATACCAAAAAAATCAAACTGATGTAAAATTGACAATATCTTGCATAAAAATAGCTTTTTTGAATTTGGATCTCTTTAGAAAGACTCGGTACAAATTTTCAAAGTGAAGCATTAATCTCCTTTTGTGGTTGAGCAGCATGGTTATTTGATCTCATCCGTTGTAATTGCCTCCTATAGAACCGATTGAATAATTCCTTTAGTGCATTGCTCCTTCTTTGTCTCCCTCCCTTTCTCGTACATCTGAAAAATGAATTCCTCACTTGATAGTGAGATTTTTTCGTTCCCTGGGTATTCCATGTTGCAAGGGGTCCTTGTTTTGCAAAATATGGTCCATGCAGGTACAAAATATGCTAAAAATAAGAAAAAAGTTTAAATGAACTCATGGGATGCAATTTAAAATACTCTCCAGACTTTAAAGAGTAATTGAATACTCATCAAGTAATATGTGATGTCTTTTGCTCCCCAAGCATCTGTGACAGCAGTTATATTAAAATCTTTATTGTCTTCTTAAAGTCATCTACATAAGTAGCAGAGCTAACTTGTTGTCTCAAAACTTTCAAAAAATTGTCGAGCTTCTTCCACACTTCCATGCTTTTGTTGGCTACATTTGGTCTACTTTTGACATTGGTTGTTATTATGCAAATATCCTTCCAGCAGTTCCACATAGCGTCAACTTGTTTGTTGTCATGGTTGCTCAAAAATCTTCTGGATTTTGGTCCACCCATTGAAACATATTGCAAAACATCACCCGTTCCTTTTGAAAGAGTAGGATCTTTTTTTAGATGCACTTGACCACCATGAAAACCCATTTGAGAGAGCAAATCCTCACATTTTTGTATGCACTCGTCTGCATGTTTACTTGGCTTAATAGAATATGCATAATAAAGATGGAGTCAAAGCAATTTGTCCAAGATTCTAATCTCTGCATGCATTGTACATATATGTACATTTTTTAAATCTATTGCTAGAATTGGATCCCAAATCATAGAAGACGATGGGTAGTCGATGACGTTCACACTATTTCTCGATGGTGGTTTTCCAACTTCGTGTTTTTCAAGCCATCCTTTTGTTCCAGTGCTTTCCATGGAGTACAAACCTGGATACTTGGTATTGGCACCTCCACATACACCAAACATGCACTTCAATGCTTTTAGGTCGGCACTCAAGTTCCATTCTACAATAAAGTCACCCATGCCATCTACATGGAGTTGTTCACCTGCATTTTGGTCCTGTATAACAAAAGGGATGACGGTTTGCAAAAAGAGCCATTTCAATGTATCGTGATTTTCTACTGGTATTTGAGCTGCTCCAATCCACCAAAGCTCCATTTCTGATTGAGTTTTGTGGTATGGGGAATCAAGCTTACCCTGGCTATAATCCAATGCTCTACTCATTAGGGGATATGGACACTCTTTCCATTTTTTGACATTTCTAAATTTGAGCTTCATCCAATTTTATAACGAATATAAGTTTTCCTTCACAATCTACTTCTCGCATGTTATAGTATCTCACCATAGCATATTGAAATTTTTTTATACTCATCCAAATGTTACTAAAAACATTATACTCAAAAGAAGATTTTTTTTTTTGTACGGAATTGTTCCTTCTATATGAGAGTACTCTCCAAAATGTTCGGGTATTTCTTTGTTTAACAGAGTCCTTACTTTCCCAACATTGTGAGGCCTAGGCAACCCAAAAGCTTTAATCTTGTAATACTTTAAAACTTAAAACCAGGTTTTAGAGATGGCCATGTAACCCTTTCTACTCACCCCCACTATGTCACAAACTTCTTGCATTTGAGAAGGTTGGACCAATAAACCCATATCTTTAAGTAAATTTTGAAATACCAATTTTTTTTGAGTTCAATTTTCAAGAAGTTTTAAAAGTTTCAAAATGTCACTTTTGTTCATTACCTCATTCAAAAATCTCACCCTTTCTTGAACATTGGACATATCAAATCCTAAAAGGCTAGTCACATTTCTCTAGTAATCTTTAATCTTTTTTCCTTTGTCCAGAACCTTTTGTTAAGTTTACTACATCTCTCATTCATTTTACTCATGCTCTTAATCCTATTGAAGTTTCTTTTAAAGTCTAAAGTTGATGATTTTCTTATTTTGAGACGCTATTTGGTTTTCAAGTTCTAACATTCTTGTTGCATTTGAAGACAAAACAGTTTTGAGATATTGAATGTAATGTGTATGATCAATGTGTGAATGAGATAGCTTAGAACTATATCCCAGTAATCCATCAACCCCATCTCCGACAAATCTCATCAAATGATGAGGTGTGTGAAAAGATGGATACCTTCCAGTGCTAGGATCCGATGGATACAAGCTTCCATATGTCCATATATCAATGTGTTTATTTCCCTCGTTCCGAAGTTGTTGTGCTTCATTTGGAGTTGTAACAGGTCTTTGATAGACACTCCACGTAGTAGCATATTCTTGGCTTAGCTTGATGTTCAAGTGGAACTTGCGGTCATCACTAATGGAAGATGTATTACTCATTGTAAGTAATGAACACACTGAAAGAATAATGGAGATAACGTAGTAGTAGAACAAGGTGCATCAAAAAAGAAGAGAAAAAACTCGTGAAAGATGAGAGAGATAAGAGGTTGAGTGATTCAAAAGTGGAAAAACTATTTGCCGCCAAGTGAAGTAAATGAGAACAAATTTCGAGGTGAGCACCAAAGGAATGTGAAGAAAACGATATCTTTTTGAATATTTTGAGATATGTACCTAGATACATTTTAGATTGCGTAGATATGCTTTAAAAGACCAAAATGGACAAATTTGGATCCGTTTTGACCATAACGGCTCTGCTAATTACTAACTTAACCAATTCCTTACACAACCCTTTTTGAATCGTTTTTGGCCCTAATGGAAGAGGGTGGCCTATTTCTTGCCTTTTTCTTCTCTTGATTTTTGTCATCCCTCTTTGAATTATGGTGGGGAGAAGTGTGCGATGGTCTTCTCCATTCAGGAGGTGATGAAGAGCGTTTAGCCCATCGTCTTCGTGGAGCCATCTCCATCGAGGTGGCAAGAGACTCACTTCTTTCTAGTTCCTTTGGTGGGGGCTCTTGAGTTCTCCTTTGAGAAGGAGATGCGTCATCAAGAAGAAAATTTTTGAGCCCTTCGTATGTATCCTCTTCTTCTTTCCAAATCAGAGAGAGGCCTCTTTTGGGAGTCTTGCAAGGAGGCTTCCTAGGTACTTTCTTGTCATGGTGGGGAATTTGGAGAATCCCATGAGTACAAAGTTGTCATTGCACTTCACTTTGGAGGGGTGGATTGCCCATGGCTTGTTAAGGCTTAGAAACAAGGTAATTAACAAGCATAGGGGCATCATTAGTAGCATGCTCATTAGCAAAATCAAAGCTATCAACATTAATTTCACTCTCTTTACTATTGTCAGCCGTTTTGATAACTTTTAGGTGTAAACTTTGTTTAGGTGTACTTTTCCACTTCAAGCCCTAGTTGCTACTCCTCTTTACCCCTTTAGAAAAGCACTTAAGCTGCTGTACCCGTGGCTCGAACACCATTAATTGCAAGGAATAGAAATGAGGGTCGTTCAACACCAAAACAGCACCGGCTCTAGTCAAGCTTCTAATAGTTCAATAGTGGTTAAGTTGTAGGCAAGCCCCGTAGGACTCCACTATTAAGACCATAGCTCTTGATGGTGATGCCCCGTTATCTGCACAAAGGCAGGCGCACTGCAAGGCTGAAAAATCCCTATTCTACTTACTCAATTGCAATTAATAATACCAACCATTTACAGCTAGCTTGAGGACCTCCCTTCTTGAGCAAGAAAAAAGAAACCTTGTGCTCTGATACCAATGTAACATTTAATGGCCTAGTAACTTGTGTGTAGTGGAAAATAGCATGAACATAGTGAGCATTTCATTAGAATAGTTTCCTAATGAGCATAACAAGAGTGCTTGGCTCGAGAGAGAAACAAAAAGCTTAACACCTAGTTAGATAGGCACGAAAAATAATTCAAAAGAGAGAGAAATTAAGCTACTGACAACAGTTGAGAACCGGATTTACATGGAGCTGGTCCCACCTCGAAAAGGATTTGTATTATAGGTTTCTCCCATCAAGAGAGACATTTTACAATAGAATTCTTTATGTTCCTTCAATACTAGCTAGTGCAATGAAGATGAAAGCTTCAAGCACTAAGCAAGACACTTATAAAAAACAACATCAATTCCCTCATAGTCTTAGACCCAAGACCTCAGACACCTTTGAAGATGGTGAGAGCTAGCGGGGTATGAGAGTAGATTGAGAGGAAGAAGGATTAGTATTACAAGAAAGATGTACATCTCCTCTCGGTGGTGCCCACGATCGCGAGGCGGGAACAAGCAACGTGAGTGGGAAAGGGAAAGCTCCCATGGACGACCAAGTACAGGCCAACTCGCAGGTCAATGGCGAGTAAACATGAGAAAATTTCGGAGGTCATTTGGAGGGCCTTGTAAGAAATTGTATTTCTCTCTAGAAACTTTTTTTAAAATGCACTTGCACCTTGTGAGTACGTCCAAACGGACAACCAGACACTCTGAAAAGTAGATTTATATTCCCAATCGTCCTTGAAAACGGTCACTTTTTTATTTAATGCGAGCGTCTTTTTCAGGAGGCAGGTGCGGCGCATTCAATGCAGCTTACGTCATCACTGAAAGTTGAAAAGTCACAAACTATAAAATAGTGATAGATTTTGAGGATTTTGACACCACCAATGCATCTGGAACGCCAAAATACCTTAAAAACGAATGTCTACTTGTCTCATTCCGACATCCGGAGAGGCAAAAAATGTCAAAAAACCCCCAAAAATGGGCTTTTTACTAAAGGCGCGCGAGGAGGCATTCTAAAATTTTAGAATGCCCCTCTGTGTGCCGTTAGTACAAAGTCCATTTTTGGGGGGTTTTGGACACTTATCTTTCGAAAAAGCCCCTTTTTAGAGGTTTTTGGACATTTTCCTCTCAAAAAGCTCCTTAAAAAAAAGAAAAAAGGGCCTTTTTACTAACGGCGCGCGAGGAGGCATTCCAAAATTTTGGAATGCCCCCTCGCGTGCCGTTAGTACAAAGCTTTTTTTAGTGATTTTTGGACACTTATCTTTCCAAAAAGCCCCTTTTTAGAGGTTTTTGGACATTTTCCTCTCAAAAAGCTCCCTAAAAAGAGGAAAAAAGAGCCTTTTTACTAATGGCGCGCGAGGAGGCATTCCAAAATTTTGGAATGTCCCCCTCGCGCGCCATTAGTACAAAGCTCTTTTTAGTGATTTTTGGACACTTATCTTTCCAAAAAGCCCTTTTTTAGAGGTTTTTGGACATTTTCCTCTCGAAAAGCTCCCTAAAAAGAAGGAAAAAGGGCCTTTTTACTAACGGCGCGCGAGGAGGCATTCCAAAATTTTGAAATGCCTCTTCGCACGCCGTTAGTAAAATGTTCTTTTAGGGGTGTTTGACATTTTTGGCATCTTTGGATGTCTAAGCGAGGCAATTGGACATTCATTTCTAAGAGATATGTGTGTTCCGGACGCATTGGCAGTATCAAAAGTTTCAAAATCTTCCACCACTTGATAGTTTTGTGACGTTTTGAGTTCTAGTGATGACGTATCCCGTATCAAATGCACCGCATCTACCTTCTGAAAAAAGTGCTCGCATTTAATAAAAGAGAGTGCTCGTCTTCAAGGACCACTAGATTATTAAATTAGGAGAGGGACACTTTTTATATTTTTGTTAATATCAATCTATTTTTCTACGTAACGTAGGCTCTTCTCTCATTGGAGGAGCTTATTTTCCTCTCTCTACCAAAAGGCCCTCCAAAAGACCTCCGAAATCTCCTAATGATGGAGGAGGTAGGTCACATTTTAATTCAAGTTTGTTAAATTTAACATTGCATACAATAAGTTAGGAAAGAACATATCCCTAAACATGTTGGAGAAATCCGACGAAAACCTCGGCATTTGAATTGAAATGTATATTAAGTTCTAAGTAGGAAAGAATGGTTGTTGGATATACTGTTTGAGCTAGGAAAGAATGTTTGCTAGGGAAAATTTAGCTCAGCTAGTTCATTTTCAATTCCAATGTTGATCTAGTCAGAACCCCCTCTTGATCACACAGGGGGCAGCTTGCAACGTTATTCGCAGGAGCTAGAGTTCCTTGTTAAGGGCTCTTGAATCCACGACTGTTGGGTAAGCGGTGGATATCCATGACTGTTGGTTAAGCAGTGGACAACCTAGTTGTATGGGCAGCTAGGCGACAACGGGAGGAGTAAACTCTCGCTAGAGGGGGGATGTTGTACCTCCAGAACATTGGAATTTTAATGAATAACTTTGAGTAAAATTTTTACTAGAGTTACTGTCTTGGTGCCGCTTTGCAATACTGGTTGAAGGGATGTCTTAATGAACCTTGTGAATCGAAACCTAATCAAGGAACTTATATGTTGAACAACCATTGTGGTAGTAATTAGGACACACAAAGAAGTGTGAGTGTGGGGATGGAAATTGGGGGCTTGGCTCGAGTTGCCAATGCCTATGAGAAGGGTGGTCCCGATTGGTTGGGAACTCTCCGTCCCCATAGTGTTATAAATCGATGCTAGTATTACTCATTGCGCCAAGAGCGGCAAAGCTTCAAGTGTACGTGCCTCTGAAACATGGGGAAAAAGGCACTCGAGACTTCTCTCCTCTTGGAAGGTGGGTTTTAGGACCGATAATTGATTAGGCACGCTTCCCCTGCGAGGTGGAACTAGATCTCGATGCTAGTAGGCTCGAACTCGATTCACTTGGTGATGAGAGATCGTCCGCTAGTTGAACCCAAAACCACGTTGTTTGCTTCTGCTGTAGATCTAGTGGCCACCAAGTTTACCATCAGATCCGTCGTTTAAGACGATGGGTGGGGACCTCACACCTGGTATAGGAGCTATAGGTTTACGAACTGGAAAATGATGTTGTTTGAAATTTTAAAAAATAAGGGATAGTCGGATAGCTCGTACTCAAAGCTTGAGCGTGATGTTTCCCAGAATAATGACATTGGATTTGTCTAGTGGATTGTCTCTTGGGTGATGTTAAAGAGTTTTACTTGTTGAGCTTGTTGGGATTCAGTGGGTTCCACATAATGTTTTTTTGAGAAGTCGTTGGTGCGACTAGTGCTGCGGGCAGGTAGCCTGTTGATGCACATCAAGTTATAAGTATGGATCAAAGATCTCGCGTAAAGTTTTTACCATTATTTATCGGAAAATTTTGGATGTATTCAATGGAATTTAAACTAATGGTGGAATGGTTAAATCCTTTGTGATAGCTGTACAAATTAAGTAGGCTGGTTAAGCCCAAAAAGTTAAATTTATTCTTGAGTATGGAAAATCCTAGGTTCATTTGAGAAGAGTGCTATAGTAATGAGTTTTATACCATTGGATAGATACAGTGTACTGCACTATATACCGCCGTTTAGGAGAAAAAGCTTCTCCTTAAGCAAGCTCAGCCTCCAACCTTTAAATGCGAAAGGGTTAATGTGGAGAGAGATGCGGAAGTATGGATGGAAGAAATGGACGACTATTTCAAAGCTGCGAGAACTCAACCTGAGAACCAAACCATGCTTGCGATGTTCCGCTTGTCTGGCGATGCCAAGATCTGGTGGAAGCAACATTACAAGGACTTGGATATCAAGGGATCTTCCCAGTCATGGGAAGACATCAAGGCTGCTGTGATGGAGCGATACTTACCACCCGCTCACAAAGCCTTGAAGATGAATGAGTTTTTCTCACTTCGACAGCTGACTTCTTCCATCGAAGAATACTACTCGAAGTTCGTCACACTTCGGAGATATGCTCATAGGATGACATTGGAACAACAAGTAGCACGGTTCTACCAAGGACTCATCGACCCCTTGAACAACCAACTAGAAGCTCTTAGACCAGCAACTCTGCAAGATGCCTTGCTAAGGGCCAACCATTAGCTAAAGAGATTCAGAGGACTACCCAAGATAGTCAATACTATTTTTCACAGAGGACCGGGCCAGACAACTGGAGTAACAGAACAATCAACCCTGCATACGACCATCGTCCGGTAGTAGCTACTACGGTAGCTACCGAGTTTCCCAATATAAGATGCTTTGAGTGCCAGGAGTATGGACATTACAAAAGCTGATGTCCAAAAAGGATTTCCCAAACATCCAGTGCTAATAATGTACCTTTGAACGTCAACGAGCGAGGTCAACCAAACAGAAGAGGAGGTCGAGGAAGAGGAAACATAGGACAAGGAAGCGAAGCTTTCGCTAATGCCGCAGTGAGACAACCAACTATGGGTGACGAAGCTGGTGAGAGAGAAACTCTGTATGCTGCAATTGCTAATCCTAGTGAGCAATAATTCAAGCACCAGGATCTCATCAAAGTTCAGTAGAATAAGACGCATAAAGCTAAAGACTATTCTATTATCAAAGGATGTCTTTACTTTAGAAAAAGGATATATGTACCTAAGTAGTTAGCATAGAGTTTATCCAGATGTATTCTTGAGATGAGGACATCTCAAATTTTTCACGTTGGGGAGGATGTAAGGTCTCCGACCCTGAGCCAAAAGAACACCATTGTACCATGAAACAATCATAATAGAAAAATTTACTATTTTTAGCAGTTTTCCAAAATCTGTTGATGCCATGATGTTTAGAATGTCATAAAGCTTCCAAAAGAGAATTAAAATAATCTTTGTGGAAAATTTTCAAAAATAGTTAGTTTTTGGTCTCCCGACCCGTTTTAGCCTAAAATCAAAATTTCCTAAGGCTGTGCGGGGAGCACTGGGACTCGGGGGCTGTGTGGGAACAGGTCCTAGGTCACTGGGAGCTTGCTTTAGCAGCTAGGGGGCGCCCTCTCATCTCTAGGGAGTTGTGGGAGACTTTCCATGCTTGAGAGAGAGTGTGAGAGTCAGTTAGACTAGCTAACTGGATACTTGGTTGGCATGTAACTGAGTTGCCTTGCATGAGTTGAGAGCTCCCTCATATGCATTTAGCAGCATGGTTAGATTTTCAGCTTGGGAGAGCCTATATAAGAGTGTGCTCACACAAATACACACACATATATGTACGTACACACTCAGTACACACACACACACACACACACTTACACACACACCTTGGGGAGGTGTTGCCGGCACACATAGCTTTGGAGAAGAAGCAAAGGAGGGAAGTGCTGCCCGATTCTCATCTCGAGAACTCCATTGGATCGTAATTTTGAGTAGATTTCAGTCCTAATCACGGTAAAATACAATTTAATTTATGCTTTGCTACAAATCTCTCTATCATTCTCTTAACCCTGCAACTATTATGCTTAATCATAGCTAAATTACTCAATAGATGCTCTTTAATTCTCCATATCATTAGTCTATTGCATAATATTAATCTAATTGTTAATTATGCAAGCAATTAACCTCTCCTACTTATAGATTAATGCATGATTAGTAAGAAGAAATCTCTCGCCAGTCATCATAGTAAATAAATGTCAAGCCGACAATGATGTGGAATTGGTCAATTTCCCCTAGTATCACACAATGTTTGAGTAACTAAGTTAGATTCAATCTGTTCATAGATTAGGATGTAATTAAGGGTAATTAATCCATCATTAATCCACTAGGAAGGGGGATCCTCTCACCTATGCATATGAAAATTCTGCATCTCTCTACTTACATTAAGAAGGTGATTGAGCATGTTTAATTCACCCCTCTAGTAATTTGATTAAGTAAAAATCTGAAATACCTAATTACATAGGCCAAGTATTTAACTTTAGAGCCAATTTCCTCCGGAACAAGTAAGGTACTATCCATAAATTACTATGTCTTGAAGGAAATGTAACCCTCTCGTATAAAAGGAATTGTTTAGTGATTCTAATATGTCATCTTGGTTGTTATGGTACTCTAGGACATTAGTTCTTTTTCTCCAGGTTTGTCAATTAAGTAGTGAGTATAAAATGGCCCCAGTCAAGAGAACTCGCTTTGGTGGTGTCCACGACCGCAAGGCGGGAACAAGCAACGTGAGTGGGAAAGGGAAAGCTCCCATGGACGACCAAGTACCGGCCAACTCACGGGTCAATGTCGAGGAAATGGAGGAGGTAGGTCACATTTTAATTCAAGTTTGTTTAATTTAACATTGCATACGATAAGTTAGGAAAGAATATATCCCTAAACATGTTGGAGGAATCCGACGGAAACCTCGGCATCTGAATTGAAATGTATATTAAATTCTAAGTAGGAAAGAATGGTTGTTGGATATACTGTTTGAGCTAGGAAAGAATGTTTTCTAGGGAAAATTTAGCTCAGCTAGTTCATTTTCAATTCCAATGTTGATCTAGTCCGAACCCCCTCTTGATCACAGGGGACAGCTCGCGAAGTTATTCATAGGAGCTAGAGTTCCTGGTTAAGGGCTCTTGAATCCACGATTGCTGGTTAAGCGGTGGAAGTCCACGACTGTTGGTTAAGCGGTGGACAACCTAGTTGTATGGGCAGCTAGGCGAAAACGGGAGGAGTAAACTCTCGCTGGAGGGGGGATGTTGTACCTTCAGAACATTGGAATTTTAATGAATAAATTTGAGTAAAATTTTTACTAGAGTTACTGTCTTGGTGCCGCTTTGCAATACTGGTTGAAGGGTTGTCTTAATGAACCTTGTGAATCGAAACCTAATCAAGGAACTTATATGTTGAACAACCATTGTGGTAGTTAATTAGGACACACAAAGAAGTGTGAGTGTGAGGGTGGAAAGTGGGGGCTTGGCTCGGGTTGCCAATGCCTATGAAAAGGGTGGTCCCGATTGGTCGGGAACTCTCCGTCCCCATAGTGTTATAAATTGATGCTAGTATTACTCATTGCGCCAAGAGCGGCGAAGCTTCAAGTGTACGTGCCTCTGAAACATGGGGAAAAAGGCACTCGAGACTTCTCTCCTCTTGGAAGGTGGGTTTTAGGACCGATAACTGATTAGACACGCTTCCCTTGCAAGGTGGAACTAGACCTTGATGCTAGTAGGCTCGAACTCAATTCACTTGGTGATGAGAGATCGTCCGCTAGTTGAACCCAAAACCACGTTGTTTGCTTCCGCTGTAGATCTAGTGGCCACTAGGTTTACCATCAGATCTGTCGTTTAAGACGACGGGGTGGGGACCTCACAGATATGGTGCACACCTTGGGAGCTTTGGATTTAATAATGGAGTCTTTTTAGACTTTCTTATGGCTTTACCATTATTGAGTCATAAGGAGTCCAAAAGGAGCTAGCCCTTGGCAACTCAACTATGTTAGACCTTCTCCACTACTCTCTATAATTAACTACTTTGAGCCGTGGGTGTAGATACTTAAGAGCTGATTTTTAAAGGCTAAGAGGAGTGGCAACTAAGGTTTTGAATTGCCAAATCATACACTAAGTACGTACTCAAATTTTGTTAACATGGCTGACAATAATCAAGAGAGTAGAATGAACATTGATAGCTTTGATTTTGCACATGATGGTGCTAATGATGATGCCCCCATGTTCGTGAACTATCTCATTACTAGGTTGCATCAAGCTATGGGCAACCCTGATTTTCAAGCCGAAATTGCTCAACAACTTCGTGCTTATGGAATCTCCCTTCCTCTCCAAGAGGAGAGAGAGATTAGGAGGCCTCTTGAAGAGACCCCCAAAAGAAGACTCTCTCCCATTTCAGAGGAGGAATCTAAAGAGCAAGAGAGCAATGAAACTTTTAGTTCCTTTGAAGATGTGGCTCCACAAAGACAACGGTCTAGACGATCGCCCACTCCTCCCAAGAGAAAAAGATCAACACACAGTCCCTCTCCTCGTCATTCCAAAAGAGAAGAGAGGAAACAAAGGAAGAAAAAGGCTACGAAGAGGTCACCCTCTTCTCCTTCTTCTTCCCCTTTCTCCTTTTCCTATGAAAGCTATGGCTATTCTCCTAAAGAATACAGGAGAGGAGGGCATCACAAATCATACCCTGCATGGCAAAGGTCCCAAAAGATAAAGAAGTTCAAGGAGGGAGAAAAGAGTATCTCTTTTCTCACCTATGATGGCACCTTTGGTGCTATCGACAAAGTGTTGGCCTTCATCCAACAATTTGATGCGGCCTTTGGAGATGAGGGCTTCACGGAGTCCTCCAAGCTATACCATGTAGCTATGCACTTTCAAAAATCAGTTTGTCAATGGTGAGCTAGCCTTCGTGGCAATGGCAAAGACCCAAAGACATGGAAAAATTCCATCATGAAGCAATTCCTTGCAAGTGATGCAAAGGACAAAGTGCTTACCAAATGGCACAACTTGAAGCTTCTCTCTCATGAGTCTATCCACAAGTATGTAGACAAGTTTTGGGATTTACATCTCAAGGCTATTATCTTTCAAAAGATAGACTTTGTCGAGCAAAGGTAGCAATTCTGTGCGGGATTACCTGAAGAGATGGCCGAATACATCAACTATAAACGGCCTGGTTCTATTAGCAAAGTAATCCATCACACCATGGTTTCTTCACGCATCAATTTTCATTGAGGGGCTAGACGAAATGTCAAGCCCATGGAAAACAAAGACAAAAATGATGCAAAGGGAAAAACCAATGCTCAAAATTCTTCCCAAGGCACTTCCAACAACAACAACAACAATCGGTCCAAGGAGAAGAGAGTTTACAAAGGTAAAAACAAACTCTCTCTAGAAGAGCTTGAATCTTTTCATAAGGACCATAAGTGTTTCAAGTGTGGGGAGCAAGGACATGGCTATCATTCGCCTCAAAAAGAATGCTCGCTGTGAGACTCCTAGGGCTTCCACCATTGAAGCTCCAAAAGAGGATGCTCATTGCAAAGGATCGTCACTTTCCTATTCTTGGGGAAAGGTAAGAGAGCATGATTCCTTCATCTTGTTTCACCCTAGCTCTACTCACAACTTCATACCAACGGAGTTGGCCACCAAGTTGGGCATTCAAGATTTCGAAATGGAAGATATGGTAATGGCTGACACAGCTTTCAAGGGACATCAAGCCTCCATTACTCCCTTGATTGGGAAGTTGAGGCTTCATGTCCAAAGCTATGTCGACAAAGAAGACTTTTTCATCTCTCCTCTCCAACATGAGGATGCTATCCTAGGGGCACCATGGTTTGATCGCGTGGCTCCCAATATGAAGTTCCCTGAAAGGAGAATCTACTTCACCTACTGGGAAAAGAACATGTATATAGATTCTAGTGAGCGTGGTCAAAGTATTCCACTTGTAAATCCTCCTGCTTTTGATAAATCAATGAAGAGCTCAGTTTCTGCATACATTATTTTTTGTCAAAGAGTCTTTAAAAGATCCTAATGTTTCATCAAATGAAAATGGTAGGAATCAAGAAGAGTTAGACTTGTCTAATTTTCTAAAAGGATTCCAAGATGTGTTTATCAATGATATCCCTATGGACTTACCTCCAAAACGAGGGGATGATGACCATAGCATTGAGCCCCTTCCAAGAAGCTCCCCGCCTAACAAGCCTCCTTATCGAGTCTCTCAAGCGCAGAGAGGAGATCATGAGGCAAGTGTAGGTATTGGTAGACAAAGGGATGATGAGGCCTAGTTCCTCTCCCTTTTATTCTCTAGTCCTTTTAGTGCAAAAGAAAGATGGTACGTACCGTATGTGTGTGGACTATTGAGCACTAGACCATATCACTATCACAGATTTCCCGTGCCTCAGGTAGAAGATCTGTTTGATAAGCTAAAAGGCTCTACCTACTTCAATAGGATTGACCTTAAAAGTGGCTATCATCAAATAAGGATAGTGGATGAAGATATCCTAAAGATCGCGTTTTTCACAACGTTTGGTCTTATGAATATCTAGTCATGCCTTTTGGCTTGACTAATGCACCAGCTATGTTCAATCTTCTAATGAAGAATTTTTTTAGACCTTATCGCAAATTCAATGGAGTGTTCTTTGATGATATCATCATCTACTCCAAGTATTTGGAGGAACATAAGCAACATCTCCAAGTGATTTTTCAAGCATTGAGGGAGAACAAGCTTTTTCTCAACCGGAAGAAAAGCGAAATTTTCCTTCAAGAGATTCAATACCTAGGTCATATAATCTCTCAAGATGGTATCCGTATGGATCCATCAAAGTTAGAGGTAATAAAAGCATGGCCTAATCCAAGGAATCTACATGAGCTAAGAAGCTTCATTGGTATGTGCGCATACTATAAACGCTTCATAGTAAAATTCTCTAAATAGAAAGACCGCTACATGACTTAACTAAGAAGATCGTTAAGTATGTTAAGGAGAAAAATGCTTTTGATAAGATCAAGGAGAAGCTCCCAACCAGTCCTCATGCTTCCGGATCTCTCAAAGCCATTTGAGGTCCAATGTGATGCTTATGGTGATTGCCTTGGAGCAGTTTTGCTTAAGAAGGGCATGCCATAGCATGGGAGAGTCGAAGGCTCAATACGGATGAATGAGTCTTGGACATTTATGAGAAAGATATTTTAGCTATTCTACATTCCCTAGAGACATGGAAGCACTACCTATTGGGGACTCCATTTATCCTACGAACCGACCCCCACCAAAGTCTCAAGTATTTCATGCCGCAAACCAAGCTTTCCGACAAACAAATTAGGTGGGCAAATTTTCTTTCAGAATTTAATTTCCATATTGCTCGCATTGCTGCTAAGCACAATCAAGTGGCAGATGCACTTTCATGACGACCAAAAGTTAATGCGGTGTCTATAGCTACTCACAATGATCTATCCTCTATGATAGATGAGTATGCCATTGACTCTGACTTTAGAGACATAATGTCAACCCTTGCTTTGGGGAAGAAAGAGGAACCATTCACCTTGCAAGATGGTTATCTTCTCCACGGCAATAGGCTATGTGTTACCCATTCCTTCGTGAGAAAGTTATGCATGAACCCCATGCTCCTCCCTATGTGGAGTATCAAGGTTTTCAACCTACTCTTCGAGGAGTAGAGACGTATTTCTATTGGCCTACCATGAAAGTGGACATACAAGAGTATGTTTCAAAATGTGTAGTATGCCAAAAGACCAAATATGATCGAGGGAAGCAACCTGGATTACTCCATCCATTGCCTATCCCCAAATTCACCATCGGAGAGTATATCCATGGATTTTATCTTTGGATTTCCCAAGTCTATCCTTGGGAATACGGGAATATGGACAATAGTCGACAGGTTTAGCAAGCAAGCACACTTTATTCCTGTCAAAAAGACTATTAAGGCACACCAAATGGCAACTCTCTTCATATCACATATTTTCAAACACCATGGATTACCAACATCCATCGTGTCAAATAGAGATCCTAGAATGATCAGTAATTTTTGGAAAGGTATCTTTAAAATCTAGGAACAAGATTGAATTTCTCTTCGGCCTATCATCCACAAACGAATGGCTAAAGTGAGATAACCAATCTTACAATACTCAATCTACTCAAGACTTATGTTACCGAAGTAGATCAACGCTCATAATGGAAAAAGTACTTACCTCTTGTAGAGTATGCCTACAATAATACTGTACATACTTCTATGGGAAAAGCACCTTTTGAGATCATTGAGGGAAGACCTAAGAGTCCCTTGCTACTCAAAGTACATGGGAATATCTTCATCGTCGATGAGTATAGCCGTGACCTACAAGAATCTTTTCAAAAGATTAAAGAGGCTATATCCATCTCTCAACAAAGACAAAAAGTTGCTCTGCTGACAACCACAGAAGGGCCTTAACATTCAAAGAAAATTATTGGGTCTTGCTTAAGTTTCCTAAGGCTCGATTAAGACAAACGACGGGCAAAAATCCTACGGGTCATCAAAATTATTATGCTAAGCTAGCAAAAAGATACTATGGTCCTTTCCAAATCTTGATTCCCTTCAATGAGACGGCTTACCAACTCATTGTTGCCCAACCATTGGCTCATACACAATGCCTTTCATGTGAGTCTACTTAATCCACCAAGTGAACCAATTATCGAAGACCCTCCCAAAGTTGAAGACCAAGAAGAGGTTCTACAACCCGAAGCTATCCTTCCGCATGAAGACAAGTTACTCGACATGGTAAGATTATCCGATGGTATCTTATTAAGTTCAAAAATTATCCTTTTGAAGATGCTAGATGGATGCAAGGAATATAGATTAAGGATAGTATGAACCTTGTCAATACTTACAATGCTACATTAGAGTAAGCAAATGTACAAATTTATTTTAAATGACCCATGTTTTTGTCTTATAAGACTAGTTCTCTTTTTTATCGTGCACAAATTTAAATAGTATGCATGCTTAGAATCATGTTTGTGATGACAACGTCTCTCAAACACCAAGTAGAATTTGTCACTCTACTTTGGGAGAATGAAATGGACTAAAGAGCAGACATGCTTGCGGTAGCTATGTCTCCCAAGCACCAAATGGATTAATCATCCATCTTGGAAAGATGTCGTAGTGTAAAAAGGGATCCTCTACCCGCTTAAGTGAGATTGACTAATGACTAAGGCTTTATCTCTTCTACCTCATAGTCGAGGTTGACTATGATTTCAAGAAAGAGGTAATGTCATAAAATCTAATATTTAACCAACCCAAATGATTTTTTCATATTAAACTGATCATTTAATGTGGAAGAATAAACAGGAACAAGGGTTAAAATGTAGACATGTGCTTATAGATCAATCTCAACACAGGGCCAATGGTAAAGGGGCCCAAATGAGAGATGGTCTATCAAAGAGCAAGGCTAAACAATGGAGCATAAGACCCTAGGGTTAGCTTCATTGAAGACCTCTAATAGTTAGTGTAAAAGTCCTTTGACCTTAGGTAAGTTAGGGCTGAGCTTGTAGTGGGAACCCGGCCCAAGCTTGAGGTACTTGACGTGGAAACCCGGCCCAAGCTTAAGTTGTTTGAGGTCTTGGGACTGAGGCTTGAGATAGTTAAAGATTTCTTCAAAGTTTATGTTATGCTTGTGATGCATGAAGTTTTCTATCTTCATTGCATCACCTAGGTCACAAGGAACACAAAGATTGTATTGTAACAAGTCTCTCGTAATGGGATAAATCATAATACAAATGCCTATTGGAGGAGGGGACGCCTCCACATAAATCCGGTCCTCAATTGTTGTCATGTTCTCTAAATTATCTCTCTTGCAAAAGTATTATTCATGCCAAGTTAACTAATTGCTATCTTTTTGTTGTTATATTCAATTATGTTCACCCGCTATGCTCACAAAGTAATTTCTTAAAAGTATTCTCATAATTTCTGCTACTCTCAAGTTTATAAGCCAATTCCATTACATCCCCTACTTCCAGGGCTCGTCCCCTCCTATGTAGAACTCATTGAAGACTTTTTGTACACACACAAAGCATCCAATTTTCCTAATCTTTGACCTTTGGACACAACCTTTGAATTTTGGAACCTTAGCATTTTGGAAGTCTTAATGGGTTGAACCTTAGGGTCTTTAAAGCCCATTGTTGCACATTGCTCTTTTGCAGATGGCCCCCCCTTTGGATCCCTATTGTGGCCGGTCTGCCAGCTTAACCAATATTCTAGCTTTCTCTCCCCTGGCCCTTCCCCATATTAAATGATCAGTTTAACATGAGAAAATCATTTAGGAGAATTAGATATTAGTTATTATGACAATGGGACTTCTTTGCCGGTTTTTGTGGCTCGACCATTGGGTTTTGGAGCAGACATTAGCACGGTTTTGAAGTTGGGCGGAAAATACAAAATTTTTAATGGTTTTTTAAAAGGAGTTTCAAGAGATTCGAGGGATGGGGTATTGTGGAGCTGCCACGTGGTGCCCACATTGTCCCATATGCAGAATACATAGGCCGAAAGGTACCCTATATAGCCTGGAGCGCTCCCTTTCTATGGGCATCACGTGCGGAAGTGGCACCTTGGAGCTTTCAGCGCGTTACGGTGGCAACTCTACATAGCAGCCCTTGGACGTAGTGCAGCCTCGCGAGGCAGCGATTTGGTGGCGTTGTTCGGTGTTGTTGTCGATCGACGGTGTTGGTTGTGTCAAACGTGATGATGACGTAGCCAATCGTAGGGTGTTGTCCCACACCCAAAACGGCCCAAGTTTTTTGAAGGATAAGGGGGGGGAGGGACCCCCACTAGTGCTAGCACTAGTGTTGGGGGGCCTTCCCACGGTGATACAGAGGCAAGTGAGGGAGAGAAAGAGGAATGTCGACAAGTGCCAGTTTGCATGCAAACCTACCAAAAGAACTCGCCGATGCTCATCGACTTGCTAAAAATAGCCTATGAGGCTCTACAAAAACATGTTTTCTACCCAATTCATGGGGTTTTTTGCACTCGAGATTTTTGCAAGAGCCAAGCAGAACCCACGAGGCCGTGACGACCCGTCGTTTGGTGGTAATTTGGTTGTAAGTGGATTGTGTTGAGCAAAACAGTGTCCATTCCTCCTTTCTTGTGTCGGATTCTCCCTACCCCTCTCTTTTTTCTCTAGCTCTATGGGTGTGTTGGTGTCATGAGAGACTTGTGCCCGTGGACCATTGTGTGGCACCTAAGGCGTGAAATTGAGGTATTGGGTGTGCTGGGAGTGGTGAAACGAATTGTTGGGGTCAAATTGTGTCGTGTGATGGTCCTGCCGAGCAAGTGTGTATTGTTTGGTGTACAAATGGTAATCTGTTAGTGCAAATTGATTATTTTGAAGGTGTTTTTTATGAGGTTAGGGGTGTTGTGGATACCGTAGACTATAGGGAGACAATAGATTGTGTGCTGGATGTGTTTCCCATTCCTCCTCTCCAACATGTTCTTTTCTCATTCATTTGGATCAAGTCAATGCGAACACAACTACCAAAGCACTCTAGTTCTGATTCCAAACACCTTAATTGATCTCCCTCCTTAAGCTTCGTGGTGCAATAATAGTCAGATAGTAAAACTTTATGGCACAATAGTAGAGTTAAGAGTAGGATGAGTAATGTGATGTCATTCCTAAATTTGATAAATTATACAATGCTTCCTTGTAAGACAAGGACGTATAGTCAAAGCTACACCACACCCTACAAGGCCAAATATGATTGCTTACCAGCGTTTGGTAAGTATCATTTCTACCAAAATGAGGAGTGTATACATTTGAACCGATTCTTGATATTTTGCACTATCTTGGGCCTCTTGCTCTCAGTTGCCATCTTAGAAAGGCGAAGAAGCACAACCATTAGTTTAAGACTCGCTTTTCAAGAATACAATTTTTTAGAGAGGGAAAGTGGTAGCCTTTTTTGACAACATATGGCACACAAAGTTGCACTCCTTATAGCAATACAATCAAGAATTGGAGCTCTTCCCACATGGCACACAAGGTTGCACCCCTTGATAACATTACAATAAAGAATTGAGATCGTCCCACCTCCCAAACAACATAAACCTTGGAACCTACCAAAATATCATGGAAATCAATCACAAGCTCCACTTTGTTTATGACTTTGATGCAATCATAAGGGCATTGGCCCACATTTTGTGCATTCCTGTCTATGTAAATACCGGGCATCTATGATTCTTTTTAAAATGCACCCTTACCTTGTAAAGAAGCATGTTGCAAAGAACTATTTGACAGATAATCAACGCAACTCATTGTGGCATTTCAAAACAACAAAATGGAAAGGAAGCCATGTGAAGTTTTCAAATGAAGGGACACATTTGCAAACAAAGAAACAAAGACAATTTCAAGGCTGCACATGGAAAGGTAGAACCATAGACATCAAGAATGATTAAAAATCTAAATATTCACCTAACTCTCTTGTTCACTAAGGCTTGTTTTAGGAGACTTGTATGAAAGCCAAAAAGATCCCTCCAATGCTCACATAACCTGTTGTTATTCACTTTTAAGGTTAAGAGTGGGGCATTTTAGTTATAAGTCGCAGTAAATACCTTAGATATCTCCATAAATCCAGGTCGCTTCATTATCTTGAGCTTAAAACAAGGCTTAGACAAAACGGTCGTTTCAAGCATTGGGTCACCTACAACATCATAATAGATATCTTGTAACGAGACCACACAGCGAATGATTTGAGCAGACAACCTTCACCATCCCTGTTTGATGATACCTATAATAAATATACAACTGTGCGCATACTATACATCTGCTCCCCTTACATTCAATGATCAAGATTATTTTATGGAGGCACTTCTTGCCCATCAATGCATTGATCGCAATTCTCTGACTTCTGATATGACAGATGAAACTATGCAAATGGGCATTTTGGCATATTTACAAAACGTGTGCACCAATTAACAATAATATATTTCTGATGCAACTATGCAAAAATCAGGCAATTTGGCATAGTTACAAGAGGCACATGCACCAGTTATCACTAATATCTTACTAACGCACCTATGCAAAAATCAGTATTTTCGTAGAGTTATCAGTAATATCTAACTAACACAACTATGCAAAAATCAGCGTTTTCACATAGTTACACAAGGCATGCGTGCATCAGTTAGAGTTGCATAGTTGCATGTACGACAAATAACTGGTATACATGCAACCATGCATGAGGTACAATTATTTCAAAAAGTAGCTGATAAATATAACTGCCCAAGTCTGTGTCAAAACCAACTCTACAAAGATCCAAAGAATACATAGACGTGCTATTTCCATGGCAATGGATACCGCCTACTCATGCAAACTGATTGAGAGCACCCGACACTCCTGATGTAGTAAACTTTGCAATAAGACCACAAAGGGGTGACTCATCTATGATAGGCTTAGACCAGACACACAATGACAATCCATATATAAATTCTTTTTCCATTTTTTCTAACAAAGCAAGACGCACATTGTCGGCCACTATACCATTTCCTTTTTACATTACAACAGCAAGAGCACATTAAATAAGTAGCAACAAGGTTTGTTAAAGCCTGCTTATAACACGCACATTTCTGGCGGCGGATTTCACCTGGTGTCTCTTAGGGATAGTGACGGTTAGCACGCCAGCTTCAATTACAGCTTTCACATCATTCAATTTGACATTATCAGGGAGTTGAAATTGTCGAACAAATCGGCCAAGCGACCTCTCTGCAGCGTACCATGTCACAGGTCCTTTCTCTTCCACATTCTTGAACTCCCCACTGATTTCCAAGGTACCATCTTCATGCAGATGCACTTGCACATACTTCTTGCTGATACCTACAAAATAATGAGGCGCACTTGTGAAGAAGGAAGTCCCGTATGACTCAAGCAGGCGCGCTGGCGCGCACACAGACCCACAAACACACACACCAAAACAGATTGAAACGGCATAGCGTACCAGGAACATCTAATTTGAAGACGTGGGCGCTGGAAGTCTCAAACCAGTCGACAGGCGCATGTGCGTCTGCCGATGCAAACCACAGGTAGCGATCCATGTTGCGAGTAGGCTATGTGTCTCTGTGAATGATAAATTCACCTTCTTCACTACAAAATGCTCTAGAATAATCGGACATACACACTTACTAAGAGCTAGTTCACGTGGAGCTCCGGTGGCAACCAGAAATGTGAACCACTTTGGTTCCGCCAAGAAAAAGTTTGCAGTTGGTTCCAAACATGTTGCTCCTAGGGGAGGAGGTGGAGCACACTGAAACCACGGAAAACGATGAAACTCGTTCACTTTTTAAGTTTTGCAGAGATAAGAACGCCATTTCTCAGTCCATTTCCAGAATTTTTGCTCTCCATGTGAACTGAATAGTTGTTGGTTGCCAACCAGCAACCGGTTGAGCGCCATTGTTCCAGTGAACTGGCTGTAAATCTCAAACATGGCTACCCATTCTCTAGTAGGTTGTTGGTCGCCCAAGGTTAGGGCGGGTTCAAACGAGCCTGCCTACAATCCTTGCCAGTTTTGCTTCCTCCACCTTGCTTGTTCACACAGGACGGAGGTAGCAAGGCATATTATACAAGCGCACAATGTTGACAGCCAATGATAAGTAGCATAGCAAAAAATCATATGGTTCGAGTGCATAAAGTATTGTTCAATCCCTGCATCCCGCCTTTTTTGATGATAAAGTGAGCAGCAACTTCTTCTTCGGGGGGGGGCTCGATTCTGGTTGGGTCTGAAAAAGAAATATTTTTTATCTCTACATGCCAATGATGACCCTCGCCTCTCTCTCTCTCTCTCTCTCTCTCCATTTAAACTAGCCTTAAAGTTAAGGCATGGGCCCTCCTAACCTACCATTTTGATGAGCATTGAGCATCATCTACAAGCTACACAATAAGAACTTCATAATGATACACCCACCGAGAATGGAGCTCGTGAGCCTCAAATCCTCAACCTTGGGGTTACATCACAAAGGCCTCACCAGCAGAGCTACGCTTCTTACGTGAAGGTAGTTCCCATAGTTTCCCCTTGTGGGTGTAATGTATAGCAATATGCACTTGTAAATACATGGATATGTATAAAGTTTCTCCCTACTACCTGCCCCACACTCATGGTTTTTCTTTCTACAAAAGGCATGATGGCATGCCTTTAATGGACAGATTCTATAGTAAATTTCTCGTAAAATGGGGACTTTTGAGCATTGCACAAAGTGAAGGCTCCTCTAGTGAAAAGTGCAAAAGTGGATTGAAAAGCTCATCTTCCCACACTAACGCTGATAGGTAGAGAGAGAAGAACCGATGATTTCACACTTTTGTGGCTACCACCAAGGGTTGGCTACTCTGTGTAGATAGTATCAGACATCAGTTTCCTTCCTAGCAATATAGCCAATATTGTCATTGCAAAAAAATTCAACCCCGCATTATTGTACCTATAACAAATTTGTAACTTGCAATTGATTAATCTTGTAATGGTTGCACTAATCTATATTATTAATAAAGCAAGGAGGGCTTCCGACAATCCTCCCCGGCCACGTGTCAGGCACTACTTGATCCGGTATGTGTCGCACTACATGTTAGGGAATATGACATCACTAAGTAGATATTTGAGTAGTTTACTTAATGGAGAGAGTTAAATTTTTACACAAGAGAGATTATAGAGTAGAGAGAGAGAGAGAGAGCACACACGATATACGTGGTTCACCCAATGTGGGCTACGTCCACGAGAAAGCAGCCACTCAATGGCTTAGTACTTCAAAACAAGAAGTAGATTACAAAGGGATTGTAATGGAATTGGCCTATTAACTTGAGAGTAGTAGAAATTAATGAGAGTACTTTTGAGAAATTACTTTGTGAGCATAGCGGGTGAACATAATTGAAGGTAACAACATACAGACATAGCAATTAGTTAACTTGGCATGAACAATACTTTTGCAAGAGAGAGAATTTAGAGAACATGACAACAGTTGGGGACCAGATTTATGTGGAGCCGGTCCCCCACTCTAACAGGCATTTGTATTACGATTTCTCCCATTAAGAGAGACTTGTTACAATACAACCTTTTTGTTCCTTGTGACCTAGGTGATGCAATGAAGATGGAAAGCTTCATGCATCACAAGCATAACATAAACTTTGTGGAAAGCTTTAACTATCCCAATCCTCAATTCCAAGACTTCAAACACCTTCGAAGGTGGAGAGAGCTAGCAGGGAATGAGGGTAGGGAAGAGGAAGAAGAAACATTTCATAGGAGAAAGAATTAGTTCCTCACTTATCATCACTCTTCTGCTAGCATACATAATAGTATAGTAATGAAGATGGAGAAGATGGAAAGCTTAAGCATTGAAGTATGGCTCTTGGTTGGATTTGCACTCCATAGCCAAGATTGTTGATGTAGGCTCTCAACCTCTACTTTCTTGGATAAGGAGAGGGAGCTCTTGCACAATGCACAATGAGAGTGTGTGTGGGAAAGTATACCCCTCAAGCAACCCCCTAGCTTGCTTTGGTCGACTCCCCCTTGTAGCTCATGCTTGAAGTTCATTGGACCCCTCCTGGCCTAGCCAATCACAAGTAGGAGGCATTACAAGCAACAAGGTTAGCCTTGGGACAAGTTTTTCCCTTTCCCCTTTGAGAGAGAGGACTTGATAAATGCAAAGACAATTAATGAAATCTCCTAAATTATCATTGGACCCCTTGGGTGGCCAACCAATAGGCTTCAGGCACACCATGAGGGCAACATGAGGAGGAACTTGACAAGTGTCCCTTATGCTTTCTTTGTACCAAGTATGCCTTGTGTGAGTGTGTGGGTGTTCATTCTCATCCCCCCTCTTGTAGGGCTCGCCCCCTCCTTGTAGGGATTGAATCTTGACTTTTGACACCTCAAGCTTAGGCCCAGTTCCCATCACATGCTTGGACCTTAAGCACTTCAAGCTTGGGATGGGTTCTCACCTCAAGTACAGCCCTAGCATATCACGCATGTCAAGCACCTCAACCATCTCAATCATCAAGCACCTCAAGCATCTCAAGCACCTCAACCATCTCAATCATCAAGCACCTCAAGCATCTCAAGCACCTCAGTCATCAAGCACCTCAAGCACCTTAAGCTTGGGCCGGGTTCCACCTCAAGCTCAGCCCTAGCTTACCTAAGGTCAAAGGAATTTTATACTAACTATTGGAGGTCTTCGATGAAGCTAACCCTAAGGTCTTATGCTCCATTTGTTAGCCTTGCTCTTTGATAGACCATCTCTCATATGGGCCCCTTTACCATTGGCCCCGTGTTGAGATAGATCTATAAGCACATGTCTATACCTTAACCCTTGTTCCCGTTTATTCTTCCACATTAAATGATCAGTTTAATATGAGAAAATTATTTGGGTTGGTTAGATATTATATTTTATGACATTACCTCTCTCTTGAAATCATAGTCATCCTCGACTATGAGGTAGAGGAGATAAAGCCTTAGTCACAATCTTACTTATCGGGTAGAGATCCCTTTTTACCCTACGATATCTTTCCAAGATGGATGACTAATCCATTTGGTTCTTGGGAGGTATAGCTACCACAAGCATGTCTACTCTTTAGTCCATTTCATTCTCCCAAAGTAGAGTGACAAATTCTACTTGGTGTTTGAGAGACGTAGTCATCACAAACATGACTCTAAGCATGCATACTATTTAAATTTGTGCACAATTAAAAAGAGAACTAGTCTTATAAGACAAAAACATGGGTCATTTAAAAGAAATTTATACATTTGCTTACTCTAATGTAGCATTGTAAGCATTGACAAGGTTCATACTATCCTTAAGCTATATTCCTTGCATCCATCTAGCATCTTCAAAAGGAATTTTTGAACTTAATAAGATATCGTCAGATAATCTTACCATGTCGTAGTACCTTGTCTTCATGCCAAAGGATAGCTTTGGGTTGTAACACCTCTTCTTGGTCTTCAACTTCAGGAGGGTCTTGGATAATCGATTCACTTGGTGGCTCTTTTGTAGGGTTTAAGTAGGCTCACATGAAAGGCATTATGTATGAGCCAATGGTTGGGAAACTTGAGTTGGTAAGCTGTCTCATTGATGGGATTCAAGATTTGCAGTATCTTTTTGCTAGCTTAGCATAATACTTTTGATGACCCGTAGGATTGTTGCCCGTCGTTTGCCTTAATCGAGCCTTAGGAAACTTAAGTAAGACCCAATCATTTTCTTTGAACATTAAGGCCCTTCTGTGCTTGTCAGCAACAGCTTTTTGCCTTTGTTGAGAGATGGATATAGCCTCCTTAATCTTTTGAAAAGATTCTTGTAGGTCATGGCTATACTCATCGGTAGTGAAGATCTTCCCATGTACTTTGAGTAGCAAGGGACTTTTTGGTCTTCCCTCAATGATCTCAAAAGGTGCTTTTCCCGTAGAAGTATGTACAATATTATTGTAGGCATACTCTATAAGAGGTAAGTACTTTTCCCATTGTGAGTGTTGATCTACTTCAATAACATAAGTCTTGAGTAGATCAAGTATTGTAAGATAAGCTATTCACTTTGGCCATCCATTTGTGGGTGATAGGCCGAAGAGAAAATCAATCTTGTTCCTAGATTTTCAAAGAGACCTTTCTAGAAGTTATGGTCATTCTAGGATCTCTATCTGACACGATGGATGTTGGTAATCCATGGTGTTTGAAAATCTGAGATATGAAGAGAGTTGCCATTTGGTGTGCCTTAATAGTCTTTTTGACAGGAATAAAGTGTGCTTGCTTTCTAAACCTATCGACTATTGTCCATATTCTTGTATTCCCATGGATAGACTTGGATAATCCAAAGATGAAATGCTAGAATCAATGCATGTAACTTTTGATGACCTACAAGATGAAGGTCTGATTGGCATTGGAACCAGTAGCGTCTCACAAAACTATAGCCCACACGATTTGGGGTCAAAATCATCAATTGAAATTGACTTTGAGGACGAAGAATCTGAGTTAAATCTTAGAGCAAATGTGGGGACAAACCATTCAGGGCATAGTGGTACCCTAGATGACAATCTATCCAAGGGAGCAAATGTAATGCCTACAGCTCCGTGGTGGAGCAATAAGCACTACGGGAATGGATACCCTCACACTCCTTACATTAGATGAACAACAATGTATATAAAGATAGAATAGAAGACAATACACAGGAACAGAACACCATCTTCTTCATTGATAGGTAACTGAAGACAGGATTACATGAGAATGATATGTTGATTGATTAAGAGATGTCCACAAAGACTGGTATGTCCACCAAATACACCCGGTGCTCCAGTGCAGATCGGAAACAAGTGCAAAACCTCGTCGTGTCCCATGATATCCCATGAAGAACTGTCCCAAAGCTGCATGAAGTCCTAGTCCGCAATGTCCGAACATCCAAAGGACCGCAGTGTGTAGCTTATGCCGTAACACCTGGCACGCACGGTGGATTGAGCCAACCCACAACGTTAGCCTCTCCGCGTTGAAGGATCCGATTGCTGCTCCTCTTCTCGCTCTGGTGATGAAGAAATATGAATGTAGCCAAATCCTCAAAAATCTTGCCGATGGGCCCTGTAAACCTCTGCCAACAACTGTGGATCTATCTCAGGTTGTTCTAGCCAAGGTTCCCGTGGAATGATTTGTGTTGGCAAGGAAAAAAATTGAGGGGCCTGTGGTAAAGGAGCAAGAGGGGTATGAATAGGGTAATACCAAGACAAATATCTGTTTAGAGCAGGCCAAAAAGGTGGACATGGCGGAAGACTGAGTGAAAAAGAATGAGCCAGTGTCTCTGCCAAAAAACAGACTCTGCACAATTCCCTACGAAGATGGCGAATGACTCACTGCAAACGAAAGACATGGGCTTGGGCCTCAGCACATTCTTCTGTAGCTTTCACCCAATCAGAAATATGAAAACCTTCTTGGACAATGCTCTTACCTCTGTCATTAGTCAATGGATCAGGTTGGCTCACCACAAGTTGTTGAGCCGGTTGTTGAGTTACTGCTACATTGGCTAGCATAGACCTCCAATTCTGCATTTGACCCTCCAAAAAATGTGTAGGTCCTGCTGCATTTCCACTACTAGTTCATCAAGATCATTCAAATTGATCATCACATCACCAGGATGTGATGCTAAATAATTTTCCAGGCTATTCTGCATTCGGAAGCGAAGAAGTTCATCTTGAATAGAAGAAATAAACGCAGAATTAGAATCCCTCAAAGTTTGCATTTCTCCATCCCGTTGCTGGGCTGTACTATCCAATACTGAGTTTTGGCTTGCGAGCTCCGCATTGCAAGCCTGCAAGGCATCCACCTGCGATTTGAGCTCGGTGACTCATGCCTCAATTACTGGTGCTAGCCAAACTGACCGCAAGGAATTTGCCATGCATTACAAAAAGGTTTCGCACGCTTAGAGCTAATCCGAGGGATTTGCGGTATGAACTTCTGATAGTAGAGGGACTGGATTCGTTCCCACCACATTTGTAGCTACCCTATTAGCATCGGGGTTTTCTAGTTGCAAGGAAGTGTCCGCACCTGCAGAGCTAGTTCGGATTTGAAGCTGTAGCCCGCTCCTACATTCTTCGATGCCAGCGTGAAACTGCAGAATCCTTTGGCAGTCGACCACTAACTAGAGACGATGTTGGATGCCATTGCGCAACTACCGAATCCTCTGGCAGTCAGCCACTGACTAGAGACGATGTCGGAGCAGGAGGTGGTGTGGAAAGCAGGACTTCCTCCCGTCCCCGCTTGCGGCTTGATGTCCCCGCATTGGCCATCTCTTGTGAAACAGAGGCTACCACTGTAGTAGAAGCACCAGCTACATCCGTTACTCGAGCAGGGGTATGAAACAACTCCTTGACATGCGCAAAACTCAGAGCCTGTGCCGACTGCATAGTGTTGCAAGTAAGAAATCTATCATCCTCAAAGTGGCACACGGGTCAGAGGGACAGAGGGAAAACTTCTTGTAAGGGAAACACCAATGTGAAAAGTTGCCCTACCTTTGTATTCATCGGGGTACTGCGCCCCATTTGCCCCACCACTCGTTGACATTTTGCCAACAGCCTTTCCTTGACTATCACTGCCCAAGCCACTAGCTCAAAGTTGGTTGAATGCAGCACATTACGTGCTTAAGCAGAAATGGTATACGTTTTGGCCTGCAACCAAATTGCTTCCAAGAACCAGTGATACACATCTCTTATCGCTGCATTCATGAGCCTTGACAATTTATATTTGCCATTCACCTTCAAGACGAACGCAAGCTCAGCCTCTGAAACAGAAATAACGTGTGAAGCACGAACAAAATTGTAGCATTCTCTCCATCACCTTATTCAAGAAATGGCAACCCTGATCACTAACCAATTCAATAGGACAACCATGGAAAAAATCTTTTTATATAAGCACCCAACAACAGAAACCGCTGTGTTATCTTTCAAAGGCCATGCTTCCACCCATTTAGTCGCATAATCCATGACCGTCAAAATATACCTATTACCAGTGCTAGCTGCTACTGGTTTAAAAGGCCCAATGAAATCCAATCCCCATTTCTAATAAGGCTCCAAGCGTAATACTGGCTGTAAAGGCATTCTGAACATCTTAGTAGGTTGCCCCAACCGTTGACAAACATCACAATGTTGTGCAAAATCCCTCGCATCTTGAAACAATGTTGGCCACCATAATCCAGATTGTAGCACTTTTCGTACCGTGATCAAAGCTGCAAAGTGACCCCTGTAATGCCTGTATGAACCTCCTTCATAACAAATCCTTGTTCCTGTAGGACCCATTTTAGCAAGACATCCGCTACTGTGCGATAATACAAGTTCCCCATGACAATCTCAAAATTTTGGCTACGAATAGCCATCCGGCGTCGTTGATGTCTGGACAAAAATGAAGGCATTTCTCCAATGTCAAGAAAATGGAACATCTCCTCATACTAGGTCCAGGGAATGCTTGAAATGATTTGGGATGATTGCGTAACTGGAATCTCATCCGCGACTACTCCTGTCAAAAATAGGGACGCATCTGGAAATTCATCCTCAAACCCCGTCGGTTGGCGGCTCGCCAGAATCAAGTCGGGACAGGTAATCAACAACCACATGCTGTGCTCTGGGATAATGTATTACCTCAAAATCAAATTCTTGTAACAAGAGCACCCATCTGGCATGATCCACATGAAAGAAAAACCACCGTCCCAACAGATAATGACGAAACTTCTTCACCGAGTAAATCATACCTAAGCATTCTCTTTCTGTTACTAAATAATTTTTTTCTGTGGGGATGATAATCATTTGCGGGCATAATAGACAGGTCGAAACCACCCTTGAGTTTGTTCCTGCATCAGCACATGCCAATAGCTCTGTTAGAAGCATCCACAAAAACATAAAAATCTTGACCCCAATTCGGAGAGATCATGATAGGAGCTTCGGATATCTGAATTTTTAATCTCCGAAAGGCCAGATCACATTCCTGGGTCCATTCAAAAACTTTGGCATGTGCTGCCTGATTAATAGGGGTTACGAAATGTGCGACAAACCACAAATGCCTCCCATGCCAATGAGCTTGTCCCAGAAATACTGCACACTGCTTTGGATTTGCTGACGGAGGTGCTTCCATAATTGCTGCTATTTTATCCGGATCCACTGAAATACCGTCCTCAAAAATTACATGGCCCAATAATCTCCCACTTCGCACCGTGAATGCACATTTTAGAGGATTTAAACTAAAGTTCACTTCTCTACGTTTCATAAAACATAATGGTAATTGCTTCAAATGCTCTAATTGTGCTCCAAAGACACTGAGATCATCTAGAAAGATTCGCATAAAAATTGTCAAGTAAGGACCAAAAATTTGAAACATATCCCTTTGAAAAGTTAAGGGCGCATTCCGTAATCCAAACCACATTACTTTGCATGCAAAAACACCCCATGCTGTAGTAAAAGCTGTTTTAGCATGATCCCCTTCAGCCATCCGAATTTGATTATATCCACTGAACCCATCCAGAAAAGAATACATCTCATGCCCTGCCACATCAACCAAAATAGAATCCAAAAATGGAAGTAGAAAAGGGTCTGGGACTGTAGCTGCATTCTGCTTCCTATAATCCACACAAATATGAATTTTCTTGTTTTTCTTTGGTACCACCAAAATAGGGGAAATCCATTCAGGTTATCAATAGGGGTAATAAAACCCACCTCAACAAGCGATCAATTTCCACCTTGAACTACTTCGCCACATTCGGATTCATCCTATATGAATGCTGCATTGGCATTGCATCCGATTTTAAATGAATCTTATGTTGATAAAACTTTGGATCCAATCCTTTCATATCCGCATACTCCCATGCGAAAACATCCTTAAATTTTTTCAACAAATTAATCAAGTCTCCTCGAAAACTTGCCTCAAGCTGTTTACTGATATGAATTGGCTGAGACTCCTCCTGAGCTCCTAAAAAGACTGTCTCCAGCTCATCCTCCTTCACCCTTGTTACTTTATTCATCTGTGCTTCAAACTCACGTTCTTGCCTAATAATCTCCTCCAATGGTTCGGGAATAGGCAAGACTTTTTCTTGCCCCCCTAGCGCTGCTATTTCCTGATCCCCTAAAGACTTCCCCTCCAAAATCATAGAAATATCTGCAAGATAAAGGGAAACTAAATCTGGGTTAGCCTTCAAGAATTGCTCCTCTTCATCCTCTTTTAATCCTTCCACCATATTCATTGTCTCCGCTATCACTGGCCATGCTGCTTGAACTGGTTGTCTGCATGTTCCCAACATCACCCGAACTTTCCTGTGACCCTTTTTAACTGTCAGCATATTTGCCTCCCAATTATGCTTTACCCTGGCTTGGCGTAACCATGGTCTCCCCAAAATAATATGATAATCCTGGTTGTCTGCATGTTCCCAACATCACCCGAACTTTCCTGTGACCCTTTTTAACTGTCAGCATATTTGCCTCCCAATTATGCTTTACCCTGGCTTGGCGTAACCATGGTCTCCCCAGAATAATATGATAATCCTGACTATGATCCTCAATATTTAACACCACTAACAAAACAACAAAAGACAATCCAGCCACATCCAGCACAATCCCTTGGAGCAATCCTACTGGCTATACTCTTCTCTGATCCGCCATGCGAACTACAAAGGGTGCAGGTTCCCAATCACTAAGAACAAAGAATTCACAAGCCGCTTGAGCAATAATATTCACTCCCGCACCTCCATCTAATAGGACTTTGTCGATATACGTGCCATGATGTCTCACTGAAAGCTCCAAAATGCGTGTATCTGTAATCCTAGTTGCCGGCAACAGGACTAAATCATCCTGCTCACATTCAACAGCCGCAACATCAACTTCCATCTTGTTCATTTATTTGAACTTCTAACTCAACAAAGCTTTGTGAAAATTCAGAAACAGTTTCAATAACAATCCCAATTTTACTTGTAATAGTGATTCTAGAGCTTCGTTCCAAACATAATCCCAACTATCTTCTTCCATGGTATTTACCATGTTTATGACTTTCCCCTCTTTCTTCTTCGAAGAGGTCGCTGATGGTCCTGATGATTGCAATGGTGGTACTGAATGTGGCATCCAAGTTACAATCCTTTTATGTACATCCTCTTGAGTTTCCCAATTCGGAAGCTTAACATTGTACCACATTTTTGCAAGAACGGGTAATCAACGAAACCACTGAGTCAGATTCGTCCAACCCCTCAATCTGAACCATAGCCACACTCGGTTGCTTTTCATCAGCACGTTCCTATTTCTTCCTATCATATTCCATAGCTTCTGAACACTCCGACCGCCAATGCCCATCTCCCAAACAGAAAAGGTAGGTCTTGGGTCGATTAGGATCTCGGCCACCTCTTTCGCAGCCACGACCCCTTCCTTGAACCTGTCCACCGGTTGGTCCTTGAAAAGGCCCCTTTGATGCATGAGCATGGGCAAACACCACTGTAGGCTCTTGTCCATGTCTAGACTGTTGTGACTACCATGTAGAAGAATCTTGACTCCTACGGCCACGGCCATTGTAATAGCATTCCACTGTATTATGGGTGTTGGCTCTACAAATCGCACACCATTTTTTATTCATTGCACACTCTTGAGTGGCATGTCTCGGATTCTGGCACTGAGTACACCACAGCTCCTTCAGACTTTTTACCACCGCAGAAGATTTCGCGCACCCGGATGGAACACCTTTCCCTTGACGCTGGGATTTTTTTCGAGGTGCTTCCTCCAATTCTTTCACCGAACCACTGTTGCCTGAATCTGAGAATTCTGAGTTTGCACACTCCGACTCCGAACTATCACTGCCACTTCCCTGAGATTTACGATGAGATTTTTTTCGATCCTTTTTCTTTGATTTCCTTCGTGACTCCGTATCTTCTAAGGCCACTCCTAAAACAACAGCCAGTGCAATAACATTATCCAGTGGAGTGGTTACCTTATCCACTGTTGCTATAGAAATTTTGAGATCCTTATTGAGTCCTCACATAAAATAATCATTCAACACCTCGGCTATTGACTGTTGTGCCTGAGGTAAAGCATCTGAAACTTCGCAGCATAATCCTCCATTGGCAATGACTTTTGATGCAATGTCCAAAGCTTTTCCAAATGTTAAGGGATCATCTTTTCCGTTTTGAATTGACGCAAGAACGCTATGGAACCTTCAACATAAGTTTGAAAGTGATCATCAAGATACTTTGACAGGCATTTTATCACTTTTCCTGAAAGTGTGGACTCAAACACCGATTGTTGATGCAGAGGAACCACAGCGCTAGGATAATTTAATCCATACATGTTGGACGGATACGCCGCGATGGACGTCAGCACAGCGAGAACTCACCTAACAAGTAATGCCAGCTAAGGACGAAGCTCGACCTGCAGGCGCGTGGAAGCAAGCATAAGGTGTCAACTTACACTCGACTGACTCCTGACTAGTTCCTACAGAGGCCCCTACCAATTGTCTAAGTCACAGTCTTCAAGAGAACAAAAGAGGATGCTTCCTACAACACTTGCTAGAGCCGAACACCTATCAAACACTTCGGAAACACCACAAAACTTGAAGGAGACCCTACGAATACCTATAGGCCACTCTCCCTAAGGTCTGTGAACCAAAGTCACGACCTAAAACACCCGGTGCAGAAACACGTAGGATGTCTGGCCGAAATCTGTAGGTCTTTGTTTCCAAAATCTGAAGTGCCTAATGTGTGGTTCTACTCAATGTGAACGTGTGGATATGCTGCAATGCAAAATCGGACAACGTATGCTCACCCAAACAACCGATGAAGCTCGTAGAAGAAGCTCCCGAAGCCGGACCGTATGCGCGCAATGTTGATATCGGCTCGTAGCTCTAGTCGGTGGCAACACGCTGCACTTCTCCGCACTCGATTCCGACCACCGTAGCACACGTAGCGTCAAGACAAAGCTCACACTCTCTCTCACGTACACAGTACGCTCACTCACAAACTTCAACTTGTTTAAAATGACAAAAGGTCCTTCATTAAGGTCAAAAAGTGATATATATACCTTACAACTTCTCAAACCCTAAAGTTCCAAAATCATCCATCTACTCCTTCTAACTATCAAAAGTGGGATACAATCTGGAAACTTCTGTAAGTCCCAATATTTACAAGGTGAAAAACCGGGTTTTCCTCAATGAATGACTAATTACAAAAAATAATAATCCACCGAGTAGTTAGATGCCGTGGGGTGTGTCCAACTTCTAACATCCCCCCCCTCCTTGTTCATGTCGTCCCCGACATGGCCTTGATCTTTTTGCTTCACCTTATGGTCTCTCGCATCTTTAGCAGCGATTCGTACCGTGCATGTAGATTCAGCATTGTTGGCCCAAAGATGTCTGTATGCATGGTAAAGAACCCCGTGTAGAAAGATTCTTCAAACGCTTGGAGGTGATAAGATGGGAGAAACATGATTCTTTGATATAACGCATGTATCACCTCCTTGGAAGGTTGACCTGACATCTCATACGCACATCTGTATGTGTCCTGGAAGAAGAATATTCTGTCAGTCACCTGTCCTGGCTTGAAGGTCACTGCTAGGATGGTCCTGCAGATCTTTCTCATCATGATGCATGTAAGGTCAGATGAGCCAGTGAACAACTTTATGGCGCCTGTTAGGGTTTTCACCATGTATTGTACACTTATTCTCTCACCTGCCTTCACGCCTGGCAGCTTTGGGTAGTTCAGCCAAGTGGGTTGGCTTCTCTGTAAGATTTCGTGTGCTTTCCACGTCCTAACCCTTGGTAGAGGACAGAAGCTGAGATTGTCCCTGATGTGTTTAGGTGCCTCTACCAAGTGTATTAGGTATTGCGGGTACTTGGTAAGCCAAGCTTTCCTCCACTTGGGCTGAGAATCTACTATCAGCCTTACTCCTTCTGGCCTCGAGGTGTCTGCGTTGTAGAGAGGGACCGTTGGTTCTTCTCTGATCCGCTGGTTTATTGTTGCCACTTCATATTTAAGCAATGGATATGGGAGAGAGGGTTGTAGCCATTCACGCCTGAGATTGTTGGCGTCGATTTTCTGAATTGTCATTGATTTGAAAACCCTCTGTTCCCATTCCAAGGCCTCTTTGGTGCTCTCTCTGAGCTCTGCCTCTATTGCTTTTCGCAATTTTTCCTCTTCTTCTTGTGTTAGATCCTGGGGCTCTTGAGAGGAGCCTGCTATGCTTTCCTCTGGCATGGGTGTGTCCACAGGATCCGACACATTGTCGAGGTCGATCCCCTCATTGGCAGTTGGCCCTGAGCTCTCTGGTTCTGCTTGTTGTCGGCTTTTCAACTCCTCTATTTGCGTGAGAGGTGTCTGCTTCTCCGCTTCTACTTCGCCGCCCATAGTCACGAGGAAGTCATTGAGTTCAGCATTTACTTTTTCTGCCTCCTCGAGCTTTATCTTGATGCTCGTCAATTCTTCTTGTAGGGACTTTTGGCTGTCCTCCAATCTGGTTAGCATTGCAATAGAACCTTTAGCCATGATCACCCTCTGCTTCTTCTCGAGAGTCAACTGATTTTGGAGTTCTTGCATTTGCTCTTCATACATTTGACTCTCCGAAATAATTTGAGTTGAGCTTGTAGCTCTAACTCGCGCAGGTGATGCTCTCAGCCTCTAGATGGTTTGATCTTTGACTTTTAATTGGTCCTTGAGCTCAAGGACTTCATCCAGGCTTGCTTCTTGTTCTATTTCCGCCTTCTCCTTAGCATTCCTCAAGGCCTCTACTTATTTTGTTTCTTCTGCTAGCTGGAGTGTCAGATTATCCCTTTCTTTTTCTGGATCTCGCAATGACTTGCTGAGTTACAGGCACTCCTCTTCAGCTGCTTGCAATTTCTTTGTCGCTGTCTCATTTGCTTCTTCCTTTGTTTGGCAGTTTTGTAGAGCAGTGGCTAGGCTGGCCTGGAGGTCAGCTTCTCTTTCTTTGTGTCCTTGGATTTTTGCCTGCAGTAGATCTCTTTCCATTTTGGTCTTTACTTCAGTGGCTCTTAGAGTTATCAACTCTTCGTCTGATGCCACAGATTGTGCCCTTATTCCAGCTAGCATTGTCATCACCACATCCCAATCATTTGAGGGCGGGTGTAGGCCCACCGTGTCGGTAGAAATCTCCTTAAGTTCAACTAGCCGGATGCCTGGCAGCTGTTCTTCACTTCGTGTCCTTGCCAAGTCAAATGCGACTGTGGCGCCTTCTTCCTTTGAATAGCCTGCAGCTAGCAGGTCCAAAAATGCATAGTATGCTTCCTCGAGCTTTTTTTGTTCAGATGCAGGCTTGGCTTCTCCTTGTGTTCAGGTTCTGTCCTGTGCTCTTGCTCTTCATCCTGGTGTTCTTTTTGCTTGTCTCCGGTCTTTTGATCTTCTGGAGGAGGGAGGTGGTGATGCCGGTGGGCTAGGTTTAGGGCTACCTGGTAAGGCTGTAGGTTTGCCCTTGAAATCCCTATCTGCTTTCTTCTTTTTTTCTCTTTCCTTGTTTTCTTGTTCATCTAGCAACGTTTTCCGTATTTTCTCCACTTCTTCCTCGGTGAAAGGGATGTGTGGAATGTTTTCCGCCGCAGCATCAAGAATCTCGAAATTCTTGATATAGTCTTCGAAGCGGTCTCTCTGCACTCTTCTTGAGGATTCAGACATCGACTCAAGGGATGGCTTCCATAATTCGTTTAGATCGCCCTTGAGGGATCTTTCTGCTCGGAAACTCTCCATTAGCCTCTCGAGTCTAGTCGCTTTTTGTGATCGAGTCTCTTTGGCTGGCACTTGAGCAGATTCTTTTTTGCCTTTCTTCTGCTCAGGTTGCTCCTCTTCCACTGGCTCCAGTCGTCTCTTCAACCTTGTAGCCACCCTTGGTGCTCGTTGTGGCTCGTCTTCTTTGTCTTCCTTTATCCTTAGCCAGTCATTCTGAGATGGGGGGTCAGGCCACCTTCCCTTGGCATGTAGTGCTGCATAAACTACCTTGGTTATCATCTCTCCTGGCACTATGTAGGTTGGCTTTTTGTTTCCCATCTTTACCAGGCTGTCTTGTATGTATGCCGTATAATTGATTATCTTTGGGGTGCCCTTCGTCATTGCCCAAGTAAAGGTTGTGGCAATTGCACCTGGCGGCATCCTGTACTTCTGTGGCCTCTTCGTGCACATGTGGAAGTATTGGTTGTACAATTGGCTCATGATCGCCACCTTTGGGTTGGCGATGTCTTCAAAAGTTTAATTAGCCTTTTTCTCTTTGTACACCTTTACTTCATCCCTTCTCTTTGTCACACTGTCTCCCTGATTGGAGAGATCTAGTGCATGGGCGACAACCCTTTCCGTAATAATGATCTCTGTGTTGGGTCTGCCGTGCAAATCCGTCACCTTGGCCACTCCATCTTCTCTAATGCTGGTCACAAACTCCCATACTCTTTTGACGTCCACCCCTGCTGGGATTGCTTCAAAATAGTTATGGAGGTCAATTTTCTCCAAGTAGCCGGCCATTTTGCTCCGGACAAATTCATTGAGCTCCCTTGGCAGCATTGGCAGCTCTATTATATTTCTGTCATTATCCTTGAATACTCCTTGGTAGATTTTTAGGTCGTTTGACTCTAGTAGATCTTCCTGTATCCAGGTGCTTGTAGGCTTTAATGTTCCCTGTGGAATGACACATGGTTCCACCTTGTCCAGATAGTCTTTGATTGTCATTCTCTTCTTCTTTGCCGGTGACTTCGAGGCTGCCATAGACCCTGTTGTACTCAGCAATCCAAAGTTTAGCGTTTTTTTTTTCATATCAGCTGCTAAACTGAGTTTTACTTATCCAAATGACTTGAAAATTGAAATCATAGCTCAAAAGGAACTTGTGAAGCTGTGCATATGCTCACAGTGCAAATTTGACAAAAAAAAATCCATCTAGACATCCTACGCGTAGGATGTCTTTTTCTTCATAACTGGTTCATACTTGACTTGTAGGTAGTGTAAGGCTCATGGAACATGGTTATAAGCTTGGATTTGAATTTGGATGTCAAAAAGTGGATTTTTGGGCTGATTTAGGCTTTAAGTCACAACTTTGGTAGATTGTCCATCATGGGAAGCAATTGATGTCCAAATGGGTTGAAACTTGGTATATGGGCTCAATGCATCATGGTATTAGCTCCTATGATGTCATTTCTTGCATAGAAGTCTAAATCTAAGCTTAAGACATCCTACGCGTAGGATGTCTTTTTCTTCAGAACTGCATGAAACTTGATCAGTGGGTTGTCCTTGACCTGTGGAACATAGCCATGTTCTTGGATTTGTATTTGGATAATATTTGATGCCTGTAGGGCTCTATGAGGTGTTTTTGGGCTCAAAAAATGTATCTTGAATGTGTTGGGGGTCAAAAGTGATTAGAAGGGCTTCAAGCTTGACATATGGGCTCTTGTTGATGAGGTTATTACTTCTGAAATGACAAAACTTCTCCTTCATGCCCAAAAGGTCCATTAGACATCCTACGCATAGGATGTCTTTTTCTTCATTTTTGCTCCCAGACCACACAGAAAGTTAGCTGATGTGTATGTGAATGTGTTGTGCAAATTTCATGAGATTTGGAAAAGATTTGGTAGGTTAATGGCCCTTTAGTGCCTTTATGCCCTATCTTTGCATTTTTCCATGCATATGAGGTCCAATCTCTTCCAAAGGTGATGAAATTTGGTGTAGGGCTTGTGAATGTCATTCAGAACATGTGCATTGCAAGAATTGTTGGGTTTTGTGCCAAGAATTTCCCTTGAGACATCCTACGCGTAGGATGTCTCCTGGTGATTTTTCTCTTGTTAGTGCTCCCAGTGCTTGCCCTTTGCTCCCCTAAGTCCCTTTTAAGCCTAATTTCAACAAAAAAGTCAATTGGGTAAGTAAAAACTCCTTGTGTGGACTTCAGAGCCTCTAAGTTGTTTTCTGACTTTTGGAGTGTTTCTTGGCGATGAAATTCCTCGATGTTAGTCTTCATAGCTTCCAAATCCTTTGGGGATCCTTGCCGTATGATTTTTGTCGACTTTGGCTTCACCGGAGCTTCATTTGGTAATTTGTCGCTCTAGAAGCACCCGTGGAGGCGTTTACATACCTTTGATGATTTGTGGTGGTCCACCACTATAGGACTTGGTTGTTGATGGTCTAGGAAAGCCGCTCGTGAAGTTTGGTGGCAAACGGACTTGCGGTTTGGCCACAAGTGCATTTTGACGCTTTGTCTGTCTGATGTCGTTTCTGAGGTTTAGTGCCGTCTCGGGTCGCTTTTTGGTCATGCGGGTCATATGGACTTGTCGAGCATGTCGATATGCTCCTACCCGTAAATTTTGGTAGCATTTGATCGCCGTTTCGCCGATTTCCCATTTGGTGGCCTCTTGCGGGTTTCTGGGAATTAGGGTTTTTCCCGATGTTTTCCCACTACCATTGGCTATCCAGGAAGGGTCTCCTAGACTAGGGTAAGCTGCTCATGAAGTCTTGTTGCTTTCAGGTTAGCCGTTAGGCCGCCACTTCTACTTGTAGGTCTCTACCGCTCGCTTTGTGTGTGACCTCTACGCTAGTTTTCACGACAGAATGACAAACATGCGCGAAAAGCTCAAGGTGGTGAGCCTACCTCTCATGTCTGGAGCTGGTCGGGTAGACGTGCGCGTCGTAGAAGCTGCTGGAAGGTCGATCCGCTCTAGGTGGCAGAAGCTCTCTCCACAAGGTCAATAGTGAGAATGAGCTGAAAATGGGGTGAAAAATTCTTATAATGGAGGTCTCCGAACCATTTTTCATGAAATTTGACATGTGCTCCTATCTTTCTTCAAGATGCGGTTTAGGCTCAAAAAATTCTTGATTTGGACTCCATTTGCTTTGTTTACCAAAAATTTGTCATTTCGGCCAAAACCTGGCCAAAACACACTTTCCGCTTCAATCTCATAATTGCACCCCCACTGTACCGTAGGTTGTTCTTTAGTCACTGGTCATCCCCATATTTTTTGTTTTTCATTACGACTGTTTTTCACCTGCTTTTTGTATTTTTGAAGTTTTTCTGCCGAAAATTAGCAAAATTAAAAGGAAAATAGCAAATCAAACCCAGAAAATCCCCATAATTCATAATAGATCACAAACATCACCGCAACACATTATATACACTCTCATGCAATTTTTGTGGCCAGATTTCTCCGTTTTACCAATATTTTGCCTGAAAAATGACTATTTCTACATATATACACACACCTAGGGGCTTAATTTGGCGTTTGGCCCCATATTCCTGTAGCTTCATGCTGTATAAGGGCAAATATACTTGGGTTACTCCAGAAAATTTCGCAATCAAACGTCAACCCTGAAAATAGTCGAAAATTGTGCCCTTATTTGCTATTTCTGTTATTGGTTCCGCATTGAGAATGCCTCCCCCCCTCCTAGTCGGAGTCCTCCCGGACGACAAGGTTTCGCCTCGGAGTATGTGCCGTGCATAGGTTGAAAAAGTCGTGCTAATGTGTGGCCGATTAATGTGGCCCTATTTTATGCATACTCGGTCAATGCTTGGAAAAATTAATGCTGTGTAAGAGAAGGGAATAAGCAAGATGCTTATTGGCATTCGCCGTCGAGGTTTCCTGTTTTCTTGGCAAGTAGCATCTGTAACTCTACTGCTCTTTGTTTAATGGTCTTTTTGGTCAGAGGCAACTGCGTTGCCGACACTGTTGATGGAGTCGTAGCTATTTCGGAGGATGTGATAGCTATGGGCCGTATGGCCTTGGCTTTCCATTGGTAGTGTGGTGCGGCCAACTTTGCCCCTTGTTGGTTTTTCATCGGCACCCACTTATATTTGTTTGCCCGGTTGACCTGTAGATGTCTACTTTCCATCGTTGCTTGTACCGTAGGTATTTGCTTTGTCTTTTGCTTTGGTATCCAAATGTGAGTGACATGAGGGATTTGGCTAAGCATTTTCTTTGGAATCCATATCTGCTTGGTTACCTTGGTTTTTGGTTGCACCATCTGATTTGTTAGAATTCGGTTGTCACATTGTGTTTTCCCCCTCATGGCGTTTCTATCTTTCCGCATCCATACTTGTTTACCTTGTTGTGGTAGTCTAGATTTTTGCAGTGTAGTCGGTGATTTCAGCTGTCTGTGATGAGCATGGTTGGCCGTTAGCTGGTAGTTGGTCTCAGGTTTCGTGTTGATCGTTGAGGGTATTTGTTCTTTGGTATTTGTTTCCAGTGATTGCATGGCTTGCATTTGATCCGGATGTTCCTTTTGAGCAAAAGCTACCACCTGCTGTTTGTTTTCGTACTAGATTTTGACCGCCTGTGCTTTCCAGTCTATTTGGACATTGTATGCTTTTTGCCAAGGTTGCCCTAGAAGCATTGGTTGTTGTGTGCTTTCATCTGTCACCACATAGAATTTGTGTGGGTAAATATATTGATGTAACTGTATATGCAATATAATCCACCCTAATGTTTTCAATGGATGTGATGTGCTACTTTCTAGCACTTGGGGAGTAGGATGAAGTTGATCTGCGACTTGGAGCTGTTGGTATAATCCGTAAGAGATCAAATTTGCTTGAGCACCCGAATCGAGCAAGGCTGGTGATTCAACTTGATCATTGCCCACCTTGACTGTAATTATTGGCTCGACTGTGTCTTCTTCCAAGTTCATGAGTCGAATGGCATTGATTCTCAATGGTGGTTTACTTTGTTGTTGTTGTCGCAGCAGCCGTCTTTTTGCAATGCATTCTTGTGCTTCGGTTTGAGCTTCCTCCCGTACTCTCTCTTTTTCTTTCATTCTTTGCTTTCCTTGATGAATTTGTTGGAGCATCTCCTGTGTGAGTGGAAGGTGATATCTCCTTAGTCGACACCCACTAATCCAGTTTGGCATTTCTTCACCTGCTAATGTAGCAAGCTTGACGGCCCCACTTTGTGATAGATCATGAATCACAAATGGTCCCATCCCTCTCTTTTTCAGTTTCTTGGCATGTTGCTTCAATGTATAAACAAGTACGTAATCTCCTATTTTAAACTCTTTGGTACGCACATGTTTATCAAAAAACTCCTTTTGCCTTCTCTTTTTAGCATAGATCGAAGCGACCGCTCGTAAGCGGAGTTCATCTAGCTTTTCAAGATCATTAATTCTTGAAGAGAGTTCATGCCCTGTCCATTCCAAGTTTGTTGCTACGCGTAGAGTTGGGATTAGAAACTCTATGGGTAGTATAACGTTTAGCCCAAACACCATGTTGTATGGTGTTGTTCCTATTGAGGTTTTGTAAGCTACCCTATATGCCCATAGTGTTGAGTGTAGCTGCTGATCCCAGTCGGTCCTTGAATGTGACACTATTTTAGTGAGGACCGTGCATAGTGTTTTATTTGTGGCCTCCGCTTGCCCATTGGCCTGTGGATGGTATGGTGCTGATTTTCGATGTATGACCATGAAATCCACGGTCACTGACAATTTCTATCGGTAACCCGTAACGTACAAAAACATTCTCATACAAAAATTGAGCGTGCATCAGCTTTTTGTGTTGCTTTGGCTTCGACCCACTTTGTGAGATAATCCGTAGCCACAATGATATATTGGGTATGGGTGCGATATGCAGGGGGTGATATAGGTCCCACAAAATCAATTCCCCACTTTGCAAATGCCCTTGCCCCCATCATTGGCCTTAATGGCATCTCATCTCTTTTGATTAATACCTTGGTGCGTTGACATGCATCACAACGTTTGACAAACTCTTCGGCATCCATGTGCAATGTAGGCCACCAGATTCCTGCAGTTAAGACAATTTTCGCCGTCTTATCGCCCAAAAAATGGCCTCCACTTACTCCGCTATGTGCATGTTCTAGAATCAGCAGGTATTCGCTTTCACTTGCACAGATTTGGAGTTTGTTGTCCTTGCCCCGTTTATAGAGTTGATTTCCAATTAACTGAAAGTCACGAGCTTCCAGCTCTATAGCTTTCTCCCGTGCTCTTGTAGTGTTCTCAGGGAATGTCCTGGTGGTTAGAAATTCAATGATACATTGACTCCATGCAGGTGCTATGTTCACCCGAAACAATGTTGCGTGATCCACTGGTCGCTTGGCACTACATACTGTACAATTGGTAACATAAGAATGTGTACCCGCATACATAGTTGGCCAATAAACTCCTAATGTTTCAGTCTTTGGTGTGTTTTCACTGTTGAAAAATGAAATGCACAACCCTGGACATGAGCCTCTTCCAGGTAGCACTTGAATTCTTCCGAATTTATACATAATCGTAGGATTAGGTCAGATTCAAGATGATACAGCCGTCCTGCTATCAACTGGAAGTTTTTTATTTGTAGAATTGTTCGCTGTTTGTTTCTACATCCTGTATTATCAAACTCACTTCCAAAGGATAGAATGCTAACTATTTCCTGAGACCATTTGGGTACCATTTCGATGTTGAAAAGATAAGCATCTGGTATGTCATCATCTACCCCTTGAGGGGCTTCCCCGTTGTGTATTCTTGAAAGATGATCAGCTCGCAGATGAGTTTTTCCCTTTTTGACCACCACTGTGAAGTCAAATTCTAGCAATATAATAAACCAGCGTACGATTCTCCCTGTATTGCAAGGTTTATTTACTAGGTATAAAAGAGCTTGATGATCCGTGAAGAACACAAATTTGTTTGCAAGCAAATAATGCCGAAATTTTTTCACAGCATAAATCATTCCTAACCCTTCCCTTTCGGTGGTTGTGTAGTTCTTTTCTGCACTGTTTAACTGTCGGCTCGCATAGCAAACTGGAAAATCCATTGTTCCGTCTCCAGGTTGAGCTAGAATGCTACCAATGGCATATTCCGAAGCATCAATGTGCACATGGAATATCTTGTCCCAATCTGGTGCCTTTAGCACAGGTGTGGATATAAGGTTTTCTTTTAGCTTTTGGAATGAAGTCTCACACTCATTGGTCCATTCGAAATTGACTAGCAAACGATACAAAGGTTGTGCGATAACCGCATACATGTATATGAATCTTCGATAATATCCACAGTTCCCCATGAAGAATTGCACTTGTTTTGCATTAGTAGGCCTGGGTAGGTCTACAATGACTTTGACTTTGTCCAGGTCTGTGGTTATGCCGTTTCTTGAGACAACGTGTCCTAAGATTCGTCCTTGCTTAACCATAAATACACACTTTTCCAGGTTTAGACAGATTCGATATGTTCTGCACTTTTCAAAGACTTTTTGCAAATGGTCAATATGTTCTTCTCGCAGAAGAGAGTGTACACATAGGTCATCCATGTAAATTTCTAAGAATATTCTTAGGTATTCCTTGAAAGCGTGAGTCATTAACCTCTAGAAAGTGGCTGGTGCATTTGTTAAGCCAAATGGCATAACTCGATATGCATAAATCCCCCATTATGTGGCAAAAGCTGTTTTGTGTTGATCCTCCCTTGCTATTGCCATTTGGTTGTATCCTGAAAACCCATCCAGAAAGGAATAAGCCTGTTTCCCGGCCACTCGCTCAAGGACATGTTCTGTAATTGGCAAGGGATAATTATCCCTTACGGTTGCCGCATTCACCTTTTTGAGGTTTACGCACACTCGCAGTTTTCCATTCTTCTTGGGAACGACCACAATGGGTGAAACCCAGTCTGTATGTTCAATTTCATAGATGAACTCTGCGTCCATCAGCTTATCAATCTCTTCTTTGATTCGTTTGGCAAATGTGTCATTATATGTATAAGGACGTTGTTTGCTAGGTTTTGCATCTGATTTTAAAGGAATTGTATGTTGGAATATTAATGGATCAACTCCTTTAAGGTCTTTATAGGACCAAGCAAACACATCTTTATATTTCGTTAGAAGTTGTGTAAGTTGTGCTTCCTCCTCAGGCTCTAAATCATTAGCTATATAGACCGGCTGAGGCTTTTCACCTGGTTCTGCGAGGTCTATTCTTTTTGCATTTCAGGCCCGTCGTAAGATTCTTGGTTGGTTCTCTCCCTGATTGGTGGTGTCAAGATGATTTTTCTTTCCTGGATAGTAAGTTTCCTATAGTGAGGTGGTACGTTCATGTTGCCCTTTTCTGACTCCCCTTTACCATCACTATCCTCTTCAGTGGTCCAGATCTCCCTCAAAGACCGTTTCAGTTCTTGGTATGTCTGTTTACGCTCTAGTTTGGTCCACTCTTGGTATTTTGTTGGTTCTTTTTTTGTTTTTTCAGATTTTTGTGATTTTGTTTGAGCCCGAGCTTTTCTTTCCCGGTTCGCTTGTTCTCGTGTTCGTTCTTTTCGATTTTCTGAGAATTTTCCTGATATTTGATCTTTCACACAATCCTCTGCTTTTACAAGCATCAAATAGTGAGTTTTTCCTTTTATCCTGGGCATTAGGTTCTGTCTCACTTTATTTTCGGCTCTTTTCTTCCTATAGCGTTCTTGGCGTCTAGGGTGTTGATTAGCAAAATCATAAAACTTGATATTCTCTGCTTCATTCCCAAGCTCACTGGAGGTGTCCGACACTCATTATCTGCCTCATCATTTACTTCCACTTGCTCAGAAGAGTTGTAAAACTCTTCTTGTTCTGGAGGTGCTACCGTCTCTTTTTCTGGCATCACGCTTACCATGTAATAGGGTAGCACATCGTTACCATCCTTATCGCAAAATTTTGTTGTTGGACTGTCGGTAATGGTACATACATCTAACGTTGTCATTATGTGTTCCCATTCTAGAGGCTCCAAGGCATCTTCAGGGAATGGCTCCGGAATATACTCTTTGTCTTCAATTGATCTTTCTAAGATGCAATCCTCTTTTCTTAAGCTTCCACAATGTGAAGCTCCGCACATCCATAGCTCTTTTGGTTGCCCCAACCATGTTGGTAATTCTGATCCTGCTATTGTAGCCGAATCAAAATCTTCCACAGGTGTTTGGTTTACATCCTTGTAACTATGGTCTTTCAAGTGTATTTTAGTTGTCGTCTCGCCATGTCTAAGGTATATGTGGTCATAACCCCAATCTTGGACCATCTTCAGTTGTCGCATGAATGGTCGTCCCAAGATTATCTCATAATTGTTCTTTTTGTCGAAATCGACTATTGCAAATGTATGCTCATACTCGATCCCGCACGAAGTGACAATTACCTTTTCCAAGAGTCCGAGAGGCTTCTCCATGAAACCATCTGCCAACTGCAGCTTCATTTGGGTAGCCCTCAGAGCTGGTTTTCCCCATTTTTTCTAGACTTCCTTCGTGGCGATAGCAACTCCTGCTCCACTGTCAAGAATAGCTTTGGAAACCACTCCTTGGAATTCTACAGGTAGCGTTGTGTTTCCGTCTTCTCCCTCACAATATTCTCCAACCTTATTCAATGGTACCGGCCTAGTGTTTAGATTAGGCCTGTCCAACTCCCTAATTTCTTCTTGTAGTTTCAAGGTGGGGTTTTTTACTCCAAATTTTTCCAGGCATTTTCCCACTGTGTTCCACATGTTTGGCCTTAGCTTTAGGAGTTCTGCTAACGTGATTGTGCATGCCACCGGGGTGGCTAACAGCTCAATCAATCCTTGTGAGTCCATCACCTTGTTAGAAGAAAATCTTTGAAATGGAATTGCCCTCACTTCCGACTTAGCTTCGTATTCTCCTAGGTAAGAGGGTAAAGTTCTCAAAGAGTCTGGTTGGCTGTGTCCCGAACTAATAGATCCTTGGTCTCCCCCTTGTGAATGCACCTCAAAGTTTATTTGTGATCTTGCCTCAAATTCTTCAATAGGAGGTAGGATCACATTCTTTCCTTTTCTCGTGCTATTCATGTCGTCATTCATTCTATTAGCCTCGTTGGCCTCTCTTATTTGCTTCCACAGATCATCTAGACCATTACCGTCCTTTCCCATCTCTTCCGATATTCTAGGATAGACCTCGTCACTTGCCCCTTCGGTGGTATTGGGCACTATGATAGGCTCTCCTCTGGACTCATATTCATTAGTGAGTCTTTCCTTTGTTTCCTCATGTTTCTCTATTGTTGGTTGGATAGGGGTTGGAACTGGCACATCATGGCAATTTGCAGGTTTTCCCAACGGGTCTTCCATCAATGATTGAGCCTTCTCGATCATCTTTTTACACATATCCAACCTTTGTTTTTCTATTTCCGCATATGGATATATCATCCATCTTTGCTCCTGGGTCTCTTAGAAGCGCATCCAGCTGCTCGTTTACTTTGTCTACTAGCATAGATCCTCCTGATCCTGCACTTTTGGGCTCAGCTATTTCCTTTGGTGCTATGGCTGCTGCGGTGTGTGAGCTTAGGCTGGCTAGATCTTCTAACCGCTCCAACCTGTTCTTTGTATGTTTCAACTCATCGGATAGGGCGGTTTGCTCTCATTCTTTCCTGGCTTTCCTACGCGCCTTTCTTGCCTTCCAAGTGCTTCTCGGATTTTTCGTTTCTGAACTTTGGGCATCCGTCTTTGGTTCTTCTATTATGGGTTCATTCGTCCTTCTTTGGGCTTGGGCTCGTGTCACCGCCTGAACAGGTATGACTATTTCACTTTCTGATACTCCACTGGAAGGTACTGTTTCCAACAGGTTCAAGGTGGTTTTTGCTCCTTTAATCGGGTTTTTAGGGCAATCGGGAATCAAATGAGTAATTCCACATTCTGGGCAATATGCATTGACTCTAATGATTTCATCATGGGGACAGTCTCTCAGCCAATGGTCTCCGCCACACTTGTAACAGAAGCCCTTGGGTTGTTGAGGTGCTCCTTGAGCTCCCCGTTGCTGTTAATTCTGTCTCTGTCCGCCCATGCCTTCATTGGTTATGAACAAAAATGTTCGTTCATCTAAGTTATATCTTCCTTCTCCTGCGGCCTGTATAGCAATTGGAGGTCCTTGATTCCCCATCATGCTCCATGGATCTGGTGTCAAGGGTTCCTCGGTGGATAATAGATAGGGTTCGTCGCATATCCATTGGGATCCTCATAGTATGCATGCATAGGCACCAAAGCCTTTTCTTCTGGTTCAGTTACCGTTGGGGTGTATCTTACACCAACTGGTCGTAATCCTGGTAGGGGTGGTTGTTGCCCCAACATCGGTTGTGGTCTCTCTACACCTACAGGTCCTGGCAAGTTGCATGCTTGATATCTAGGCATAGATGGAACTTGAGGGGAAGCTACAGGATCTTGGGGAGCATAAGGTCTCTCCCTCACATATCCCTTGTTATAATAACATTCCTCGGTCCCATGGTTTGTCCATTTTTGTTCAATAGCACACCACTTGGGCGGTTTAGCCTGGGGTTTGGCGTACAAGTTGATCTTTTTTAGCACTTCATCTACAAGCTGTTCTTGGTTTACCGCTATTTCTCCTTTCAGTTTTGTCTTGGAGGACTTGATCCCACTTTGCTGTGAAGATGAATCGTCATCAAGGTCCTTGAACTCCCCTTCTTTGTAAACCGCACAATTGTCCACAAGGTATAAGTCTTCCTTGGTCAACTCATTCAACGTAGTGCTCCTCTTCATATGTAAGTCTTTTTGGAGATCTGCATTCCTTAGTCCTTGGATGAATATCAACATAAGTCTGGACTGAGTTGGAAGTTCTTCAACAGGACAGAACTTAACATATCTCTTTAGTCTTAGGGATGCCTTCCGTACAGATTCTCCATCTTTTTGTTTGAATTTATGGATTTGTGAGACGGTATTATGAGCTATTCCCCTTTGAGAGAATTCCTCAATAAACTCGTCAAACACTTCCTCCATCGACTCAAAGTCTCTACGCTCTACAGAGTCAAACCAAGTTGCAGCATCATCCTCTAGGGTTAGTCCAAACCTTGCGAATTGGGTAGGAAATTCTAACACCTCTTCAGCTCTAATCACACGTACAAAGGTTGCTACATGATCTCTTGGGTCTCTGTTTCCTGTGTATTTCGGGTTTACCCGTTTTTGCACTTGAGAAGGTCTAATTCTGCGATGGTCTACAAACCTCATCATGGGATCACCCCTTCCAAGTCTATACCCCTCCTCAGGCCTTCTGTAATAGGCTGGTTCCTCGCCCAACGGTGCTCATAAGCCATAATTTCTAAAGGTTCTCGCCGGAGGTGGTCCTTCTCTTTGAACTCGTTCCATGGGTGGTCCTCCAAGTTCGGTCGACCCTTGTGTCTTTGGCTTACTCTCTGCTTGATACCTTGAATAGTGTGGTGGTTCTTGCAAATCCCTGAGCCCTTGAGCCGCTCGATAACCCTCTCGGTTTTTGTCTGGTTCCATTGTCGCACTTTGTCTAAGCCATGCCTGCAATGATGGCTGGTTTATTGGTTGGTCTTGGTTGTTGAATGCTCGCGGTCTGGGGGAATGTGATGTAGCGTCATACTCATCTGAGAATGGATTCGTTGACTTGCTTGGGGTGTGGATGGCTCTCGGCATTTCCTCAGGGGCATATGCTGATGCTCCTGGACCTGTTGCTCTTTCTACTTCCTCTGGGAGAATACGTTGGTATTCTCGCCCATATCTATCAACAAAAACTATGCCCTTCCCCGTAGCAGTTTCATAAGAGAATAAGTAAAGAACTTTGTCTTTGCTTAGTTCGTCTACGTATGGTTCTTTACTGCGAAAGTAAGAGACAATACCCTCGCTCTCGTGTTTGTAGATTCCCACATTCTCGTTATAAGTTGGAACCCTGATTGTTTTCTTATCGTACATGAAAATAGCTCCATGCCGATCAATGTTTGGTGGAGGCTCTTGAGTTTCTGAAATCATTTTCCCTTTAGCCACGTTGTCTCCATATCTGTTGTAATCTTCAGGGTTGCTAACTATTAAATAGTGGTTTCCCTTTTCGTCTCGGAATCTATCTCCATCATCATACACGTGGATTATCTCCAATCTTTGTGCTGGCCTCTCTTCAATACAAATGCACTTGCGACCTCGACAGTCAGAATAGACTAGGGCTCCTCTTGAGTTTGTTCCCTCCAAGAAGATCACAGTAAGCCTGGAATCATTCGAAGGATTTTGGGAGGTACTTCCTCCTCGCATAGGTCCCTCATAGGCGAAACTTCCTGGCTGTTGGCTCCCCATCATGAAGAAAGATTTGTCTGACGACGTGTCAGTATCACTACCTTCCTCAATAATCGGTGCTAGCGGATCTAACCTTGCCTAAGTTACACTCTCTTCAGTGGACACTACGCTAACTTGGTCACCTGCCACTTTCTGGTCTCTAGCAATGTATCTTCCTGATCTTAAATTCATCAAACTTATCAATGCAACTTATCACAAGTTCAACTACTAACCTGGCAATGGATCAGTTTCTGCATAACGTCTTGCTTTGTTGTTGAATATACCTGTACACAAGAGTTTTAATTTCGGCAATTGGATCAACGCATTTATCTGCTGGAGGTGATCTTAGTAATGATTGGTATAACTGGAGAGTTAATCTCAACCACTACTATATTCTATACATTGTTGATGTTCCTGATTAGGTTGCTAATCTGAAACAGTACCCTTCCTTGATGTTGGCCAATTTACGTGAAAAAGCTTGAAGTCAGTATCCCAGTGGTATGCTTAGATCTTAGTTTGGATGTCAAAAGTCTCAAACTTCTGCTGTTTTTCTTCTTTCAATCAAAAGTGCTAAAGTCCACTTTGAACCCAATTTTCTTACCCGAATGAGGTGAAGACCCTTTCAGTCACTCAATATATCATGCAAGGCACACTCATGCAGCCATCTTAAGGTTTTGGTTTCAAGTTGATGCTTTTGCACTAATTGGGTAGGATGTCTAACAATTTCAGTCTATCTGGCCTTATCCTGTCAAGAGATGGCCAAATTTCCCCTTTGCAGTTGAAATTAGGGTAAAACCTACCTTCAGAACACACTAGTCACCTCAAAATTCCAAAATTCCTCCCAGATTGGCCTGTAGACATACTACGCGTAGGATGTCTCCTGGCTTAAAATTAAAGTTTTTCCTGACAGGAATGCTGCTGATGCTCTTTAGGCCTATCAGAAACACTCACAGTATTCTTTGGACTTCGATTAGGCTTTCAACCACACTTTTGCGTCTTTTTGCGTCTTTTACAAACTTGTAATGATTCTACCAAGCAAGTATACATGCATGAAATACTCTAGATCTGAATCATGATGTTCTACTTACTCTACTCCTACCTACCATGAAGAAATGGTGATAATTGGTGTTTTTGGTTGCCTTTTGGCCTCTCCGGACTCTCAAGCTCTCTTCACACCACTTCTCCCACTCCCTGTTCCTACTCTAGAACTCGACTACTAACTAAAAAACTTCCTAATTGTACCTCCTCTACCTCAGTCAAAAGATCTAGGCCAAACACACGCTTCCTAAACTCCCTCTAAGACCTAGAGAGTCCTCCACCCTCTGATCCTATCTAAATATAAAGTGAGACTCTTGGCAAGCCAAAAATCCCAATCCTCAAGGATTAGTCTCGGTCACCTACCTAAGGTTTTTGTCCCCGGCAGCGGCGCCAAGGTTGGACGGATACGCCGCGACGGACGTCAGCACAACGAGAACTCACCTAACAAGTAATGTCAGCTAAGGACGAAGCTCGACCCGCAGGCGTGTGGAAGCAAGCATAAGGTGTCAACTTACACTCGACCGACTCCTAACTAGTTCCTACAGAGGCCCCTACCAATTGTCTAAGTCACAGTCTTCAAGAGAACAAAAGAGGATGCTTCCTACAACGCTTGCTAGAGCCGAACACCTATCAAACACTTCGGAAACACCACAAAACTTGAAGGAGACCCTACGAATACCTATAGGCCACTCTCCCTAAGGTCTCTGAACCAAAGTCACGACCCAAAACACCCGGTGCAGAAACACGTAGGATGTCTGGCCAAAATGTGTAGGTCTTCGTTTCCGAAATCTGAAGTGCCAAATGTGTGGTTCTACTCAATTTGAACGTGTGGATATTCTGCAATGCAAAATCGGACAACGTATGCTCACCCAAACAACCGATGAAGCTCGTAGAAGAAGCTCCCGAAGCCGGACCGTATGCGCGCAATGTTGGTATCGGCTCGTAGCTCTAGTCGGGGGCAACACGCTGCACTTCTCCGCACTCGATTCCGACCACCGTAGCACACGTAGCGTCAAGACAAAGCTCACACTCTCTCTCACGTACACAGTACGCTCACTCACAAACTTCAACTTGTTTAAAATGACAAAAGGTCCTTCATTAAGGTCAAAAAGTGATATATATACCTTACAACTTCTCAAACCCTAAAGTTCCAAAATCATCCATCTACTCCTTCTAACTATCAAAAGTGGGATACAATCTGGAAACTTCTGTAAGTCCCAATATTTACAAGGTGAAAAACCGGGTTTTCCTCAATGAATGACTAATTACAAAAAATAATAATCCGCCGAGTAGTTAGATGCCGTGGGGTGTGTCTAGCTTCTAACAATACACTTTATTAAATTGTCACAAATTTGCATCAAAGTATTCCTTTGAGAGACCTCAAAAGCGACTATACTTAATCTGACAACCCGCCATTGGTTGCACCATAGTCACTTGCCCAATTGTACCCCCTCCTGGAAAGAGCTGCCGAACAATAGGAGGCGGGGACGATGGTGGTGAACTGCTTACCGGAGTTGGTGTCGAGCAACATGAGTGGGTGACGGAGAGCACAAGGGAGGAGGACATGACTGACTACATGGACTACACCGCACACGCTGAATGCACGACCAAGCACCGGGTTTGGCGACGGAGACACATGTTTCTCAGCCTGGGGTGTAGAAAAAACGAATTCATCCGAACTGTCTCTCCTCCGTCATCTTCCCACAACTGGAACAATAGGGTCAGGAGGACCCTGCAAGCTAGTGTGCATGCATGTTTACAGCAGGTCTCCCATCGTGCATCGTGGTCACCAGATGTAATGCCTACAGCTCCGCGGTGGAGCAATAAGCACTACGGGAATGGATACCCTCACACTTTCTTACATTAGATTAACAACAATGTATATAAAGACAGAATAGAAGACAATACTTAGGAACATAACACCATCTTCTTCATTGATAGGTAACTGAACACAAGATTACATGAGAATGATGTGTTGATTGATTAAGAGATATCCACAAAGACTAGTATGCCCCCCAAATACACCCACTACTCCAGCGCAGATCAGGAATGGTGCAAAACCTCATCCTATCCCATGATATCCCATGAACAACTGTCCCAAAGCCGCATGAAGTCCTAGTCCGCAATGTTCGAACATCCGCAGGACTGTAGTGTGCAGCTTCTGCCGTAACAGCAGAAGACACAACTAGCGATTCATTTAGTGACTCTTCACTAAAGATTAACCATAATTGAAAATTAGACAAGAAGAGTAAGAGATATAAGAGGCGACGATATCGAGCAAATGTGCATGCTAGAATAAAGGAAAAGAAATCTATCGCAAAATGGCTTAATTATATAGGGGCATGTGATGCTCATCGAAAGTTGGTATATAACTGGGGTGAATACCTTCAAAGCTTTATGTGGTGTAGTCCACAACCCATTGACATCGCACAAGTAGAGGCTACATAGAAGCCAAAGTTGAGCCGTACTGTAAGGAGACGACAAAATCGAGAGTTAGCTCAATAACAAAAGGAATTGGAAGTGAGATCACGGTCTAGAGAATGATAGAACCCCACAGACTTACACCCTACACTTGAACATTTCAAATCCTACACCATAGAGGAACGTAAAGTTTTGTATACAAAGGCTCAAAGAAAACGTATCGATGGAAGAAATGGAGTTTATGATGGTCCCATGATAGTTAAGGAAATAGAGTTAGCAGACCTAGGAGAAGAGTCCACACCTGTCTTCACTGCCCAAGATTTGACAGAGACTAAGGAGTGTGTACTTAAAGAAATTCTCAAGGAATTTAGGGATATATTTTCTTGGACATATCATGATATGAAAGGTGTTCCACCTTCCGTTGTGCAGCACACAATCCTCATGAACAGCATGGCTAAACCAGTTCATCAACGACCCTACCCAATGAATCCTAAATATGCAAAGATCATTCAAGAAGAGATTGAAAAGCTTGTGAAATGCGGATTCATATACCCTATTGAGCACTTAGAATGGGTGTCTCAAATAGTGATTGTACCAAAAAAGAATGGGAAACTCAGAGTGTGCGTGGATCTCAAGAAGGTCAACGCCGCCACTAGGAGGGACCATTACCCCTTGCCATATTCAGAACATGTGCTTGAAAGAGTTGCAGGAAAGGAAGCTTATAAATTTTTAGATGGTGTAAGAACTTGGGTGACTAGACCTTAGGATCCTCCTCCCAGCCTCCCAATATAAAGGCAATCTCCTAGCCTCTTGCCCTAGATAGATCCCCTGTCCACACTGCCTAGCCTAGCCCCTGGCCCAGTCCGTGACTCCCTGGCCTTGTCCTTGTCCTGTCATTACTCCCCCGTTAAGGAAGAGTTTTTGTCCTTAAAAAACAAAAGTGGGAAACTTCTTCTTAAGAGCACTAATGTTTTTCCAAGTGGCACCTTCCTCAGGTGGATCTTTCCACTTGATTAAAGCTTGTTGACATACATGATGACGTGTACGTAAATCATGATAGTCAAGAATTTGTTGAGGTTCATGTGGTAGGGTAGGAGGTTCAACAAAATCGACCAGACTCTATTGGTCAATGACATTGTCATCCTTGTGTAATCGCTTACGTAAACGGCTTACATGAAACACCGGATGGATACGAGAAGGTGTGGGTAACGATAGTTTGTAGGCACGATCACCAACTCGCTTGAATATTTTGAAAGGCCCACAATATCTTGGAGATAATTTAGGTGTTGGCCTAGTTTTCATACTTTTTGAATGCTTTGGCACACGTAAAAATACTTCCTCCCCTTCCTCAAAGATAACTTGCCGACGTTTCTCATCAACCTACTTCTTATACCAATCATGTGCTTGTCGGACGTTCTGATGAGTGAGTTTTAGCATATCCATATAGTCTTGGAGAAAATCCTTAACCTATTAGATTTTTTTAGTTGCCAACCCCACCGTAACAGGTGACCTAGGTTGAAAACCATACATGAGCATGAAAGGACTAAATCTAGTCGTGACATGCTTAGCACTATTGTAAGAAAACTCAAGAAGAGGTAGATATTTTTCCTTGTCTGTTTGTATCTTTCTAAAGTATGCGCGTAGCATATCCTCTAGCACTTGGTTAACTCATTCAGTCTGCCCATCCATTTTTGGATGATCGGCTGTACTGAGGTTAAGTTGTGTACTTAATCGTTTAAACACAGTCCTCCAAAAATGATTGTTAAACTTGGGATCACAATCACTCACAATGGTACTTGGCAAGCCATACAACCTGTATAGATTGTCCACAAATAACTTGGCTAATTTTGGAGTCTTAATCCTTGATTTGGTTGGAATAAACTTACATAGTTTAGTCAACTGGTCTACGACCACCCATAATGAGTCATGACCTTGTACAGTGGTTGGTAAACCCACAATAAAATCCATAGGGATACTTTCCCGTTCCCAATTGGGAATCTCCAAAGGATGTAAGAGTCCACCTGCCTTCAGGCAATCTGCTTTGTTAACTTGACATTTTTGGCAATGCAAGACATAGTCTTAAATATGGCCAACTCGTTACGAGAGCATAAGTCTTTCTAATACCCGGGTGCCCTGCACTTGTACTGTCATGAAATTCATAAAGAATTTGGCACCGAATGTCTGTGTCCGTCAATACATAAACTCTCCCCTTATGAAGTAGGTACCCATTGTTGATGGTAAAATTCTTTCATCCTTGTAGTTTATCACTCTACAGAGGAGAAATGTGTGTGGAGGTTAAAGATACACTAACAACATTGGAGTGAGAAGGATCCCTCATTTGTACATGACTCCACACTTTGGAATATGCGTCATCCTGCTCATATTTGCTCTTTAGAGAGTCAAACAATTCACTGCGAAGTTCCGTGAACAAGAGAAAATTGATCTCAGGCATACGACCAAGAGCATCAGCCACCACATTGTATTATACTTTATGATACTGAATCTTTGCATCATATTCTTGAAGAATCTCAGGCCACCTGGCTTTTCGACCCTTCAAGTCGGTTTGTTGTGTAAACCGTTTAATGCTTTCATGGTCAAATACAATCTCAAATTGAGGGCCATACAAATAATGTCTCCATGTTTTCAAGGCAGACACTATTGCATAGAGTTCGTGTTCATAAGCAAAATAATTCTGTTGTGTTGAATCAAGCTTCTTGCTTTCAAATGCAATTGGCCGCCCTTCTTGTAACAAGACTGCTCCAATAGCACGGTCAATGGCATCCGTTTCCAAAAAGAATGGTTTCAAAGGATCTACAATAGCTAGAATTGGAGTTGTAGCTAATGCATCATTGAGTGTAATATCAAAACCATGCTGCTGAGCAGGTCCCCACTGAAATGTCTTGCCTTTGCCTTTTAGTTGGTCCGTCATCAGAACAACAACATTAGCATAGTTTTTAACAAACCTTTGATAAAAACCTACAAATCCCAAAAAAAATTATAACTCTTCTAGATTTTTAGGATAAGGCCACCGCCGAATGGTATCCACTTTGGATTGATCCATGCATAGCCTAGTAGCTAAAAATAACATGTCCAAGATAGTGAATTTCCTCCTTCAAAAAATCACACTTGGATTCTTTTGCATATAATTAATTTGTTCGTAACAATTCAAACACCTGCCTCAGATGTTGTAAGTGTTCTTCCTTAGAAGCACTGTATACTAGAATTTCATCGAGAAAAACGATGACAAATTTGCCCAAGTACGTTTTCAAGAAACTATCCATAAGTGTCATGAATGTGGCGGGCGAATTGGTTAACCCAAAAGGCATAACCAAAAACTCGTTGTGTCCAAACCTTGTTCGGAATGCAGTTTTGGGTATATCAGCAAGTCAAATACGTACTTTGTGATAACCTGACCGCAAGTCTATTTTCGTAAAAATACGAGCATGAGTGAGCTTGTCAAACAACTCATCCTTGCATGGCAATGGGTACTTGTTCTGAACAATAACCGCATTTAAGCCACAGTAGTCTATGCACATGTGCATACTACCATCTTTTTTTGTCACTAATAGGATAGGAGAATCCCATGGTGAAGAACTAGGTTGGATAAACTTTCTGCTAAGATAGTCAGCAAGCTGACGTTCCACCTCAGCAGCTTCAAAGTAACTCATTTGGTAGGGTGGTTTACTTATTGGTTTACTGCTTGCAACCACATCGATGCTATGTTGCACCGATCGTGTCGGCGGTAATCCTGATGGAAAATCATTAGGAAAAACATTGTGAAATTTCTTTAATAAATTTTTTAAATCACTAGCAACCGTTGCTTGTTGAGAAGTAGCCGTTGGTAGAAGAGATGAGAGAGAAGCATGCGGCATTGAGGAATGTTTAACATACTCAATATTGGAAAGAAGACGAGATGATGAGTAACACAAGAAAACTTGATGGATTTCATTATCAGAAACGAGCTGCATAAGCTTGGTTGTACATATCAGTGGTGAAGAAGGCATATCCTTCTCTCCTAACAACAACACATGTGTGCCATGGGATTCAAACATCAAGCTATTGTGCTCATAGATACACTTCAGTGATGGTCCTAGGATATGCAACCATTCCCTACCAAGTACCACATCTGCCCTCTCCATGTTCATAACCTGAAAATCCAAGGATGTGGAATAGCCTTGTATTTCCTACGGTGCAGCTCAAACTTGAGTATCCCAGATTACGGCATCATAACCATTCATCATTGCTACCTTGTAGCGATGGGAACTCGGAGTTTGAGGCAATGTGAGTTTTTTCACCAATGCATAATTAATGAAATTTTTAGTAGCACCGTCATCTACCAAGATGCAGACCTTGTGTCCTTGCAAAGATCCGTGCATACACCCTAACTCATGTGGACCAAAGGTCTATTGCCACATGGAAGCTGTGATACAGCATTCATGCACCACTTTGGTGTGTGTTACTTCCACCGTAGAGAATCGTGAGGAAGACTCAAGAGGTAGTAGTTGCACTGTGCGCACTGTTTTCTCCTTGCCATGAGTAGTATATTTCCCCTTGGGACAATCCTTTTTGCCATGGATGCTTCCCAAGCATTGAAAACATAAATTCTCTTTTTTAGCCTTATCAAAGTCCTCAGGAGAGAGAGGACCACGGGACCCCTTGGGTTTTTTAGCTGCTTCAGAATTGGCTACTATAAATTTCCTTTTATTGTGCCCATACTCTGTGCGTGTATTACCACGTGTATTAGCATGCACATGATTATGATGTGATTTTTTTTCATCTAGATCATCATAAATGTGTGCTTCCACTATGGCCTCCTCAAGTGTTTTAGGGTCCTGAGTCTTGATGTGCTTCTTAAGCTCTGGCGTCGGACCGAGGATAAACCCATGTACTTGCTGAAAGGTGTCTAGTCCTTCCAACTTGAGGATAACATCGCGATAGTGAGAGATATATTCAAGTAATGATGGGTGTTGGCGCATGGAACACATGTCCCAAGCCGTTCAATTTAGATCTGCCTCATTTGTAGGAAAAAATTCTTTTCCAAACATAGCCTCAAAGGTTGCCCTACTATGTGGTATGATATTCTTCTCCTTGAAAGACATCCACCATTTGTAGGCCTTGCCTTCCAGAGTTAGACTTGTTTGCAGTGCTCTGACTACATCAAGAGTACGTCGTAAGGCTTGAATTCCATCCCACTTGCTGAGAAAGATATTCACTGCATCCTTATTGCGATCTTGGTCTTCTCCCTTAAAAGTTGGTGGTTTGGTGTTTTTCAACAACTCATCCACCTCCTTTGCAGTGAGAGTGTGCAAAGAATGTAGAGATGGACCTTGTCCATGATCAGAAGGGCCTTGCCCCAGAGTAGCAGTGTGCTCATGCATGTGTGTGTCAATAGGGCCCTTGGCCTGCTGCTGCATAAATTGTATCACTAACATAGATAATTTGGTGACATTTTCATTTAAAGATGCAAAGTTTCCTTCCATTACTGATATGCGTGTTTGAAGTGCACAAAATTCCTGAATATCAAGCAATTCATAAGCTTCATCACCTCCCGTAGCATCGTGGGCACCCTCCGTGAGAGCATCCGATCACGAGCCATCATGGGTAGGATCGGGCGTATGATGCTCGAAATCAAAGGTCATATTGATATCTGAATCCATGGCAACACCGTGCAGTGTAAGAAAGAGAAAGAAGAATACCGTGATTCAAAAAACAATCCCGTAGTCGTAGGTTTCACTGCAATAGGTAATTAGCCATGCTAATTACGTTGATTGTCAAAGCTTTAAGCAACCCATAAATCCGTCACTTCTGTTACACCGCTTGAACGCGTCGCCATTGATTCGAGCTTCTGAAGAAAACAAGTAATGTTGGATACTTGTTTGAAAACTTCACAAGACGTCGTAGATTAAGCTTGATGCAATTCTACAATTTTGTATAGTAATTTTCAATTGCTGTGTGTGGAAAAAGACCCGGCCCTTTGTCGATGATGGACGAGTATGCTTGTCGATGATGGCTGAGTACACCTTCGTAGGCTGCAACCCTTGTGGGTACTCACCCTAACTTGTTTTTGGTATGCCCTAAGGTTTTGGCGGCTCAATTTGGGAAGATCAAAAGTAACCAAGGCCTAGCTATGGCAGTCAGTAGATGCCGATGGCGAGCAAGAGGGAGACAAGATGCCGAGTGCTATGGTGCTCAACTCCTGCTGCTCCTGTGACGAGTTCAAGCCAGCGGGTCCGCACGCAGCTGCTGAGCCCAAGAGCTTGCAATTTGGCCTTCCTTGCTTCTGCTCACACCCTTTGATAGGGTTGGATCTCGTGTGGGGCTGAGGTGCTTCCACTCCCCTGCTAAGCGGCCATGCCCACTGTGCGGCCTCTTGGGGCTTGCATGTCATGCAAAGAGTCCCACTCTCCACGCTTGTGTGTCCCAAAAAAGTGTGGCTCTTGATACCAGTGTAAGAACTTGGGTGACTAGAACTTAGGATCCTCCTCCCAGCCTCCCAATATAAAGGCAGGCTCCTAGCCTCTTGCCCTAGACGGATCCCCTATCCACACTACCTAGCCTAGCCCGTGGCCCAGTCCGTGACTCCTTGGCCTTGCCCTTGTCCTAACAGATGGGTACTCTGAATACAATCAAATCAGAATTGTGCTAGAAGACCAAGCTAAAACAGCCTTTATAAACAAATTTGGAGTGTTCTCATTTTGTGTTATGGATTTTGGCTTAACCAATATCCTTGCTACATTTCAAAGATTAATAAACACTGCTTTTAGAGAATATTTGAGGGAGTTTTGCAAAGCTTTCTTAGACGACCTTTGTGTTCATTCCTCTTAGAAAGGACATCTATCATGCTTACGAAAAGTGTTTGAGAAGTGCATATTGTATCGCATCTTCTTTCAAATGCCAATTGTGGGTTAAACATGGAGTCATTTTAGGGCATATAGTGTCCAAAAATGGGATTTCCACAGATGAGAGAAAAATTAAAGCCATTGCTAAATTGCCACCACCTACAAACTATAAAGGAGTTCAAAGGTTCATGGGCCATGCTGGTTATTAACGATGGTTTATTACAAACTTTCTCAAGATAGCTCAGAGATAGCTCGTTCTTTGTACAAGCTTCTTATTGAGTTCCACTAGACCAGGGAGTGTGACCATGATTATGAGTCATTGAAAAAGACCTTGAAAAGCACTCCCATTTTATTAGTGCTCAATTGGAATATAATTTTCCATGTGCATATTGATGCATCAAACTTTGCTATTGGGTGTGTTCTAGCTCAACTAGGAGAACATAAATTGGACTACCCCATTAGCTTTGCACGTCATCAATTGAATGATGCCGAGAGAAACTACATCACTACGGGGTGAGAAGGTTTAGCTATGATATATACAGTGAAGAAATTTTGCTACTACCTTCTTGCCAATAAGTTTGTTTTCTATGTGGATCATCAAGCCTTGTTGTATCTAGTAGATAAACCTTGTTCCATAGGAAGAATTACACGATGGTTGTTAATTCTCCTTGGGTTTGATTTTATCATTGTGGTGAGACCTAGTAACAGACATGTCATGGCTGATCATTTGTCTCGCATACCCAATGGTGAAGCCCCTACTAGAGTCGATGATGGATTGCCCGATACTTCTCTATTCCTAGTCAAAACCATACCTGAATGGAGTGAGAAGATTGTGAACTTTCTAGTTAATGGTTTTCCACCCAAAGAGCTTTGTAAGGACATAGCTCAAAAACTGTTAAAAGAATGTGAACCTTATTCTCTCATTGCAAAAACTCTCTACAGGCTAGGGAAGGATGATATTCTTAGAAATTGTGTATTTATACATACTGCAAGAAGCCTACATGGGTATAGCCGGAGGAAATTTCTTAGGGGAACTAACAGCTAGAAAGGTATTGCAATCAGGCTATTGATGGCCTACCTTATTCAAAGATGTATCACTTTTTGCAAAAGGATGTGATGAATGCCAACATTACAAGATCACACAACGAAAGGATAAGATGCCCTTACATCCTGTTAAAGTGACTCAACCATTTGAAAAATGGGGGTTGGACTTTGTAGGCCCAATTAGTTTGACAGCTCGTAGCACTCAATCTCAGTATATAATCTTTGCCACTGACTATGTGACAAAGTGGGCAGAAGCCATGGTGACATGTAAGACTGGTCAACTGCCAAGTTTCTCTTTGAGAACATTATTACAAGATTTGGTTGTCCCTTTGAGATTGTGAGTGACAATGGCACTCATTTTATAAATGGAGTGATAAAAGAACTCACTACCAACTTCATGATAGCTCACCATAAGTCCACACCTTATTATCCACCACAAGCAAATGGCCAAGCTGAGAGCACCAACAAGACCTTAATCTCTATCTTGACCAAAACAGTGGAAGCTCATCACACAGATTGGGATTTGAAGCTGACTTCAGCCCTATGGGCTTATAGTACTTCTTACAAAGTGGCTATTAATTGTACACCATTCAAAATGGTGTATGGACAAGAAGCAGTTATGCCATGGGAGTTTGTAATTCCTAGTCTACGTGTAGCTTCACAAGAAGGTTGGGATGGTAACCCTTTAGTTGAGCACTTATATATACTTGAAAGGTTAGATGAAGAAAGGAAATTGGTTGTGCAAAACGCACTAATGGAGAAAGATAGGAGGAAGAAATGGTTTGACCGTCATCTAAAGAACAAGGATATCAATGTTGGTGATAAAGTCCTTATGTATGGAGTGCGTAACAAAAAGAAAAAGTTGAAAGATACGGGAAAAGGACCATATAGAGTATGTGAAATCACCCCACAAGGGACTATTTGTGTGGAGACTCTTGATGGAGTTGAAACCGTTGGATTCCTCAATGGGAGAAAATTTAAAAGATACTATGATCCTTTAAGCCAAGAGGAACTATGTGCCATCCATAAAAAAAAGGCAGCCAAGGCACAAAAAAAATTGAACAAGATACAAACTCAAGCTGAGGCTAAGGAATGACAGCAACACGCCAACGAGAGGCTAACCTTGGAGTTATACATGCATTCCACATTGAAATCGGCAAGGATTGGTTGCTTTGACACACCTCTATGATATCCTATTGAGCTAAACAAAGCCTATGGAAAAGTACTATATAATGCCTTATTGGGCACTGGTGCTAAGTATAATCTGCTATCATATGGGGTGTGTTGTTAGCTAGGAAAACCATCTCTATCTGAGAGTATTATCCAATTCAAGGGTGTCAACAAGAAAAAACCATAATTTTTGGTATCTGGCACACTTCTGTCAGTTATGACAATGGGGTTGTAGCTCAAGACTTTCTGGTCATGCCTGCTGGAACTATGGAGGGAAACATAAAACTTGGACGGACGTGGATGTAAGCAACCAAATGCACTATTGATTGGGGTACCACGACGCGATCGCCGACTCTTACCCCTATGATTGAAGAAAAGCCACCTACGTTACAGACTCTAGTGAAGTTGCAGGATAGCCAAGATTCACAAACCAAAGTGGTTATTTGCCCTTTTTGGCTTCCCATGAACCTAACACTTCAACACTTGTAGTTGCAGCAAGCAGTAATATTGCAAGTACTCAACTTGCACGACCTAAGAGTAAATATCAATGGGTCCCCAAATCCTTACTTCCAGATACCTCAAACCTTCCATCCATTTCAAGAAAAACTTCTCATGGAAAACCAAGAGCGCGCTCTAGGAGAGTCAAGACCAAAATCACGATGGATTCCAAAATGACTATTAGAAGCCCAAGGCTACTATGATGGAAAATGATCAAATTTGCATACCTAAACGTAAAATGTGTCTTTCCCTATGACCTACAAAACCATGTGAGTCAATCAGTGTAACTCCAAAGCCAATGGCAGACCATGGAAAGGGAAAGATAACAGAATGATACACACCTATTCCAGAGCTAGTTTGAGTTTCAAGGCAAAACCAAATTATTCCACCTAGATCAGGAAGGGGGGGAGTCCCATGTAATGCATCCATAGAGGTAAAAGATTCTCCACAACCTCATGTAATGCATCCATAGAGGTAAAATATTCTCCACAACCTCCACCTACAATAGTGGACCTCCATGAAGCTACAAAGGAATCCACACCTCCCATTGTTCAACAATCACCTGATGAACCACTTCAAGTTTCATTCTGGGAGAGTACCTTACCACCTTTGCAACTCAATGAGGCACCTAAGGTAATAGAAAACTACTCGAAAAAATCCTCACCTATTACCAACTGGAACAATTGGTTTCAAAGGGTCATGAGCACATTTCAAACAGTATGCCCTACCCAAGGAAGGGGGGATTCCTCACTCACGTCAATATTTTGGATCCCCATCCTCTTAAATTTTCTTCCCTGACATCTGAACTCTGCAATTGAGGGATTGTATATATATAGCCTTATACTAGCAAAAAAAAAAAACAAATAGTAAAAGAGCGAGAGCGACTAGCAACAAGAGAGCACCCTATCAGATCCTACACATAAGTCCAATTCACTCTGTCACATCAAGCAGCACATGAAAACAACTCTTCTATTTTAAAGACCTAACCAAATCTATCCGTATTCTCAAAGATGGCTAGTTCACCAGAGGCATACGCTTCTATTTTTTATGAAAGGTACCCTTTTTATTTTACTCAAGTGTTTCACATATGCTACCCTGTACTTTCAAATGTTTCTCGAGTGGCACATGCTTATTCTTTTGCACAAGATGAGTATCCATGCATAGCAAGGTTCTTGATTAACATGCTTGCACAAAAGGATGATGAAGAAGAAATAATAGAGATCGAGGAAGACTATGGCCTCACAAAAAATGATTCATTTATCTAGATGATGAGGATAGAGGCCTAGCCTTAGGAATTCCACCCAGTTTATATAATATCCTCTTTCCTTGATTCTAAAAGGACAACAAATAGGTAGGTTAGGGGTCTGGATAGTGTTTTGAGTTTGTTTTCTAGGAGTTTTAATTTTTTTCACACTGACACGCCTCCTAGAGGTATAGTGCTTTGTTGTTTGATATCGTTATGTAGGACTTATATGGATTTCCATCCACATGGATGAGGACATCTACTTCGACGAAATGAGCAACTCCATACCTCCATGTGTACTACTTTCCATGATTCATGCTGGTGAATATGTATAATTGCTAATTGTGGTTTTTCATCCAGTTTGTTTGAGTGCAATAGCTATGTTTGTTATTTGCCATTATAGATGTATAAATTTGTCTTTTCTTAAGTTGATAATCTTATAGATGAGCCTTGAGATTAGGAGACCGTGACTTTAGGTTAACTCATTTACTTGACCACTAGTCCTAGTTGATGAAATTATCTGAGTGTTTGAGACCTTAAGAATGTTTTAGGCATAGAGAATCTTGCTCACTTAAACAACAAAAGACACTAGTGAGAATACCAAGGAAATGGAAGCAAAAAACATAAATGCCACAAATGAAAAATCTTACGCTGGAAGAGAAATCTTGGCTTGATTTGGTACTTCACTGACATGTATTGTCTATGGTACTAGAGCCCTAGAGGTTCCCAGTGTGGGCGCTTTTCCTTAAGAAGCAAAAAGCCCCGAACATACAAAATAAGCACACATGTCAAATGATTGTTAACCAAAGTAAAAGAAGAAAGAAAAAAATGACAGTTAAAATTTCAAGCTTTTGTTTGGATTTGTGAGAGCTAGTTGGCTAATCAAAGCTGAAAAGCACAATTAGGCAATTAGATAACCTTCTTAGCTTAGCTAGTACTAGAGTAGTTGTGCCTAACCAACGAATTGATAAATTCACCCATAAGTCCAAAACTCTTGATTAATTAATTTCATCAAAGTGCAATTTATTTGTCCTTAATGGGAGTCTATCATTTCATAAATCTTGCATTTACTCATTTTCACATGTACTTTATATTCCTCTCATGATTTATTGCCTTATATTTCCGCTTGCATAAAATAGTGACTTTGCCTTGGACAAAACGGGCTTTCTCTCACTAGCTTCCGAGCGTGAAATCTACATCAGGAACGGAGGCATGTTACCACCAAGCAACCACCTTTTATGTAGCCATGGGTCGGGCTTGTCGGACCCTCTAGTAGTGTATTATGTTACTGGCCGGGCTTGTCGGCCAGGTGGGAATGGTTAAGAGTGATCACCAATGAGAGGTGCACTCTAAAACTGGAACCTATAATGTTTGGATAAGATTGGCTAAGTGTGGGCACCAAATGTGGATGGGCAAGCCCATATAAAAGTCAATCTAAACCTAAAATAGGTCATTCTCTCATTTGTGCAATACAACAAGAGTACTCTTGCTCCATCTCCTTCTCCGTCTCCTTTGTGTGCTAGTGTGTGTGTGTGCTTGAGAGAGAGAGAGAGAGAGAGAGAGAGAGAGAGAGAGAGAGAGAGAGAGAGAGAGAGATAGCATTGCAGTGGCAAGGCGGTTGAGCGCGGCGCTGTGGCGGCTCCCTCTTTTTCACGGCGAGGAATCCCCCACGATAGCAAGCGTAGAGTGGTGAGTGACACACCATTGTCATCTTTGAGCTTACTAGTTTAGGCTAGTTGCGTGCTTGAGCCATCTGTGGCTCGCACACAGTGTTAGGCAAGTCCCTTGCTTCGATATGTGTGACAGAAGCCCACATACTGGAATCAGACAATCCTTGTAGTGATGAAGACGACGATGCCGAAGAAAATAACACTTTTGATTTCAATTTTCCAATGCATAATGTCTCTAACCTCCCCATGTATGAATGGAACCTTAACTGTTTGTGTGAATTGTTGTCAATTGGTGACAACTTTGCAGTCAAGGCAGTAGAGAAGGGACATTATTTCTATCTGATCAAATGCACCAAAAAGATATACCAGATAGTGAAGGCACAAAAGGATGCATGGCACAACAAAATTGTTAGAGGGGGGAAAGTAGTTGAAGGCAGTTTTGATACATACAGCCTTCTAGATCATACACCTCTAATTATGATCTACTCACACCTTGTAAGAGAAATACGGTTTCCCATGGAGCCTATCCCTGGATGCCAAATTAGATTCAGGTTATCTACTAAACTTTATGAAAACATATACAATAGCATGCCATATGATGATGAGATTGATCAAGATGCACTAATCATGTAACAAACAATACCAAACACAAAGGCAGAAAGTACCAATAGATCACTTTTACATCTTTGACAATACTTGGGTTAATTACCAAAAATTCAACCATGTACTTATTTTGATAGCCTAATGTATTTTTGTTTCTCTCTTGAGTTTCCTCTCTTTCTATTCTTGTGTTCTAATAGCAGGTACCAAAGAATAACTTGGGTTAATCACCCTATCCCAATAACTTAGAATAATTACCAAAAAACCAACCATGTTCTTTTCATTGCCTAATATATAGTTTCAAACATGGCACTCTATAGTAACAAAATTGGTACTGTACAATCCCAAATAGTTACTGAACCAAATGTTGTAATACCAAAGATGAATATTACCTAGTACCAAAACTAGCACTGCACCAACTGTAACCCACTTGCATGATATTTTAGTGCATCCTCTCTTGATGGCTAGTGTTCACAGTACCAAAATTGAAACTATGAAGTACCAAATTTGGTACTATTAAGTACCAAATTGGTACTGTGAAGTACCAAATTGGTATTGTATATTTCTATTGTACAGTACCAAATAAATGTTGCAGTGCCAAACATGTATAGTACCAAAATAGTACCCAAGAAGACCAAATTGAAGTTAACAAGTTAAAATAATATACATTGCAAGTAGTTGGAAATAACAAAATTACCATAAATGGTAGTAATATTAACAGTTAGATATTGAACATTAGTAGCCAGTTGGGATACATCATATATTTGGGGGGTCAAACCAATACGAATAGCCTTCTATCTCTACAAAATAATCAGCAACCAGTGGGGACAAATCATCTTCAACATCAAACAATGGGTGTTTTCTACACTAGGCAAGTGGGCAGGGATCTCTGATCCACTCAACTAACCAAGGCTCTAATATATCAGCGAGATACGAGGAACCCTCGAGCTCCACTCCTGGCTCAAAAGAACGGACCGGCAAGCAATTTTTGTAATCATTCTTCAAAGACTTGTAGAGGGTGTCTTCAAGAAGGATCGTGTTGCCAGCATTGAATTGTGGGTGTTTTTCCCACACTGTTCGCAACTTCTTTAGGAAAATAGGCTTTTGACAGAATTTCTTTTCAACGTACGGAACATACTTAAGACTATCCTACCAAATCTCACAATCCTCCTGAGAAAATATGTCTACTCATATAGAAGAAATGATATAAGACTTAATCAAAACAAGGCTGCACATCAGATTATTACTCACTTACTCCAAGTTACATTACCTTTTATGAATTTTGGGTTCTTCATAACTTTTGGGAAGTAAGTATTCAAGATTTTCATCAGCTTAGGCTTCATGCAACAACTCCAAAATTATAACGCTTTCTCGAGCTGCCAGTACTTCCAAGAAATTTTGGAAACCTGGCCTCAACTTACAAAAACATAAATTATTGAAACATATTCCTTGTAACGCTTGCTTGAGTTCCCATTCATCTTTTGGTAACCTAGACCAACTCTTCAAGACCACCCCATTGACATCAAGAATAATCAATCTGCCCTTTGATGCTGGAAGATCCTTTGGAGCATTACGCTCTATAACAGTAGGATCAAGATTTGCATCAGCTTAGGCTTCATGCAACAACTCCAAAATCATAACTCTTGCTTGAGCTGCCAGTACTTCCAAGAAATCTTGGGAACCTGGCCTCAACTTACAAAAACATAAATTATTGAAACATATTCCTTGTAACTCTTGCTTGAGTTCCCATTCATCTTTTGGTAACCTAAACCAACTCTTCAAGACCACCCCATTGACATCAAGAATAATCAATCTGTCCTTTGATGCAGGAAGATCCTTTGGAGCATTACGCTCTATACTAGTAGGCTCATCTAACCACTAGGACTTGAACCCTAACAAACAAGAGTAGGCAAAAGAGGCTGAAAACATATAATTTCTCATTAAACACTAGAAAGTAATAGGCATATTTGGCTCAGAACAAATGGCTGAAATAAGGTTGGTAATACAATGTGGCACAACACATGCATTACATCTTTCACGCATGGGTCTTAGGCACACGCACTCGAGAGAGCTTCTTTTTGATACAAAATATATCTACTAGAGTCCAGTGTCATCATCACCTATTGTATGCTCATTAACATCAATCCCTATAGGGGGGGTCCTTTTCTCCTAGAAACTGGGCCTTGTGCAGTGCATCATCAAGAGGTAAGCATTCCTCAAGTAGCTCGTGCTCACAGCAGTATCATCCAACTTTGGGTCCTCTTCCTTTAACACTTTACTCCCACCTGTGTTAGTGTCCTCTATAATGGGATCCTTGTCTCCATCCTTCTTCTCTGGTAGAGACTTGTCATCATCTACTTCCGCCTTCTGGTCCTTGCCCCCATCTTGATGGTCCTTGTCTACATCCTGCTGGTCTGGTAGCACCTCATGGTCCGGCTCTTCCTTGCGGTCATTTACTCCCTGATGGGCCCTTGTGGTGGTGTCCTTGTCTTCATCTAGCTTGTCTGATTGCACTTCATTAGACATGCCTTGAAATGTGCGTGTAGCTGCCTTGTGCATCTCCACTTCACAGAACTTACCACCATTTTCCATTTCCTCATCAAACATATGTCCAGCCTTGGAGTTCTTTTGTGCAATATAGGGTTGTCCGTATACTCCTCTTTGACCTCATATTCTACATAGTTCAACAACAAAAAGGCATTTTTACGATAAGGAAAACCAAAATTGTGTTCAAAAAAAGAAGCAGGATAATTGCATGTCCCTTGTGAGCCCAAGTCTTGGCCACTTTGGAGATGCGCTCGTTGCATCCAACTTTCTCACAAATGTCTTTTTTCATTAGAGTGGCAACAAAACACATAGGGTGGTACTGGTGCTTGCACGCCAGCATGAAAGAACCAACCACATGGGCGGAGCCCAAGCACTCCCACCAAGCAACACAAGATCCTAAAGCATACTTTGTGTTGTCTTCACCCTTGATATGGGGCCTTGGAAATAATGTGAAGCTTCTTCCTTCGTTGATTAATTCAATCACATTCTAACAAATTCACTATGGATTTGATCCTCTTCACACTCAGTCTCGAGGAAATCACATTCCCTCTGCAGGTCACATATGGAAATGTCATGACAGTGAATATTACCAAAGTAGTGTCCTAGAGAAAAGTAAACAGTAGCAATTGTAAATGTCATGACAGCTACTAGTACTAAATAGTAGACAATACCAAATGTAACAAATAGTAAATTGTACCAAATGTTCAGAGTACCTAAAGGAACAACTAGTACCAAAGGACAATAATCTAATAAGCACTCAATAGTACCAAATAAAAAACAATAACCAATACGGTAAGTAGCAAAACTAGAAGATAATACTTAAAGTACCTATTAAGCATATCATGCTCCTACCAAAGCACAACAGTCTAGTACACAGTAAATAGAACCAAATGTTAAGTACCAAAGAGTAAATAGTACTAAATAATTAGTATGAAAAGTTCCAAACAATAAAATTACCAGATGCTAAGTACCCAAAGCACAACATTAAAAATCTAAATTACCAAAAAATACAAAATGAGGTCTCCAAAGCTCCCAAAAATATTGAAGTAGCAAAAGTAAAGTACGTCAGGTCAAAACATGGTACTTAAAGACCTAATATGTACATCATGATTCATAGCACATAGATATACATATGATGTTCCTACAGAAAGTACAAAAGGACTCCAAAGTACCCAAAAATATTGATTTTTTCAAGAAGTACCAAATGAAATTACTCGTGGTCAAACCAAGGTACTTAAAAGTACCTAATATGTACATGTCAATACACAAGTATAAATATTATATTCCAACAGAAAGCACCAAATGTAAAGTACCAAATGTTCCTATAAGAAGTACCAAATTCTCGTACAAGATGTACCAAACTTACATAAGAAATATTCAGGATGTACCAAAGGACACTTGAAGAACTAGCTATATACCAAAAGTATCAAAACAGTTCAAACAATACCTATGTTTGTTCATGACATTGTACAAAAAGTATGAGATATAAACCAGGACAAGTAGCAAGAGTTTCTATCAAGAGTATGGCACTACATAAAAGTGCATACAACTACATGCAAGAATATGGCACTACATACAAGCACAATTAGAGAAAAATAACCTGAAGAACAAGAGGTACCATATGTAAAAATACCTCTTCAATTTCCATTTCTCGAGCGGGATTCTTCATCTTCGTAGTGTCTTCGAGTCAATATAGCATGCATTTTGACACATTTATATCAGTTTCCACATCTTTTATCTCAACAACGTCGCAAGGAACTTGCCGATGTAGTTCATCGAGGCGTTGCTCGAACAAAACAATATCCCCCTTAATTTTCTTTGTGACAGCATTTGAGCCCTCAAACCTCAGTAAACTCTCTTTATTTTGTTGGGAACTTGCCCTCAACTCAGATAACCTGTTCAATTTTTGCATAGAGCTTGTCAAAACTCCACGAACAATGGCATCCAAATCAGAAATGTAATCTACTGCCATTGTTTCAAACTGCAAAACTTTGTCCTCTTCAATATTACACATATTGCTGGCACCCTGTGTGTAATGCCTCTTCTTGTTGGACCCTAATAGCCCACCATAAAATGCTCCATTAGCCCTCTTCCAATTTTCCACATTCCTCTCCAATCCTCAAGGTTTACTACTACACATGCTCAACACACTCTCCCCAAACCTTGCCCATGCAATCTTATGTCTTGCTGGGTCATTTTTAGCAGCATGGCACTTCTCAAAATCATAGCACCTAGTAGACTTAGCTGTAATCTCCCCACATGATGGGGGACCCTAGTACACCTTATAAAAAAGAAGTATGCAGTCATCAATGAAAGAAGGCTGGAAACGGTGGAGGTGGACCTTTGCATTCTTCTAATGCCAATGTTGGAAAATAGTAAGCCACTGATCATTTGGCAGATCATAGTCAGATAAGTCCTTAGCAACCTTTCCTTCTATACTCAAACCATACTCCTCATGTAATTCTTTCTGCAGTATAGTAGAATTTGTTGAGTTTGGGTACTCATCCATTCTGTTTTTCCCTAAAATACAGCAAGAGGAAACAATTAGACATGCCACTGTAGTACCAAATGTATAAAGTACTTAACATGCAACCATATTCATGCAGCCAACATGCAGATAATGTCTTACAATACCTTAATTAGCATGCAACCAAACCAAATGGTACATTGCCAACCATGTAAAGTAACAGCATTTACCCCTCTTCTTTGTTGTGGATCTGTTCACTTGTGCAACAGAGGATTTTTCCATGCTCTCTATCATCTTTAATTGATCAATGTTCAGTCTCTGTTTGGGGGCTATAGTACCACTGCTGCTGCGACATTTGTTCTTGCTGGTATGAGGCTCATTGCGACTGCTACTAGGAGTTTTGAATGAACTCCCCTTCATCCTAGACTACTTCTCTTTAGAAGATTTGGGTGTGGAAGATTTGCAAGCTGGTGTCCTCATGTTGGCAGAGGGAAATGGAGGAAGGAAAGGTCACAAGGGGAGCTATGGCAAAGGTGTTTGTGAACAACCTACAGAGTGATCTCGTTCACGGTAGGGAGAGAGAGAGAGTTCAAAGTGCTCTCGCACTCGGTAGGGAGAGAGAGAGAGTGAGAGTTCAAATCAGTCTCAAACGTGTGACCACAATCACATACTATACCTTGCTAAACCATGATTGCACTTGGTCTTATAATCTTTGAATTGTACCTTTTAAAATGTAACCTTTAAAAAGTCCAAATGCAATTTCCCTCCTCCAAGAACCCTATAGCTACCAAAGTGGCAAATTAACCAAATGGGTATAATTTTTATGCCACCAAACCCTGCTTTCAGCCCTCTCTTGTGGATGCCTGCTTGGAGTGTCCTTTGCTTGTATATATCCATAGGTGAAAGCTCTACATAACAATGCAAGTCTCTTGCGATGGTTCTGTAAATTGTTTGTTGCCAATTCTCTTTCTAATCATCTCATAATTCAATATCTAAGCATAAAAACTACATTTTCACTATAGAAGGGATATTGGGGCTTCAAGGCTAAGCTTTTATGTTCATTTTAAACTCAAATTGAGACCAGGTCAAATTTTCCCTATTGATAATATTCTTTTTTTTTGCAAGTGGTCAAAGTTGAATTTTAGGCCTTAGACATGTACATCTAGACCCTACCTACCTATCCTATAAGTTTGATATAGATTGGAGATTGGTATCTTAGTGAACTATCATGATTTTCTTGCTAATGTGATGGATGTGAATAGCTAAGAGAGAAAGTTACAGGTTGTCAAAATGATACCTGATACACTACTCCAAAAAAAAAAGCTCCTACATGACCTTGTCACGTGTCTAAAGAGAAAAGTGGATGAAAGAATTCCAACATATGCCTATACTTTCTTAGAGGGCAAGTGCAATTTTCAAACCTAAAAGATACATTATCAAAAGTCCTTTTACCTATTAAACATTGAAGTAGAGATTAGTGAAAAAAAAATATTGAACTGATAACTGTGGGTGTTGCCTTATGAATCCAAATTGTGTGGTTAGACACTACAAAGAAATATCTTAAACGACCAACACATTCTATAATGTTCTATAATGATTATAATAAACTTGGTAATTTGAACTTATCTACTACCCCTTGGCAGATTTAGAAATTCTTCCTTGAAAGGAAAACTATGAAGATTTCAATCAATGACCCTCGGCACTTAAGGACTGATGTTTTCATTAGGTGGAGCTGAAAATACTACTCTTATAGACACCAACAATGTGATAAACTAAGTAGAAGATCTTCTCAAGTTGGAATCTTATTCACAATTGGATCAAAATAAGCTACATATCCTCTCAAGGTGGAATCCTAGTTACCAAAGGATCTTGAAACAATCATATCTCCCCATGAAAAGAAGAGAAAGATTGTCAACACCGAGAAGAAGGTAGTGATACTAGATTTTCTTTGTTTGTTTTAAACAAGATATTATTTTCCTTAAGGATCTCTTAACAAATTCAGAATATTTGCTTGATAGCAAGGCCATGCTTGACATTGCGATCGACAAAAACCATCATCTGTAGTGCATGCACCTTGTGCATATAGCCAATGATACATAGTGCCTACCACTGCAATCATATACAATGAATACAAACAAAAATATCATCCTCAATTGTTATTGACGAAAAGGTTACAACTATGGGTAATCAATGCAATAAATCCATAAGAGAATCATCAACAAAAATGAATGGAAAAAATAACATTGTATCTTGTCTTAAAGAATTGTGAAACTCCAATGCATGTGAAGACTACGTCAAGTTGAATCCACGATGATCAGTAGGCTATATAAATGATGTACTTGATATAGTAGCTGGTGTTACAAACCAAAAAACTAAAGTGTTGAACCCTTGTCAACAATGACAGCCTCCATAGTTTGATCGAATACCATAAGTGCCTTGCAAAATATATACTGGCATGGATACATCACAAGGCAACATAAATGCGAGCTTATATCCATTTTTTGCCAATTCTCCAAACTTGTGTGCCATTACCTGTGATCTAAAGTAATACTTGGCATTGATTCAAAGCCTTTCTTCTCATTTAGTCATTCAAAGAACTTTTCTCTGTAGAGTAGGAAATATTTTCCAAAGTAAAGGTTAAAATACAAAAAAACAAGAAGAACTTGAAATTTTCTAACTTTGTCTCCCTTCTATGGTCATTTGTCTCAAAATTTAGAAGTAAAGGCTCACTTGAGAGTGAATTTCATGCTGATTTTTTTGTCTTGGCTAGAATTTGCCCATATCCATCTGTGATGATAGGTTGAGAGCTACTGTATGTACCATGTTTGCCCTCTTGGCATGCGTCATATTGACACCCAATGAAATACCATCCATACACTGTACAAAGTCCCCCCTAAGTTTTTATGTTGCTATCATATTCCAAACTTTGGAAGCCTTTATGAAATATGCCTTAACTTGAATCCTTGATTCACATCAGTACAACAAAAAGATAAAACATGATGAAGGCTTTGTGCTCATAGCCAATGAATGCTCTTGCAAACATAAAAATGTGATGTCAAAGGAGAATCAACCTTGTCAATCATCTACAAATAATTGATCTTGTCTAGTTCTACATCGTATTGAGAATCATAAAAGTACCTTAGATTGCCCAACCTATCTTGGTAGAAGCAACCTTTTCTTGCCAAGCTAATGTTGTAAAAAAACTGCAAGATTGAATTTTTTCAAAATTGTAAACCTTAGATTTAACTTGCGTACCAACTTGCTTAAATCACCACCCTTGGCATCAAAAATTTGTATCACATTGTGGTGTAATTTGCGTATATAGGATGCCTCACATGTGTAGAAGCCATACTTCACCATGTACAATTGTGTCTTGATCAACTTAATGAGCTTCTTGAGGCACATGCTCTACATGATAAAAATTGCAAGGGCAAGCTATAATAGCCATAGGACAATGAACGTGACTTCCTTTATTTTTCTAACCCAAGCACAAACTTTAAAGTTTTGAGATCTTTAATGCTTTAGTTTGACTACACAAGGCTTGCTTGAGAGTCGCCTCATATGGATCCTTGCTCCTTTGTCCAAATATGACCAATCCTTAGAGTCGCGGGAAAGATAGTCGTACTAGTTTTGTCAATCTTGGGTACATCTTTGTAAAAAAAAAAACCTCAAAATCAAGTAAAAAAGAAATAGATTTCTTACTCTTGACCGTATCAACCAATTGGGGTTGTTACCTTCCCATATTCAAAGGTTATTGAGCATGGTCAATCCACTGTTCGCTTTGCTCCATATGATGTGGATGGCTCCATAAAGTCCCGCAATGGTTTCCTTGAATTTGTTCAAACCTAAAGATGAGATGATGCTGCATGCCCATGTCAATATTGAATTACATGTTGTTGATCAGTTGTGTCTTGATACACACATATAATTCTTTGTCGTAACTAAAAAAATTACATGCCACTACACTATCTCCACATGCAAGTTGTCATGGTCTCTTGAAGCTACTACATACATCTTGGCTCACATGCAAGACAAACCTGCATGGGTTTTGGCCCTTCATAGAGGAGGGTTCCCAAAATAGGGTGCTCTTTTTTTAATCTTTGCCCCAAAGGTTGTGAAAAACAACAAGGCCACAACTCGACAATGTGCAAGAAATGTAAGGGGAATAAAAAACACAAGGATCCTCTACTGCTTTGATTTTCAAGATTAGTTGCAGTGTCAAATTTTTCTTTTGAGGGGAGGGCACCCCCTCCTTTACCACTTGAGGGTGGGTTTGTGCATGTAGAGGATCCCCGCTTTGTGCATCCAACGGACCTTTCTTGCATTTATTCATAGAATTTCCATGGGAATTTTCCATGCAAGGGGCTTCTCCCACGGACCTATCCTCTCTTGGCCCTACATGGAAATTCTTGAGAGAGAGAGAGAGAGAGAGAGAGAGAGAGAGAGAGAGAGAGAGAGAGAGAGAGAGAGAGAGAGAGAGAGAGAGAGAGAGAGAGAGAGAGAGAGAGAGAGAGAGAGCCTTGAGCTCTGATACCAATGTAAGAACATAGGGAAGGCTACATGCTTATCTCTAACCAACCATCCTATATATAGGCCCTTGGCCCTATTTATATATGGGCCCCTTTAGTGCATGTGTGTCCTGGCCCTTGGCCTAGCACTAACATATTAATGTGAAGATGAAAGATCTTCATCCATTGACGAGACTTCAAGATTGGAGCAGATATGAGGTAGTTTTTCTATTTCTATACACACGTCCTCTTCAAGAAAATCCACGACCAAAACTATAATCAAGCTTGCCATAACTTGATCTTCTTCTTCTCATTACACTCTCCTCTCTCTTAACCTCTAGCTTTCCATAGCTTGAATCTCCATTGTGTCATTCCATTCTCTCATTCCAAGTAGATCATTTGTGGTCTTCAAGTGAAGATGAAGAAGAAAAGGGATGACCACATCACCAATCTTCTTCAAAAATTCTGAAAGCAAGGAGCAGATTATACTATACATACACCAAGGTAATGTTTTCTTGTCATATTCATGCTATTGCACATCTTAAAAAATTGGGTTACTTTTCATTCTAAGTTAATTCATGCGTAAGCTCTCATTTTTTCATAAGCAATCTTTCATTTTACTTAGAAGAACAAATTATTATTTTTTCTTGTTAACTAGCAACGTTGTTAGCCACTAACTATGATGCTATTTTAAGTTCTTTAGAGTACCAAGCTAGTATGGCTTAGAGAGAGTAAAAAAGACTCTCTTTATCCATAGGTTCCTAGAGATCATACGCATCTAAATAGTATGCATGATGAATGGTGACTAATATCTATACTTACCCCCGCAAAAAATCTTATCAAATTTTGAGTTACTCTTTTTCTTTTACCAAAAATACTTAATAGAGATAAATGCCATAAATAAAAGGCAATTAAGTATTGATTTTTTTGTAACATTTAATGGCCTAGTAACTTGTGTGTGTAGCGGAAATTAGCATGAACATAATGGGCATTTCATTAGAATAGATTCCTAATGAGAATTGCGAGAGTGCTTGGGTGGAGAGAGCAACAAAAAGCATAACACCTAGTTAGATAGCATCAACAATACTTTCAAAAGAGAGAGAAATTAAGTTATTGACAATAGTTGAGGACCGGATTTGCATGGAGCCGGTCCCCCCTCCAAAAGGCTTTGTATTATGGTTTCTCCCATCAAGAGAGACATTGTACAATACAATTCTTTGTGTTCCTTCAAGACTAGCTAGTGCAATGAAGATGAAAGATTCATGCACTAAACAAAACACTTACTAAACACAACTTGAATTATCCTCGTTCTCAGACCCAAGACCTCACACACCTTCGAAGATGGTGAGAGCTAGTATGAGAGTAGATTGAGAGGAAGAAGGAGTATCTTAGGAGAAAGATGTACATCTCCTCACATAATCACTCATATTAGCATAGATTTAGCTTAGTAATTAGCTTGATAGAGGAGATGAGCATGCATTGAAGCTTGGCTCTTGGTTGGATTTGCATCCACAAGCCAAGAGTGTGTCGATGTAGGCTTCTATCTCACAACCTTGGAGTAGGTGATGAGTTCTCCATTAAAGCTTGGGAAGAGATAGTCTTCTCTTTCTTCACACATGAGATTGTGTGAGTGTGTGTGTGATAATTCCTTGCAAAAATCAGCCCCCTCTCTCTCTCTTGGGTGAGCCCTCTTGCTATTTGCTCTTGCAAGCTCCCCATTGGACCTCCCCAAGTCAAGCCAATGGCTATTAAGCATCATAAGTGATAGCCTTTTGACATGTGTACCCCTTTCCCTCTTTTGTGAGAGCTTTAGGTAATTTAATAATTAAACTAAACTCTCATTGGACCCCTTTGCCTCCTGGCCAATAGGAATCAGGCAAGCCATTGGGCTCCTGAATGCTCATTGGACCCCTTGGGAGACTGTCCAATAGTCTTCTAGGAGACTTAATTCTCATTGGTTCTTTTATTAAGTATTTTTAAATTAATTAAACTAGATTTACTCTAGCCTAGTTCTCATTGGTCCACCTCCAAGGCCATCCAATAGGAATTGGACACACCTTGTGGGCATCTGGGCTAGGGAGCTGACATGTGTCCCTAATTCCCTTTGTGTAAAGGGAGCCTGTGTGTGTGTGTGTGTGTGTGTGTGTGACTTTCTCTCTCATCCCCTAGAAGAAGGGCTCGCCCCCTCCCATGTAGGGATATGCAAAGACTTTTTAGTTACACACAAAGCATCCAATTTCCCCTAGGGTTGACCTTTGGACACAACCTTTGAATTTTGGAACCTTAGCATTTTGGAAGTCTTAATGGGCTGAACCTTAGGGTCTTTTTAGCCCATTGTTGCACATGGCTCTTTTGCAGATGGCCCCCCCTTTGGATCCCTATTTTCCCTCCTTTGGATCCTTAGTATGGCCGGTCTGCTAGCTTAACCAATATTCTAGCTTTTTCTCCCCTGGCACTTCCCCACATTAAATGATCAGTTTAATATGAGAAAATCATTTAGGAGAATTAGATATTGATTATTATGACATTTTTGTGTGTTAAACTTGGAGCTAACCTTATTTTCCAAAAGAGACCTTATAATTACTCCAAAAGAAATGCTCTCATGAAAGGCTCACAACTTTTTCTTTGATTATGTCTTCAAGTTAAATGAAGAAATAGAATCATTTTTTCCTCTATACAAAGTATGTGTGTAAGATTTTAGTGATATAATTAAGTTAATATCTAATTCTCTTAAGAGGAAGTTGAGTTTTGAAGGTTAATTTTATCCTTCTTAAAAAAAAAAAAGAGGATCTCCATTCCAAGTAAGGCTAGTCCCCCTCTTGTCATTTGGAAAGCCCCAAATCTTTTTGCCTCTCCTAGCTACTTGATTAATCCTATCCATAGTAGCAAAGGTATGCCTAAATCTCATCTTAAAGAAGAGTTTGTTAATCATTCATACTCCACTACATTTGCATTTTTCACTACACTAGCATGTCCACTCTTAATAATTTCACATTTTACTCTTATAGTATCATTCATTGAAGGGTTATACTCTTGCATAATCAATCAAAGTAAGTTTTATGATTATTAGTCTTAAGATTATAAGTTGGTGTACTCTAAAGTTTTATACTACATTTCATGGTTCACACTAAAGCAAAGGTCATTGTAGAGAGCATACGCATTGTTCATTTCAAGTTTATCTACTTTCAAATTTCTTTTGCTATCACAAGGGGGGGTGGAGGGAGATTAAGGGGATAGCTTCACGAAAGTGATGATCATGTTGCTTGAACATAAAACTACCACTGCTTCCATGGAGATGCCCTATGGATAGCAAATGATGCAAAGAAAACAAATGGGATTCACCCAAGATGAGGTTAACTTGAAACTTACATTGAACAAAAAAAACTTCTCTCAAGAGACTCATTGTTTTCTTAAGGTCTTGTTTAAGTAGACAGTAAAAAGAAATAGGAACTAAGGGATTATGACTCAATAAACTTAATCCCCATTTCAACTAGGATCAAAACTTTATTGAGAAGATTTGACGTGGATAGCCCTAGCATAACATAGAAGTTTTAAGTGTGAAATTTGTCTTAAATGTTTGGAAAAAGGCCGATGCAAGTGTATACCTATGGGATGCAATGTGGAATGGTTCTTTTTGGCTAGGACTGATAACCGTTGGTCTATATTTTGAGATTGGGTTCATTCAATACCCTAAAATTGGGATTGGATGCGAGTGAATCCTGGCCAAGTGGGAAAACCTGCGATGCATCTAAAAATTGGCTTAGTGCGGGTAGGCTTGATGCCAAAGGGAATGGAGAAAAGAAAATGGATCCATGAAAGGATCGGATAAGGGAAGAAGATGTGATTTAATTAAGGAACTCTTCTAATTGTTGGTAAAAAGGAACCTCGGAAAGGTTAGGAACCTCTATGGGCTATCCCGCAATTGTCCTCATCAGTCGAACCTTTGCTTTGATTCTTAGAATATTAATCTAAAAGGAACTTAAGGTACAATAATTTTGTAAGCCTTTCCCAAATAAGAATTGAAAATTGTGTAAAGTCTTTCCTTTGTGGTTGTATATTAAGCTAAGAACGGGGAAAGGGATTTTGATTTATGGAGTAGAGATCAAACTTGGGAACGTAAGGAATGAGTAGTTGGTAACAGCCCTCACCTTAGGGGAACACATTGATTGTTGTGATCGAAGCCATGCTCGAGAAAAAAGCATCGATGACCTTGAATTAAGGGTTAATTAGAGAACTCTCACCATTTGATCCTAGAAAGTTTGAGTTCAATTTAATCTGATGACTTCTAACTAAAAGGTCAATATGATAAGGAAGTATTTTCTTGGGTTTAAGGGATTTTCGTGTGGAATACGAATTCACCCCCTTGGGCTGACATCAAAGAGTAGGAGGAGGCCTTTCTTGGTGTTGGTCTCTAGCGAGAGGGATGCCAGGAATTGCGGTGTATCCATATGGAGATGGTGCAGCTGGCCATCCTTGGCATGGCCTCACATGAAATTTTTGGCACCAAAATAGGTCAATACTAAATGTAAATATTCAATTCTAGAAGAGGTGCCGTGGAGTTTGGGGAATACAATTTTAGGCCATTCTCTAGTCGCAAGATTCCCCTCTCTCATCTCTTATACTAAGTTGTGTGTGCAAAAATTGTGTCTCCATCTCTTTCTCTTACCTGCAATCACTATTATACCTATTCTCTTCTTTTTTTTTGTGTGTGTGTGTGGTGTCGTTGTCTATTTATGTGTACTTAGTTTTGGGAGAGAACATGAGAGGTTTGATGGGAGTGTGTGTGTGTATGAGGAAAGTTAAATAATTAAAGCAGCATTTTGGGTGCATGCACGACGACAGCTTGAGATCTTTGTCATAAGTGTTGTATTTTGTTTCAAAAGGTTTGAATTTTGATTTTCAAAAGCATTTAAGTGATTGTCTTGCATAAGTGAAACAGCTATGCCTCTATCACTCACATTCGTGATTGTCTTGCAGAAGTGAAACACCTATGGGTGATTGTCAAAAGCAATTTATGAAACTCCTATGCCTCTACCACTCGCATCCCATGACCACTCCAAAGAATGGACATGAAAAAATAGGCTTGAAAGGTTTGATCATGTAGTTGAGTTTAAACACAAGGTGTGGTTTTCTTCAAAAGCAATGTGAGCTAATGTGTCTTGTACACAACAATCCTAACAAATTTCACATAATAACTAGATAAGCCAAGAAATGATCTCAACTCATGCAATTTCTAAGAATTGGCCACGATTTGATAAATTGATAGCTTTAATTTTTTAAGGGTTTAAATGAATACCATCCTTAGAGTCTATATGTCTTAAATACTCAATTTCTAATTGAAAGCAAGAGTTTTTTTTTAGGGTTCAACTACAATGCATTCTAACACAACAAATCAAAAACATGTGTAAGATGCTCTTTCAGTTCATCCACAAACTTACTGAAAATTGTATATCATCAAAGAACCAATTACAAATCTTGGTGATTAATGAACATGCAGTTTATGATATGTGTGAAAGTTGTCAATGCGTTAGTTAACCCAAATGGCATAACAAGAAATTCATAGTGTCCACTTTGATTTCTAAGACACTTTTCTAAATGTCCTTCTGTGATATTTTGACTTGGTGATATCCCAATTTGAGGTCAAGTTTACTAGATCCTCTCAATTTATCTAACATCATCTACCTGAGGAATAGAGAATCTGTTATTTATTGTGATCTTATTCAAAGATCGGTAGTCTATACACGTACAAAAAATACCATTCTTCTTATTGACAAAAAGAACAAGTGCTTCATATGGTGAATGGCTAAGTATGATAAGTATCCTATCTAACAATTCTTGGATTTTGGCCTCTATACCTTTGTGTGTAAGTAGATTTACATGATAAGATGGTGGTTCACTTGCAAGAATGATGCCAATTTTATGGAATTTAGGTCTAGATGGTGGTAAAGCAGATGGTATTTCATTCATAAAATAGTCTTTAAATTGTGTGGGGAATACCTTGTGTGGTTCATCACATGTGGGTGTTTCATATGTAGTTACTTCACTAACAAGCACTTAGTATGTTTTTTTTGTTTACAAACTACCCTCTTGGCTTGAGCGTGAGATAAAAGTGCAATTTTTAATGTTTCAACGATCGTGTTCAAACGAGTTGATTCATATTTTATGTATAAATGAAAGCAAATGAGCAGGGTAATCAAGTTTGGGATTAAACTTACAAGAAAATGGCACACAAAGTTTGTATTTGTGGAGACCAAACTCATCTCAGTCTGTTGAGTTTGTGTAAGAGTGTGTTGAAGTCATGAAAATCAACTAAGCCATGCTCAATTGACAAAGAATTGTTCTCTACTGCTTGCATGTTTCGTGTAACCATATCTGGCCCCGGTTGGGGAGGATCTTCAAAATCAAACGTATGATAATTGGGGATACCATTTCCCAATGACATGATGGAAAAATCCTGTAAAATTTTGCTCCTTGAGAAAATCAATGAAACCTTAAAGTGAAAAACAATCCAGGCAAGACCGTGGCTTGCTTCTCTAACATCAAATTTCGCTTCTTAATCCCTTGTGCTAGAACTTCGAAATAATAGAAACTTTTTACATCTAGTAAATAGTTAACTGACATTAGGGAATATTTGGACTCACAAAGGGGCCTTATAAGGAGTTTGACTTCCTCTCTCATGTCCACAACGGGTGTGCGGTTAATTTTTTGCAAATCAACTCTAAACTTGGCGGAGGTTTGGCAATTAGAATATACTCTTCAAGCTCTTTTTATTGATATATAGCACACCACAAGATTCCTCATATTTTGAAAGATTCTATTTTTGATTCTCTAGGTTCTAAACGGAGTTGTCACATCACAAGAGAATAAAAAAAAGAATCTTTCAAAATATGAGGAATCTCATGGCGTGCTATATATCAATAGAAAGAGATTGAAGAGTAGATTCTAACTGTCAAATTGTAGGATTAGGCTAGGATTTTGATAACAATTGATGGACAAGACAAGCCTTAAGATCAATGCTCAAGAAATCATAAATAAGAAGAAAACAAGTGCTTGCGGACACTTTCCACAACCTAGTGTAGTAGAACCTAAGAGTAGGGTAGGTAGAATCCGAGGTGAGATCTCAAACTATTGCTTACTCCCTGTGAAGTTGCAGAGTTTCAGGTCTACGGCTTGAAACAACACAAAAAGATTGTCAATCATTGAACCAACTCGAGATTATGCTCAAAGAAGTTGTATGAAACAGTGGGTAAGCTTAAGGATGCATTTGAGATAAATTTTCAAAAGTTTGTACGAACTCAAATTATTTACTTTTCCTTGAGATTTTAGGCCAAATTAAGTTTTGACTTGACTCAGAGGCTTAAAATAAACATAAAAGACTGTCCACTAAAAAAGTTGAAAAAAAGTTTTCATTTTGGGCCAAAAGTAAATAATCGTACTTTTTGTATTTGGCTCAAAGTGGATCAAGGTTGATACCACAGACTCTATATATGAGTACAAACATCTTTTGTGAAGGCTCATAGAGTTTAGATCACAAAACATACCAAAAACTTGGCAAAAACTAAAATCCATACTATTTGTCAAGAAATTGTTTCTGACTTGATGAATCTTGTTGAAGTTAAGTTTTGCCTTGATTCAAAGGCTTAAAACAAGTCATAAAAAGATTGTTTAGTGAAAAATTTGCAAAAAGTGTTCATTTTAGGTCAAAAGTAAATAATCGTATTTTTTGCATTTAGCTCAAAAGGGATCAAGGTTGATACCAAAGACTCTATGTATGATTACAAACATCTTTTGTGAAGGCTCATAGAGTTTGGACCATGGAACAGTCCAAAAACTTGGCAAAAACTAAAATCCGTACTATTTGTCAAGAAAGTGTGTCTGACTTGATGAATCTTGTTCAAATTAAGTTTTGACTTGATTCAAAGGCTTAAAACAGGCCATAAAAAGACTGTTTAGTGAAAAATTTGCAAAAAGCGTTCATTTTAGGTCAAAAGTAAATAATCGCATTTTTTGCATTTAGCTCAAAATGGATCAAGGTTGATACCAAAGACTCTATGCATGATTACAAACATCTTTTGTGAAGGCTCATAGAGTTTGGATCACAAAACAGACCAAAAACTTGGCAAAAATTGAAATCCATACTAATTGTCGAGAAATTGTTTTTAAGTTGATGAATCTTGTTCAAATTAAGTTTTGACCTGACTTAAAGGCTTAAAACGGTCATAAAAAGATTGTCTAGTGAAAAAATTGCAAAAAGTGTTCATTTTAGGTTAAAAGTAAATAATCGTTTTTTTTGCATTTGGCTCAAAATGGATCAAGGTTGATACCAAAGACTCTATGCATGATTACAAACATCTTTTGTGAAGGCCCAGGGAGTTTGGATTACAAAACAGACCAAAAACTTGGCAAAAGTTGAAATTCGTACTAATTGTCGAGAAATTGTGTCTGACTTGATGGATTTTTTTCAAATTAAGTTTTGACTTGACTCAAAGGTTTAAAACAAGTCATAAAAAGATTTTCTAATGAAAAAATTGCAAAAAGTGTTCATTTTAGGTCAAAAGTAAATAATCATATTTTTTGCATTTGGCTCAAAATGGATCAAGGTTGATACCATAGAATCTATGCATGATTCGAAACATCTTTTGTGAAGGCTCATAGAATTTGGATCACCAAACTGACCAAGACCTTCATAAAAACTTAAATCTATACTAATTGTCAAGAACTTGAGTGTGATTGGTAAATCTTGCTCAAATTTAGTGAAACTTGACTCAAAGGCTTAGATTGAAGTGTCAAACATGTGTATATGCTCAACTGACCAAAAATATGCAAAAAATTACCAAAAGTAAATAATCGTGATTATTTACTTTTGCCAGATTTTTTAATTTTTTTGATCAATTAAGCATACCACCAGTTCTATCATGTTATATTGAGCACTCATATTAAATTTGGTAAGATTTGGATCTCTTAAGTGGAAATTGTGGCCAGATTTGTAAAGTCAATCTACGAACAAAAAAATGTTGACAAATTGAGCACTAATTATCCGAACTTGGTGAAACTTGGCTAGGGAGCTTAAGTTTAGTTTCTTAACTAGCTAGTATCAACATTTTGGCAAAAAATAAAAAATAAAAATTTCCCAATAGTTAATAATCGCAATTATTTACATTTGCTCCTGAATTGAGAAATTTTGCACAATTGAGTACATCTACAATCAAGACGGGGCAGACTACATCTTGATGCTTAGTGTTCTAAAAGAAGATTCCGACAACTTGGCCAACATAGAAGTAGAAACTTCTCAACTAGAGCTTGACATGACATAACCAAATGAAATACCACCAGTCATGGCGTATTGCTCAGATTGTGAATGAAAAGGTGGACATTTTTCTGAAGATTGTCTAAGAAACCCAGATAACATGGACACATCAAATCCCAAGAAAAAATGTGAATCTCGATGTCAGTGCATCTAACTCATCACTTTTAATGCAATTAGATGATTTTGCATTACCATTAGAAGCACCAGTAAAAGCAATGCAAGTTCAAAATCACCATAAAGATACTTGGGCACCTGAAAAGATTAAAATTGATTCTTTGAACAACAAATTCCTGCATGAATTTGGTCAAGATGTCCAGATATCACCGAAGGTTGAAAAGACTGCTAGGTTTGCAAGTAGTTCTGCATCCACTACCACAAGTGTGAAATCATTCATGAGTCTAAGGGACACATCAAACAAAATGTTGTTAGCATTGTATGGTACACATAATTCATATGCACACTATGTAGACCAAAAAGGGAAACTATACAAAAAGGATCAACCAGTGTTTGAACGGCCCACATATCAGCTCATAGAAGTGTGTCCAGTGATAGATTAGAAAGGGTGGTTCATTTTAGAGGAAAGAATCTATTATAGTCCATCCTCTCTAGAGCTGAAGGATATTAACAGAGTTGAACCCAAAAATTTGTTCAGAGCCAAACTCTCCTCCATCAGAAATCAAGCTTCAATGTTGTGACCAAATGAGCATATACTTTGACCAAAACAGTCATAGATATAGACGAAATTCTAAGATCTATGATGACATGGGTCCTGAAACCACATAAGCTTATATTATACAAGACCCATGGGATAGACAATACCAGGGCAAAGATAATGCTATCTATAGCTTGAGTTGGGGAATAATTTGTCATGTTTCACGAAGATACATAGGAAACTATGCAGAAGGCTTACAAATGCCAAACATCAACAGTGCTACCCAAAGTGTACCTTCACAGTCCCAAAAGATGAGACTAAACGAGAGCCAAACAGTTTTCAATTCTCATAATGGAGAAGGCTATAGTGATCACCTTAGAAAGGGGGGAGCTGCAAATCTATCAAGCTCAACTCTAGTACTAGGAAATGCTACACCAGATAGAAGCCCAAGAATTTCTAGCGAGTAGACCCCTTCAAAGGAAAAACCGTTGGAAGATCATATGGTTGTTGGAAGTTTTCCACTGACCCACAAACCATCAAAATCTGCAAAAAACTTCTTCTATGAAGATCATCAGGGTTAAAAGTTTCAGTTGATCTCCACGAGTCAAAGTCAAAAGCCAACAAATCCCATAGTGTTCAAACAATTACATGAGACCAAGCTCGCATATGTATATTGAGATGCAAATGGAAATGATTCTCATCAGGTTCATGACCATGTACAAGCCCCTAGGGTTGCTAAACCTGAAGTCAAGGACTATCTGAAGATGATGCAAAGCCTCAAGCTACCAAACAGGTGGCAAAAAAGTCAAAGTCAATGAAAGCTAAAGTCCAAAAAAAAAAGGTCACCACCAAAATCTCCTCCAAAAAGACAAATTCTACCAGAAAGTACAATGGAGCTTTTAAGATCAAAAGCCAATGCTCAACAATTGCAAGAAAAAGGTGCAGTATTACATCAAAACGAGCCAACACCAACGGAAGCAGGTGATTAAGACAAAGCCAATGTAGAAAAAGTTCAACCCATGGACACCGCCACCACAAAAGCACACAATACAAAGAGAAATCCTGAGAAGATCAAGTGCAACATTGTTGGTGAAAATGAAGAAAAGCTGTCAGGAGAAGTAAAGCTAGATTTTCAACTAGACAAAAACCTCATGTCCTTTCGCACTTGGAAAAGATGTGGCCAACCACAACTGGAAGATGCTCCTAAGTTTGTGAGCATATCTGGAGACAAACGTGTTAGGAAATAAGACGTAGCTAAATAGATAATTGAGTAGATTACTTAATGGAGAGAGACAGATTTACATACACGAGATTATAGAGTAGAGAGAGAGAGAGAGAGAGAGAGAGAGAGAGAGAGTACACACGATATACGTGGTTCACCCAATGTGGGCTACGTCCACAGGAAAGCAGCCACTCAATGGCTTTAGCACTTCAAAAGAAGAAGTAGTTTACAAAGGGATTAAACCCTTAATAGAGCTCCCGCCTTGATTCACTCTCACCACCTCACATTCACCTTGTTGCATCAACTTCACACTATGAAATGTGTGTAGAAATGGCCTCCTTTTATAGGCCAAAAGGGCTGCCCTCTCTTATGAGAGGCAGCCATGTGTAGCCGTCCTTGTGTGAATAAGTCCAAATCGGACCCTCCAATCCGCCCATGTGTGGCCGTCCTTGTGTAGACAAATCCGCTTTTGAATTCGGCCACCGGCCATTGACTTCCGACCACCGGCCAACCGACCGATTGTTTTCCGACCACTTTTCGGCCATAATATTCCAACGAAAAGGAATATTCCGGCGAGGGAAAAAAAAAGTCTCGGGGGCAGAAGAGGCCCCTAAAGTTGCCCCTGATTTTTGACTGTGAAAATTTTGGTTTTCGGTGAGTGATTTTCCTTCACGCACGATGGCTTCTCCTCATAATGGGGGCCTTACAAATGTGCGCTTTTACCACAGAAAATTACAAGGGTAAATCAGGCTCCATACTTAACAATCTCCCACTTGGAGACTGATCTCCAAACCAAACCTGTGACTGCTTTCCATTCTGGCTTCTTATCCTTGAATGCCGATTGAAGATGAGCAAAAGCTCAACTTCTCCTTGTTGACTACCTTTGTAAACATGTCTGCAGGATTTTCACTTGTATGCACCTTTCCTACCTTTAGCTGTCCCTCTTCCAAAAGAGTGCGCATGAAGTGATATCTCACCTCAACGTGCTTTGTCCTTGAATGAAAGGTTGAGTTCTTCACAAGATGAATAGCACTTTGGCTATCACTATACAAGACACAATTGTCTTGTTTGAATCCAAGCTCTTCTAAGAATCTGTGAAGCCACAGAATTTCTTTGCTTGCCTCCGTCATTGCTACATACTCTGCTTCCGTGGTAGAAAGTGAAACCACTTTCTGCAGCTTTGAAGCCCAACTTACTGTTGTGCCTCCAACCGTGAACACATAGCTAGTAGTGCTCCTTCGAGTATCTTTGTCACCTACCATATCTGCATTAGCATACCCTTCTAGAAAAATATCAGTTCCTCCAAAATACAAAGCATTTGTTGTTGTCCCTTTTAGATACCTAAGTATCCACTTCACAGCTTGCCAATGCCCTTTACCTGGGTTGTCCATGAACCTACTCACAACTCCCACTGCATGTGCAATGTCTGGCCTTGTCCAGACCATAGCATACATTAGAGAACCTACCGCTGCAGCAAATGGAACTTTAGACATATAGGCTATCTCCTCTCGTGTCTTTGGACACATATCCTTCGTTAGTTTAAAATGACCAGCCAAAGGTGTAGAAACTAGTTTTGCATTTTGCATTGCAAACCTTTCTAGTACCTTCTTGATGTAATCTTCTTGAGATAGCTTTATTGTCCTCTTCGTCCTGTCCCTTGATACTTTCATACCAAGTATCCTCTTTGCAGCGCCTAAATCTTTCATTGAAAATTTTTTAGACAGCTCCTCTTTTAGGTCTTTGATGTCCTGCATGTTAGCACTTGCAATCAGCATGTCATCAACATACAACATTAGGATGATGAACTTCCCATCTCCCAAATTCTTCGTGTAGACGCAGTGATCCGAGTTGCATCTTGTGAATACATGATCCAACATTCATCGATCAAACTTCAAGTACCATTGTCTTGATGCTTGCTTTAAACCATACAAGCTCTTCTTTAATCTGCAAACCATTTTCTCCTTACCTTTTACTTCATACCCCTTTGGTTGAAGCATGTAGATTTCCTCCTCTAAGTCACCGTGAGGGAATGCCGTATTTACATCCATTTGCTCGAGATTTAGATCATGAGCCGCCACAAGGCTTAAGACAAGCCTAATTGAGTTCATTTTTACAACAGGAGAAAATATTTCATTGAAGTCAATACCTTTCTTTTGAGAAAACCCTTTTACCACAAGCCTAGACTTGTACCTTTTCTTCCCACCTTCTTCTTCCTTCAGCTTGTACACCCATTTGTTTTGAAGTGCCCCCTTACCTTTAGGCAACTCAACCAACTCCCATGTTTGGTTGCGATGTAGTGAGTCCATATCTACTTGCATGCTCTTCGTCCATTCTTCTTTGGATTCATGTTCCATAGCTTTTTCGTATGATTCTGGCTCTCCAAAATCTGAGATCAAGAGATGGTTGAAGGAAGGAACAAAACTTTCTGGAGGTCTACTTGCTCTTGTAGATCTTCGGGGAATAGGTTGAGGCTCCTCATTTGGTTGACGTTGTTGCACATTGTCACCGTTTGCAGTCCTTGCGTCTTCACCATCCTCAAGCTCCATGTACTCATCACCTGTTTCTTTTGTTTCTTTTCTTTCCAAGTAATATTTGTACATATTTTGTTCGTTAAAAATTACATCCCTACTCCTTACAATTTTACCATCTTCAGGATTCCATAGGCGATACCCAAAGTCACCTTCTCCATAGCCAATGAAGAAACACTTTTTGGACTTTGCATCTAGCTTTGATCTTAGGCTTCTATCTATGTGCATGAAAGCCTCACACCCAAACACTTTGAGAAATGCATAATTCACGGGTTTACTTGTCCATGCCTCTTATGGAACTCCCCCATCCAATGCCGTTGAGGGTGACAGATTGATTAAGTACACAGACGTACTTACAGCTTCCGCCCAAAGCTCAAGCGGTAGGCCTGCATGTAGCCGCAGGCTTCGTGCTCGTTCCATGATTGTCCTGTTTATCCTTTTCGAAATCCCATTTTGTTGAGGTGTCCTTGGGGTTGTCCTTTGCCTCCGAATGCCATTGCTAGCACAAAAGCTTTCAAAAGCTTGGCTGCAATATTCGCCTCCATTGTCGCATCTGAGGCATTTAACCTTGGTACCTGTTTCATTCTCCACAAAGGCTTTCCACCTTTGAAATATGGAAAATACATCGGATTTATTCTTCATGACATAAACCCATGTTTTTCTAGTCGCATCGTCTATGAATGTTACATAGTACAATGAGCCACCAAGTGATGGTGTACTTGCAGGACCCCAAACATCAGAATGAACCAGCTCAAGTTTTTTATTTTTTCTTTCATTTCCTGATTTTTGAAATTTTACCCTCTTTTGTTTACCATAAAGCACAATCTTCACAGAACTCTAAGTCCACTTCTTTCAAACTTGGAAGAAGATTCTTTGTTTGAAGGATTTGCATTCCTTTGGCACTCATATGCCCAAGCCGGTAGTGCCACACTGCACTGTCAACTTCTGTAGTTGCTGCACAAGCTGAAGGTTGCGTGCTAACAGTACACAAGTAAAGTGTACCGACCTTTTCTCCCTTGGAAACCACCAAAGATCCCTTTGAGATCTTCCACCGTTTGTTTCCGAATGCAATGTTGTGACCTTCATCGTCCAATTGTCCTGTAGAGATCAAATTTTTGCAAAGAGAAGGAACATGCCTAACATCTTTAATCTTCCATTCATTTCCGTTAGCAGTTTTGACAGAAACTGTACCTTTGCCGACAATCTCACAAGCTTCATCATCTCCCAAGTATACATACCCAAAATTACCTTTGGTGTAGTCTTGGAAATGTTGCTTGTGTGGTGTCGCATGGAATGAAGCCCCAGAATCTACTATCCAAAAATTAGACACATTGTCTAATGAGAGAATTAGAGCATCTTGCTCTACTTTACCTGCCACATTGGCCTCCGATGTGGGCTTGTTTTCTTGAGACTCTGTCTCCTTCTTCTTCTTGGACCAGCAATCCTTCTTGATGTGGCCCTTCTTGCCACAGTTCCAACATTCAAGAACTGACTTTGTGCGTGACTTGCTCCGCCTTGAGCGATCACGACCCTTTTGGTTTTTGAACCTCTCCTTAGGCCTTCCTCTTGTTTCCACTGATAGTGCAGCACTTGATGATTCTCCTGTGCTTCTCCTTTGCATTTCCTCGCTTAGGAGAACACCCACAACATCGTCAAACTTAAGAGTATTTGTCCCAGAGATAGAATTACTTACAGCCATCACAAGGCTGTCCCAACTATCTGGTAGAGATGATAGTATAAGGAGAGCTCGCACTTCGTCATCGAAATTGATTTTCACTGATCGAAGCTGACTTATGTTTGTGTTAAAGTCATTTACGTGTTCTGCAACTGAACCATTCTCTGCCATCTTTAGATTGAACAAGCGCTTCATAAGAAATACCTTATTGGATGCCGATGGTTTCTCGTAGAAGTCGTCAAGTGACTTCATCAAGTCCTCCGTGGTCTTCATCTCCAAAACATTGAAGGCCACCGTTGAAGCCAAGCTTAACCGGATTGTTCCCAGTGCCTTTCGATCAAGGACAATCCATGCTTCATCTGCCATTGTTGCGGGCTTCTTTGCAAGACCGCCTAGTGGCAAATAGAGGTCCTTCTAGTAGAGATAGTCTTCAATCTGCATCTTCCAATGTTGGTAGTTTTTGCCGTTGAACTTCTCAATCTTGAGCTTCCCTTCCTCCACCATAACTCCCACTCAATTCAAGGAATCCTTTCCTTGAGATAATTTAGCTACGAGCAAACCTTGCTCTGATACCAGTTGTTAGGAAATAAGACGTAGCTAAATAGATAATTCAGTAGATTACTTAATGGAGAGAGACGGATTTACATACACGAGATTATAGAGTAGAGTAGAGAGAGAGAGAGAGAGAGAGTACACACGATATACGTGGTTCACCCAATGTGGGCTACATCCACGGGAAAGCAGCCACTCAATGGCTTTAGCACTTCAAAAGAAGAAGTAGTTTACAAAGGGATTAAACCCTTAATAGAGCTCCCGCCTTGATTCACTCTCACCACCTCACATTCACCTTGTTGCATCAACTTCACACTATGAAATGTGTGTAGAAATGGCCTCCTTTTATAGGCCAAAAGGGCTGCCCTCTCTTATGAGAGGCAGCCATGTGTAGCCGCCCTTGTGTGAATAAGTCCTAATCAGACTCTCCAATCCGCCCATGTGTAGACAAATCCGCTTTTGAATTCGGCCACCGGCCATTGACTTCCGACCACCGGCCAACCGACCAATTGTTTTCCGAACACTTTCCAGCCATAATATTCCAACGAAAAGGAATATTCCGGTGAGGGAAAAAAAAGTCTCGGGGGCAGAAGAGGCCCCTAACTAAAGTTGCCGGTGATTTTTTACTGTGAAAATTTTGGTTTCCGGTGAGTGATTTTCCTTCACGCACGATGGCTTCTCCTCATAATGGGGGCCTTACAAATGTGTGATTTTACCACAGAAAATTACAAGGGTAAATCAGGCTCCATACTTAACAAAACGAGCAAAATGCTGGGCATTCATCTCCACCACCATTGAAGTAAGTTCATAGATCACCATAGCTCAATTCCATGTGATCAGCAAAAGATATGCTAGACAACATCATAGTGGGAATGCCAATGGCCCAAAAGGTCCTAGAGATACAGAGTTCAATGGAAGTGTAGTCTTTAGAGGCAACCAAGAATGAAGACCAAGAGTGGTCACCCGCGGACGACAGCACAAGGTCCTCAAGCACAGTTAAAATGGAGACTTATATCAAAGAAAATATTCTTGAAGATGATTCATCTCCATCAATCAAAAGTTTAGAAGAGTTTAAAGCTAATCAAGCAATAGCAAGTTCAAATAAAACAGAGCAAAGAACAACCACGGAAACTATTGAGCGGAGAATGCCATCAAAGCCAGAAGTTAAGAAGAATGAGGTTATAGACAACTAGGAAGTCCAAAATTCCAAACATTGCCAGCTAAAGTATCTAATGTAAGTCAGATTGAAAAACAAAGTCTCAAGTCACTCTCCATAGAGACACAGCTAGATCAAGATGAGACCATGGAAAAATCAGGACAAAGATCTTCAAATGAGAATAGCTGTAGTTCTCAGTAGTACAAAAGAAGCAAGCGTTAGATGCAATGCTCTACTAGATAAAGAAGCAAATTGCAATATGGTTGTAGACAAAATTCAAAGAATTCTAGAGATTACTCTATATAAACATGATAGCGAAACAATGCGAGGTTTGCATACAAGTCAAAAAGAAATGGTTGCTACCCTTAGCATCCAAAATCATGAAGAGTAGGTAATGTTTTAGGTGAAGCTTTCAAAGGAAATGCTTGCAGATGTCATCATTGGATATCAGTGGTTAGACCAACACAAAGCCTACAAAGAAGATACAATGATAATACTCTCTTCTCTAAGAGGTAGCCAACAACGTTTACAGGTACGCTTAATGCTAGATTCAGAGTTGCAAAATTCACAAGAGTCAAAGACTAGTCTTGCAAACAACGGTAAGGCCAAAGTGGAACCTCCACCCACTGGCAAAGAATGTGTGAAATCATATGCCTCTTCAAGCAAATCAGGCTTTCAAAACTTCAAGTCAAATGTTGACCCAACTGAACCCTCTAAGGAGACACCCAAAAAAGCAAAGATATATCAGTCAAAGTACTCAAGAAAGCAAAGGAAAGTCAAGCAAGTGTTCGTTCCGAGCAGTTTAGTTAATGTCAATGATCCAGTTTGGATTAATGACATGAAATCAACACATGAAGACAAAAACATGAAAAGAAAGAGGAGAGAAGAGAGAGACCTTCTCCCAAGCTACACACAGACACACACAGAGAAGAAGATACATACGGTAGAGGGGTGAACTTTCTTCTTTTATCTACTTCACAAAATGAATGTGTATTTACATAATGAAAAACTGACTACATAAGTAGTACAACCAAAAGAGAGATGCGTTCCATAATGTGAACCGGCTAAGTAGCTATGCTGGCTAGATAGATATGCCAGCTGTAGAATCCCTGCCGAGGATATGCCATGTCGGTCACCAACCGTGACGGTGATGTAAATGTGGCCAACGGTCACCAAGGACTACCAAGAGTGCCAGCTCATGGAGAGATCAACATCTCAACACTCCCCCTCCAGCTCAACGCCAATTGAAGGACTCCAAGCATAGTCCAAAAACGATAGAGCTTTTCAGCTCTCACGGCCTTGGTGAAGATATCTGCTACCTGCTCCTCTATGATGACGTAAACCAAGTCGATTTCACCCGCTAGAACCTGATCTCGAACAAAATGGTAATGGACCTCTATGTGTTTGGTCCGCGCATGAAATATTGGGTTCTTGGACAACTGAATACTGCTAAGGTTGTCACAGTAAATGACAAACTCTCTGTCCACCTGCAGCCTCAAATCCATAAGTAGCTTGCGTAACCAACCTACCTCACATGCTGCAACTGTAGCACTTCTATACTCAGCCTTTGTACTAGACAAGGCAACAATGGGCTGCTTCTTACTGCTCCAACTGATGGCAGCACTCCCAAGTGTAAACATAAACCCACTAGTAGACCGTCGATCAGTGGTGCTACCAGCCCAATCTACATCTGTGTAACCATGCAAGTCCACTGGAACATCTGCAACATAAAATAGTGCATGGTCCAATGTAGCCCTCACATAACGTAATGTACGGCGCACTGCATCCAAGTGCGGCTTCCGTGGGAGCTGCATAACTGACTCTGAAGTCCCACTGTATAGCTCAAATTTGTCCACGTGATAGTCAAGTAAATGAGACTGCCCACAATCCTGCGATACATAGTCAAATCCTCGAGTACATCACCATCATGTGCACTCAGCTTTGTATTGACATCCAAGGGCATAGAAATAGACTTGCAATTAGCCATACCATATTTGGATAACATATCCAATGCATACTGTTGTTGAGACAGCCATATGCCCTTTGTTGTACGAATCACCTCAAGTCCAAGAAAGTAGCACAGCTCTCCCAAATCCTTCATGTCAAACTCCTTCTTGAGAAGACCCTTAACATGCTCAATCTCTGTCTCATTGTCACCCACAATAATCAAGTCATCTACATAGATGTTAATAAGCACAAATCCAGCATCACTCTGACGTACATAGAGTGAGTGATCAGCATATGACATACAAAATCCAATGCACAAAAGAAATTCTATGATTCTATCATGCCACACTCTAGGTGCTTGCTTCAGCCCATACAAGGCCTTACAAAGACGACAAACATAGTCTAGATGCTTACTAGGTGGTTGCTCTACATACACTTCTTCTTGTAGCTTTCCCTGCAAAAAGGCATTCTTAACATCCATTTGATGCATAAACCACTCTTTTGTTGCTGCAGCCATTGCAATGACAGTGCGTACTGTAGCCATCTTTGCTAATGGAGAAAAGGTTTCCTCATAATCTATACCATAAGTTTGTGCATATCCTTTTGCAACCAGCCTTGCCTTATATCTTTCAATTGTACCATCAACCTTATTCTTTACTTTATACACCCATTTGCACCCAATGGCTTTCTTGCCCTCTGTAATGGCACCAACTCCCAAGTTTGATTTACATCAAGCGCAACCATTTCTTCATCCATGGCATTTTCCCAATTCTCATTGCCAATTGCATCCTCAAAACATGTGGGTTCTACATCTTGAACAACCTTTTCCATGTAAGCATAATGATGAGTAACATACCCATCATAATTCAACCTGTCCATAGGAAATCTGACCCTATTAGACCTACGTGGTCCTGAATCACTACCAGGTGTCCTTGCAATCTATTTTCTAACACCTGGGGTCCTGACTGCTGGTATACCAAGCTCCTCATCAAGACTCTGATCTGAACCATCAGAATTTGCATCAATGTGTGAGGAAACTAAAGACACACTAGTCATACATGGAGGCTCACCTACCTTCTCTTTTCCTTTATGAGAGAACTGTGGTGCACTTTGTGGTGTAACCTGCGTGCGTAATCTGCCACTCCATGGCCTGTCAATAGAACCACTAGAAGAGGAATCTCTTGGTCCACTTAAAGTATGTGACTCTTGCTTCCCACTTGAAGCATCCACAGGCTCTTTTACATCAGCCCCAATATTGTCCTTTACATCACTGTACTAGCCTGCCATCTCATAAAAGACAACATCCCTACTTACACATAATTCATGAGTACCAGGATTGTAACACCTGTACCCTTTTTGCTCATTTGAGTAACCCATAAAAATACATTTTTCAGCCCTGGGATCTAGATTTGTGTGAAACTCATCTGGAATGTGCACATACGCAATGCACCCAAACACTTTTAAATGTGACAAATCTAGTTTCTTGCCACTGTACTTTTCCTCAGGAGTGACTCCGTGCACAGTAGCAGTAGGAGTCATGTTCATAATGTCCGTGCATAGTAGCAGTAGGAGTCATGTTCATAATATAAACACCTGTATTTACTTCCTCAGCCCAAAAATGATGAGGCATATCCTTTTCAGCCATCAAGGCTCTTGCTACCTCTGCAATATGTCTGTTCTTCTGCTCAGCAACTCCATTTTGCTATGGAGTGTATCAACATGAGAACTGCCTGTGTAATACCATTTTTCTGCAAAAAATCAAAAAGCTCTTTGGAGAAGTATTCTTCCCCTCCATCTGATCTTAGTGTCTTTACCTGTTCACCCGTTTCCTTTTCAACAGAAGCTTTGAAGCTTTTGAAATGATCAAATACTTCGCTCTTCTGCTTCATAAAATAGACCCACACTTTTCTAGTATGGTCATCAATGAACAACACATAATACCGGCTTCCATGAATGTTGGCAGTCTTTGTTGGGCTCCATACATCTGTATGTACCACCTCAAGTGGCCTCTTACATACATTATGTTCTTGTGGAAAGGAATTACATGACTGCTTACCAAATTGATGCACCACATACTTTATGCATGCCATCAACCTTAAACTTTGGCAAACCTGCAACAATCTGTTTTGATTGCGTAGAGCACAATCACTGCTCATTTACATGACCAATGCGTTTATGCCATATATCTACATTGGCCACAACAGCTGCACCTTGTGCAAACATAGAATCTTTTACTGCAGGCATATTCACATCCAAAGTAAACATCCTGCCAACACGTCTTCCTTATGTAATCTACTTGTAGTCATTCTTGTAGTCTTCCACATAGCAACCATCTGGATTAAACCGGACCTGCAATCCCTGTTCTATCATTGTCCCAACTGAAACAAGATTCTTTGTAATATTTGGAACATGAAGCACATCAGCCAAGTACTTCGCATTTGCAAGGGAACTTTTCCAACATGTGCAATAGGATGAGCTGAATCATCACCTGTTTCTACATAACCTGGTCCATCTAGTTGCTTCATCTCTTTGAACCACTCACCATGGGATGTCATGTGGTTAGGAGCACCTAAATCCACATACCACACACTGTTGCTGGCATGTACATCTACAGTCATAGCATTTACCATATGCTGCATAACAAATAACTGCTTGGACCGATCATCATAACTGTTGTTCCTGTTTGTTGCAACATAATTGTTTTGTTGCCTTCTGTTATTTGACCTCCTTCATGTTGTTGGACATTCATTTGAGTAGTGACCCCGCTCACCACAGGTACAAAATTTAACATCAGATGCATTATTTTTATCTCTGTTTGCATTCTGATCTCCACCTCTCCCCCTGCCTCTATAATTTTGTCTTCCTCTTCCATGACCTTGACTCTGATTTTGCTGCCAATTTTGATATTGACCGCCGCGATCACCACATGTGCCACGACCTCTGCCTCTGCCTCTATTTGAATAGAAGGCTTGCTGATCAGAACTGATATTGCTCTTAAAAGAGGATGCACCAAGACCAAGACTCTTCTCTTCACGAATTAACATGGTTGTCAATTTTGTAAAGTCAGGAACATCTGCTCTAGTATTCAAAGAGGGCTTGAAGTTTTTGTATTCTGTTCCAAGCCCTGCTAATGTGGCAGCGACAACATCATCGTCATCAACTATGACACCAATAGATCCAAGAGAATGTTTTATTGTCTTGATCTTTGAGGCATAGTCATTGATAGACATGTTGCCTCGCTTCATAGTATTTAGCTCTGTTTTGAGCTGCAACTTCCTGAATCTGGTATGTTTAATGAGCTTTTTTAAGCTCTTCCATGCTATGGCAGGAGAGGGTGCACTCTCTAAGTAACACATCATACTAGTTGAGACACTCATAGATAGACAATACATGACTTTAGTTTTGCGTTGCTTCCAATCTTTCAAGGCTTTCTTCTCTTCTGGAGTAGCGTTCTCTTCGGGACACCATTGGAGATTCATCATTTTCACCTTCAATGTAATCCCAATAGCCCTTTCCTTGTAGGAAGTTTGTCATCTGAAACCCCCATGTAGGGAAATTATTATTGTCCAACTTCTCACTAACAATTTGGTTGAGCTTGTCTGCCATATTCCTACATAGCTCCAAAAATTTGCAACTTGCACAAAACCTGCAACCTTGATGTACTTGTACCTGTGATCTACTAAACACTCAACAAGAGTGACCACAACTCATATACATGTATCCACAATCAGGCATACATGTACCAACTCTGTTTGCACACAATTTTGCATGCAAATCTGCAACCTGCACAGAAACCAGAAACCTGCAAATCTGGTCATCCTTGTTTGATTACCTGTACCAGAACTCTATCTCTCAGATAGAGCCTAAATTGAGCATAGTACCAAACTTTGTGAGAATTAGCCCAAAAATTTATAGATTGTTGAAGATCAACGTTTCAGTAGCTCTAACTTGGCTCTAATACCATGAAAAGAGAGAGGAGAGAAGAGAGAGACCTTCTCCCAAGCTACACACAGACACACACAGAGAAGAAGATACACACGGTAGAGGGGTGAACTTTCTTCTTTTATCTACTTCACAAAATGAGTGTGTATTTACATAATGAAAAAGTGACTACATAAGTAGTACGACCAAAAGAGAGATGGCGGTCCATAATGTGAACCCGCTAGGTAGCTATGCTGGCTAGATAGATATGCCAATTGTAGAATCCCTTCCGAGGATACGCCATGTTGATCACCAACCATGTCGGTGATGTAAATGTGGCCAACGGTCACCAAGGCCTACCAAGAGTGCCAGCTCATGGAGAGCTCGACATCTCAACAACACATGGGATGGATAGCATAACAATGGAGCTTAAGTACTATGGAGGTAGCAGACATATATGGGTACCAAAACTGTAGGTTAGAGCATATGAAGTAGCTTCAAGTCCCTCCCAAGAAATAGGGCCCACAAGGTATCAACATTGGCAATATCCTAGGATACCTAAGAAGCAGGTATACAACAGAACAACATCAAAAGATGTTAAAGTCTACCAGAACACTCAAGAGGATACAAAACAAAGATAGATCTCAAAGAATCTTCCTCTTAGACAAGGATTCTACATTGGTTATACAAAGATTTGGCTACCAGTCAACCACAAGCCAACTACAACTACATCAGACCTGCATGAAGATCTCAAGAGATCAAGAAGACCTAGAGCTCAACAAAGTCAACAAAGGAGATACAAAGGTCATCAAGAGATTTGGATTCCTAAGTCTTCCAATGCTCTGAGTCAAAATCCAGATGCCAACAGCCAACAGAGGCCTACAACAACATCAAAGACTCCTATCAATAGGCCTACTCAGGGAATCAAATGAATAGTGGAGTCTTCACAGTCAAAGAAGGACAACCCAACCAATGTGAATGCATATTCAAAGATGATAAAACAGGTATGGTAAAAGAAACCTTCATTGCCAACTTGGTTCTTCACTAATCCTCTTTTTGAAGATTCAAGCTTACTTTTACTTGAAGAAATGTTTGTAGTAAGCACAAGAATGTAAAAGGTCAAGTTGCTAGGGTGAAAAAAACACTCTTTGGCATAGTTAAAGTCGGGCTGCTGAACCATAAAATAAGCAAAGAATTAGTCCCAAAGCTTCAAGTCATATTAAACTTTGTGCTAAGAGTCATAATTATTAGGCTTATGCTCAAGCTGGAAGAGTTGAGCATATCTATGTCATGTCGCTCATGCTAGACAAAATGAGCATAAGAGTCAAAGTCTATTAACTTACAATTGGTGGAGTGCTGTAGAGTCCAACATTCATGCACAGTGCAAAGTAAGATGAGAGCACACATCCTCGACAATGAAAACCATTCTTAAATGGGGGCCAGCTTGCAAAGCCATGTCAAATACTTTTATAGCTACACCATCTTTTTGAAGAACCCCTCAAAATCTTTCTTGCAAAACATATTATTTTCCATGCATTTCTATGTATGCATAAATAGGATGTCCCACCATTGGACATATACATTAGACACTTTTTTGCTTCCACCTATGCACCTTGAGTGGACTACAACAGGAAAAACAATGTTCCATCATGCTATCCTCTCATATTTGCTACCTTTTTAATTCCATATCTATCAACAAATGATCCCTTGAGTACTTTATTAATATTTCCCATGCTAATAAGTACTCCAATAATGTGTGTATCCCAAAGGCACTTTTTTTCCACTAGGGTTTTTTCCTTTGGTCATCCACGTATTAGACCCTAAGTTAGATCCTCATCATTTTACTTCTCTTGTACATACTTTTTGTAAATAAATAGCAGCCTCATCATTATGTTGTTATAACGGACAAATGCAACATCATCTCTCACATCAGACATATTCAGACCAATCAAGATGTTGCAGCAAATTGAACCGCATCAACAAATTCAACGACAAATGAAGACAATCAGCCCATGAACAACCAATCAAAAAACTTCCACTTCTGTTAACTGACGTTGACTCAGTTAACATTTCCCCCTTTCCACAGCCTAATTTCATCATAAGTAGAAATTTAAGCTTCAAAATCATAAAATATGTATAGGCGGGGTATTGGTGTTACCATATACATGTGGTAGTGATGTGTGTGAACACACTAGGACCGCCGGGGCATTTTTTCCCTCTTTAGGAGGTTTTTTCCCCCGTGCATTGTATATACGCCCATCACTCTAGGGCTATCTATCTTCCCATTGCACACTAAGTAACACACTCTCTATTGTGTGCCTTGAGCTTCCTTTGTCTTCTCCAAGCTGTGTGTGTTTCTCTGCAACCCTATATACGCCCATCACTCTAGGGATATCTATCTTCCCATTGCACACTAAGTAACACACTCTCTATTGTGTGCCTTGAGCTTCCTTCGTCTTCTCCAAGCTGTGTGTGTTTCTCTGCTCTAGCACACGCCTGCTCACTTTCTCCGATTTCAATGAGCTTTGGCAAGGGTTTGCAGGTCGAAAAATATTTTGGGAAGTTCTTAGAGCGCGGTCTGCTCAGAATTTCGATTTAGACTCATTTCGGCCTCCGTTTCCACTACAGACAATACTGCATAGGCTATTTTGTCATTTTGTGCAGAATTTCTGTCAGTGCCGTTTTCTGCATAACAGGTGCCTTATAGTCTTCTACGGTTTGTGTTATATAGCACGTGTTGTTCCCGCTCCGTTTCTCCTATTTTCGGGCAGTTTTCACATCAGGTGTAGCTTTTATTGCTTCTCAAAGAAAGGGTGGTAACAGCAATGCAACCACTTCTTATGCTTTTGCTGTGAGTGGAAAAAATTTTGTTCCTAATGCTTCTACTGGCAGCAATTCTTCTGGAAATTCTGGTGATAAGGGCAAAAAGAAGATGCGTTGCCATTATTGTAAAGCTAATGATCACTTGATCAAGTCGTGTCCTAAGTTGAAGGCCAAAGAGGCTAAGAAGAAAGAGGGTGGTTCCACTACAAATGCAGCCATTTTTGAGTCTTTTGTAAAAGGAGACTATGATGCTGATGTTGATGCAGAATGGGCTTTTAGTGAAGAGTGCACTTACAATCCTGTTGTCCATGATGAATTCTTGTCAGTTGCTACAGATTCACATGTGTGGTATATCGATAGTGGTGCTACAAAGCACATTACCTCACATCGTGAATTGTTTACCTCTCTCGAGTCTGTCCCTCATGGGAATTCAATCACTTGTGCCAACAATGCCTCTTATCCAGTTCAAGGAGTTGGAAAGATTGTGCTCACTTCTGCTAATGGCAGTTCCTTCACACTTGTTGATGCACTTTATGTACCCGGGATCAAGAAGAATCTCTTGTCTGTATCCGCACTTGCTAAACTTGGACTTGTAGTTGTGGATGATAGATGTACAGTTCATGATCTCAGTTTTGGTGATGAAATTTTTGCATCTGGGCTTTTGTGATGTGGGCTATATAAGCTCACTTTGTATGACAAGTGTGGACAAAATTTTGCAAATGCTGTTGTAGATTCAAGGGCTATTTCAGATGCAAAACTTTGGCATGCATGTTTTGGTCATCTGAATTTTGCCAGTTTGCTGCGTTTGCAGAAATCTGATATGGTTGCTTCTTTGCCGCCTCTTGAAGGCTGTATTTTGGGTAAGATGCAGCGTTCTAAATTTCCAAAGGATGGTTCAGTTCGGGCCACATGCAGGTTGCAACTTGTGCATAGTGATGTTTGTGGGCCCATGCAAACTCCGTCTTTGAAATACTCTAAAGCTTCTAGGTCTGTGGCTTCAGTTGGTGTTTTCCTATTCATTGTGCACATTTTTAAAGAGTTTGGATTTGTGGAGACTACCACAATGCTTGTATGTAAAGATGTGCATTATGAGGAATTAGGAAGGCTTTTAGAAGAGGACTGGGGTTTTGTGGAGGGTATGCACAATGGGGATCGGTACGGTTGTAAGGTTGGAGCTTCAGGTATTGGAATGCGCTATTTGAAATCCTACACCTCCTGGTACATACGATTCCACTATGATCGTTGGACGTGCAAGCTTGGAGTGTGGACTCCATTACAGAGTGTAGATGGCGCTATTGCAAGCTTTGACATTGCAGTGAGGATGCCCAACGATGCTTTGGAGGCAGTCCAAGTGAACAAGCATTGGACTCTGAGTAATGTGCAAGAACATTTGCTTATTATGGGTTTTGAGGCCCTTCAACAAGTGCAATTTTGTTTACAAGGTCACAAGGTGAGAATCCTTCCACCACATTTTCAATACATCATAGTTTGTTGATCATTGGATGCTTATTGTAATGAATGTTTGCAGATTGGAAAGAGAATGGAAGACAAATTGAAGGTCGAGGAGGACTGGGGCATGGATGGAACTATGCTATCACTCTTATAACTTTGTAACTCTTGCAATTTTGAAAACAATTTGCCGATGTAATCAACATGATTTGCTTCGGCAAATCATATCTTTGAATATAATTTTTCGCATTGAGATGAGAGATCATTTTTTGGTGAAAGTGCCTTTTTATTTTAAATGTCTTTAAAAAAGGGACCATTATAAAAGGGGGGCCGCATAACTCATTCACACTTTTCACTTTCGCAACTCTTGAGCTCCTCCACTCTCTATCTACACCCTAGGCTAGACATGGACGCCTCCACAACCTCTGCATCTGCACCCACATCCACCCCTTTGTCACGCTTCATCCTCTTCCTCGAGGACACCAAATACAAAGGGAAGTTGGACCTCCACACCTTCTTTACTCTTCTCCCTAACCTTGACGCCACAATTGTCCTTCACATGGATGCATTTTCTGAGATTTCTGCGTTCATGGACGAGCACATCATAAAATATTCCGTATTTATCTCCCCACATGCTAGGATCTGGGTGCCTTGTGATCTTTTGTGCTACATACACAAAGGTGATCGCCCATTCTCCAAGCGTTTGCAACGATTCCAAGAAATTGCCACCAACGCAGGCCATTTCTTGGACGAGCAAGCCCAGGGGTGTCAGCACTCAAGAAGAGCAAGTTGGGGGTGGAGTACCTTTCTCGGTTAGCAAAATTCATCTTCTTGTTGAGAGAGGAACCTAAATTGGAGGAGCTCCACCTACCACACCTTCAGGTTGGGTCCTTCATCAAGGACACCAACGAGCAGGTGGTTGACCCCATGAATCTTGCAGTAGAAGGACAAACAATTCAGCTTGAGTACCCCAGGGGGCTCGAGGAGGTGGTAGAGAAATCCATCATCGTGGATGGCCCTAGTGACATTATAGTTCCACTACCATCGACTGATGAGGCTATCTAAGAGGTGGAAATAAGCCACTTCTCCTCAGTGATAGTGGATGGGGAGGAGTATGTGTTTATGCATGATTTGGAGAAAGCATTTGGCCTGTGCATGGATGAATGCTTGAGTGCGCTATGCAACAGCACCAAATGTCCCTTGGATAATACACCAGATTCCCTTGAAAGCAAGCTCTTGCCACTTGGGGACTCTATTGCTGACACTATTGTAGTTGTGTGTGTGGAGGTCCTGGCAACAGAGCAGCTTCACGTGGTTGAGTAAGAATTCCAAGCCATGCAAGCCAAGGTTGAGACCGCTAGGATGCCTATGCCACTACACAACCCCCCATCTGATGATCCAAAGCTCGTAGCTATGGTGCATGGGAGCATTGACTTGGATGGAAAGGGCAACACGGAAGAGGATGACAAGGTACAGGAGGTAGACTCTATCCTAAATTTCATGCTATTATTTTATCCTTCATTGTCTTTTTTCTCAACCTTGATTGGTTTATGATAGGACGTCATGGAGGTTGATGATTTTGTAGCAAGGATGGGTGGTAAGCCGATGGGCTTTGGACCTCAGTCTTCCCTTGTGCATTACCTAGGACAACTCCCCTCTAGCGATGTGGCCATTTTCCATAATGAATTTACTCCCCAAGCCCATTTTATGACTTGGTCGTTGAAAGATTTGAGCAAGGTTTTGAGTTTGAGCACCATTGCTCAAACTGGGCATCTTGTGTTCCTAGTGTGTAGATCCCTTGTATGCACAGCATTTGGCACTGGCTTCCGTGGTAAAGTGCTTTACCCGTGGTAAAGTGCTTGCCCATCCATCAATTTTGGATGGCCAATTTGGTTGCCCTTGTGGCCACCCTTTTTTTTCATATTGAACCTATGTTTGGACTCAAGGACACTAGAAAGGGTGAGATCAACTCATAATTTAAGATTTCAAGCGTACTATCACCTCCTTCAGCTGTAACTAATACTTCCCTGCACCAAAAGGCCCAATTGCAATTACATTGGACATTGGAAAATCATATTTATTTGTTTCATAGACACTTGGTTTCACAATATGTTAACTTTTCTAGTATCCTATGGGGTAATCAAAGCTTGAAAGTGCAAAAAAAATGGTGGCCACAAGGGCGCGCAAATAGGTCACCCAAAACTGATGGATGGGCCATTTGCGCGCCCTTGTGGCCACCCTTTTTTTGCAATTGGAACCTATGTTTGCACTCAAGGACACTAGAAAAGGTGAGATAAAATCAAAATTCAAGTTTTCAAGCACACTATCACCTCCTTCAACTCTACCTAATACTTCCATGCACCAAAAGGCCCAATTACATTGGACATTTGAAAAATCTAATTTAATGTTGCATGGACACTTGGTTTCACAATATGTTAACTTTTTTGGTATCCTACGAGGTAAACAAAGCTTGAAAGTGCAAAAAAAATGGTGACCACAAGGGCGCACAAATAGGTCATCCAAAACTAATGGATGGGCCATTTGCACACCCTTGTGGCCACCATTTTTTTTGCACTTTGTAACATTTAATGGTCTAGTAACTTGTGTGTAGCGGAAAATAGCATGAACATAGTGAGCATTTCATTAGAATAGATTCCTAATGAGAATAACAAGAGTGCTTGGGTGGAGAGAGCAACAAAAAGTATAACACCTAGTCAGATAGCATGAACAATACTTCAAAAAAGAGAGAAATTAAGCAATTGACAACAGTTGAGGACTGGAAAGTTTTCATGGATCTGCGGTCCCCCCTCCAACAAGCTTTGCATTATGGTTTCTCTCATCAAGAGAGACATTTTACAATACAGTTCTTTGTGTTCCTTCAATACTACCTAGTGCAATGAAGATGGAAACTTCAAGCATTAATCAAAACACTTATCAAACACAACATCAGTACTTCCCTCACGGTCTCAGACCCAAGACCTCACACACTTTGAAAAGATGGTGAGAGCTAGCGGGGTATGAGAGTAAATTGAGAGGAAGAAGGAGTAGTCTTACGAGAAAGATGTGCATCTCCTCCCATAATCACTCATATTAGCATATCTTAGCTTAGTAATTAGCATGGTAGAGGAGATGAGCATGCTTTGAAGCTTGGCTCTTGGTTGGATTTGCATCGCAAAGCCAAGAGTTGTTGGTGTAGGTCTCCCTTCTCACAAGCTTGGAGTAGGTGATAAGCTTTCCATTAAAGCTTGAGAAGGAGAGAGAGAGAGTCTTCTTGCTTCACACATGAGTTGTGTGAGTGTGTGTGGATAATTCCTTGAGAAAACCAGCCCCCTCTCTCTCTTGGTCGACCCCTCTTGATATTTTCTCATGCTGCAACCCTATTGGCCCTTTCCAGGCTTAGCCAATGAGTATTAAGAAGCATAAGAGATAGCCTTCTGACATGGGTCCCCCTTTCCCCTTTTGTGATAGCTTTAGGTAATTAATAAATGCAACTAAACTCTCATTGGACCTCTTTGCCTCCTAACTGTTTGGAAATAAGACGTAGCTAAATAGATAATTGAGTAGATTACTTAATGGAGAGAGACAGATTTATATACACGAGATTATAGAGTAGAGAGAGAGAGAGAGAGTACACACGATATACGTGGTTCACCCAATGTGGGCTACGTCCACGGGAAAGCAGCCACTCAATGGCTTTAGTACTTCAAAAAAAGAAGTAGTTTACAAAGGGATTATACCCTTAATGGAGCTCCCGCCTTGCTTCACTCTCACCACCTCACACTCACCTTGTTGCATCAACTTCACACTATGAAATGTGTGTAGAAATGGCCTTCTTTTATAGGCCAAAAGGGTTGCCCTCTCTTATGAGAGACAGCCATGTGTAGCCGCCCTTGTGCGAATAAGTCCAAATCGGACCCTCCAATCCGCCCATGTGTGGCCGCCCTTGAGAAGACAAGTCCGCTTTTGAATTCGGCCACCGGCCATTGACTTCCGACCACCGGTCATTGGTCATTGACTACCGGCCATCGGCCAACCGACCGGTTTTTTTTCGACCACTTTCCGGCCGCCGGCCGGCCATAATATTCCGGCGAAAAAGAATATTCCGGCCTTTAAAGTTGCCCCTGATTCTTGTCCGTGAAAATTTTGGTTTCCGGTGAGTGATTTTCCTTCATGCACGATGGCTTCTCTTCATAATGGGGGCCTTACAAATGTGCGCTTTTACCACAGAAAATTACAAGGGTAAATCAGGCTCCATACTTAACACTAGCCAATAGGAATCAGACAAGCCATTGGGCTGCTGAATGCTTATAGGACCCCTTGGGAGACTGTCCAATAGTCTTCTAGAGAGCTTAATTCTTATTGGTAAGTGTTTTTAAATCAACTAAACTAGATTTACTCTAGCCTAATTCTCATTGGTCCACCTCCATGGCCATCCAATAGGATTTGAGTACACCTTGTGGGCATCTGGGCTAGGGAGCTGACATGTGTCCCTCATTCCCTTTGTATAAAGGGAGCTTGTGTGTGTGTGTGTGTGTGTGTGTGTGTGTGTGTGTGTGTGTGTGTGTGTTTCTCTCTCATACCCTACTTGCAAGGCTTGCCCCCTCCTATGTAGGGATTATGAAGACTTTTTGGGACACACACAAAGCATCCAATTTGCCTAGTGTTTGGCCTTTGGACACAACCTTTAAATTTTGGAACCTTAGCATTTTGGAAGTCTTAATGGGCTGAACCTTAGGGTCTTTTTAGCCCATTGTTGCACCTTGCTTGTTTTTAGATGGCCCCCCCTTAGGATCCCTATTTTTCTTCCTTTGGATCCCTATTCTGGCTAGTCTGCCAGCTTAACCAATATTCTAGCTTTTTCTCCCTTGGCACTTCCCCATATTAAATAATCAGTTTAACATGAGAAAATCATTTAAGAGAATTAGATATTAGTTATTATGACATTACCTCTCTCTTGAAATCATAGTCGTCAGCTTAACCAATATTCTAGCTTTTTCTTCCTTGGCACTTCCCCATATTAAATGATCAGTTTAACATGAGAAAATCATTTAGGAGAATTAGATATTAGTTATTATGATATTACCTCTCTCTACACCATAGTCGTCCTCGACTATGGGGTAGAGAAGATAAAGCATATTCATTAGTCCTTTTCCTAGCAAGTAGAGGATCGCTATGTTACCCTACGACATCGTTCCAAAATGGATGACTAGTCCATTTGGCGCTTGCGAGCCTAAGCTGCCGCAAGCCTGCCTACACATTAGTCCTATCAATCTTCCATAGTAGAGTGACAAGCTCTACTTGGTGTTCAAGAGACTTCATCTCCGCAAACTTGATCTAAGCATGCATACTACTTCATTTTTGTGCACAATAAAGAAAAAGAGAGTCTTATACTACAAAAACTTTGTTCATTTTTAACATTTGTACATTTGATTACTCTTGGGAAGCATTGTAAGCATTGACAAGGTTTAGGTTATCCTTTAATTGTATGCCTTGCATCCATCTAGCATCTTCAAAAGGATAATTCTTAAACTTAATACAATATCGGATAGTCTTACCGCCTCTTAGTACCTTGTCTTCATGTAGGAGGATGGACTGGGCTGCAGCACCTCTTCTTGGTCGTCTATCTCCGTAGCTCACAAGGATGTCGTCAATAATGACATCTTCAAACCCCTTGAGAAAATTGGATAACTCTAATTCCTTGTGAGTGTGTTTTTTTTTTGGTTAAAATATTAGGTTCATTTTGAGAATCTTTAACAAAAATCATGTACACGGAAATAGAGCTCTTTATTGACTTATTGAAAGCTTGCGTATGTACAACAAGTATGGTGTTACCCATTTGCTTGGCATCTATGTACATATCGTTTTCCATGAACCTAAAGTAGATTCTTCTTTTAGGGAATTTAACATTGGCAGCCATGCAATCAAACCATGGTGCCCCTAGGATTACATCCACGTGCTTGAGAGGAGAGATAAAGAAGTCCTCTTTGTCCACATAGCTTTGGACATGGAGCCTCAATTTCCTGATTAAGGGAGTGACTGAAGCTTCTTGCCCCTTGAAAGCACCGTCTGCGGGGGTAGGACATCTCCCATCTCGTAAGCTTGTATGCCTAGCTTGGTGGCCAACTCTATGGATATGAAATTGTGAGTAGAACAAGGGTCAAAGAAAATAAAATCATCATGTTCTCTTACCTTTCCCCAAGCATGGCATAGAGGAGATCCTTTGTGGTGAGTTTCTTGAGTCTTGGATTTTGACCAAGGTAGCTCTAGGAGGTTCATGGCGGGTGTTCTATTGGGGACAAGTGCGGTACTCATGCTCTTGCTCGCCGCACTTGAAACAGAGGTTTTTCTTGCGATAATGCTCAAGCTCTTTAGGAGAGAGTTTTTTTTTGCCTTTGTAAACTCCCTTCTACTTAGCTTTGTTGGAATTGCCCTTAGTAGACTTTTGGACATTGTCCTTCCCCTTAGGCTCATTGGAACCCTTGTTTTCCATGGGCTTAGAATTTCTCTTAGCCTCTGTTTTGAAATTGATTCGAGGAGCCACCATTGTATGTTGTATAACCGCCAACATGGTGCGTGGCCTTTGGGAGTTGACATACTCCGCCATTTCTTAAGTTAAGCCCGCACAAAATTGTTGCTTTTGCTCTTCAAAAATCCAACTTTTTGAAGACAGTGGCTTTGAGTTGTAAGTCCCAAAACTTGTCTACATATTTGTGAATGGATTCATAGGGAGAGATTTTCAAGCTTCGCCTTTCGATGAGTACTTTGTCTTTGCATCGGTGGCCAAAAATTTCTTCATAATGGAAGCTTGTGGAGCTTCATCGTTGGCCCGTAGGTTAGACCACAATTGTTTGGCATACTTTTGAAAGTGCATAGCTACATGGCATAGCTTAGAGGACTCCGTGAAGCCCTCATCTCCAAACGCCGCATCAAACTGTTGGATAAAGGCCAAGACTTTGTCCGTCACACCAAAGGTACCATCATAGGTAAGGAAAGAGATGCTCTTCCCTCCCTCTTTGAACTTCTTGAGCATGGATGACCTCTTCCATGTGGCATAGGATTTCCTATGGCCTCTTCTTTTTGATGGTTCAAAAGTTGCACCACCAAAAGATGGAGAATTTGAGGAAGATGGAGAAGAGGATGACCTCTTTCTTGCCTTGATCTTCTTTATCTTCACCATCACTTTCATAAGAGGAAGAGGATGAAGAAGATGGAGAAGAGGGTGTCCTCTTTCTTGCCTTTTTCTTCTCTTGTTTTTGTCATCCCTCTTTGAATTATGGTGTGGAGAAGCATGCGACGGTCTTCTCCGTTTTGGAGGTGATGGAGAGCGTTTAGCCCGTCGTCTTTGTGGAGCCATCTCCACCGAGGTGGAAGGAGACTCACTTCTTTCTCATTCCTTTAGTGGAGGATTTTGAATTCTCCTTTGGGAAGGAGATGCATCATCAAGAAGAAAATTTTTGAGCCTTTCGTGTGGATCCTATTCTTATTCCCGAATCGAAGAGAGGCCTCTTTTGGAAGTCCCGCAAGGAGGTTTCCTAGGTGCTCTCTCGTCATGGTGGGTAGCTTGGAGAATCCCATGAGCACGAAGTTGCCGTTGCACTTCACTTTGGAGGGATGGATTGCCCATGGCTTGTTGAACCCTAGAAACAAGATAGTTAACAAGCAAAGGGGCATCATTAGTAGCCTGCTCATTAGCAAAATCAAAGTTATCAACATTAATTGCACTCTCTTTAAAATTGTCAGCCATTCTAAAAACTTTTAGGTGTAAACTTTTTAGGTGTACTTTGGAACTTCAAGCCCTAGTTGCTACTCCTCTTTACCCCTTTAGAAAAAGCACTAAAGCTATTGTACCCGTGGCTCAAATACCATTAATTCCAAGGAATAGAAGAGAGGGTTGTTCAACACCAAAACAACACCGGTTCCTGTCAAGCTTCTAATAGCTCAATAGTGGTTAAGCCGTAGGCAAGCCCTATAGGACTCCACTATTAAGACCATAGCTCTCAACGGTGATGCCCCGTTAACTGCACAAAGACAGGCGCACTGCAAGGCTAAAAAATCATAAGTCTACTTACTCACATGCAATTAATAATACCAACCATTTATAGCTAGCTTGAGGACCTCCCTTCTTGAGCAAGAAAAGAGAAACCTTGTGCTCTAATACCAGTGTAACATTTAATGCTCTAGTAACTTGTGTGTAGCGGAAAATAGCATGAACATAGTGAGCATTTCATTAGAATAGATTCCTAATGAGAATAACAAGAGTGCTTGGGTGGAGAGAGAAACAAAAAGTATAACACCTAGTTAGATAGCATGAACAATACTTCAAAAGAGAGAGAAATTAAGCAATTGACACAGTTGAGGACCGGATTTGCATGGAGCCGGTCCCCCCTCCAAAAGTCTGTGTATTGTGGTTTCTCCCATCAAGAGAGACATTTTACAATACAATTCATTGTGTTCCTTCAATACTAGCTAGTGCAATGAAGATGAAAACTTTAAGCACTAAGAAAAACACTTATCAAACACAAAATCAATTCCCTCACGGTCTCGGACCCAAGACCTCACACACCTTCAAAGATGGTGAGAGCTAGGGGTGTATGAGAGTAGATTGAGAGGAAGAAGGAGTACTCTTACAAGAAAGATGTACATCTCCTCACATAATCACTCATATTAGCTTAGCTTAGATTAGTAATTAGCATGGTAGAGGAGATGAGCATGCTTTGAAGATTGGCTCTGGTTGGATTTTCATCACAAAGCCAAGAGTTGTTGGTGTAGGCCTCCCTTATCACAAGCTTGGAGTAGGTGATAAGCTTTCCATTAAAGCTTGAGAAGGAGAGAGAGAGAGAGTCTCCTTGCTTCCCACATGAGTTGTGTGAGTGTGTGTGGATAATGCCTTGAGAAAACCAGGCCCCCTCTCTCTCTTGGTCGACCCCTCTTTCTATTTGCTCATGTTGCAACCCTATTGGCCTTTTCTAGCCTTTTGACATGTGTCCCCCTTTCCCCTTTTGTGAGAGCTTTAGGTAATTAATAAATGCAATTGAACTCTCATTGGACCCCTTGAGAGCTTAATTCTTATTGGTTATTTTATTAAGTGTTTTTAAATTAATTAAACTAGATTTACGCTAGCCTAATTCTCATTGGTCCACCTCCATGGCCATCCAATAGGATTTGAGTACACCTTGTGGGCATCTGGGCTAGGGAACTAACATGTGTCCCTCATTCCCTTTGTGTAAAGGGAGCTTGTGTGTGTGTGTGTGTGTGTGTGTGTGTGTGTGTGTGTGTGTGTGTGTGTGTGTGTGTGTGTGTTTCTCTCTCATCCCCTACTTGCAAGGATCGCCCCCTCATATGTAGGGATTATGAAAATTTTTTGGGACACACACAAAGCATCCAATTTCCCTAGTGTTTGGCCTTTGGACACAACCTTTGAATTTTGGAACCTTAGCATTTTGGAAGTCTTAATGGGCTAAACCTTGGGGTCTTTTTATTACATTGTTGCACCTTGATCTTTTGTAGATGGACCCCCCTTAGGATCCCTATTTTCCCTCCTTTGAATCCCTACTATGGCCGGTCTGCCAGCTTAATCAATATTCTAGCTTTTTCTCCCCTAGCACTTCCCCATATTAAATGATCAGTTTAACATGAGAAAATCATTTAGGAGAACTATATATTAGTTATTATGAGACACTTCATAGGCTTGTCTACCACATAGGATACCCAAAAAGAAAATGTTTGATTTATATTAACTCTTCATGTTCAGAAACAATAAACTCAAAACACATGGATAATAGACACAGTAGACACAACTGTTAATCACATTGTCATTGCAAAGTCATCTCATTCTTTTGTGAAAGCATTGTAAGTAAAAAGATATTGGATACAATGGGTATACCATAGTGACATTCATTACTTGAGCATAATGGGATTAGAGACTTACACAAACTTCATCAAATACATGTACCAAGAGAGAGATTAAACACAAAATAAATCTTGATCATTGGACTAAATGAAGGTTATATGATATAACCTTTAAGTAAAGTGTAGTACGCATGCATAAGGGTTCAAGAACACCCCTACGTCAACCCAACAAAGTAGGATTTAACCCTAGACTATAGGGAGATCATATTTCACTCATGGACTCATATACACATGATTCCAATCACATGGACTCATACACACATCATTGTCCTCTAGTCCACCTAGGACTAGGCACATGACTCCATGTTGATTGGGATCCAAGTAGATCAATAGATGTACACACCAAAAGGTATATAGGCCAAAGATTACACAAGCTAACAATATTCCCCTTAAGGTTTGGACTATAGTAAGTGACATAATGAAAGAGAAACTCCAATCTAAGAGTAAAATAACATCCCTAATCCATGAGACAAGAAACATCTCTCATCCAAGAGACAATCTTCAAAATACCTCCCCTCAAACAAATGTATGCAAGACCAAGAACATGGTACTCCAAGCAATATCCAATAAGATACATTGAAAGAGGAAAAAGCTAAAATAAAGGTAAAGAATGTCATCACTTTCATAGTCGCAAGAAACATGAAGGTTGTTACTGACTTCTTCTTCTTGTCCTTGGTCTTCTTCTGCTACATAGTCCGTTCCTTTGGACTTTGAATTGCTATTGGTAATATCTTCATCCTTCTTGAAGCACTTGGAAGGAGGATGGGCCTACTTCCCACAAATGGTATAAGCTTTGGACATATTTGATCAACACATGTACCAAGAGAGAGTATAAACACAAAGTGAAGCTTGATTATTGCACTAGATGAAACTATACATGATAACATTTAAGTAGGCTAGACATGGTAGTACAAATGCATAAGGTTCCAAGAACACCCCAAATCAACACTACAAAGTAGGATTCGCCCTAGTACATAGGGATCTCTCAACATGACATTTAAGTTGAGAAGATTGACCTTCTCATGTGGGGTGTCATATTTTGCGCTAGACATGTTCCTCCATAGATCACACTTCTTCCTTGCCTAATTGTTTTTTTGCTTTATCATTGTCTCTCCCAAATCCCACAAATCCTTTTGCAACTTGCCATCCCCTTCATCAAGAAAACCTAGATTGGCATGCTATTTTTCCTCATTATGTATCCTCTTTTGGAGCATTACCAACACCATTGGACACTCTATCTAGTACATATTTGACCCCACACTTCTTGGTTAGCATCTCTTGAGGCCATTACTTGATGCTCCAAAGAGGCCCTTGCAAGCAAAACCTGCTGTGGAGCCCTTTGTTGGATCAGCCACACTCGCAAAAACACCAACCTCCACAGGTAGCAAGAAAAGAAATGGCTCCTTGAACATACTACTTAAAGCTAGCTAGGATTATTGTTATGCATTTGTGTGTTAGTACAATTAGCATTACTCTATCATCATTAGATAAATCCATTTGATTTGTGTAGAGTGCGCAGGTGATGGAGAAGGTAGGAAAGAAGACTACACACACACACCAACACACATCGAGACACACACACACAATCGTTACCCTGCAGCAACCATTCAACGTGCTGCTCTTCTCTTCTTCTTTTTGAACTATTATCCAAAGTATATTTACAACATAGTATAGTCAGTGTCCAGCCACCCATAGCACAATGGACATTCTTTAACATCATATTCTTTAATACTCCCCCTCAAGCTCAGAGTGAGCTTGCATATGATGGATTCCCAATGGTTCACGAAAGTAGCAAAACTTCTCCTTTCCAAGAGCTTTTGTGAATATATCCGCAACTTGATCATTTGTCTTCACATAAACCAAATCAATCTCATTTGCCAAAACTTTTTCTCTAATGAAGTGATAATGTACCTCAATGTGTTTAGTGCGAGCATGGTAGACTGGATTCTTTGCCAACATGATGCTGCTAATATTTTCACAATATATAATGACACTGTCAAGATATTCAAAACCAAAGTCTACCATAAGTACTCTCAACCATGACTCTTCACATGTTGCCAAAGCTGCTCCACGATATTCAGCTTCTGTACTTGATAATGCTACAGTTGATTACTTCTTGCTACTCCAACTTATCATACCATTGCCAATGGAAAATGCATAACCACTTGTAGATCTTCTATCCATAAAATCTCCTGCCCAATCTGCATCTGTGTAACCATAAAGACAAAGCTTCCCATTCTTTTCATAAAACATTCCATAACTGATAGTGGCTTTCACATATCTCATAATCCGTCTCACTGCATCAAGATGACTTTTACATGGATTTTGCATGAATTGACTCACAACACCCACTGCATAACTCAAATATGGCCTTGTTATTGTCAAGTAAATAAGGCTTCCAACCATCTTGCGATACATAGTGACATCCTCAATGCAATGTCCATCATCAAACAACTTCACATTTTGATCAAGAGGTGTATCAACCGGTTTGCACGTTGTCATTCCATACTTCTCAAGCATATCCAACGCGTATTGTCTTTGTATCATCCAAATTCCTGATAAAGCATTGACAATTTCAATTCCCAAGAAATATCTCAACTCACCAAGGTCCTTCATGTTGAATTCTCTCAACAAACTCTTCTTGACATGCAAAATTTGCTCAGCATGACTTCCAGTGAGAATCAAGTCATCAACATAGATAACAATAACAACGATCTCTCCATCAACATGCTTCAAAAATAATGAGTGATCAGCAGTAGATTGTTTAAATCCAATCTTCTTCAAGAATCTGGTTATCTTTTCACACCAAGCTCTAGATGCTTGCTTCAAACCATACAATGCTTTCTTCAACTTACACACATAATATGGAAACTCTGGATGTTGATAACCCTCTGGCTGTATCATATAAACTTCTTCTTCCAAGTCACCATTCAAGAATGCATTATCCACATCCATTTGCCGTAACTTCCAACCGAACATACTTGCCATTGTTATCACCAATCTGACTGTTGTCATCTTTGCAACTGGACTAAATGTCTCATCATAATCAAGACCTTTTGTTTGTGCATAACCTTTAGCAACAAGCCTCGCTTTGTATCTTTCCACACTACCATCTGACTTGCACTTGACTTTGTATACCCATTTTGAACCAATTGCTTTCTTTCCACTTGGCAAGCGAACCAAATCCCAAGTGTCATTCTTCACAAGAGCATCCATCTCATCATCCATAGATGACTCCCATTCTGATTTTCCAATTGCCTCTTGAAAACATGTAGGCTCTTTATGTTGCACATGTGAAACCATGTATGCATAATGTGTACGCATGTAACCGTTGTATGTCAATCTATCAACTGGATAATGCACCCTCTCTGATCTTCTCAACTGTGGTGCACTCTTCTCTTCAATTCTTGCATATGGGGTTACATATTTCTCAATATGCTTACTGCCAGGTGTCCTCAAATGTGGTAAACCATGCTCTTCATCGAGTCTTTTATCTCCAGAACTCTCTTCAACCACTTTCTTCTTGCCTTTCTCGTCTTGCTTCTTATCTCGCAAACGACCACTCCATGGGTTGACACTTCCTATACTCTCCTCTGCCATATGTGGTCCTGAAATAGTTTTTGTTGATGGTCCTGGCTTATCAACAACATGACGCACATTCTCTTGCTCTTCATACTCATCTTCTATCATCATTGGCTTTGGTTTATACCATGGTTCATGCTCACAAAATCTGACATCTCTACTGACAAACTTATCTTGTCATAGCATCATAGCACTTGTAACCTTTCTTTTCAACTGGGTAGCCCAAGAATATACACTTCACTACCTTTGGCTCCATCTTCTTTCTTGCTTCATTTGGCACATGAACATAGCAAACACATCCAAAAACTTTCATGTAGGAAACTATTGGCTTGATCCCATAAAGTCTCTCATAAGGTGAAATTTCATGAATGGCAGCTGTTGGTGTTCGATTCATAATGTGTACTACTATATGAACTGCTTCAGCCCAATATGTTAATGGAATATTCATCTCGTTCATCATGGCTCTTGAAATCTCTGCTATGGCTCTATTCTTTCTCTCAGCAACTCCATTTTGTTCTGGTGTGTATCTGCAAGCAATCTGTCTTCTTATGCCTTGTTCACGTAAGTAATCATCAAAACTGTGTGACATGTACTCTCCCCCTCCATCTGTACGTAGGCATTTAATTTGACAACCATTCTCTTTCTCAACCATAACTTTGAACTCCAAAAATACTTCAAATGCCTCTGACTTTGCCTTTAGAAAGTAAACCATGTCATTCTGCTGTAATCATCCGTAAATGTGATAAAATATTGACAACCATTTGGCGTAGCATGATCACAAGGTCCCCAAATATCTGAATGAACAATTTCCAAAGGACTTTGGCTAATTCTCCCCCTCTTTGAAAATGGTAAACGAGATTGCTTTCCAAATTGACAAGCTTCACAAACATGATCAAAATTCAATCTGCCAAACTTTGGTAATCCACATACAATTTGATTTGATTGCATATGCTTTAATCTTCTAAAATTGACATGACCAATCCTCTTATGCCATAACGCTGCCCAATTATCTTGAGTGGTTGATTTATTTGGATACATACCACTGTGTAAACATGGATCTCCAGCTTCCAATGAGAACAAGCGACCTTTCTTTCTTCCACGTGCCAATATCTTGCCTGGTCTGCCTTTGTGAAACTCCTCTATGAAGCAACCATAACGATTAAAACGGACTTGCAACCCTTGATCTGTCATTTGTCCAACTGATGCTAAATTCTTTGTGATTGAAGGCACATATAGAACATCTCCCAATGTGTTGTATGTCCCGTCTTTTTCTAGCAATGGAGCTGAACCAACATGTGTAATCCGATGCATAGTATCATCACCTGTAGCGACAAACTCATCCTCTTCTAACTTCTCTTTTCTGTCAAACCATTCACCATGATATGTCATATGATTTGTGGCACCACTATCTAAATACCAATCATCTGCATGATGTGGTCCCACCATGCTTCCAACAACATGCTCCATAGGAAATAAATGTTCACGCGACCTATTGTCATATATATTTTGATCATGAGGATTGTATCCAACAAAGTTTCCTCCATGTCTGCCATAACCTCGGCCTCTTCCACCACGATCACGATTTTGATTTAGCCTTGTGTAACATTCTCTTTCAAAGTGACCATAAATGCCACATCTATTACAATATCCATCTCTTTGAGGATGTAAAAATCATCCACCTCCACGTCCACGAGTTCGGGCTCTCCCCCTGCCTCTTTGGCTATAATCATTGTAACTTTGACTTTGTTGGTTTTGCCATTGACCTCTTCCAACATTGTTTCCACGACCATAGTTTCCTCTTCCACCTCTATTGTTTCCACGACCTCTAGAGTAAAAAACCTGATCTCTAGAATTGTTATTTGATGTAGAAGGACCTGACTTGCTTAACTTCACCTCTTCTTGCAAACAAAGGTTTACTAACTCTTCAAAATCAGGCATGTGTCCTCGAAGAGATATAGATGTATCCAATGACTTGTATTCCGATCCCAAACCATTCAATGTCACTGAAACTAAGTCATCATCTGGAACTTCAACATTAATGCTCGCAAGATCTTCCTGTATTTGCTTTATCTCTGTCACATAATCTGATATGGATCTATTTCCTCGCCATACACAATGTAACCTTTGCTTCAAGTGAACTTTTCGTGGTTCTGTATTGGAGTTGTTCATTCTTGCTAGTATCTCCCATGCTTCCTTTGGAGATTGAGCCTTCTTCACATGTGGTATAAAGAAGTCACTAATGCATAGTGAAATCCAATGCATCACTTTCCTTGAATTCTCGATCCACTTCTTCTAAGATTCTACTCCTGCTTGCCATGTTTTATGTGCTTCAACATTCTCTCTATTTGGTTCCAAACCAACCTCGGGACACTCTTGTTCACCTGTAATATAATCCCATAAACCTTTGCCCATGATAAAGTTCTCCATCCTATAAGACCATATGTTGTAGTTCTCTCTGGTCAGCTTCCCTCCAACAATCTGTGTGACTTGAGTTGAACTTTCTGCCATCTTCACTCTCTCAATTTCTTCCAAAGGATTTTGATAAAATTTCGGCAGAGTTTCGTTTGTATTTGGACAATATCTCAAGTGACAATCTCAACCAAAGTGCTCATAAACACTGACAGAAAATCTCTCACTGCCAAGGGAAAATCCACTGACTCACTTTGCCACAGACTGACTCAGTACTATGCATAAATACTCTAAAACAATGTCCACATGGACCTGTATGCAAATGCAATCCATACGTTGTCCTGTACCACATCTCTATACATCCACCTTCTTCCCATAGTCGTAAACGACATATGAGGTCTTTTGCGGGGCTAGTCGGGGGTTCGCTCCAGTACCTAATCCACCTTGCCAAGGTACCAAAGCTCCCAAGGCGAGGCTTCAAAAAACCTCACTCGGCCCTCACAAAGGCTGCAGTTTTCCAAAATACATTGACCGCATATCCATACATAACCACAAAGTACTCAATGATCTGACAATATAACCGCCTCAACTTCTTCCCACAACCTTTCTTACATAGGCGGCTGTCCATAACGGACCCACAACAACCAAAAATAATCTTCCATAACACAATATCATGATGCGAAAGCTCTATGTCGCTCTCCAAAACCTGTGTAAATACTGAATTCTTCACCTGTAACCTGTAAATCTACTGCCGAGTGCAAAACTTGACATCTTCTATGCTTGTGTGAACTGGCTATTTACTACAGAAAATTGCAGATTTTGTCAAATTTGAGCATGCCAATGCGTCCGGAACGCCCAAAAACATAAAGATAGACTCCTGGATCACTGTATTCCGAGTTCAGGTGAGGGAGTTATGACCAAAAAACCTCTCTTTTTTGTTGTTTTCCAGAGCTGCGGAAACCTGTGTATTGACTGTAGCTCCTTAAACACAGGTTGTAGTGTGTTGGTGTGTGTGCGTAGCCTGTCTCAAGAGTTGTTTATCGACTATTTCCATGCTCGAATTGCACTTCATATGCACATTCTAGAGCTTGATTAAGTTCCTCTTGAATGCTCTCACCCTCTGGATTTTCTGCAGAAAAACTCTCATCGGCTTTGTTTAGTGTGTGTGTATGTGTGTGTGCGGTGCATTTAATGCCAAAGAGGAATTTCCCTTTTCCTCTTTTGCCTTGAGGAAACAAAGTACAATTAGCATTACTATATCATCATTAGATAAATCCATTTGATTTTCTCTTTTATTACATAATGCATACCTAATTAGTATTCCATTGGCTAGCATGAGCATATTCTTGAGCTAAAGACTCTCGAGCCACTACTCACTAGCTTATTGGAAGCTTAATTAGCGTCAAAGTTCATTAGTTTGCCATTACGAACTTGCATTTTGTATCCAAAATCTGCTCCTTGTTTTAGTAAAACCATTGGTATGTGTGCGTAGCCTGTCTCAAGAGCTGTCTATCGACTATTTCCATGCTCGAATTGCACTTCATATGCACATTCTAGAGCTTGATTAATTTCCTCTTGAACGCTCTCACCCTCTGGATTTTTTGCAGAAAAACTCTCATCAGCTTTGTTTAGTGTGTGTGTGTATGTGTGTGTGCGGTGCATTTAATGCCAAAGAGGAATTTCCCTTTTCCTCTTTTTCCTTGAGGAAACAAATCTGCCAAAAAGGTCGTGAGAACATCCTATTTTTAGGAGGATTGACCTTTCTTTAAAGGCAAAGGGCCACCCCAAATTGGGCGCCCACTGGTGGACTTGAAAGCAATGCTCAATCCTTTTAAATTCCGCTTTCGGGTCTGAACGGACCCCGGTCGACCGATCGCACTATTCTCTAACTGCCTGCGTCGACGCCCGTGCCTGTTCGATTGTCGTGATGCCCGACTGGCTGACCTATTGCAGCCGACCGGTGCCCATGCCCGGGAGCGCTGCCCGCAACCCGGCCTGCCCCTGCCTGCCCGGTGTCACTGCCCGATTGCCCGAGCTGCCCGGACCACAAAGCAGCACTTGCCCACGCGCTTAAGCATTTTCAAAGAAACTTTCGGGTCTGCCCTTGTTGGGCCCCCCTTTTGAGGGCTTTTTAAGCCCCTGCTCCCACCAAACTGCAACAAGACACTTAAGCCCAAGGCATGCTACCGCAGCTAGCGAGCAATATAAATCTAAGAAAAGCTAAGGGCTCTTTTTCGCAGCTGATGAGCCTCGAATTCATCCTTTCCAAAAGCTGTCAAGGCTAGTCAAAGAAAATATTCAAAGCATCACCAAGCATCCAAAGGAACACTACTTCATTGTGAAGAGGGCTTCACTGACAGTGAAGAGGAGCTTCACATTGAAAGGAAGATCCAAAGTACAAATTGAAATCTTGCAACAAAACACAACAATTTCTTGCAATGTATGTAATTATATTTGTCTACATGGATGACATTATGTGCTTTTGTAATGGGATAGACATTGGCATTGGAGAGTCTCCAAATTGCTAAAAATCTCTCCATGTGTGAAGATTTTGTGACAAAGTGTATGAGAAACACCGCATGCTTGGGCTCTCGGAGTATGACCAAGATGGAAGAGAGCATTAATTTTTACATAAACCTTTTCATAGGATATTTTAACATATTGTTGCATGTCATTATGATGCATGGAATAAAGCCTGATTGCACAACAGAAAGGGGGACAGAAGCACTCGTTCGAGGGGAGGATACGAAGTTAGACCATGAAGCAGTTGAAAGAAACAACAGAAGCAACGAAGGCAAGAGACCTGACAGAGGATCAACTCACATAGTAGAAGACAAAAAGGACGAAGACGAGAGCAACGTTGTCTTTTATGAAGACCCATTTTGAAGATGCAGACTCTCTACTTGTGGGGGAGGACCTTTTCCTGTGTGGATACCAGCTTATCATCCTGTGTGGACATCACAATCCTTTGTGGACTTTTCTTGTGTGTATTTTGCCATCCTGTGTGGATATCACTATCCTTTGTGGAATTTATTTTCCTATAGGGATATCACCATCCTATGTGGATTTTGCTAGCCTGTGTGGATCATGCATCTTCAGTATCTTCTCTTAGTCCAAACCTCAAGGGGAGGATTGTAAAGTGTGAGCTTTGTCCTAAGGTGTGAGTCAAGGAGAGGAGAGTGGATATATCCCACATACTGTGGAGCAAGGCTATAGAGCTACTTAAAGCTAATTTCATGAATGAGAAACAAAAACTCCATTTTGCACTACATGCTTGTCTATGGTGAGCTTGTGCTAAGCTAATTCAATACTCAAGATTGTGTTTATGAGTCCAAGATAATTCTATCTTGGAACCTAATTCACTTGAGTGATAACCTTGCTTACACACACTCACACACTTGCACCATGTTTCTCTTGCATCCACCATAGCTAGCATGATCCAATTCCTAACAGGAGTATCAAATACGGCAGGAGCATCGACAAGTGAGACACCCATATCCAGACTTTTGAACCTTGAAAAGTATGAGGTAAGCTTCTATACCCACTTGTCATGTAATTAAACTATTTATTTCAAAATAAGTTTGATATATGTTTTTAAACATGTGATGATAGTTTCATCATGTATATTTTCAAGTATATTAATCATTGATTTAAGATCTTTGATTTATGTCTCAAAAGTATCATGTCATGAACCTTTTTTTAATAGTATAAAATCATAGGAAATATAAATCACTACTAATTACATCAATAACTAGAAGTAACATATCTACTAAAAAAAATTCAATGTAAATTGGCATACAAAAAATTTATTCTTTACTATGTTGAATTGATACTTCATGACATAAAAAACTTAACTAAAACATACAGTCTACAACATTTGACATTTTTTTAACCAAAATATGTTAAACATTCTTTTATTATAGACTCAAAAATGATAAGTGATATTAAAAGACAATGTATTTCACATTATGTGTGGCATGATGATCCTCTTGGTATACAAACTTTTCCCACTCCGAAGGATAAAGTCTTTGAGATAGGTGGTGTATCTTTGAAGTACAAGCTTCAAATATACAAGAAGCCGGTTATGGGGTTTTTGTGCATACACCTCTTCAAAAGGGTATGACTATTCTCCATTATGGCGGGATTAGTATTTCCATGAGACTTGGAAGAAGTTGTGTGAGGTATCTCCAAGGGCAACTAGGTACTCACTTCTGGAGGATCCAAATGTCAATTGTGTGGAGGATGAGATATATATTGTTGGTGATGTAAAAGATGGAAATTTGGCAAGATATATAAATAGTACTCATGGTCTGAGTATGAGCCCAAATGTATGTTATACTTTTGATCCCAATTTTTTACCTTGGTATAAAACCACCACATCACAAATTAATTTGGATAAATGTGGCTATGTTTGTGTTGAAACCCTAAGCCACATAGAAAGTGGGGCAGAGATTCTTCCATAATATGAACTTACCTGACATTACTCAAATCTCATGATAAAGTCCCTTATATGAAAGTTATCGATAATCTATTTAAAACAGATTCATTACTGAGTATGTATCATGATAAACACTATGAATTGTGATGGCATTACCATGTTATGCAATCAATACTTAATTTCATACAAAAATCTATTTCTATAAGAGTGATATCCATTGAATTTAACTAGATTTTTTGAGCTAGCATAATAGTGCTCTATTTCAAATTCATGTATCATGTTAAACATAATCCATACAAGCATTTGTATCTCATTGCACATATTTTATCAGAGCATAAACTTATGCATTAGCAATTTATGCAATAGTTCATTTTGAATGTGTTTTTTTATTTAGTATTGTTAAGAATACCCCAATAGTGGATTTTGGATGTACCAAACCCCTGTAAAACTTGTTTAGAATAGATAAATGTTAAGTAAAGGATGCACTTTTCCATCCATACCTTACTTAAAGTGTCTTGATAGTGGATTGCAAATTTCCTTGCTCTTCTCAAGGACTTTTTTAGATTGGAAAAATGGAGGATCTAGGACACACCCATCTTTACACAATATTCTTTGAATGGCAAAGTACTAGTTGATTGAATGCACCACCTACCCTTCCACAACTTGTTTGGAATGTTTGGTTTAAGATGCTACCATCTTCTAAGGTTTGTTTAGAATGGACAAATGGTAGTTCTAAGTTTCACTCATTTGTCTTTTGTTTACTTAGAAGAGCCAAGTTATGGGTATAAATTTCACCTCCCATTCTAATAGCTATTTAGAGTGGCCGAGTAGTAAATCTCAGATGCACATTTTCTTAAAGAGCATGTTTCGTGAATTCATGGTATAGAATTGATTTCTCCACTACTATGGATACATTTCCTTGGCCTATCTTTATACGACAACGAGTGGAATTTTCATTGGTTCTACACACACAACCAACACAAACAATTTCATTGTCAAGTATCATATGCACTTTTTCCTCATATTCAAAGTCCATCCTACAAATGCAAGAAGGTTAGAAAAGTTGAAGCTTAAAACCACAATAAACATATCAGAATGGACTATAATTTAGACAAGTGTTGGAGATTGACACCAAATAATCCATGATACTTTAGGTTGAACAAGTGGTGGAGATTGAGACTAAATAACCCATGATACTTGTGGTTGGGCATATAAATAAGCTTGAAAGAAATGAATCATTGACACTAGGGATAATATATTGGAGATAAGATAGAATCTTGTGGCCGTGCAGTGTGTCTATGTCTAGTTTTATGCTTCAATGGAGCTTATCTTGGACAAGTGGTGGACCTAGTGTCTCTCTACACTTGAATGGGACATAGCTTGGATAAGTGGAGAACCTTATGGATCTCTATGCTTCAATAGAGCATATATCTCGTAAATGATGGATCTTATGGTCCCCTATGCTTGAATGGAGCATAGCTTGGACAATTGGTGGACCTTATGGCTCTCTATGCTTCAATAGACCATACATTGAACAAGTGGTGGACCTTTGGATCTCTATGGTCAAATGTAGCTTAGCTTGGACAAATGGTGGACCTTGTGGTTGTCTATGCTTCAATAGAGTATAGTTTGGACAAGGGGTGTTATGGTCCTCTATGCTTAAACGGAGCATAGCTTGTACACATGGTGGAACTTATGGATCTATATATTTTAATAGAGCTTAGATCGGTGGACATTGTGTCTCTCTATGATTGAATAGAGTAGAGCTTGGACAAGTGGTGGCACGCATGAATCTCTATGCTTGAGTAAATCATAGATTGGACACGTGGTGGTGACTATATGGTTCTCTATGCTTGAATGGATCATACCTTGGAAAAGTGGTATACCTTATACTTGAATGATCCTCTATGCTTGAATGGAGCATAGCCTGGAAAAGTGGTAGAAAGTACGATTCCCTATGCTTCAATAGAGCCTAGATTTAGTGGTGGACCTTGTGGATCTTTATGCTAGAATGGCACTTTGCTTGGACATGTGGTGGACCTTGTGGATACCTATGGTGGAATGGAGAATATCTTGAACAAGTGTTGGATCTAATGGCTCTCTATGCTTCAATAGAGCATAAATTGGACAAGTGATGGACCTTATAGACCTCTATGCTTTAATGGAGTATAGCTTAGACAAGTGGTGGACCTTATATATCTCTTTCCTTCAATAGAGTATAGATTGGACACGTGGTGGACATTGTATCTTTCTATGCTTAAATGGGTTAGTTCCTTGGACAAGTGGTGGATCTTATGGCTCTATACCCTTCAATAAAGCATAGGCTGACAAGTGCTGGACCTTGTGTTTTTCTATGCTTGAATCGATCTTAGCTTGGACAAGTGGTGGATCTTGTGGCTCTTTCTGCTTGAATGGAGCATATATTGGACAAGTGGTGGACCTCATGGATCTCTATTCTTGAATAGAGCATAGAATGGGACCTTATGGTCCTCTATGCTTGAATGGAACATAGCTTGGACAAGTGGTGAATCTTATGGATCTCTTTGTTTCATTAGGGCATATATTATACAAGTGGTGGATCTTCTGGTCCTCTATAGCTCAATAGAGACTAGCTTGGACAAGTGAATGGAAAGGTAGTGTGGGAAGGGTGTCTAACCTCACTCCTATCTTATTGCAGACATAGTGAGAACCATGTATACAATTGTCAATCCATGGGATGAAGCTGACTCGACTAGTACATAGAGGCTACAAGAGGTTGTCAACCTCTTGAAAAACAACAGACAACTCACATCTAACTCAAGCTACACTCAAATGACCAGAATCACCAAAAGCTAGTCGCTAATCAACAAACAAATCATAACCGTGTTACAACATCAAACGACATCCAAATGTTACGAAACTTCTACGACATGTTTATAAGACCTAAGTACACATGCTTATGGACTCAAATATCACTTTAGGTCAAGTGCAAAAATTGCAATTATTAACAGCAGTGAGTTTTTGACCTAGTTATTTCAACCCAGAATGCATCTAAATGCTTAGCAATGATGCCCCAATACCCCACCTATACTTATTTCATGATTTTTAAGCTTAAATTCCCACTTATGATGAAATGAGACCGTGGGTTGGTGATGCCAAAAGCTACGGATTACCATGAGATGTTAATGTCAACGGGTAGAGCTCGTACTTGCGGTTGCAACACAACAAACGGCACTGCAATGTGACAACCGGGAAGGGAGAAGGAAGCGCGAGAAGGAGAGAAGTGAGCGTCGTTAGCTCACACTGTGTTCTATTATCCAAAACTTGTAAAATACTTACAAACATTGGCCTTTATACCTTAGCCAAGGTTTCTGTTGCTACAGATGGGTGCGTGGTTGCCCTGCGAAATACTCGAAATAATACAATAAACAGCATAAAACAGACTAATCGGCTGTGCGCTCCTTGCCACACTATCGAAGCAAGGGACTTGCCAATACACCGTGTGCGAGCCACAAATGGCTCCAAGCACACAACAAGCCTAAACTAGCAAGCTCAAGAGAGCAAAGGGTGTGTCACTCACAGCTCTACGCTCGCCTTCGTGGTGGATTCCTCGCCGCGATGAAGAAGAAGCTGTAGTCGTGCCGTGCTCAACCGCTTCGCCGCCATCGTGCCTTCGTAATGCTCGATCGCACACACACTCTCCCTCTCTCTCTCTCACACACACACACACACACAAGGAGGTGAAGAAGAAGAAGATGGAGATGGAGATGGAGCAAGAGCACTCTTCTATTGCACAAATGAGAGAATGAGTGAATTTTAGGTTTAGTTGGCTTTTATATGAGCTCACCCCATTCACACTTGGGTGCCCATGCTTAGCCAACTAATCCCTTGAATGTCCCAGTTAGAGTGCGCCTCTCATCGGCGATCACTCTTACCCTTTTCCTATTGGTCCGACAAGCCCGGTACCTGACTCTACCAAATACATAATACACGTCCGTCATAGGTGATGGGGTGTTCGTGAGCCGTGAGGGTTAACATGCCCCCCTTCCTGATGTAGATTCCGTCCTCGGAAGCTATTGAGTTGAAGCTGGTTCGTCGAGGTGGAAGAGCATTTGAGATGAATGTCCTTAGCCTTCTTCAGTCACTGCAAAATCAAACAACATTGGCATGGTAATTGCATTCTCATAAGTGATTAAAAAGCATATGCAGTTTTAGGCAGACAAATTGTTTGGTAAAATAATTTCAAACAATTTGTTAGCAATGAACATTAAATTGCAATGTAATCAAATGCATAAACAGATGTAAAGGTAAAAAATCAAACAAGTCTGGGGTCGCTAATTTGACGGTCGAAAGGCACTAGAGATCGAATATTAATACCATGGGTAAGCTTCTTAATTTTCAGTGGTCAATTAAGTTGTTTAATCGCGAGAGCCAAGTATTCATGTTCGAGGGCTGACTAGAGGCTATATCTAGAAGACCTTGTAGTTAAGCTACCATAAAAGGAATTTCTCATGAAATCATCGCCTGACTGATTACTTTTTCTTTGACCCCCCAAGGTCTTTTCACGGTGATTCAATTATGATGTGTGTGCTTATTTTGTATGCCTTGGGTTTTTTGCTTTTCAAGGAAAAGCGCCCACACTGGGAACCTCTAGGGCTCTAGTACCATAGGCGATACATGTGAGTGAAGTACCAATTTAAGCAGGGATTTCTCTTCCAGCTTAAAATTTTACATTGTGGCACTTTGATTTTTTGTTTGTTCATTTTCAGCATTTAAATTTTGTAACTTTGGGGGGTCATATAACATTGTTACCCTCCCCAGGCTCATCACATTAGTAAACTCCCTTTATAATACTTAAGCTAAAGGTCAATAGGGTTAAGCCCACTAGAAAGCCCTAGTACATTTCATACAATGCTGCCTAAATCGGATTAAGAACCTAAGTAACCATTGCTTATTAGGAAGGCATTCCCCATGGTATTAAGAGAAGATTTCTAATACCTAGCTTGGTCAAACTAGCTTAGTCGGACTGCTTGATTTTTACACCAAGACAAGTGATTATGACAAAACATTACATTGAATTAAATGTTTGATACTAAGCCAATGCGCTGAATATTATGCTACCAATCACAATCAAAGCAGACAAACATGGATGCAAAAAGATAAGGGGCAATGCTAATGGACATAAAACACCTGTTTGTGTTGATGGTCGCGCTTGATTTGAAGTGTGAACGAGAGAAAGGTTCCATGAAGGTCCAAATCCTATCAATAGCAACACGCTCCTGTACACACTAGGAAACAAAAGGAATACCTCCAGGAGGCACATTAGTGGGAAAAGAGAACTTCGCTAATCTCTCAACTCTAAAACAAAAACACTCCTATCGTACTAATCTTACCTACCCTCCATCACTCAAGTGATGAGGATCAAAGGTGTTTCATGACATAGGTTTCTGTTTCAGTGTACCGGATGTAAATGTGTAGGTCTGGGTCAATGTTTTGACTTTTATTGCGCATACTCGTTTGCTAATTGATCTTGCTCTTTATTTTTTGTTTTTTGTGAGTATAAAGCTTTATATGTACATTCCCTAAGATTGGGAGATATAGAGGTCAGGGAGAAAGGTTGAGAGGGAAGCAAGTGAATGATGGATGTCCACAAACACTCCCCCCTTCCTTGGGTAGATCATACCGTTTGAAATGAGCTTGTCACCCTTTGAAACCAATTGTTCCAGTTGGTAATAGGTGAGGATTTTTGCCAGTAGTTTTCTATTACCCTAGGTGCCTCGTCAAGTTGCAAGGGTGGTAAGGTACTCTCCCAGGAAACTTGAAGTGGTTCATCAGGTGATTCTTGAACACTGGGAGGTGTAGATTCTTTTGTAGCTTCATGGAGGTCCACTACTATAGATGGAGGCTGTGTAGAAGCTTTTACCTCTATGGATGTATTACATGAGGAGCTAGAAGCTTCATGGGACTCCCCCCTTCCTGAGCTAGGTGGAACAAATCGTTCTTTCTTTAGTACTCAAACTAGCTCGGGAGCGGGTGCGTAGCATTCTGTGATTTTTTTCTTTCCACGATCATTGATTCGTTTTGGAGCTACGGGATTGGTCTCACTTGGGTCAGGTGATAGGTAAGAGCACAATCTATGTTTTGGCACCCATATTTGATCATTTCCTTGATAGTAGCCTTGGGCTTCCAATAGTCGTTTAGGGATCCATCGCAACATTTTCTTACTTTTCTTGGAGCGAGTGGTACGTTTCTTACAAGGATTCTGTTTTTTTGCACTAGCTATGGTCACTAAAGAAGCTTTAGGGACCCACTTGTATGTTTTCTTCGTGACATTAGGATGAGTCTTGTCGGAAGCGATATGCATTGCTTGTAGCATATTTAAGGGTACAGGCATTTCATCCCCCTCAGGTGTTACCCAGGTCGTCCCCCTATTTCCCCAAGTGTCTATGGTTGCTGCTAGGTGGACCCAATCCACATTTTCTAACTCAGTCATCCCAGGTAGGATATCCATATAAGGAGAATCTTGGCCAATGTCTGTATCCTTCTTACAAGTGTAACAATATTGTAGTGGGGCCGAGTGAACTGTGGTGTCAGAGCGATGATCAATAATGGTTTTACTCCCTAAGGGGTGTACCTTACCAGTCACCAAATCCACTCTAAGGACAGAGTCTTGGAATTGCAAATAGACATGATTTTTAGAACAATCATGAACCATTTGTGCTTCCCTCATGAATGGTCGTCCTAAAATCATCTCATATGACATAAGGTGTTTAGAGAAATCCATTACAATGAACGTATGTCATACCTTGTGTCCTAGAACTTTGATCTTAAGATCCTTGAGCATCCCCATAGGTTTGGCTATGGTACCATTTGCCATCTTTACCACAATGTTAGTAACACTGAGGCGGGGTTTTCCCATGGATTCCCAACAATCTTTTGTAACGATGCTAACTCCCGCACCACCATCAAGAATTCCCTTTATAGTTAATCCCTTGGTAGTGATGGGTAGGGTCGCATTAGACTCGTCGCCTTCAAAATACTGCCCTAATTCGTTAATGGGTACCTCGATCACAGACTCGTGTCCATCTAAGTCAAGTGATTGCACATGATTTTCCTCATCAATCATAATCGAGTCAGGCCTATTTGGTTGCGCAAACTGCGGTAATCCCGTTCGTAGCTCTCCATTAAGGAATGCTCGAAGTGTAAGGAATAACTCAGGATCTCCATACAGCTTTGCTATGATCGTGGTTCGGACCTCAGAAGACATAAAGTCCACTAGTTTGGCAACATTCATTGGCTTTTTGCAGGGTGTAGGTCCTTGACTAGGAACTGGTGAGGATGGAATCTCATATTCCTCAATGGGATCAGGTATTCCTTCGTTAAACATCCTTTCCAACAAGAAAGGTGTATGCTCACTTTCTGATGTCCCGTCCTCACTCCCTTCTTGGATGATACTAGATATGGCTAACGGTCTATGGTTCATGTGGGGTGGATGAACTTGCGTGGGAAACACTGTGTCATGAATTTTGACATGCATGGGTTCTGGTTCTAGTTTCCTTTGAGTCTCCTCCACTAAACCTCTTAGATGTTTCACCTGTTCAATCTCGTCTACTGGGTTTGGGTACGTCCCAATCTTCGTTTTACGATTCTTCCCTTTTTGCCCCTGCGGTTTATCTTGGGGGTCTTGGATTGGATTTGGAAACAGTTGTGGTGTTTTCAGAGGATCTTTATGGTTTTCTCTTATTCGGTTTTCATTTGGTTCCATGTTACGGTTTTCTTTGTCGGTCTTTCCCTTTGTGGTATTGGTTCTAGTCTCCATTGTCTCGACTGAATCTGAATCATCCTCGAGGTCATTCATATACACGGGGTCATCTCCTGTTCCTATGTTTGTTTTGGAACTTGGCTTTGAATTTCCCGTATTCTGCGACCTCTTCCTTCGTGTCTTCTTTTTCTTTGCTTGGATAACTGACGCGGTATCTCTCTCTTCAAGGATATGGCGTGGCCCTTGAAGCATGGACCGTGTAATCGCATAAGCGGGTGCGACGGGTGGTATTGGCGATGTCACACTAGCAATTTCGACCAAATTTAGGGGTGTGATTTTAGGCACATTTGGGTTATAGGGGCATTGGGCAATCAAGTGATCTATGCCACAACGATTACATGTGAGTATTGGCATTGGAGACGTGCTCCCTTGATTCATTTGCATCTGTGCAGCATTCTTTTGCAGCCTAATAGGGCACTCCGCTGCCCGATGTGGTCCACCACACTCGTAGCATTGAAGAGGTGGACTCCTAGCCTGGGTGTTGATATTTTGACCTCTGGATGCGAGAGCAGGAGCTTGATAAACCGGCTTGACTTGCCCCCAACAATCTTCCATGTAGTATATAGGACACTCTTCCAATGTATCAAGTCCGTAGGCAATACTAGTGTCTATTTCCTCCTCACATCCATCTGCATAAGCATTTGATGGCTCGCAACCCACTTGGTTCATAGGGGCAACTCTTGGATGTGGGGGCTACGGTCCTAGCACAGGAGGTGGTAGCGGTGTAGCTTGTACAACATTTTGAGATCTAGGGACCATGTGTTGCGGTAGTTGCTCAACAGGTGGAGCAGGCATCAATACAGGAGCTCGAGGTGCATCCGTCCAGGCTACAGGTGGTCTATTTGCCATCATACGTTTGATCATTAAACAATCCTTAGCTTGGTGACCATACCTACCACATGCGTTGCATGTTCCATTAAATTTTACTCTAAACGTAGGGCACTCACTAGTGCTATGTGGAACTAAGCAAATGGAACACCATTGTTGCTCCCTTCTTGGATACATGTGACTATTTTGAGGGGGTCGATTATCCTTAAGAGACTCTTGGATTGCCTTGGTGAGGTCTGTCAAGAATGTCTCAAATACCTTTGGCTCATTGGCAATGGGCTTTGCAGTCATGGGTTCATACTCAATGGCTTGTGAGCTAGTGGATCTCGTGTCAGTAGACACCCTCATGCCTGCTATCATCAAGTTGTCCTCTAATTGGATTGCATTGACAGTGACATCTTCCCAGGTTGTGATACCTCTAATCACTAGTCCATTATAGATTCCTTCATTCCTCAACCCTCGACTGAATCGATCAAGCAGTTGGTTATTGTTGAAGCGCTCATTTACAGGGCAGCGAGAGTTTAAATGCTTTAGACGACTAATGAAGTCCCTTACTGACTCTCCTTCCTTACGTTCGGCCTTCTGTAGCTGAGATTCTACACCCCAAAGCACACCTTCTCGTATGTACTCCTTCAGAAACAACCTTCGAAGGGTAGGGTAGATTGTTTTCTCGTCCACCCTTAGGGTTCTATACCAATCTCCAGCCTTCCCACTTAATGTCAAGCTTAAGGCATTGCACTTATGTAGTTCGTTGCGTTCCCCTAAGGAATCACATACTTGTTCAAACACTTCAATGTGTTTTCTAGCATCTTCGTCCCCATTGAATTTTTGCGTGAGTTTGGCAATTTGTACTGCCTTACTTCTAGGCTCTCTATCAGATGCATGACGCATATTTTCCGCGATAGATCGACCTATGGTTTGAGAAAATGCTGCCAAGTCACCTATGTGAGGAGGCAGGGCCGGTGGAGGTACTCTTGGAATCATATGTGGGAGAGGGACGGGTACCGGTCTTGGCATATGTGTGGATGATGCAGGATATGGAACATAACCGGGCATAGGTCCACTCGGATAAGGGCTAGGGAGCGGCACTCGAGGAGCATAAACAAGTGGTACAATTGGAGGTGTGGGGGCCATGTGTGCATAAGGGGATAGAGGCACATACGGTCGAGGCCCCATATTAGGTACTACGACACTAGGTAGTGGCACTGCGCTAACCGTAGATGTCATCGGTACATTCTCTGTCAGGCCTATCCCTGGAGTGAGCACTGTGTTTTCCTTAATAGAGGGTTGAGCCAAGTTATGGAAGCTAAAGTTGTCGCTCGGAGGCTCAGATTGCATAGAGACCCCAAGTGAAATGACGTAAGATGGGTCCATGGGACTCATTAGAGGAGTCTCCATTTGTGATAGAGTAGGCTGTTGAGACTTGCTCGTATCCAGAAATCTCATGGGGCCAGTTGAGAGTATATTTACCCCTCGGTTTTGCCTTTCTGATTGAATAATGCCATGGATAACATTACAGATCATTTTCTGTTGATCTTCGATGCTCGTGGCACTAGAGGTGGATTGTACAATCTCTATCCATCCTACATGGTAGGCGTGGCCAGAGTGTAGATCCGTCAACACCTCAGTGTGGAGGTCGTATGTCCAATGATCATTAATGAAAAATCCTTCTAGAGTCGACGTGTTAACGGTTTCTTGTGAGGTAGAAGCAATGTTGCTCCCCGTGGTTTTACTTGTCACCAACGGTACTCTAGAGGGAACTTCTGAAGGAGGCAGCTCAACAGGGCCTTCTTGGTAAGAAGTTGGCAGGATATCCACATGGACACTCTTTGGGGGTGTGGGGCACGTGCGATGTGAAAGGAGATTCCACTTCCCCACCCCCTTCGTGTGCTTCATTTGCATCAGGTTCCGAGCCAGTAGCTCTACCTAATGTTTCCATGAAACGGCTAAACATACTAGTACTAGGCTGTGGAGCTTCGGGAGGTGCATGGCCTTCTCTCTCAGTGTTTTGGGTAGGGTATGCTTCCATGATTTCTGAGTCAGAGGAGGAATCACTAGCGGCTATTTTAGGGTCTTGGGTGGTGCTACCTTGTGTCCCCGCTGAGGGTCTAGAGCCTATCGTGGATGGGTAATGGGTGTCCGTATGAACAGAGGCACCCTCAATATGCTCGTGTTCTAGCACCCGCCCAGAGCGTAAGTGCATGTGCTTTTGATACCCTAAGGTGTCAAAAAGCTGCTCTAGGAGGCCTTGTGACTAGTTTTTTGCATGTTTTTTGTTTGTTTTTTTGCTAGATTTTTAAGAGCGTGTCGTGGAATGGGCCGTGTGATAGCTCGAAACGAGCGTATCGCTAGGAGGGACGCGATGTGCTTTACAGCCCACTGTTTGGTTCTAAATTGCTCCAGAAAAGCCCGAAATAGTCTTTTCCTAGCTGGGGAACTAGGCTCCAAATAGCAAGTCTAAGGGTGCAAGTGGGAAGAGAAGGGAGGAGAGTGGAGGACTTGTCCCACATGCTCTCATTCCCTCTTGAGGAGGTAGGGTATATATATAAGAGTGAGTTTAGTATATATCATAAGGCTGAGGACTGAGGCTTGGGCTTGGGCTTGGGGAAATGATCCTGATCCCAATCTAACTTTTATACAAACCAACCCTCCGTTTTTATAACTCACGTTTTTTATTTTCGAAAATTTAACCTCCCCCTCACTCACGTTTTTTTTAAGGTGCGCGTTTTGGTACGCGTTGACCTCACCTGCCTACTTTCTGTCTCGCCTAATTACTAGCCTGTTTAATTAACTAACTGTGCGTCTAACTGTGCACAAACCAGAAAACATAGAAAACACAGAAAATGCAGAAATTGAAACTTGACAGAACTGTGCAGTGCAAACCAGAAAATGCAAAAAATGCAAAAAACGCAAGAAATGCTAACTGTGCAGTGCAAACCAGAAAACGCAAAAAACGCAAAAAAACAAAAATCTCCACACAACTACACACACTCATTCCCTGCCTTTCTAATGATAGAAATTGCACCACAAGAAAGCGTAAAGTGCTTAACCGAGCTTAGTGTAGGGCATTTCCCCGGCAGCGGCGCCAAAAATGTGCGCTCCTTGCCGCACTGTCGAAGCAAGGGACTTGCCAATACACCGTGTGCGAGCAACAAATGGCTCCAAGCACACAACAAGCCTAAACTAGCAAGCTCAAGAGAGCAAAGGATGTGTCACTCACCGCTCTACACTCGCCATCGTGGTGGATTCCTCGCCGCGATGAAGAAGAAGCTGCAGTCGTGCCGCGCTCAACCTCTTCGCCGCCGTCGTGCCTTCGTAATGCTCGATCGCACACACACTCTCCCTCTCTCTCTCTCTCTGTCACACACACACACACACACAAGGAGGTGAAGAAGAAGAAGATGGAGATGGAGATGGAGCAAGAGCACTCTTCTATTGCACAAATGAGAGAATGAGTGAATTTTAGGTTTAGTTGGCTTTTATATGAGCTCACCCCATTCACACTTGGGCGCCCATGCTTAGCCAACTAATCCCTTGAATGTCCCAGTTAGAGTGCGCCTCTCATCGGCGATCACTCTTACCCTTTTCCTATTGGTCCGACAAGCCCTGTACCTGACTCTGCCAAATACATAATACACGTCCGTCCTAGGTGATGGGGTGTCCGTGAGCCGTGAGGGTTAACATCGGCATACCTGGCACTATCACGTGGTCGCATGATCGCAAGATACACGAACAGAGAGAGACAGAGAGCGAGAGAGATTGAGAGAGCACGTGCAAGCACACCTCCTAGAGTGGAGTGCTACGCCAGCACGTCGAGAGGGGAGAGAGGAGAGGAGAGAAGAGCAACGCAGACACTGGGTGCAATCTCCCCCCGTGCAAGAGTGACCATTTCCCTCTTGCACGTATTTGTTATATAGATTTCTTGAATGGTCAAATTGGTTACAGACTGGCCGGCCGGACATAAAGAGCACTTGAATAATAAAATGTACATAAAATATGATCCTTTTGCAATATCTTAGCTCGGTCAAGCCTTTTCCACCTGTCACAGCTGCAATAAATAAGATATCAATTCCATAACATACCTCTCCATTGGAAAGCAACTGTCCTCAGTTGCGAAGATAAAATCTGCAAACAATACTTGTCAAAAACAGTGATTAGTATGTTGTGTCAAAAATATCACATAATAAAAGAAAAATTTATGAAACTAAACAACATTAGCTTATGCCTGCTGTCATCCATATACTACCTATTCTAGTGTCCCATACCACTAGAATAAGCAGTATATGTCATATCCTGATGAATCAGGATATCATTGGTCACACTCATCATCAATATCATAAATTTCAAGTCCCATCACATAAACACTGCCGTGATAAAATAATCATCAGATACCAAATCCCAATCCAGCTCCAAGTCCACAATGTGAGTCCAAATCCAAATCACTTTCATTATGTACCCGGGTAACAAAATCATACCAGTTGCAGTGGTGGCCAGTCACTGCAGCATGATTTTGTGATCGGTGTTGCCTAAATCGGCGAATCTACACCCGACGTGTTGCCTAAGTCGGTGAATCTGCACTAATGCTGCCTAAATCGGCGAATCTTCATTTGATATAAGTTCAAAAAGCATGAATCTATAGTGTGTTGTTGTGCTGCCTAAATCGCCGAATCTGCATTAGATGAGCATTGACACACTGCCTAAATTGGCTGATCTGTGTGCTTGTGACCAATGGACTAGACAAGACATAAAAACAAAACATTGACTACCTGTGTGACACCACATTGGAGTTAGTTGAGTAGCAGAGTACTTACAAAAAAAAAAATTGTTCACTAACTCAAAGCACCTTAGCTCACATGAGTAGCTGAATAGCTTATTGACAAACCATCTCAATGAAATTTCCTTTCAATACAATCAGAAGCCATGTCTTTAGTAGTGTTGTTTGAGTATTCAACGTAGAACACAATGGAGAGAAATGAAATAAGAAAAGAGGAATGACGTATTTGATGGAGGCAAGTAGGGGTGGGGGGGGGGGGGGGGTATCATTATCACTCTTGCACGAAAGTATAGTCAACAATTGCAAAATGTGGTAATTTTGTGCTGAAAATATGGTATGTAATAGAATGACAGCGTGTTTAATATAATGCAATGTATGTCAAAAGAAGAGCAGTACTACCTGTCTACTCTAAGGATACCATTGTATAAAAGGCTACACTTTGAACTCAATTGCACATGGAGGATGTTTATGACTATTTATACCAGAATTTAGAAAAAGAAATGCTTACAAAAACTTGCAAGCATATTTAGGGAAGGTAGAAATGGCAAGTAAAATCACTAGTGTACTGGAAGTTCGTTGACATGAAACAAATAGTCAAAGCTTTATCTACAATAGTAATCCTAAAAAACAAGGGGTAAGAAAATGACGTTTGATCAATTGTAAAACTAATTGAAGCACACACTAATTGTTTGAACAGGTGAAAAATTTGTAATGAAATATACATTTTATTATTATTATTATTATGATTATATAGCTATGTTTGCAAACCAAATTTTGTTCAAGAGCTCGAGGGTACACGAGGTTTTTGTTTTCAAGTGTGAAGGTAAATTTCAATTATTGATGACTTTTAATTTGGGTTTCGTATTTCGAGCTCTAAGAGAGGAATTGATTTATCAAGGCAACCATTATGCCAAGTAAAGATAATTTGAAGGAAACCGCTATTTAAAAACAACATATATCAGATAAATTGGTCACGTTATAGAGATATTTTATTAGCCATAGTAACAAATTCTGAGTGAGGAACGGAGGGGATGGGAGAGAGAGAAAAAGAGAAACGAAATGAAATGTTATATTCCTATGAATAATGAGACCAAAGTGATACAATCCTTGTGGATCTAAACCAATGTTTGTGTACTAAAATAAAATGAAGTAAAGTGAAACACTAAATGGAAAAAAAACCCTAAAAACATCACACTAAAATCGCGATCATCATTGTCGATGACTGAGGATAATGGCATCGGAGTTGTGCGAGAAAGTAGTGCACTGCTCGCTGAAGAACGTCATCAATGTGCGTCGCTGTAAGTAATAGTACTGGGAGTCCGGGTCGATGAGACATGCACGTTCTTGTGAGTGGCGAACTGCGTGAGCGAAGCGGCCCTACCTCCTCCTGCAACGACGACTACCTCTGCCGAGCCACTGAGGTTTCTCTTAGTTCATTGGGGGGTTTATGCTAATGCTTTTTCTGCAATCAAGTCAAGACTGTTGTAACAATTCTGGTTTGAGATTGAGAAGTTGAGCTGAGATTTTATGGATTCTGCAGCAAATGGAATTTATAGGAGGAGGGAGTGTTCCCAAATGTCTTTACTTCCATCCTCTCTCCCTCCAGGCTCCACTTTTGACACGTTCAAAGAGGCCATATGAAGAGGCTGCATCCTTCTCAGCTTTACTAGCTTGCATCCTTCTCAGCTCACCTGCTTGAATTGTTGGTGTTCGTGTGGTTGTGTAGCATTCCATGAAGGGCTCACGAGCAGGACACACTCGGCAAGAGAAAGTGGAGGACGCAGCGCTGTAAAAGAGGGCAACTGCAAGTGAGCAAGGGAGCTTGATCAGGAGGACGAAGTGGTTAGCAGCTCAGGAGGATGACATTCAAAGGGCTGGCTACAGAGGCCGCAAGAGAAGAGCTGCCTGTCCGCAGATATGGGTTGAAAGCGGCATGCAGGGCCATCGGTTGCAGGATCTGGGATGGTGCGGGGTCGGGGGTTGTGTGTGTGTAGTGTTGGATGCATGCGAGGAAGAGACTAGGTCCATTATTTGGTGCCATGCATCATACGAAAGTGGTGGGCAATGGTTAGCGTTCAGTACTGGGAGTGAGGTGTGGTAGAAGTGAAGGTGGGTGGGAGCGGTCTGCATGGCAGGCAGGCTCTTAAGTAAGGGTTTCTCCCTCCATCTCATCGTCAGTGGGCGGCTATAGTTAACTGTGAGAGAGAAACCATTTATACATGTTGTCGGGTAGCAACCAGCTCATGCGGCATGTATGCAAGCGCCAATTGTAGACGAGGGGAAGAGTGGCTACTGTACAGAGAGAGAGAAAGAGAGAGAGAGAGAGAGAGAGAGAGAGAGAGAGAAGAGAGAGAGAGAGAGAGAGAGAGAGAGAGAGAGAGATTTGCATGGGAGTTGGGTGATGGCCGGAAGCTATGGTAAGCATGAGGACCATCGCTTCTTTCATTGGATACCATCCTTTTTCTACGACGTGCTGTATGTCAAGAAGAACTCCTTGTTTCCCTTCCCCAAGTGGCTCAAAACTGCGAGAGAGAGTTGGACGCAGTGGTTGGGGTTTCTAAAGAGAGAGAGAATATAAAAAACTAAAGGTTGCATGTACTTAAGTGGGGGTTGATGCGAAGACAAAGAAAAAAAACTAATGGTAGCATGGGAGCTTGTGGTGACGTTGCATGGCGACGTGAACTGTGAGTTAACCAAAAAAAGAAAAAAAAAAGTACAGTCCTCTTATTGCATGCAAGAACGAGAATTGTGAGAGGCAATGGATGGTTGAGGAGGGTTTGTTGGCATTATTGGTGGCCATGCTAAAGCGATGCTGAAATTTCCGCTGTGGGTGGTGACGACAAGGTGTCGTTTTTCCAGTGTTGGCCTAGCCGTTGGCTGACATAGCCCATGCCCTTTGGCCCTGGTGTTGCACTCGCAAGGGTCTCAGCTCCGCGAACTTTCTGCTGCCACTGAAGATTGTTGGGCCAGGGCATCACTACCTGAAAATCCTAAAGTTGGAGTGCTCCTTGCAAATCCTTGCAGTACCCATCTCTGCCATCGGCTGAACTATTGCGAGCATACTACCATGTCGTGATGACGCTATTAGATGACGAGGGGTAGAGGTAATTGGGGATGTGAAGAAGTCGCTTCACTTCATATAAATAAATAATTCCTTTAGGCACCTTTCCCATGGTGGTAAAAAGGTTCTTCCATTGTCTTCTTGACTACTAGCTCTTGGGTTCAAAACCACTCGATAGCCATTTCAGGCCTCTTGGGCGCCTAGAAGTCTCTTGGATTTTGCACTAAGATGATCAAACACTTGGTATTTGGTATGTCTAAGTTCAAGATTCGGTCTCCTAGATCTTGAAGGTTTTCATGGGAGTATTCTTACTACATGCATTAAATCTTCTCTACTAGTACTTCTTCTTCTTCTACTACTACTACTACTATAACTCGTACTCTCTATTCTCAGAACTTGATCACATGTATGTACATCCTCTTTTAATTTATATATCTCTACATACTTAGTTTAATGCACGTTGAATCTCGCATCATTATGGTATAAATATCCTGAAACATCTAAGACCTCCGGACCTCCATTAAAATAGTTACACTATTTTTCAAGGACGATCAAATCAAACAAGAGCCATGAGTTGTTCAAGACAATTAACACTAATTTTGAGAAGTCTAATCAACTAAAGGCAAAGTAGAAGAAAAAAAAAAAAAAAGTACTTAGCTGTTGATTATCAAGATCTGTAATATTTGGAATGTGACCTGGCTCTGATACCACTGCTACAGACGGGTGCGTGGTTGCCCTGCGAAATACTCGAAATAATACAATAAACAGCATAAAACAGACTAATCGTCATACCTGGCACTATCACGTGGTCGCATGATTGCAAGATACACAAACAGAGAGAGACAGAGAGCGAGAGAGATTGAGAGAGCACGTGCAAGCACACCTCCTAGAGTGGAGTGCTACGCCAGCACGTCGAGAGGGGAGAGAGGAGAGGAGAGAAGAGCAACGCAGACACTGGGTGCAATCTCCCCCCGTGTAAGAGTGACCATTTCCCTCTTGCACGTATTTGTTATATAGATTTCTTGAATGGTCAAATTGGTTACAGACTGGCCGGCCGGACATAGTTGGCCAAAGCTCATAAAGAGCACTTGAATAATAAAATGTACATAAAATATGATCCTTTTGCAATAGCTTAGCTCGGTCAAGCCTTTTCCACCTGTCACAGCTGCAATAAATAATAAGATATCAATTCCATAACATCTGTGGTCAAAACTAATAATCTGGGAGCTCTAACTAAAGATAGGTTGATACAATCTGGAAGGTTGTAGTCCCGACTCATCAATTACATTGTTTATCTGGAAAGTAGGAGTTACAACATTCTCGATTTATCAAAAGAATAAGCGTTTCTACAATAAAAGCTCCGAAAAATGTTATCCGAGTTAGCTTGTTGCTAACATTCCCCCCCTCCTCGACTATCTCGTCCCTTGACACAGGTTCATGGACTAAAGTAGTCTTCATGTTGACGGCTGGCGACGTGTTCTTTAAGAGCATGGAGGGATTTTTCATATCTGATTCATATTTCTTTGTCTCGGACTTGCAAAAACTGCATGGTGACTCTGTTCTTAGGTTCAATGGCTGAATAGCCACAAACCTTTGATGTAAGGTTTCTAATCACTAGCCCAAATATCTTTGTTTGCCATATGAAGAAACCTATATAGAATGCCTCTTCCAATGCCAACATATTGCTAGATGACAGAAACATACATCTGGCGTAGAAGCCGAAGAGGACTTCTTCTGAAGGGTGTCCACTTAAATCATAGAATAGATCTTTCTTTCCTTCGAGGAAAGACATCCATGGTGCTCCTGCTTGCTCAAGCTCATGAAAAGTTTGAATGCAGGTGAGCAGTGTAGTGTAAATGGCCTATGAAATTTGAGAACAGGGAATTAAGAGAATTAGAGTGAGCATTTTTTTGAGATTACTTTGAGAACTTTGAGGGTGAACTTAATTGATGGTAGCAACATAAACATAGAACTTAATTAGCTTGGCATGAACAATACTTTTGCAAGAGAGAGAGTATTAGAGAGCATGACAATAGATGAGGACCACATTTACTTGGAGCCAGTCTCCCCTACAAAAGGTGTTTGTATTACAGATTCTCCCATCAAGAGAGACTTTGTTACAATACAATTTTTGTGTTCCTTGTGACCTTGGTGATGCTATGAAGATGGAAAGCTTCATGCATCACAAGCTTAACATAAACTTTGCAAAAAGCATTAACTATCCCAAGCCTCAGTCCCAAGGTCTCAAACACCTTCGAAGGTGGAGAGAGCTAGTGGGGAATGAGGGTAGGGAAGAGGAAGAAGAAACATTCCATAGGAGAAAGAAATAGTTCATTACTTATCATCACTCTTCTTGCTTAGCATAGCATAATAGCATAATAATGAAGATGAAGAATATGGCAAGCTTAAGCATTGAAGCATGGCTCTTGGTTGGATTTGTATTCCATAGCCAAGAGTGTTGGTGTAGGCTCTTCACTTCTCAACAACAAACTTGAAGACGGAGATGGAGCTCTTGCATTTTGCACTCCACACAATGAGAGAGAGTGTGTGTGTGTTTGGGAGAGTATACCCCCCCTTTCATGCTTGGTCCACACCTCTCTCTCTCTCTCTCTCTCTCTCTCTCTCTCTCTCTCTCTCTCTCGTATTATTTTATTATTTCATTTGGACATGTGTCCTCTTTTTCCTCTTTCAGAGAAAGAACTTAATTATTTATTTTTATGTATCTAAATTCTCATTGGACCCCTTTAAAAACTAACCAATAGCATTCAAACACATCATGAGGGCCACATGTGAAGTATCATTTGAACATGTGTCTTTTGTGCTTATTAAGTCATTTGGTTGATGGAATACTTCAAGGACTTAATCAATCAAGCATGGCATGTTCATGTCTCTTGAGAGTTATCTTTGAATTGAATACTTCAATAACTTTAATCATTTAAGCATGTAGAAACACCTCAAGCTTTTGGGTAAAGTTCCCACTAAAACTTAGCAAGCCAACAAGCACCTCATGCTTGGGTAGGATTCCCACCTGAAGGTTAGCCCTAGCTTGCCTAAGGTCAAAGGAATTTTGAGCACTAAATTTTGGAGGTCTTTAATGAAGCTAACCCTATGGTCTCTAAGCTCCATTAGGTAGCATTGCTCTTTGACAGACCATCTCTCACTTGGACCCCTTTACCATTGGCCCCGTGTTGAGATAGATCAGTAAGCACATGTCTATATTCTAATCATTGTTCCTGTTTATTATCCCACATTAAATGATCAATTTAATATGAGAAAATCATTTGGGTTGGTTAGATATTAGGTTTTATGACATTACCTCTCTCTTGAAATCATAGTTGTCCTTGACTATGAGGTAAAAGAGATAAAGCCATAGTCATTAGTCAATTTTTCTTAGTGGGTAGAGGATCCCTTTTTCTCCTATGAAATCATTCCAGAATGGATGACTGATCCATTTGGTGCTCGAAAGACTTAGCTGTCGCAAACATGTTTTCTCTTTAGTCCATATCATACATCCAAAGTAGAGTGACAAGTTCTACTTGGTGTTTGGGAGACGTCGTCACCACAAACATGATCCTAAGCATGCATGCTTCTTAAATTTTGTTCACAATAAAAGAAAGAGAACGAGTCTTATACGACAGAAACGTTGTCCATTTAAAATGCATTTTCATTTGCTTACTCTAGTTTAGCATTGTAAGCATTGACAAGGTTCGTATCATCCTTAAGCTAGGTTCCTTATCCATCTAGCATCTTTAAAAGGATAATTCTTAAACTTAACAAGATATCATTAGATAATCTTACCGTTTCTTAGTACCTTGTCTTCATTTGTCAAAGAATCAATATGGGCTGCAACACCTCTTCTTGATCTTCGATCTCTAGCGGGTCCTCCATTATTGGTTCTTTTTGTGTCTCCTTTGTAAGGCTTGAGTAGGCTCACATGGTTAACATTGTGAATGAGCCAATGGTTGGGCAACTTTAATTGATAAGCCATCTCATTTATTGGCTTAAGAATTTAAAAAGGACCATAGTATCTTTTTGCTAGTTTAGCATAATACTCTTGGTGGCCCATAAGAATCTTTTCCGTAGTATGCCTTAGATGAGCCTTGAGAAACTTTAGCAAGACCCAATCATTTTTCTTAAAGGCTAAGGCTCTTCTGTGCTTATTAGCAACAACCCTTTTTGCCTTTGTTGTAAGATGGATATAGCCCTTTTTACTCTTTGGAAAATATTCTTGTAAGTCTTGACTATATTCATCAGCAACAAAGATCTTCCCATATACCTTAAGTAGTAGGGGACTTTTGGATCTTCCCTCTTTAACCTCGAAAGGTGCTTTTCCCATAGAAGTATGTACGATGTCATTGTACACATACTCTATAAGAGGTAGGTACTTCTCTCATTGAGAACATTGATCTACTTCCATGACATAGGCTTTTAGTAGATTCAAGAATCGTTAAATTAGTTATTTCACTTTGGTCATTCGTTTGTGGATGATAGGCCAAAAGAGAAATTTAATCTACCTCCTGATTTTCAAAGAGACCCTTCTAGAAATTACTGGTCATTCTAGGATCTTTGTCTGATACTATGGATGTTGGCAAGCCATGATACTTGAAATTTGAGATCTAGAGAGGGTTACCGTTTAATGTGCCTTAATAGTCTTTTTGACACTCATAGAGTGTGTTTTCTTGCTAAGCCTGTCGATTGAAACAATCCAATTTGCTTCCCTCGATCAAATTTCAATCTTTGGTATACCACACATTTTGAAACATACTCTTATATGTTTACTTTTCATGGTAGACCACAATAGAAATACATTTCTACTCCTTGAAGAGTAGATTAGGGAATCCCTCTTTGCCCCACATAAGGAGAAGCATGGGATTCGTACATGACTTCTTAGTGTATTGGTGAGTAACACATAGCCTATTGTTGTTTGGAAGATAACCATCCTCCAAGGTGAATTGTTATTTTTTTCTTCCCTAATGCAAAGGCTGTAATTACCTACTTAAAGTCTTGGTTAGTAGCATACTCATCTATCATAAAATATAGATCATTGTGAGTTGCTAAAAACACCACATTTACCATTGACCGTTGTGAAAGTGCATCGACCACTTGATTGTGCTTGCCATCAATGTGAGCAATATAAAATTTAAATTGCGAAAGAAAATTTTCCCACTTTGTTTGTTTGTCGGAGAGCTTGGTTTGCATCATGAATTTCTTGAGGCTTTTTGATCCATTTGCAGGATGAATGGAGCCCCGAAGAGATAGTGCTACCATGTGTCTAGGGCATGTAGAACATCTAAAATCTCTTTTTTGTATATGCCCAAGACCTGTTCATCGACATTGCGCCTTCGGCTCTCATATACTATGGCATGCCCTTGTTGAAGAAAAACCACTCCAAGGCAATCACCACAAGAATCACATTGGACATCAAATGGCTTTGAGAGATCCAAAAACATAAGGACTAGTTGAGAGGTAAGCTTCTCTTTAAGCTTGTCAAAAGCATTTTGTTCTTTAGCAGTCCATGAGTACTTAATGTTCTTCCTTGTTAAGTCATGCAATGCTCCTGCTATTTGAGAGAAATTTGCTATGAAGCGTCTATAGTATGCACACATACCAATAAAGCTTCTTAGCTCATGTAGATTCCTTGGATTAGGCCATTCTTTTATTACCTCCAACTTTGATGGATTCATAAATATACCATCTTGATAGATAATGTGACCTAAATATTGAATCTCTTGTAGGAAAAATTCACTTTTCTTTTGATTAATGAAAAGCGTATTCTCTCTCACAACTTGAAAGATTACGTGGAGGTGTCACTTGTACTCCTCAAGAGAATTTGAGTGGCCTGAAGATTTTTTCCGTCGTAAGTTTGAATGCAGCTGGAGCATTTGTCACTGATCGTATTTAGTGCTCTAAAGTTGACACACGTGATATGTGTCATCTTTCTTTTGCATTAAAAGTACTAGTGAACAGAATAGAGAGGAGCTAGGCCTCACCGTCCCCTTTTCCACCAATTCATGCAATTGCCTCATGATCTCCTTTTGTTGAGCTTGTGAAACTCAATAAGGAGGTTTGTGAGGAGGTGAGATTTCTAGTAGAAGCTCTTTTGCTTTATCTCATCATCCCCTCAATTTGGAGGTAGCTCACTAGGGATGTCATCATTGAAAACATCTTGGAATCCATTTAGGAAACTAGAAAACTCTAATTCCTCTTGATTCCCTTTATTGCTACTTGTGAAAACATTAAAATCATTTACACATTTTCTAACAAACAACATATACGCAAAAATAGAGATTTTTATTGACTTATCAAAAGCAAGTATATTTACCAGCGATATGGTGTTCCCCGACTTCTTAGCATCTATGTACATGCTCTTTTTCCTATAGGTGAAGTAGATTCTCCTTTCAGGGAGCTTCATGTTGGCAGCCATGCGATTGAACCATGGTGCCCCTAGGATAACATCCTCATGTTGGAGAGGAGAGATTAAAAAAAAGTCTTCTTTGTCGACGTAGCTTTTAACATGAAGCCTCAACTTCCCAATCAAGGGAGTAATTCTGTTCAAAGAGCACCTACAGCCCTACAAAAGGACCCAACATTCTGTTTTGTACCAAGGATAAGGACATGACAGGCACACGATGCACTAAAGAAGAAGAGGCCAACATGGCTAAATTACCCACGACTACCATCACTAGAGCAGGGACCAGCAACTTAAGAATACATGGTGAAAACCCTCATGGGTGTCCTGACCTTCTTCAAGAGCCTCCCTGACCTCTCATGTGCAATGCTTTATAAGATCTGCAGAATGTTGCTTGTCATAAAATCTAATATCTAACCAAACCAAATAATTTTCTCATATCAAACTGATCATTTAATGTGGGATAATAAACGGGAATAAGGGCTAGAATATAGACATGTGCTTACGGATCTATCTCAACACGGGACAAATGGTAACGGGGTCCAATGAGAGATGGTATGTCAAAGAGAAATGCTACCTAATGGAGCTAAGAGACCATAGGGTTAGCTTCATTAACGACCTCCAAAACTTAATGATCAAAAGTCCTTTGACCTTAGGCAAGCTAGGGCTGACCTTGAGGTGGGAATCCTACCCAAGCATGAGGTGCTTGTTGGCTTGCTAAGTTTTAGTGGGAAATTTATCCAAAATCTTGAGGTTTTTCTACATGCTTAAATGATTAAAGTTCTTGAAGTATTCAATTCAAAGATAACTCTCAAGAGACATGAACGTGCCATGCTTGATTGATTAAGTTCTTGAAGTATTCCATCCAACCAAATGAATTAATAAGCACAAAAGACACATGTTCAAACGATCCTCCACATGTGGCCCTCATGATGTGTTTGAATGCTATTGGTTAGGTTTTAAAGGGGTCTGATGAGAGACATAAAAATAAATAATTAAGTTCTTTCTCTCAAAGAGGAAAAAGAGGACACATGTCCAAATGAAATAATCAAATAATACAAGAGAGAGAGAGAGAGAGAGGTGTGGACCAAGCATGAGAGGGGTGGTATACTCTCCCACACACACACACACACACACACATTCTCTCATTTTCTGGAGTGAAAACTGCAAAAGCTCCATCTCCTTCTCCAAGGTTTTTGAGAAGTGAAGAGCCTACACAAACACTCTTGGCTATGGAATGAAAATCCAACCAAGAGCCATGCTTCAATGCTTAAGCTTGCCATCTTCTTCATTTTCATTACTATGCTATTATGCTATGCTAAGCAAGAAGAGTGATGATAAGTGAGGAACTATTTCCTTCTCCTATGGAATGTTTCTTCTTCCTCTTCCCTACCCTCATTCCCCTCTAGCTCTCTCCACCTTCGAAGGTGTTTGAGGCCTTGGGATTGAGGCTTGGGATAGTTAACGCTGTGAGCGGGATGAAAACACACACAATGCCTCTATAACGACCCGACACACACTCTTGGGAAGATACACACACACACTATGGGGCACCACTCGGATTAGACAACACACCTGGCCGAGACAGGGAACACACCTCTGAAGTGAGAGGAGAGAAACTATCCACTTGTCCACTCCACACAGACACACACACACACTCAAAAAACTCAGCTCAAAAGAGGAGAATTTTTGATGTTTAGATACAAATGATCTTGGGCCAACACCAATGGGGCAAACAGCTCACACAATATGGGTAAAAGATACCAGATACAATCACAAATTGGAGAAGAAGCTTCACTCACCTGAGAAGATTACATAGAAAAACAGCAAAAAAAGAGTGAGTAATTTGGCAAAATGGACAGCGCCATTGCGTCCGGAACGGCCCAAAACCCCAGTCTACAATGTCAAAGTGCTCAAATCCAACATCGGATGAGAAGTTTACGGCCAAAACAGGCTCCAAAAACCCAAAAAACACACCTGCAACTGTTCCTCCTCTCTTCTCCACGTTTTTTCTGGTCTTCTCTCAGTTTTTTCAGTTCCCACACTTAGATTTATTAGTTGGGCACCCTTGGCCTTTTAGATGACCTCAAACGGACCCCGAACAGGCCAAAAACTGACCTCGCAGTGCATAGTTGTCACCTTTTTGCATCATTCGCACACCTGGCACTCAGCTTTTTTCCAATAATGCATCTCGCCACCACGTGAAGTGGCCCCAAAAAAAGGTCCTCATGATGAACTTTCTGCATAACTCACAAGCAAACACCCACGTTGTGTCCGTCCTCATCCGCGTGCAAATATTGACCTCGTTCGCCCTCCTGACGCCACTAGATGCCATCTGACGCACCTGCTGACCTCACGTCGTCGGCCCGCGGATAGCTTCCTCGAGAAGTTTTACGCGCTACCAACTCCTCCTTATTGTAGAAAAACACAATGGTACTAGTAACGATGAAAATCGATGCACTATGTACATGGTGTCCTACCTGTACACATGTGGGCCCCACGTAACCACCTGGCTCTGGAAAATGGGCAATACTTTATTTGATGCACCATGCATGGGTATGTACATATGCGCAATCCCTTGCTCCAAAAAACTCCTGACATAATTTGCCCATCCCCTAGCCTGCTAGATCATTCATGATCAGCAGCAGCAAAGAGAGATATGAGACTCGCCGCATCACAAGTCTCCTCATCCTTCACCAACATTTCTTGCTCCACAGACAACTCATCTTGCTCCACCATCATCAATCTAGCATGATACAATTTAAGACGCAATCCATTTACCCTTGACTTATGTAGAACACCATCCAGGTTAGCCAGCTGATATGTGCCATTTGGAAAACACTCTACTACCTTGAAAGGGCCTTCCCACTTAATTTGAAACTTCTTTTGGAAGGTGTTGTCCAGCTTACTGTTGTAGCGCAAAACCAAGTCATGTTCTTGATACCCTTACTTTTGACCTTTTCATTTATCTTTGCCAAAGCCTTATCCTGCATCTGCCCATAATGCTCCAATGCGCTCATCCTATCCAACTGGACCTCTTGTAACTGCAAGAGCCTCTCTTTGAATGCATCACTAGGCGGCCCAAGCAACTTCTCTAACATCTTGACCGCAGGCAACTCTACCTCCACAGGCAATAGTGCTTCCTTTCCATACACCAAATGAAATGGAGTAAACCCTGTACCTGTCTTCACCGAAGTACGGTAAGCCCATAATGCACTAGGCAATTCCAAATCCCAATTCTTTCCTTGGTGCTCTGTCACTTTCGAAAGAATTTGTACCAACTCACCATTGAATCTTTCATTCAAGCCATTACACTGCGGGTAATAAGGAGTGGTATGCTGGTGCCTAATCTTCATCTTTGCACATAAAAAATCTAGCAGTTTAGCTCTAAATCCTGGCCCCTTATCTGAAAGTAACTCCAGTGGCACCCCAAACTTGCAACATATTTCATCATACACAAATTTTGCCACATCCTTTGCAGTGATCTGTTTTACTGCTATAGCCTCTGCCCATCTAGAGAGATAGTCCACTGCCGTCAAATATAGCTTTTGCCCCTGCTTGTGATAGGTAACGGGCCTATTGCATCAATCCCCCACTTTTCAAACACATCAAACGCCATAATGGTTTTTCGTAGCTCTGGCTTCAACACTCTCTTCCCAAATGCTTGACACCTATTGCAAGACCTACACCAATGGTGAACATCCTTGTGCAAACTAGGCCATACATACCCCTCTTGCAAAATCTTATGCAAGGTGATCTTTAGAGCAAAATGGCCACCACATGCGCCTTCATGATTCTCTTCCAACACTCTGTAAAGCTCCTCCCGCCAAGGTACACGTCTCAACACGAGATCAGCCCCTTTCATGTATAAGACATCACCAATCAATTTGTACCTGTATGCTCTACGCACAAAGCCATACTTCTTAGACTTCTGAATCTCCTTTGGAATGATTCCTGTTAGCAAAAACTCCTCTTCTTGAGCCAAACTTTCCCGGCCATGATAAAGAGGTAAATTGGTCCTCAACACGAATAGCTCCCCAATCATGCCTTGAGCTGCTTCATGTGCCTCTCCATTTAGAGCACGTTCAATGTGTCTGATGCTCCATGCTTCAAACTTTTTTAACAGGCCTTTAATTCTGAAGCACATTTCCTTCAATGAGGTTTCTTGCTCTTCCACACACCCAGCACTTGCTTCACCACTAACAAGGCATCACCTTTTATGCTCAACCTTCGAACCCCATGCTTCAAACAAATGTGTAATCCGGCTTCCAATGTAGCATATTCAGCCTCATTGTTACTATGAGCATCCAATTTGAACCCTCTCTTGCATACTAGCTTCCCCTCTGGATCATAAAGTGCTATACCCCCTGAAGCTGCATCATGGCTCTTTCTGTATGAACCATCAAAGAACAACACATGTGCATTGCTGATCTGTGGCACTTCTTCAACTACCTTTCTCACCACCTCTTCCTTAACAATAAGGGGATTCTCCTTGTAGGTCAACAAATCAGCTAGGGTAGCCCTTGTACTATCTTCCACTAGAAAACAGAACTCAAACTCTTGCAGCTCAATTACCCATTTCTTCACCACATTATACATGTTAATACCATTAATTAACTGTGGCAAAAAGGCATAACTCATCAAGAAAACAAAAGGCCGTGGTAGCAAGTAATGACGAAATCGTCGACAAGCAAATATTACACTGGCCATCACTAGCTCTACTTCCGATAACTTTCTCTCCGCTACCAACTTCACTCGGCTTGCACAATACACTGGCCTCATATAATGGCTGCCCTTCCCCTTTTGCAATAGCATGGCTCCAATGGCATCATCCCCTACTGATGGATTTACATAAAAAACTTTCTCCCAATCAGGAGCCTGCATGGCTGACAACCCCCCTAACACCTCTTGAAACACTTCTTCACACTTGTCATCCCATTGCAATGGATCATGCTTTGCCACTTGCTGTAATGGATAAAGAAGCTGCGAAGACAATGGATTAAACCGTGCCATGTACTTCACTTTGTGTATAAAGGTTGCCAATTGCTTCGTACTCATAGGTGATGGAAGAAGAATAATAGACTTCACCTTATCTGGATCAGCCTCAATGCCATTTTCTGACACCATATGGCCCAATAGCTTCACCCTTGGCTGTGCTAGATGACATTTCTTTGGATTTAGTTGTCCTCCACATTCATCATATCGAGCCAATACCATCTGCAGCTTCTCATGGTGTTCAGCCCTACTGCTATAAACACAGAAGTCATCCATAAAAGCTTTAACACAACTACCAATGAATGGTTCCAACACCCAATTTGCTCTCTCTTGATAGAAAGAAGGTCCATTTGACAACCCAAATGGCAATACTGTGTAGCAATAGCAGCCCCATGGCGTAAAAAGTTGTCTTTGTGCGGTCTTTAAGAGCAATCTTCAATTGAAAATAGCCTGAAAAACCATCACACACACTGTACCTCTCATAACCTGCCACTGAATCCAAGATCTGATCGATGAATGGAAGAGGATATGGGTTCTTCTTAGTGGCTGCGTTTAAGGGTTTAAAATCTACACAAATTCTCCACTTCCTCATCCTTCTTGGACTGACTACTACTGGACTCACCCATTCTGTGGTCTCCACTGGAACTATGAACCCTGCCTTCAATAACTTGTCCACCTCTACCCGCAAGGCTTCCATTTGCTCTTGACCCATCCTTCTTAGCCTTTGCCGCACTGGCTTAGCACCTTCTTTCAGCTCTATATGCATCTCTTCACCCTTGAACCCTCTGATCTCTTCATATGAAGTAATGAACAAATCAGGAAAACTAGCCAGCATATGCAAAAATATATCCTTCTCCATAGCTGAGAGGTCTCCACTAATCATTTGCGTCATTAATTCCTGCTTCTTTGACAACTCAACCTTGGTTTGCATCAGCCCTTCAATCACTTCATAAGGCCCTTCACTTTCATCTTCAACCTCATTCGCAAATGCAACTAAACCAATCTCCTGGATTTCTTTGTCCATCAAAAGAAATGCAACATCAGCATCCTCATCACTGCTGGTAGTGCTATCACTGTCCTCATCTGTCACCGTGGAAGAGTCTTCATCACTAGACTCATCCTCATCTTCATAAAGCTCCTCTAATCGTTTCCTTGTGTCCATATTATAAAGCTTCTTGGTACCTGTCTTTCCATAGAGGCTAATCGTACCATGTCGCCAATCTTGAACAGCTCCCACTGCACGTAACCATGGTCTGCCCAGTATAATAGGATATGCTCCCAACCCTGCTGGCATCACATGAAAATCAACCACTGCCTTTGCATCATATGCCTCCACTTCTAAGCTCTTTACAACACCCAAGCATTTTACTTTTTGATGGTTTGCCAATCTGATCCGAAAACCTGACACCCCAGCCACTGTGAGACCCATCTTCTCAACGCATGAGTGTGTTATGACGCATATTTGGGCTCCGCCATCCACATAACCTTGTCCCAAATTTTTCCTTTTATGCCACACATCTACTATTGGACAAATGTCTGGTAGCTCATCCATTGCCAACACCTTTACTGAACCTCTCTCTGGCTCTTTCTCCATTGGGTTAACCATCCTCTTCCACTGTCGCTTTAGCTTAGGCACCATCTCTATAAGCTGCCCAAAAGTAACATCTGCCTTCCTGCTCGTCAGATCCTCCTTCAAGTCATAGCTTAATTGCCCATCCCCTAGTGGAAAATCTGAAACATGAAACTTTCGACGAGCTCTCCTTTTCCTCTTGGCCTTGACATCCTCGCCTTCATGGCTCTTTCCTTTCTTCTTACTAGGACCTGGGGCACTTCTTCCTTCCTTATCCTCTGTGGTCCTCTTCCCAATAGGCATCACTAATGTATCCTCTAGCTTTGATGCCTTCTCCAAGGTGACTACACTTAGCACTTTTGTCTTTCCCTTTTCCTCCTGGGTCAGTCCACTGGTTCCTTCGTCTCCCTTAATTTCGATGCCATAATCATTTGACCTAGTTAGCACCTGTCTTGGCAATGGATACATGTCTCCCCCCATCCTTGGTGGCTTATCACATTGCGGGCTGATGTGACCCAACTCTCCACAATTATAACATGTGGGCGTCTGCCTCCAAAACCTACCATTGCTTTGTCCAACACCATTCCTAGGCCTTTCTTCACCTCCTGGCTGATTTGCAAACCTCCCTCGACCTCGATTATTTCCCACTTGACCTAGCATGTTTAGGCTGAGATTCTTCATCAAATCAACCACTTGCCTCATGTCTTGCCTTAGCCCATCATCTTGCACTGCTGTAGTGACCACTGCTGGCATAACCTGAGTAGTAACAGGAACCACTGGTTCATGATGAACCCCTGACATGCGACCTTGTAAAGACTCTATAGGCTGAAATTCAGACCTCTCATGGCAAAGACTCCACCCCTAACTGGCTCATTTTCCTCAGCTTCCACTCTTTGTTCCTTGCTACCTCTAGTGCATCTTCATATGTCCTAGGCTTCTTTAGCTCCACTCTCCAACGTATATTCTCCCAAAGACCAGCCAAGAACCTGTCCTTCTTCATCATGTCAGGCGGGGGTACCTGTGGTGCTAAAGCCTTGCACATTCGCTCCCATGCCAATGAAAACTTACGTATGTACGCATCTACTGGCTCACCTTCCTTTTGCACCAAAGCCTGTACTTCTTGCCACACTTTGTCAGGATCTTCTATCTTCACAAACTCCACTTCCAATCCATGCCTTAGATTGTCCCAACTCAATCTTATAGGTGGATCAGCCACACGCAACTCCTCTTCAAATGCTTTGGACCAAACTCGTGCATCACTCTTCAAACAAATTTGGAGAAGGCGTAACATTTGCGTAGGGTCATGAATCTGGTTGCTAATGCAGGCAACCTCCATCTTTTCCAAAAATTCTTCCACATCTTCATCACTTCTTCCATGAAACTCGGGATAAGAGAAATGGCCCCATTGCTTTGAGAACCCCTTCAAACACACGTGCAAGAACCCAAAACTTTACTACCCAATCCCCAGAAACTTCAATGGAGCTCAACTTTAGATAAGGACAAACACATGCACATCAAATGAGTTTTCATAGTTGATCATCGGAATTACAACAGGCAAAGGACATTCCAGGATCTCTCTCAATCTTCTTGGCCCAAACATAAAGACTATGCGCTGCTGGAAAAAGATCTTCCTGGACACATGAACATTAATCTGAATTCTTTGAGTTAAATGAAAAGGAGTGAACTGAGGGCCATTTTGATCATCCATTAAAGCCAACCATGAAGCTCCCAAGAAGGCACACCTGACTCAACCTCTGATTTTGCCAAAATTTCAGCAGCATAACAGCATAAATGGCTCAAAATACCAAAAAACCAGCCATCATAACTTGGAAAAATTTCGACAGAGTTTCCCCAGAAGTAGAGCAGTAGGAACCCAAAATATAGACTGTCTATGTATGCATAAACTGTCAACAATAGAACCCGAGCATCAAGTAGGACTCACTAGTACATAGCCTATGGCGAGGTCACAAAAAGGGTGCTCCAGCTACCTGTATCACCGAAAGGATCTCCACATTTGAGAATCCCCCAGCTCAATAAAAACCTCACGCTATCGACCCTCACACGAAGGCTAATGCAAATCGCGTATAGTCAAGTCTCAGAAATGACTATCTTCCAGACCAAGTCTCAGAAATGGCTGGGACTGCCAAATACAACCAAGTATGGCTCCACAAATGCGTACAATGGCAGTTTCCACAAGTAACGTACAATCCAGCAGACAATGCGCTCAAATAGGCGCCAAGTGATGCATTCCCACAACAACTGCAAGTGACATCACTGCTAGTATATCACTGTACTCCAGCTACCTGTACCTGTGTGAATCACCTGTACCTGTACCTGTCCCTGTAACCTGTAACCTGTAACCTGCACCTGTAATCTGCAACCCGAAGCTAAAGCTCGAAGCTCGAAGCTCGAAGCTCGAAGCAGAAGGTACTCGAAGAAGATCCTCCGTGGGGGCGCCAAAAGAATGTGAGCGGGATGAAAACACACACAGCGCCTCTATAACGACCCGACACACACTCTTGGAAGATACACACACACACTATGGGGCACCACTCGGCTTACACAACACACCTGGCCGAGACAGGGAACACACCTCTGGAGTGAGAGGAGAGAGACTATCCACTTGCCCACTCCACACAACACACACACACACACACACCCAAAAAACTCAGCTCAAAAGAGGAGAATTTCTGATGTTTAGATACAAATGAGCTTGGGCCAACACCAATGGGGCAAACAGCTCACACAATATGGGTAAAAGATACCAGATACAATCACAAATTGAGAAGAGAGCTTCGCTCATAGGAGAAATTACACAGAAAAACAGCAGAAAAAGAGTGAGGAATTTGGCAAAATGGACAGCGCCATCGCGTCCGGAACGGCCCAAAACCCAGTCTACAATGTCAAAGTGCTCAAATCCGACCTCGGATGAGCAGTTTACGGCCAAAACAGGCTCCAAAATGAGCAAAAAACACACCTGCGGCTGTTCCTCCTCTCTTCTCCACGTTTTTTTCTGGTCTTCTCTCAGTTTTTTCAGTTCCCACACTTAGCTTTATTAGTTGGGCACCCTTGGCCTTTTAGATGACCTCAAACGGACCCCGAACAGGCCAAAAACTGACCTCGCAGTGCATAGTTGTCACCTTTTTGCATCATTCGCACACCTGGCACTCAGCTTTTTCCAATAATGCATCTCGCCACCACGTGAAGTGGCCCCAAAAAAGGTCCTCATGATGACCTTTCTGCATAATTCTCACAAGCAAACACCCACGTTGTGTCCGTCCTCATCTGCGTGCAAATATTGACCTCGTTCGCCCTCCTGACGCCACTAGATGCCATCTGACGCACCTGCTGACCTCACGTCGTCGGCCCGCGGATAGCTTCCTCGAGAAGTTTTACGCGCTACCAACTCCTCCTTATTGTAGAAAAACACAATGGTACTGGTAATAGTGAAAATCGATGCACTATGTACATGCTGTCCTACCTGTACACATGTGGGCCCCACGTAACCACCTGGCTCTGGAAAATGGGCAATCCTTTATTTGATGCACCATGCATGTGTATGTACATATGCGCAATCCCTTGCTCCAAAAAACTCCTGACAACGCATTTTGCAAAGTTTATGTTAAGCCATGAGTGCATGAATCTTTCCATCGTCATAGCATCACCAAGTTCACAAGGAACACAGGATTGTATTGTAAACAAAGTGTCTCTTGATGGTATGAATCTATAATACAAATGCCATTTTGATGGTGGTACCTGCTCCAATGAATCCAATCCACATCTATTTCATGTTCTCTAATACTCTATCTCGTTGCCAAAGTAATCTTCATTCCAAGTTTTATTAATAGCTATGTTTATGTTAAACCATCAGATAAAGTTCACCCTGCAAGGTCTCAAAGTAACCTCACAAAAATGCTCACTCTAATTCTCGTAATTCCACTATTCTCAAATTTCATAGGCCATTTACATTACATTGGTATCAGAGCATTTGGTTTCTCTTTTCTTGCTTAAGAAGAGAGGTCCTTAAATAGCATATTAATGTTTGATTTTGTTAATTATATTAGGGTAAGTGAGACTTGGATCTATTATCGGTTTGGTTGAGCCCACTATGTGAGATATGGTGCACACCTCAGGAGATTTGGTCTTAATAATGGAGTCTTCTTAGACTTACCTACGGCTTTACCATTATTGAGCCATAAGAAGTCCAAAAGGACCTATCCCTCGGCAACTTTGCTATGTTAGACCACTCCACTTCTCTCTATAATTAACCAATTCAAGCCGTGGGTGTAGATACTTAAGTGCCTATTTTCAAAGGCTAAGAGGAGTAGCAACTAAGGTTTTGAATTTCCAAAGCATACACTAAGTAAACACATAAGTTTAATTAACATGGCTAACAATAACCAAGAGAGTAGAATGAACATTGATAACTTTGATTTTGCACATGAAGGTGCTAATGATGATGCCCCCATGTTTATCAATTATCTTGTTACTAGGTTGCATCAAGCTATGGGCAACCCTACTTTGCAAGCCAAAGTTACCCAGTAACTTCGTGCTTATGGGATTTCCCATTCCTCTCCAAGAGGAGAGAGAGTTTAGGAGGTCTCTTGATGAGACTCCCAAAAGAAGACTCTCTCCTATAAGAGAGGAGGAATCCAACGAACAAGAAAGAAGTGAATCCCTAAGTTCCTCTAAAGATGTGGCTCCAAAGACGGTAGTCTAGACTATTGCCAAACTTCTCCCAAGAGGAAATGGTCAACCCATAGTCCTTGTCCTCGTCATTCCGAAACGGAAGAGAGGAAACAAAGGAAGACAAAGGCAAGGAAGAGGTCACCCTCTTATCCTTGTTCTTCACTTTCCTCCTCTCTCGATGAAAGAAATAGTTATTCTCCTAGAGAATACAAGAGGAGAGGACATTGCAAAATTTACCCTGCATGGCGAAGGTCGCAAAAGCTCAAGAAATTGAAAGGGGAAGGAAAGAGTGTCTCTTTTCTCACCTATGATGGCACCTTTGGTGCCACCAACAAAGTATTGGCCTATCCCAACAATTTGATGAGACCTTTGGAGATGAGGGCTTTGCAGAGTCCTCCAAGTTATGCCATGTAGCTATACACTCCCAGAAATCTACTCGTCAATGGTGGGCTAGCCTTCATGGCAACGGCGAGGCTCCAAAGACATGGAAAACCCTACGAGTTTCCATCATGAAGAAACTCCTTGCAAGTGATGTAAAGGACAAAGTGCTTACCAAATAGCGGTTTGAAGCTACTCTTCAACGAGTCTATCCACAAATATGTAAACAAGTTTTTGGATTTACATCTCAAAGCTACAATCTTTCAATGGATATACTTCATCAAACAAAAGCAACAATTTTGTGCAGTATTACCTGAAGAAATGACCGAGTATGTCAACTCACAACGGCCTAGCACTATCACCAAAGTCATCCACCAGACTATGGTTGCTTCAAGGATCGATTTCCAACAAGGGGCGAGGAGAAATTTCAAGCCCATGGAAAACAAGGATCGAAATGAAGCTCAAGGGAAGAGCAATGCTGAAAACTCTTCCCAAGGCAACACAAACACCAACAACAACAAGGCCAAGGAGAAAGGAGGTTACAAAGGTAAAAATAAACTCTCTCGTAAAGAATTGGAGGCCTTTCATAAAGACCACAAATGCTTTAAGTGTGGGGAGCAAGGACATGGTTATCGTTCTTGCTCCAAAAGACATGTACTCAATGACACTCCTGAAGCTTCCACCATAGAAGCTCCAAAAGAGGATGCTCATTGCAAATGATTATCTCTCTCCTATGCTTGGGAAAAGGTAAGGGAGCATGATGCCTTCATCTTGTTTGACCCTGGCTCTACTCACAACTTCATCTCAATGGAGTTGGCCACCAAGTTGGGCATTCAAGCTTTTGAGATGGGAGATACTGTGACTGGTGACATAGCTTTCAAGGGATAGCAAGCCTCTGTTATGGTATCTGAAGTTGTTGTTCAACTAGTTTTTTCTCCATTTTGGGTGGATATCATATGAGCCTTCTGCTTGCATATCCTTGTAAAGTCTTTCTTTAACCTACAGTAGCTCCACCTTTATCAATGGGTAGGGCAGTGATTGTTGATGCCATTGAGTATTGATTTGGTTGGGCGTGAGCTAAGTTACATTTACTGTGTGGAGAACTCTCAACTCCCAATCCAATGTTGCTTTCCATTTAGCATCTACTTCTTGGACAATCTGCTCTTTTAGTGCATCTTCCTCAGCTTTAGACAAATGGACCATTAGCACTTGCTCGGCTTCAATGATTGGTACCTGAAAAACTGACTCTCTTGCTAACCCTTCTGACGGATGTGTTTCCATATCAACAAAAGAAACGGATGGTGTGTCGATGGTTGGCTGTTTAGAGGTTCCTGCCTCATCTTGAGTTTCTGTTTGTCCCTCTCTTAGCAGCTTCTTGACTCTCTTTAATTCCTCTATATCCTTGAGGAATTGCTCTTCTCTTTGGACCCGCATCAATGCAAGGTCTCGTCTTTGCGTTTGTTCCAGTTTCAACTCAAGTTCAAGGTCCTTATTCCTATTTTCTAAAGTCTTGTAGACTTCATTTGTTCCCTTGATTGAGGCTACAGCTGGGTTTTCTCTTATCTGTCTTAGAAATGCCGCTCGATCATTGATCCACTGCTCGGAGTACTCAAAAGATGCATTAGCTACATGGAGCTGCACTTGGATACTTTGTACTGACAGAGTTGTGGTTAAAAGTTCATTGGTACTTCTGTCACTTGTTGATCTTTGCTTTGCATGCATCAGATAACTTTGTGAGGAGCTCTCCCAGCTCTTCCATCTCTTTCTGTTATTTCTTCTTTGCAATCTGACGTATTGCTGCTTCATTTTTCAGCTATTTAATATGTTTTAAAGATCTGCAATGGTGTTCATTCTATCATCTAGCTCTCCTTGTAGAGCATCAATGACTAGTTCTAGCTCTCCTTGTAGAGCATCATGACTAGTTCTAGCTCTTTAGCCTTGGCACTGTGGCTAAGTGCTGTTGTTCTCATCTTGTCTGTCATCAGCTGCATTTGCCTTGCATACTCATTTACCTACATGATGACTTCATCATTGGTTTCCGAGTCTTCAGGTTCTACCTAGGGTTGTTTAGAAGTTTGGACTGTGTCGGTTTGTGGCTCTTTTGTTGGGGTAGTGGCTTCTACTTGTGGCCATGGAGGTGGTTCTACTTCTCCTCCTTGAGTCTTTGTGGATGCCTCAATTGCTTTTGCTTCTTGAGTTGTTGTAGAGGAAGGTTCTGTTGCAGTTGTTTCACCATCCTTGGGTTTATCCGTTGGTGAATGCTTGCACTCAGCATAGGCCGATCTTCTTGTTTTGTAGTTGGTGAAGAGGGTCGTGGAGACATCTCCTCATGGTCATGATGTGACTCACTTTGTTCAGCAGTTTTTGCTCGTCTCTGTTGCTCAGTCGCTTCTTTCGTTGCTTTTCTTTGAGCTTCTAGAGCTTCCTTCAGCTTTTGCATACATCCGCTCAAGAAAATCTTTGGGATCCTCTGGAACCTTATTTGCAGGGTTCTTAGTTCTTGGTCCATTTACCTCCCTTGGACTCCATTTTTTGGGGTCTTCACCTGCGGCTTGGAGGCTCCTTTCGTATGTTTGCTTTTCTCTTTCAATTCTAGCCTTCTTTTGTTGTGGCTCCTCTTGGTGAGCTACCACTGCTTTCTTTTTCATTGCTTCTCTCCTTGCCCTGGTTTCTTCATTGTCAGAGATTTCACTGCTACGAGCTTCAGGGGAACTTTCTGCAGATTTCTCATCATCTCATTTGTATACTCTCTTTGTTGATCGGGTGGTCCTTGGAGAAGGTTGATGTAATATGATCCAGGTGTTCTGATCTGGAGTTGGCGGAAAATTGTCGGCCATTCCAATAGCATGATATGCTAGTCTTGTTAGCACTTTTGGAGCCCGGGGGATTCACTCTATATACGAAACGGGACGCCACCTGCAAGCGGACAACTTTGATAAAACCCCTATTTACAACTCATATTAGGGAATATGAACCCCCTTTCTACGTTTATAGGACAATTAATGAAGAAAAATATCATACCCCTATCTTACATATAAAATTTAGGTCTCACATGATCTAACTAAGTAAATTTCAAACTATGTGCCAGATCAGCCTGAACTCTGGCTACTTGTCCAATTCTAACACATACAAAGCTTGTATAAAGCAACCCTTGGCCCTACTCCAAATCAGCCCTTATCTATAACTGGCTTGATGCAAAATTTGATGTATGACCTGATAAAAACTTCCCCAAAATTCATCCGAGTTTTAGTGCGCACACCCCCCCCCCCCCCCCCCCCCCCATAAATATGATACCCCCCTCCCTTATTTTTAAGCTTGGGAGATATATTATTGGGGGCTTGCCCCTAACTTATACGCTTATGTAACTTGTTTAAAAAAACCCCTCCCTTGCACTTACGTGGTGTGGTAAGTTTTCCATGGTGAATCCCCCGGGTTCTGGAGCACCCAGATATGTGATCTTTCCCTCCTTCTTTGTGCCCTTCAATGTTGTAAGCACATACTGCGCGTGATCTATTGCTTGCTTGGTTGTTGACTTTAATACTTGAGTGAAAGTAGTCACAATCGCATGGTTTGGGGTTGTGTACTGTGCGGTCTCTTTGATAGGAACTGGAAATGTTGATGATAGAGGCGAGCTGGTTCCTCCACTTGCCTTTGGATGAGATAAAAAAGTGTGGCAGTAGCAATATCTTTGGTAAAAGTACCTGCTATCTTTCTATCTCTTGCCCGCATAGTCATACCTTCTATTGGCAGCTTCAGTGCCTCAGCCACTATTTCCTTAGTGATCACCACTTCAACCTTTTTCTCTTGTTGATACGTGTTTTGGGCCGATCCATCTTCTTTGATCATGGATAGCAGTTCATATGCTTTGTGAAAATCCACTCCACATGGTTCCTCGTTGTAGAAATCTTGAAGCCCCAGCCTTCTGTTGGCCCTTTGGTGTCTGGCTTTGCCGCTACATCATAAACCTCCTTAGGTAGCATTTACAATTCTACCTAATGTCCTTCTTCGCTCTTGAATCTGCCAGTGAAAACCGTTGTGTTGTTTTCTTTGAGCCGTTCTTTAGACAAGAAGGTTGCTTTTGTTGTCTTCATTGAGCTTGGATCTAACGTGGCAACTCCTGCAGCTTATTTTTTTGAGACACCTTTTCTTTGCCTTCTCAGCCGCTTGCATTGCTCGTGGTAAGTGAATACAGTGTCAAAGTTTGAAAATTTTGCAACTTCCACTATGAAATGACTTGAGTCTGGATTGCTGGCAAATGATGTTCATTTTTCTTCAGATCAATTTTGGAGCATGCACAGATGCATAAAAACATGTAGAGATCAAAATCACGAAGTCCTGGCAAAAATTGCAACAAAAGTAAATAATCGTGATTATTAATAGTTGGGGATTTTTCCCAACTTTTTGCATTTTTGACATCACAGGCTTGAAACATATGTCATTTAGGTACTCTGAGTGAAGTGTGGGCTCATTTGAGTGCACTGGGTGGAAATGGTGCCAGATTTAGGCGTTTAGACTCTGAAACAATAGATATAAAGAGATTTTGAGTTTTTAAGATCCAAACTTGCTCAAACTTGATTTGTGGGCTTGGGACATCATGTTCTTTGGTGCCATAAGGTCAAAGTTGCAAATTGCATCCACTTTGACAAAAAAGTTGTAAGGTCTCTGACCCAACCCAAAAAGAGCACCATTGTACCATGAAATCATCATAATGAAAAAAGTTACTATTTTTAGTAGTTTTCCGAATTCTGTCAGTGCCATGATGTTTAGAATGCTTTAAAGCTTTAAAATAATTTTTGTTAAAAAAAAACCAAAAATATAAGTTTTTGGTCACCCGACCCGTCCAGTTTTGATTGTCTCGAAAAACTGCACGCGTACCCCGAATTTCAAAAAATGCATTTTCGGACCTCGGAGACTGCTAAATATGGTAGGTACTTGGACCCGTACGCCTTAGTCACGGCTTGGTATAGCAATTTTCGGCATCAAATTCTGACTCGTATGACCCGTTTTAGCCTAAAACCAAATTTTCCCAAAATTGTCCGGGGAGGCACCGGGGCTCGAGGCTGTGTGGGAGCAGGTTCCAGGCCACTCTGAGCCAACTTTAGCAGCTAGGGGGCGCCCTCTTGCCTTGTGGGAGTTGTAGGAGTGTTTCCATGCTAGAGTGTGGGTGTGAGAACCAATTAAACTGACCAACTGGACACTTGGTGGGTAGGCAACTAGACTTGCCAATGCATTCACTGAGTGCTCACCCAGTTGCTTATAGCAACCCAGATCGATTTTCATCTTGGAGGAGTCTATTTAAAGGTGTGCTCACACACACACACACACACACACACACACACACACACACACATACATACACACCCAGTACACACACACACACCTTGGGGAGGTGCTGCCAGAACACACACAGTTTTTGAAGGAGAAGCAAGGAGGGATGTGCTGCCGAAATTCTCATCTTGAGGATTCATTGGATCAGAAAATCAAGAGGATTCTCAGTCCCTAATCACGGTCATCACGGTTTAATTCCTGCTCTTCTTAATTCTCATAATTATTCTCCAAATTCCTCGTCTACTATGCTTAATCTTAGCTATAATTCCCAATAGCTGCTCTCTAAGTTTACATAACTATACTCCATTACATAACCATCATTCAATTAGATAATTTATGCAGCCATTCATCATGCTTAATCAATGATTAATACATGATTAGGAGAGATTCTCTCTCTAGGCAGCATAGTTAATAAATTGTCAGCAGTTAATAATGTAGATTTGATGAAATTCACCCTTTTACCATTCAATAGTAATGTAATTAATTAGATTCAAAAAGATTATCTCACATTAAGATGTGATTAAGGTAAAAATTAATCCGTCATTAGGCCAATAAGAGGGGAATTTTCTAGCACATATGCATGCGGTAATTCTGCATCTTCAAATTGCACTAAGAAAGTGATCGAGCTTGCTTACTTCATCTCTATTGTAAGTCAATTAGTAAAATTCTGAATTCTTAATCATCTAAGCCAAGTGATTATCTTTAGAGGCAGTTCCCATAGGGTAAGCAAAGTATTAACCATAAATTGCTAGGTTTCGAAGGAGAAATCTAATCCCTCTTGCATAAGGAGGATTCTTTAATGATTCTAATTTGCCAAATTGGTTGTTATGATACTTTCGAACCTTAGCTCTTTTCTTCAAGTTTATCACTTAAAGTAGTGAGTATAAAATGGCCCTGGTTAAGAGAACTCGCTTCGGTGGTGCCCACGACCGCGAGGCGGGAACGAGCAATGTGAACGGAAAGGGAAAAGCTCCCATGGACGAACAAGCACCGGCCATCTCACGGGCCATTGACGAAGAAATGGAAGAGGTAGGTCATAATTTCATTCAAGTTGTTTAAGTTAACATTGCACATGTTTAACTAGGAAAGAACATATCCCCAAACATGTTGGAGAAATCCGACGAAAAACCTCGGCATTGAATTCATTTGTACATTAAAGTCTAAAGTAGGAAAGAAATGATTAATGGGTATGCTCTTTGCAATAGGAAATAATGTCTGCTAGGAAAAATTTAGCTCGACATGTTCATTCTATTTCCAATGTTGAACCAGTCCTGATCCCCCTACTGATCACAGGGAGTGGCTCGCGACGATTTCGTAGTAGCTAGAGTTACTAGCTTAGGACCTTACCCACGACTTGTTTTCTATGCGGTGTGAACCCACGTCTTGATTTCTATGCGGTGAGAATGTCCATGTCGTGCTTTCTATGTGGTGGACATACCTAGTTGTATGGGCAGCTAGGCGACAACGCGAGCAGTAAACTCTCGCTGGAGGGGGGATGTTGTACCTCCAGAACATAGGAATTTTAATGAATAAGTTTGAGTAGAATTTTTACTAGAATACTGTCTTGGTGCCACTTTGCAATACTGATTGAAGGGCTGTCTTCACGAACATTGTGATTCCGAATTTAATGAAGGAATGTTTATGTTGAACAATCATTGTGGTAGTACATTAGGTCACACAAGGAAGTGTCAGTGTGGGGGTGGAAAGTGGGGGCTTGGCTCAGGTTGCCAATGCCTATGAGAAGGGTGGTCCCGATTGGTCGGGAACTCTCTGTCCCCATAGTGTTAATATCGATACTAGTAATACGCATTGCCCATAGAGCGGCGAAGTCTCAAGTGAACGTGCCTCTGAAACATGGGGAAAAAGGCACTCGAGGTTTTCTCTCCTCTTGGAAGGTGGGTCTTAGGATCGCTAGATGGGATAAGTACGCTTCCCCTACGAGGTGGAGCTAGATCTCTTGCTAGTAGTGACGCGGTCCGGGGTGGGCAACAAGAAGAGCGGCCTCTAAACACCCTTCGAGGCTCCCGTGCTGCTCAGTTGGGGCTGGGGCAATCACAATCAGAGACAACAACAACCCACATCCAGAAACCAAACAAGAAAAGGGGCACCACCTAGCTATAGATGCGAACTAGGACGCACGTGATATCTCCTTGTACTCAAACGCACAAAGAGAGGGGAATGCACGATAGCCACACACACCAAACACAAACATTCACCACGCCAGAGAGAGGTAAAGAGCACAAATCAACTTGAGCAACTCAGTCTTAGCCTTAAAGACTAGATGCACACAAAGCTTGATGAGAAATAGAGAGACAACACAAAACTTGACCTTGTTGCCAATACACAAATTGTCTTAGGATCACAGGAGCCCTCTCACCGAGCACCCTCTTACAATTGACCTTTTAGGCAAACAATTCAACAAGCCCTCAAACCACCAAGCATGAAATGACACAACAAACTTCAAGGACAATATACCTTCAAACACCTGATGAGCCAACTTATCAAGTCAATTTGGAGAGAAGAGTCGTAGTTGCAGCATACAATTGCACCCAAAACTATGAATCTTATTTATGGACAAGAGTAGGCTACAAGTGTGATTGCAGAGTATAGTATCACTCCACTCCTCTAGATGGCATAACTAACTTCAAGCTTCTCCATGCACCTATGTGTAGTGATGGAATAGAGCACTCACAGTGCACACACTCTACACAACTAAGCTTGAAGAGTGGTGTGTTATGTGTTGAAAATGGTGTGGTGTAGTGTTATCATGTGATGATTTACAAGGGAGAGAAGGGCTCTATCTATAGGTTTTAGAAGCCCCAATTTGGATTAGGCCTAATCTAGTTTATTTGAATGAATAAAAGATTATGCATATTTTTATTTATTTTTAATGAGGGTGGGTCTCTCTTGTCCTTTGAGTCACATGGATGTGGGCTCAAGAGAAGAGAATTATTGAGGATGAAAGGAGAGAGGATTGAGTGAATAATTTGGGAGTGCCTACTCTAGTAGAGGGTGCATTTTACAATAAGGTTAGTGGTGAGTAGTTAGTAATTATCACTACAAAATCATTCACCAAATGGTGAGATATATGATGAGAAAAGTTAGAAAAGGGATAAGCTTGTAAAGCAAGGTTGAAGCTTGGAGAAGTTGACATTCACCTCTTTACAACACCGGTAGAAAAAGCGGTCATCATGGCGAAGTAGCGCGTGTCGATGAAGCTAGTTTATCTTCAAACCTTGGAAAATTCATGATAAAAGCCTTCATTTGCAGAGGTTATCCTTGGATTTTTGCTGATTTTTTGAAGTTCTTTACAAAACTGAAGAGGGTATGGTAATATGGACATATATGTAGATAGAAAGGGGGACACATAGGGTGTATAAATGGAGGATGAAGGCTATGGAGGTGTGAGAGAGATGTGGCAATGGTAAAGAGGGTGAATTAGGACATAGGAGTTGCAGGTTTGGGAGTGGGAAGGAGAGGGAGGAGTGTGTGTGAAAGAGGAAAATGATAAAGTGGAAGAGGGAGTGTGGCTGCATAGCATGGGCAAACTGGGGTCCACTAATAAAATCATAGCTCATAGCTCGTAGCTCAAAAAAATATGAAAAACTTTGAGGTGAAATTTCAGCTCACGAGCTACAACTTTTGTTTGTATCACCTTTTCAAATTCGGGGAGCATGTGATCTTTAAAAATTCAGCAAAACTGACTGTTTTTTCCACTGCACAAGGTCCTTGTGAGGTCCTTCTTTGGATGATTCTTTTGAATACCTCCAAGAGTGAGCTCCCCATGGTGCATGCATGCATGCCACATACCCTTGACCTTATTTGGTAGGTCTATAATTGAAGATATTGTTGAGATCATGATATAAGTGAATAGTACAACTAAGAAAATCAAATATTGAGGGGTCTAAAAAAATATGTATATGTAAAATATAAATAATATAGGTGGAAAAAATATAAAGGGGTCAAAATAAATCTCTCTCATTATAAGTCTACCATAAAAAGATGAATATTTTTAGTGGTATAATTTATGAGAGTAATAGAGAATAGATGTAGGAAGGAAAAATGACAATAGTGAAAAAATATACACATAAATAAACTAGTTTTTTTGGATTTTTGTTGGGATGGAGTTACACCAAAAATAAGAGAAGCTTGCATGAAATTATTTTTATATGGAATAAAGAGTATTCAAAATGGTAAGGAAAAATATGCTAATGGTGAGTCAATGTACATAGCATGAATAACACACCATAGGTAGAAATATTAAATAAATACCAAAATAATTATGAAAAATCCTTTTATTTAGGCCCTATATACAATGAAATATTTACTCACAAATAGACCATAATATACTTATATTTTATTTTTTTTTTGGCTCAACTAGCCGAGTGACTAGCTAATTAAGGTTTTTTAAGAAGATATGGGAAAGGTCCCCTAACTCACACACAGCTATATACAGTGAAATGGTAGGGATAGCCACAGTGTTTGGATGATTTTAGTAGGGTGGGTTAACTCACTATGGAAATTACGGAAAGCCGAAAAACGACTATCATTAGCCCCCCCCTTAGATAATGGTACATTCATGTATCATTTATCCGACCATACAACATGTAGATTGTGTAACGTCTGTCTTTGTCTGCTCTCATCTTTGAAGAACCTTTGTTGTATGATTTAAAAAACCTTGTGTGATATGAAAGGTTCTCAGAGCCAATAGCAGGATGTAATGAAGTGACTGAGTAAACCTCCTCCATTGAGAAAGTTTCCATAAGCAACCCCCAGGATCAAAGATCTTGAAATATCTTTCCCAAAGAGAGATGTATCGTATGGAATCACTTACTGATTTTGGTTGAAGAAACTTGTAGATTTTATTGTTTTCCATCATTGCATCTATCACTATAAATGTGATATAAAATATTGGTTACTCTTCCTCCTGTGTAAAGTTGATGTATCTGCTACGATCTTCAAGAGCTTGTATGAGAAAATTCCTAAACTGTAGCTCATAAAATTCATTCAACCTGGGTAGGCTCATCAAGTCAAAAATTCTATGACCTTCATGATTTAGGAAATCTAGATCCATGCTTCCAACTGCTATTGGAAGATATTGCAAATAGTTTACCACATAAGTAGATAATAGACGAAGGTTTCTATTGCTTCCAACACATTGGAAGAGAATAGATTTTGGTACTGATTGATGAAATATCCACATGTAGCAATCAACAAGTTTTTCATGTATGATGAAGACCAGAAGCATCATAATGTGCGACCTCCATACACCAAAGAACCAAATGAAGAAGGTTTGGAAACATCCGTTCAACATCACCAAGTATTCATGTCTGCCTCCACTTAAGAAGGTATGGTGCCCCCGATGAAAGGTATATGTGAAGAGAGGAGAAGTTGACTTTGAAGAGGTGAAACCCAATGTGAAAATGATTGGAGCTTCCAAAGTTTGGATTTTCTTGCTAAGAGATTGTCCTATGAATGAAGAGCCACCTACTAAAACACCATTGGAGAGAATGATACCCTTCTGACAGTTTCCTTTTATGATTTTATTTTTTACTACTCTCCCATGTTCTTCATCCCCTTCTAAGCCCCCCCTTTGGCAAGGTTGTAACTCCTCACATTGTACCACCTCAAAGGTTGATGGATTACTGTTTGATTTTGTGAAAACTTTGGCTTCTTGCATGATAGGTTCCTCCATGCTTAAGAAGGTATGGTGCCCCCGATGAAAGGCATATGTGAAGAGAGGAGAAGTTGACTTTGAAGAGGTGAAACCCAATGTGAAAATGATTGGGGCTTCCAAGGTTTGGATTTTCTTGCTAAGAGATTGTCCTATGAATGAAGAGCCACCTACTAAAACACCATTGGAGAGAATGATACCCTTCTGACAGTTTCCTTTTATGATTTTATTTTTTACTACTCTCCCATGTTCTTCATCCCCTTCTAAGCCCCCCCTTTGGCAAGGTTGTAACTCCTCACATTGTACCACCTCAAAGGTTGATGGATTACTATTTGATTTTGTGAAAACTTTGGCTTCTTGCATGATAGGTTCCTCCATGCTTAATATACAGGGTCATACCGATGCTTTTCAACATCCTCAAACACTTCTTGAAGATTATCCTCACATGGATTCAACTCACACTCTTCTGCTTTGTTTTGGAGTTGGCATTCCATGTACACAATCATCTCTTTATGATCAATGTGGTCCATGATCTCCCCACCTATGATTTCATCTTCTTCTTCACTCTCTTCTTTTAGACAAGATACACTCTCAGAACATTCCATAAGATCAAGGTTACCTTCAAGGTATTCATTCTCCATAGAGTCATGTTGCACAAAAGCTTCGTCTGCTCGGACTAGAAATTGATCCTCCGCCAAAAGGTTGGATGTATCCATTATTGAATCATCAATGCCATTTGAGATATCTTGTGTTGATTTTTGCATGCTTGTGATAAAGGTAGAAGAAAGAGATTCCACATTTGAATCTTGGCCACACACTTTAGCACTTGAATAATCAGTTGGCATGTAAGTAACTTCTTCAACATTTGTCCGAGTAGAAGGAGACAAGTATGGCAAAGGAGATGACTCCTTGATAGAAACACTTTCATGATGGTTGGTTCTTCCAGCATGATGGAAACCATTTTTGATGTAGAAGTACTTGTGAAACTTCCTTCTGGCAATAGTGACCGCTTCTTCAAAGGTAGAGGGTCCACTACAAGTAACCTTAGTCTTTAGGAAAGGAGACAAACCCGAAATAAATTGCTCCATTTTTACATAATCTGGAAATGTAGAACTAAACCCATATCCTCCCCATTGATGAGAAAATATATCCTCATAAGCATAGTAGTCTTCACCATGTTGTTGAAGTCTCCCTAATGAAGCCCGTGCTTTCTCCGTTGTTGGAAATTTAGAGAATCTGTTCTTCAAAGCTTTGGAAATTTGGGTATACCCATCTTCAATCTGAGAAGACATACTCCAAAACCATTGCTCAGTGTTGCCTCTAAGGCATAGCAATAGAAAATCCCCTTTTTCAATGTCATCCCTTTTACCAAGGATATGACAAACCATTCTAAAATCAACAAGAAAATCATCAACATCTTCTTCTAGATTTCTGAAAAAGATTGGGATATCATCAAAGGTATAGCGTGTCATAGTCTCTCAATGCTAGAACCACACAAAGATTAGTTCCAAACAATCATTTTCTCTCATGACATCAACTAACTACACAAAGTTTTGAAAGGTCTCATGAATTCTAGTTTCTTATGTGAAAATGTTTTTTCCTTTCTTATGTTATGCTAATCCAAACCATATTCTAGATCAATTTTTGTTGCATTGAAATTAAACTCAGTCATACAAGTTTTCATGATTCATATAATCTTCTTGACTATGCGAAAATTCAAGCATTCATGCAATACAACAACAATAAGCACAAAGTCACTCCTCATTTGAGTTTGTCACCTCTACCACATGCACATTTGGGTCTGGCAAAGGTGGAACTCCTTCCACTCCTTGGGGAGGTGGTTTTGCTCCATTTGGTCTTTGTAGAAGCCGTGGTTGCTGACTAGTTTCTTCACGTGCATTCATCACTGGGTAATTCAAGTTAGGTCTCCATGGCTCCCCACGGGGCCAAGAACAATTATACATCCCATGTCCAGACTCTCCGCAATTCCAACATTGCAAGACTCTCCTAGGTCATGGATCTCGCTCTTCAGACTTCTTTGCTTGTCCTTTTGGACCTACAGCTTGTGCAAGGTGAATTGACAAGCTGCTTAAAGATTCATTTAACTTCTCAATCACTTCCGCCGTTACCTTCGGAAGATCCCTAGATGTTGATTCTTGTGACTTACCTTTGGGTCTAAGACCTTCTATTGGAACCTCCCCCCTTAAGCACTTGAGTTTCCTATATTTCTCAGCAGCCCTAGTTTCAGCTGCATCGAAGGTAGCAAGTGCACCCGCCTCAACTTTTATCTTAAGGTCAAGAAAGAGTCCAGCTATGAACCTCTCCTTCTTTAGGAACTCTGCACCATCACCAGGGTTAGCAACATTTCTCACCCATACATCCCAAAGACGTAGAAACTCTTGCTTGTACAAGTAGTAGTCATCTAAGTCTTTTTGCTTATGAGAAACAATGTCTTGCCATAGCTTTTGAGTGTTTTGGGGATCAAAGAAGTATCTCTTAAAATGATTCACAACTTCCGTGTAATTCCCTTTAACTTCCTCAGGCAAAGAGTCAAACCAAGTGCTAGCATCTTTCCTAAGGACCACCTCAAACATCTCTACACGTTCTTGATCAGTTACTATCCTCTTGATACGACAAGACATCTTGAAATTTGCTAAAAATAATTATGCATCCTCTCCAGGCTCTCCAAAGAAAAGAGGATATCCGGACATTTGGCGTTGGGCCTCCATTGAATCGGTTTCAAAGTGACAACACGTTTTTTTTTTTCTTTCTTAAAAAATTTACACAATAATGTTTTCTAAATTGCCATCTATTCTACAACAAAATAAAAATATTCACATCAAATGACCTATGATAATCAATAAGAGGTAGGATGTCAGGGTTTGGTGATACGAGAATTTCTCCTACTCTTTGGGCACCAAACATGGACACCATACGTTGTTGAAAATGGATTTTTCTACTAATTGCAATGTTTATTCTAATGTGTGGAGTGAAATGAAAGGGGAAAACCTCTATTCTTGGGCCATTATCCATTGTCTATGCATGACCTTATGCTTAAAACAAAACAAAAATATAGACGTCCAAACTAAGGTCGTACCTAATGAGAGGCAAAATAAAAGGATTTACTGATGCATTTATCTGTGCCAACCTAAGAGGACCTAAAATTCTACGAATTACATGTTGAAATTGCAACTTAGTACTAACAATTATGTGTACCTTTTGCCTTGCAATGTAAATGCAGGGATCATACAAATTCTCGTGATTCATGCAAGCTACTTGATTATGCTAAAGGTTGAGCCTACACAAAACATACACAAGCCGTCCTCCATGGGGGCACCAATTTAAGGCGATCCGGGGCGGGCAATAAGAAGAGCGGCCTCTAAACACCCTTCCAGGCTCCCGTGCTACTCAATTGGGGCTGGGGCAAGCACAATCAGAGACAACAACAACCCACAGCCAGAAACCAAACAAGAAAATGGGCACCACCTAGTTGTAGATGCGAACTAGGACGCACGTGATATCTCCTTGTACTCAAACGCACAAAGAGAGGGGAATGCACGATAGCCACACACACAAAACACAAACATTCACCACGCCAGAGAGAGGCAAAGAGCACAAATCAACTTGAGCAACTCAGTCTTAGCCTTAAAGACTAGATGCACACAAAGCTTGATGAGAAATAGAGAGACAACACAAAACTTGACCTTGTTGCCAATACACAAATTGTCTTAGGGTCACGGGAGCCCTCTCACCGAGCACCCTCTTACAATTGACCTTTTAGGAAAACAATTCAACAAGACCTCAAACCACCAAGCATGAAATGGCACAACAAACTTCAGGACAATATACCTTCAACCACCTAATGAGCCAACTTATCAAGTCAATTTGGAGAGAAGAGTCGTAGTTGCAACATACAATTGCACCCAAAACTATGAATCTTATTTATGGACAAGAGTAGGCTACAAGTGTGATTGCAGAGTATAATATCACTCCACTCCTCTAGATGGCATAACTAACTTCAAACTTCTCCATGCACCTATGTGTAGTGATGGAATAGAGCACTCACCGTGCACACACTCTACACAACTAGGCTTGAAGAGTGGTGTGTTATGTGTTGAGAATGGTGTGGTGTAGTGTGATTATGTGATGATTTACAAGGGAGAGAAGGGCTCTATTAATAGGTTTTAGAAGCCCCAATTTGGATTAGGCCTAATCCAGTTTATTTGAAGGAATAAAAGAGTATGCATATTTTTATTTATTTTTAATGAGGGTGGGTCTCTCTTGTCCTTTGACTCACATGGATGTGGGCTCAAGGGAAGAGAATTATTGAGGATGAAAGGAGAGAGGATTGAGTGAATAATTTGGGAGTGCCTACTCTAGTAGAGGGTGCATTTTACAATAAGGTTAGTGGTTAGTAAGTTAGTAATTATCACTACAAAATATTTACAAAATCATTCACCAAATGGTGAGATATATGATGAGAAAGGTTAGAAAAGGGATAAGCTTGTAAAGCAAGGTTGAAGCTTGGAGAAGTTGACATTCACCTCTTTACAGCACCGGTAGAAAAAGCGGTCATCATGGCGAAGTAGCGCGTGTCGATGAAGCTAGGTTATCTTCAAACCTTGGAAAATTCATGATAAAAGCCTTCATTTACAGAGGTTATCCTTGGATTTTTGCTTATTTTTTGAAGTTCTTTACAAAGCTGAACAGGGTATGGTAATATGGATATATATGTAGAGAGAAAGGGGGACACATAGGGTGTAGAAATGGAGGATGAAGGCTATGGAGGTGTGAGAGATGTGGCAATGCTGAAGAGGGTGAATTAGGACATAGGAGTTGCAGGTTTGGGAGTGGGAAGGAGAGGGAGGAGTGTGTGTGAAAGAGGAAAATGATAAAGTGGAAGAGGGAGTGTGGCTGCATATCATGGGCAAACTGTGGTCCACCAATAAAATCATAGCTCACAGCTCGTAGCTCAAAAAAATATGAAAAAATTTGAGGTGAAAGTTCAGCTCACAAGCTACAACTTTTGTTTGTATCACCTTTTCAAATTCGGGGAGCATGTTATCTTTAAAAATTCAGCAAAACCGACTTTTTTTTCCACTGCACAAGGTCCTTGTGAGGTCCTTCTTTGGATGATTCTTTTGAATAACTCCAAGAGTGAGATCCCCATGGTGCATGCATGCATGCCACATACCCTTGACCTTATTTGGTAGGTCTATAATTGAAGATATTGTTGAGATCATGATATAAGTGAATAGTACAACTAAGAAAATCAAATATTGAGGGGTCTAAAAAAATATGTATATGTCAAATATAAATAATATAGGTGGAAAAAATATAAAGGGGTCAAAATAAATCTCTCTCATTATAAGTTTACCATAAAAAGATGAATATTTTTTGTGGTCTAATTTATGAGAGGAATAGAGAATAGATGTAGGAAGGAAAAATGACAATAGTGAAAAAATATACACATAAATAAACTAGTTTTCTTGGATTTTTGTTGGGATGGAGTTACACCAAAAATAAGAGAAGCTTGCATGACATTATTTTTATATGGAATAAAGAGTATGCAAAATGCTAAGGAAAAATATGGTAATGGTGAGTCAATGTACATAGCATAAATAACACACCATAGGTAGAAATATTTAAATAAATACCAAAATAATTATGAAAAATCCTTTTATTTAGGCCCTATATACAATGAAATATTTACACACAAATGGGCCATAATATACTTATATTTTTTTATTTTTTTGGCTCAACTAGCCCAGTGACTAGCTAATTAAGGTTTTTTAAGAAGATATGGGAAAGGTCCCCTAACTCACACACACCTATATACAGTGAAATGGTAGGGATAGCCACAGTGTTTGGATGATTTTGGTAGGGTGGGTTAACTCACTATGGCAATTACGGAAAGCCGAAAAACGGCTATCAGTAGGCTCGAACTCGACTCACTTTGTGATGGGAGATCGTCCGCTAGTTGAACCCTGAACCACTTTGTTTGCTTCTGTTATAGATCTAGTGGCCACCAGGTTCACCATCAGATCCGTCGTCTTGATATGGCAGGGTGGGGACCTCACACCTGGTATTAGAGCCTAGGTTAGGCTGAGAAATAAAGTCGTATTGTTTGAATATTTAAAAGGAACTAAAAGTATATAGGTAGCTGATCCGAATTCCTTGCATTGGTGTTGCGGGAAGACCCCGTGCTAGAATATCGGAAGTTCCAAGTGTTTGAGCTCATTTATAAGCAAGCTCGACGATCCCCAGTTTACCAATTCAGGCGAGATGTCATGGAGATACTGATGAAGGCTCATACGCCACACTCCACTCGCATCAATAGAGGATGGGGACTTGATTGGACACTTGAAGGAGGGGTTTACTACATCAACGCTCGGAAGCTAGGATGCCTGCCTATTGATTTGAAGAAGATACGTTGGGGAGAAGAGTTGAGGGTGGTGGAGTTATTATACTTGCTGCCTACCCGATTGGACCTGACTGTTCCAGGCGACTCCAATCAAACCATCAACGACTGGCTCTTGGAGAAGGTCACCGAGGTGATCCCAGCGAATAGAGTCAGAACTTTTGGAGTACCAAAAGAGGAATCCCGGCTTGATATCTTAGTTTATTATCCACTCAAGGATGAGTACAAGAACTACTTCACGAACAAAGTAGTGCATCATGTGAACACCATCTCCTAGGCATATTTTATACGCAATCCAAAAAGCCATGTAATAAGTTGATCATCAGTTATCCTAAACCTTGAGGGGTTTCGATTGTAATAAGTTTTCATCAATAAAGTGCTTTTTGTCTCTGAATCTCTGTCTCTTGATAAAGTGGAATCTTGAATTTTATTTAAAGTCTCGTATCTATTTTGAAATCCAAGTAATGGTATCAAGAATCTCGTATAACCCATGTAGGCACCGCCTATTGCTCTATACTCGGCAGCGCAAGAGAAGAAGCTCCTCCTTAAGCAAGCCCAGCCTCCACTCTTTAAGGGCGAGGGGGCAAATGTGGAGAGAGATGCGGAAGTGTGGATGGAAGCCATGGACGATTACTTTGAAGCTGCGGGGACCCAACCCGTAAATCAGACCATGCTTGCGATGTTCCGCTTGACTGGCGATGCCAAGATATGGTGGAAGCAACATTGCAGGGACCTGGATATTAAGGGATCTTCCCAATCCTGGGAAGACATCAAAGTTGCGATAATGGGGCATTATTTACCACTTGCCTATAGAACCTTGAAGATGAATGAATTCTTTTCACTTCGACGCAGCTGAATTCATCTATCGAAGAATATTATGCAAAGTTTGTCACTCTTCGGAGATATGATCCTAAGATGACCTTGGAACAACAGGTGGCGAGGTTATGCCAAGGGCTAATCGATCCTTTGAATACTCGGTTGAAAGCTCTCAGGCCAACGACACTACAGGATGCCTTGTTGAGGGCCAAACCTCTAGCTCTTGAAGTACAAAAGGTTAATCAGAACAGGAGGAATCATTGGTCAAAAAGGGTAAGGACAATTGCTTGGAATAACAGACCAGCCAACCAAGCATATGACCAGCGTCCTATTGTGGCTACCACCACAACCATGGAGTTCCCAGATGTTCGATGCTATGGTTGCGGCGAGTATGGACATTACAGATCCAAGTGCCCCAGAAACATTTAGGCAACCAACACCAATGCCATACCCTTGAATACCCATGGGCATGGCCAAGCTAATGGAAGAGGAGGACGAGGAAGGATGAACAGAGGGCGAGGGCGTGGAGCCACCGCTAGAGTGAATGCCGCAGTGGTACAACCAACTATGGGTGATGAAGCAATGGAGAGAGCAACCCTGCATGCTGCAATTGACAACCCCAATGGTTGTGAGCAATACACATTCGTTCATACGCCAGGATCTCTCAGAGGTGAACAAGTTAACTTCCTTATATTTTATGGTAGTACTCTTTCATTTCTTTCACCTAGATGCATGAGGAAGCTTAAGCTAGATAAGTATCCAACAAGCAAGCTAGTTGTAGAGTTAGCAAACGGCAAGGAAGTAGTATCTCAACATTCTGCAGGAAAAATCGACTTTGATTTAGGGGGACACCCAACTTCTGCCCAATTTCTAACCCTACCCTGAGGATTCTTTGATGGGATACTAGGGATGGACTGGTTAAAGCAAAACAAGGCCCACATCCATTGTGCACAAGGGAAATTTACCTTTACAGATAACTTGGGTAATGAAGCCTTAATCTAGGGGGAAAATGGGAGACCTAGGGCTACTCTAGTTAAGGCCAACAAACTTTTGAAGCGACTGAAAAAGAGGCTGCAAATTTATGCGATAAAGCTCAATAAGGTGGACCAATCAGATACCTCACTTCGACCAAACTAGTTGAGGGAGTATGATGATGTATTCCCTGAAGACCTTACGAATCTTCCGCCACATAGAGAGGTTGATCATGAGATTGAGACTATCCCTGGTTGTGAACCTATCTCAAAAAGACCTTATAAAATGTCACTTCCAGAGGCCATCGAACTCAAGGAACAACTTAGGCAACTCATTGAGCAAGGATTCATTCGACCCAGTACTTCTCCTTGGGGTGCACCAGTTCTTTTTCAGAAGAAGAAGGATGGAACCTTAAGGCTATGCATAGATTACCGTGGACTGAACCAGGTAACTGTCAAGAACAAGTATCCAATCCCAAGGATCGACGAACTCTTGGACAGGCTCCATGGCGCCAAAATGTTTACAAAGATTGATCTAAGGTCAGGATATTACCAAATCAGGATCAAGGAATCAGATATTCCAAAGACAGCTTTCAACACTAGGTATGGACACTATGAATTCACAGTAATGTATTTTGGTCTAACAAATGCTCCTGCAAGCTTCAATCAACTTATGCAAGATATTTTCAGACCTTACCTGGATTTCGTTTTGGTTTTCTTTGATGACACTCTGATCTATTCTAAGAACGAGGCAGATCATGAAGAACATGTTCGTAAAGTACTTGATCTTCTTCGGGAACACCAACTTTACACTAAAGAGAGAAAGTGCACCTTTTGCTCACCTAAGGTCAATTATCTTGGATTTGTCATATCAGGTGAAGGGATTTCAGTGGACCTAGACAAAGTCAAGGACATCGTTGATTGGCCTCAACCATCCACCGTCAGTGAAGTAACAGGATTTCTTGGAATAACGAGATGGTACAGGATTTTTGTCAAGGATTATGCACGTATTGCTGCACCTTTGACGGAACTCCTGAAAAAAGGAATGAGGATCGAATGGAAGACTGAGCACGAGTCTAGATTTGCTAAGCTAAAAGAATTTTTGGTCTCGGCTCCTATTTTAAGCTTCCAGACTTCAGTAAAGAATTTGAAGTAGCGACCGATGCTAGCAAATTTGCTTTAGGCGAAGTTCTTACTCAAGAAGAAAGACCAGTGGCGTAAAGTTGTCCGTGAAAATTTTGGTTTCCGGTGAGTGATTTTCCTTCACACACGCTGGCTCTCCTCATAATGGGGTCCTTACAAATGTGCACTTTTACCACAGAAAATTACAAGGGTAAATCAGGCTCCATACTTAACAATCTCCCACTTGGAGACTGATCTCCAAACCAAACCTGTGACTGCTTTCCATTCTGGCTTCTTATCCTTGAATGTCGATTGAAGATGAGCAAAAGCTCAACTTCTCCTTGTTGACCACCTTTGTAAACATGTCTGGAGGATTTTCACTTCTATGCACCTTTCCTAGCTTTAGATGTCCCTCTTCCAAAAGAGTACGTATGAAGTGATATCTGACCTCAATGTGCTTTGTCCTTGAATGAAAGGTTGAGTTCTTCGCAAGATGGATAGCGCTTTGGCTATCACTGTACAAGACACAATTGTCTTGTTTGAATCCAATCTCTTCTAAGAATTTGTGAAGCCACAGAATTTCTTTGCTTGCCTCCATCATTGCTACATACTTTGCTTCCATGGTAGAAAGTGAAACCACTTTCTGCAGCTTTGAAGCCCAGCTTACTGCTGTGCCTCCAACCGTGAACACATAGCCAGTAGTGCTCCTTCGAGTATCTTTGTCACCTGCCATATTTGCATCAGCATACCCTTCTAGAAAAATATCAGTTCCTCCAAAATACAAAGCATTTGTTGTTGTCCCTTTAAGATATCTAAGTATCCACTTCACAGCTTGCCAATGCTCTTTACCTGGTTTTTCCATGAACCTACTCACAACTCCCATTGCATGTGCAATGTCTGGCCTTGTCCAGACCATAGCATACATCTGAGAACCTACCGCTGCAGCATATGGAACTTTAGACATATAGGCTATCTCCTCTTGTGTCTTTGGACACATATCCTTCGTTAGGTTAAAATGACCATCCAAAGGTGTAGAAACTAGTTTTGCATTTTGCATTGCAAACCTTTCTAGTACCTTCTTGATGTAATCTTCTTGAGATAGCTTTATTGTCTTCTTCGTCCTATCCCTTCATATTTTCATACCAAGTATCCTCTTTGCATCACCTAAATCTTTCATTGCAAAAGATTTGGACAGCTCCTCTTTTAGGTCTTTGATGTCCTGCATGTTAGCACTTGCAATCAACATGTCATCAACATACAACATTAGGATGATGAATTTCCCATCTCCCAAATTCTTTGTGTAGACGCAGTGATCCGAGTTGCATCTTGTGAATCCATGATCCAACATCCATCAATCAAACTTCAAGTACCATTGTCTTGATGCTTGCTTTAAACCATACAAGCTCTCCTCTAAAGTTTCCCCTGATTCTTGTCCGTGAAAATTTTGGTTTCCGGTGAGTGATTTTCCTTCACGCACGCTGGCTCTCCTCATAATGGGGGCCTTACAAATGTGCGCTTTTACCACAGAAAATTACAAGGGTAAATCAGGCTCCATACTTAACATATGGAGTGGAGGTGTGGGGTGGTAGCATCAGGAAGTCTACTTGGAAAGAGTTTGAGAATGTCCAAAAGTGTTTTCTCACCAACTTTCTCCAAGTCAAGACACAAACACCCTACATGCTCTTACTTCTTGAGTCCAGATCGCTTCCCATTGAGGTCTTGGGCATGCAAAGGGTTGTGGAGTACATGCTTAAGACACAACGTAGCCCTTTGTATCGACTTCCTAGAATCACATATGAAGCAAGTCAAAAGGTCCAAAATACATGCAAGAGAAAAATACTAAGTTCGGGGTGGATGCTTGACATCAAGAAATGGTTTGGAAGATGGGATGCATGTCACTTGGTCAAGGATGCATCGATTGACTCCCAAATTAATGAGGTCTTCTTAAAACGCCAATGTATCATGGCTTGGGAGAAACCCGGAGGTTCTTGCTTCATCCATTACACAACACACATTGCCCCAAACTACAAATCTCTCTTCTTCTCTGAACGCGGTAATCGAACCCATCCCTACATCCTTAAGTCCATCCCATTGAGTGCGATCTGCACCATTGCCTCCATTTGTCTTAGCTCCCATTCTCTACGCTGCAAGACAGCACGTTGGGGCACTGGCAAGGAGTCTCATCAACTTTGCACCTTATGCCCTCAGCAAGTGCGAGAGAGTGAGTACCAACACTACTTGAGTGCTTAGCTTTTTTACCACATTAGGTCCTCGTTTCCCCATATATTTAGCCATGATCTCTCCCTACATACCTTCCTCTCCCAACCACTATGTGGACTCTCTATTTTGATGCTCATTTCAACCATTTTTGAGCATCGAGATTCACTTATGACCTCCACTCACACCACCTGACATGATCATTTGGTCCCACGGTCATATTTGACCTCCAAGGACAATAATAGAACTATCTATCTCTCTCTCTCTCTCTCTCTCTCTCTCTCTCTCTCTCTCTCTCTCTCTCTCTCTCTCTCTCTCTCTCTCTCTCTCTGTGTGTGTGTGTGTGTGTGTGTGTGTGTGTGTGTGTGTGTGTGTGTGTGTGTGTGTGTGTGTGTGTGTGTGTGTGTGTGTGTGCATATGTACCTCTCCCACTCTTGATCACACAACCATCTCATAGGTCAGTATGGCATTTAGAAGAGGTTAACATAACATTTCATTCCAATTCAATTCTCTCTCTACCCTCCTGCGAGAGCTCTCTCTCTCTCTCTCTCTCTCTCTCTCTCTCTCTCTCTCTCTCTCTCATACACACACACACAAACTTTCTCCAAGTGAAGACACAAATACCATATATGCTCATACTTCTTGAGTTGGGATGTCTTCCAATTGAGGTTATGGGCATGGAAAGGGTTGTGGAGTACACGATAAAGATGCGTCAAAATCCCTCATATCGACTTCCTACAATTGCATGGGAAGCAAGCAAAAAAGTTCAAAAGACTCATAAAAGCAAGATATTGAACACGGGATGGATGCAAGACATAAAGAAGTGGTTTGGGAGATGGGATGCATTACACTTGGTACATGATGCTTCAATTGACTTCCAAGTGAATGAAGCTTTTCTACAACGCCAATGTATCATGGCTTGGGAGAAATCCGGTGGGTCACGTATTGCCCCCAACTACAAAACCATGTTCTTCACTGAAAGAGGAAACCGTACTCACAGTTACATGCTTGAGCCTATCCCCTTGTCAGCGATACGCACTATCGCAGCCATTCGGCTTAGCTCCCATTTCCCTCGATGCAAAATAGGGCGTTGGGGCAATGGAGAAGAGTCAAATCGACTGTGCACATTATGCTCACTGCAAGTTCGAGAGTCTGAGTACCACACAGTACTAGAGTGCTCAGCTTTTTGTCACATTGAAACATCCTTCTCTCACATTTTCAGCCATAACTTAGACCTACACACTTTCCTCTCCCAGCCAAAGTGTGGGCTCTCCATTGCGACTCTCATCACCACAATTTTGGAGCATCCAGAGTCACTCATCAGCCACACATACTACATCACATGTAACTTTGGTCCCATAGGTCATATTTGATCTCCGAGGGCGATAATAAAATCTCTCTCTCTCTCTCTCTCTCTCTCTCTCTCTCTCTCTCTCTCTCTCTCTCTCTCTCTCTCTCTCTCTCTCTCTCTCTCTCTCTCTCTCTCTCTCTCTCTCTCTCTCTCTCTCTCTCTCTCTCTCTCTCTCTCTCTCTCTCTCTCTCACGGCTTGGGAGAAATCCGAAGGTTCTCGCTTCAACCATTACACCACACATATTGCCCCAAACTACAAATCTCTCTTCTTCTCTGAACGCGGTAACCAAACCCATCCCTACGTCCTCAGCCCATCCAATTGAGTGCAATCCGCACCATTGCCTCGATTCGTCTTAGCTCCCATTCTCTATGCTGTGAGACACGACGTTGGGGCACTGGCAATGAGTCTCATCAACTTTGCACCTTATGCCCTCGTCAAGTGCGAGAGAGTGAGTACCACACACTACTTAAGTGCTCAGCTTTTGACTACATTAGGTGCTCTTTTCCCCATATATTCAGCCATGACCTCTCCCTACATACCTTCCTCTCCCAACCACAGTGTGGACTCTCTATTGAGACGCTCATTTCAGCCATTTTTGAGCATCGAGAGTCACTTATGACCTCCACTCACACCACGTGGCATGTTCATTTGGTCCCATAGGTCATATTTGACCTCCGAGCACGATAATAGAACTACCTATTTATCTATCTCTCTCTCTCTCTCTAGCTGTGTTTGCACTAACGCTTCCAAGCGGCCAGCAGGTAGCTAAGGCGAGGTGGGAGAGAATGCTGGTAGGGCATAACGAGCAAGCAGGACAAGGGTTCGATCTCTTTCTCTCTCTCTCTCTCTCTCTCTCTCTCTCTCTCTCTCTCTCTCTCTCTCTCTCTCTCTCTCTCTCTCTCTCTCTCTCTCTCTCTCTCTCTCTCTCTCTCTACCAAATGGAATAACCCTCCTCTCCTGTTACATTTTAAAATATATGACACCTCTTTCTCTCTCTCTCTCTCTCTCTCTCTCTCTCTCTCTCTCTCTCTCTCTCTCTCTCTCTCTCTCTCTCTCTCTCTCTCTCTCTCTCTCTCTCTCTCTCTCTCTCTCTCTCTCTCTCTCTCTCTCTCTCTCTCTCTCTCAAACCCATGATGTAGTGAAAACACAATAATAACAAAAATAATTTTTACCTCGCATTCAATGTCCAAACTCTCCTTGTCAACTAGAGGTTTAAAGACTCTCGAGAAACTTTTTTTACGACTCTCATCGTCTTCTTGTCTCTCTCTCTCTCTCTCTCTCTCTCTCTCTCTCTCTCTCTCTCTCTCTCTCTCTCTCTCTCTCTCTCTCTCTCTCTCTCTCTCTCTCTCTCTCTCTCTCTCTCTCTCTCTCTCTCTCTCTCTCTCTCTCTCTCTCTCTCTCTCTCTCTCTCTCTCTCTCTCTCTCTCTCTCTCTCTCTCTCTCTCTCTCTCTCTATTAAAAAAGACCTATAGATTTTTGCAAACAAGTGGTCTCTCTTGCGCTCGTGAATCCTCCTACCCAATACAAAAGGGTGTATCCTCTCTAGCGCTCGTGTATCCTCCTACTTAATATAAAACAGTGCCAACCATAAGCCAGCAAATAACATTCACTGCAATTACCTATTTAAAAATGGGCTCGCCATTATAAGGTTGCAGCAAAATCTGCAAAACACACATGAGAACACAACCTTGCAAGCAAACCTGCACTGAGTTAATCTCTGTAGCTACGAATAGGCTTCTCCTGGGCAAGAGACACGCTTGAAGCTCGTTATTTACAGCATCTGCAATACACTCAATAAAGTTCCTATCATGTAGAAGATACAAGGTGTAAGCCTCTTACTTACAAGTTAGAAGCATCTCACTTATGTTAGCATTCACACACCAAGCTTACACACACACACACATACAAACTCCAGAAGGTTTGGGGTGAGAGATTGAAACTTGCCTGGAGCAGAACACAAGCTAGGTTTTAGAGTTATTCTCAAAAAGAAAGTTTGAGAGTTACGCATTACGAGGAGCAAGAATCATACACGAACACAGTGGTACGCAAACTGCACCTAGCACCACCCGAATTTGCAAATACAAGCTGAAGGTATTTTTCTAACCGTACTCGATTGTGGCGAAGCTTTGACAAAATAGTACACACTTCTGAAAGCAGCACTCGACACCTCACGCATGGCGGGAACTTCAAGCCAAGACAATACATGTACTCCGCTCCCAGAGCATAGGATTTTCGTGGAGGCGGCTAGTCTGAACATGCATAAATATAAGTACTTACCAAGTGGAAAACTTCGACCGTCGGCCATAAGGGATTTTCCAGAAGGATGTAGACCAGGGTTTCTCAACAAACCGGATATGCCAAAAAAACCCGACCATGCCATTGCAGGAAAGAAAACCATCACAAAAATGAAAATGCCAAAATGGAAAGCAAAATACCTGCCTCCTAGCATATACAAGGAGAGTGAGGGGGTGTAGGGCTATGGGACAGCAATAACAAGCAGAATGGGTTGTTTGGATACCTGTCCTCCCAACAAAGGTGTCCAAGTTCTAACTGGCTGCTTTTTTTTTGGATGGTGTCAGGTATAAACCTATTCTTTCGTAGGTTCTAGAGCTCGTTCAGTCTCCTACCAGAAACGGATGTACCATAGTAATTTCATTTTTTTATAAAAAAATATCTCTTGTCTCTTGTCATTCAATTATAGTTTGTCATATTTCAGTATATGGTTCTTAAATGAAGGGATTTCACATATAAACTCTCTCTCCTTGTTTCACGGGTTGTCCTTGGTCGGGCAACCACCATATACTGAACTTGACTTCATTTTTATTACTTATTTGAAGATATAACAATTTCTTTCAGGGTGGATGGATAACATCTCTAGCACGCCTTGGGTATTCTGAAGAAAAAGACATCCATATCCCTCCTATCGGTACCCAATGTTTCTTTTCTTGCTTTAAAGGAACAGAATTTCACAAGCGTCTGCTTGATTATGAAAAAAAGGCATCACAGGAACAACAACTCTTGGCATTAAAAACTGCCTCAGTAAATGATTGGTTAAAACTCCTAGCATTAGCAAGGAAAGACCCTACTCAATTAGATATTGCCTTAGGATCCTTCTTAGCCTCTTTATGCTTTATTGATGACCGAGCCTCTGCGGATTTGGTATTCTACTTTTCTTCCTTACTCACTATTGTAAACAGACTCTATTTTATAAACAACCTTCCTATTCTTCCTATCAAAATCAGACAATCTCATGAAGTTATAAACCTCTTTTAGATCTTGATCTATTAGAGCAAGATGAGAAGGATGCCCTAGGCTTATCAGATGACCCTACCTTTCAAAAATTAGAGAAATCTATGCCCATGCATTTTTCTGAAATTATTCCACTTCTTCCCCACAGGCAGATTGAACTAGATACAATCCGTCTAGAAAATAAACTTTGGGACTTTGAGATCTTGAATCAGTGTGTGCCCTTTACTCTTGAATCCCTAGCTCTACTCTGCAGTCTTCCTCCTAAAGTTGTGGAACAATGCAAAACTTCAGCCTTACAAGCTAAACATCTACTATCACAAGATAGGGCCTTTACCTTTAAAAAAATCAAGCTGTCAGACATTGATGGTAAGAAGTGTGCAAATGTATCAGTGATTGCTCGAACAAAGGGTTTATCTCTCAACGATAAAGAAAACGGCATCCAAAACATCCTAAAAAACTATTGGAATACTTACAAGCCCTTCATAAAGTGCAACTGTAAACGAAATCCAAGGCCAAACTGCCCCTCAATGATCATATGGTTTGACCACATGCTATGGTTTGTATTTCAAAATCTTCCAAGATTTTTTCCTTACTCTTCTGGACCTGCACAAGTATATGCTTTTATCAGATGGGTAACTTCATTTCCCATTGAGGTTCGGCATGCAGTCGTGGTTTTTTATGCTATTCATGAGCATTTATTAGATGCAGCTAGAGGATTGGTATTGTATACACCAGGGACATCATGTCTTCTTAGAGTACAACATCACCCACTCGAACAGATCATGACACTATTTCCAAGCCTTCAAAGAGTAAAGAGCAATTAAAAAGGATTGCAAGCACTCAGGGTAATACAACCTCATTAGCAAAACAAACAAGTCAGTTTCGGGGTTTGGAAGATCTTGGAGATACTCCTAGGATGTTGGAATACAACACAGAAAACCAGGTACGACATCTATCCACACGAACAAATGGTTTACTTTGTTTAAAACAAGTCAATAAGATAAATAAAAGATCCATTCATTTAACCTTTTGCAATAATTTTATGGAATTCATACACCCATGAATGTTCTTTGATAAACTGCTAGAAGATCTTGGGCTTATTAAAAAATTAGATGATTTTTGTATTAGTTTTGACTGGAAATATACGAATAGTATTGGACAATATCTTTGTAAACTTTTAACACTTTTGCAGATCCATTTGATATCACAGAACCTTGTGTATGCACAAACCAAAAAAGGTTTAATGGCTTTTTAAGAGATTTTGATAAATATGGTAAACACGTTTTAACTACTCAGCCTAACTTTATACAACATCACCTACTTAGATATATTATAACCAAAGGTCTCAATCACATTCCCCTTGCTCCATACATTTACAGTCAGTCAAAGCCAAATTCATACTGGGGTGGGAGAAACTTTTCCACATGCTCAACATAAAATGTATACCCTCTAACCTGCACCTAATTGAGAAAAGGATCGCAAAAACTTTTCATGATACTTTCCCAAACTATAGACACAATCAAAAACCGTGGTTCATGGAAAAAGAATCGCAAATGAAATAGAATTTATTCAAAAACATATGTTTATATGTGGGTTTGATAAATCAACACAGACTCCGGTCTTTATATGTAAACAAATAATTCGAATGCATGCAAAAGAGAGATTAGAACCACTGGAATTCTCAACCATACACGTGGACAACCATACAATTATCTCACTCATAAACACACGGTGTCAAGAACTTGGTATCACTCCATCAATAGACAAAGGTCTCTTATACATCATGGGAAACTACAAGATTCATAAAGATACATTTTGTTGGATAACAAATGCCCATGATTGTGTATTTTCACCTATACCAAATATGATAACAAAACGCCTCATGGGTATTACACACGGGTTTATGGAATGCACAAAAAACCTCAAAAAAGATCTAAAAACCTTTACAAAGATAAATACTAACGCATATTGGATCATAAACAACTAGTATGATGCAATAATTAACCTTCGTGATAAGATATACTCTATTCATACTTATGACATAAAAACATGCTATGAAGCAATTCCTCATCATGGGAATCACAGCCTTACAGAAGCACTTAACAACATCAAAAAAATAGTTTCAAGTCGCGGATATAAAGGGTTTAAACCCTCTAGAAATAAAATTATCGTTACAAAGAAAAAATCCAAAGTATAATGGACCTTCGAGATCTTCAAAACCTTGAATACTTTTGTTTTAGACAATTGTTTCTTAAAACTAGGGGCAACCATATTTCGACAAACCAAACGTACTCCCATGGGATACTCATGCTCTCCAATATGGTGTAACCTATACTTAGCTTGGTTTGAACTCGAATACATCTATCACGTCTTAAGAAAAAAGATATGCTTTTAGTCTTTTACCATTCAAATAGGTATATGGATGATCTATTGTTCATCAACAATCCATTTATTACTCCAACAATCCATTTATTACTCACTGCATGAACCACAATAAACCCTTGTCCCATGAGGACCCCTTTACAATCTATCCATTGGATATCATTTCGGTAAACAAAACACATACAGATGGTGGTTGTACATATCTCAACACAAGAATCAATTTACAAAGATCTTTTATCGGGGAATACACCACAAAAACTGCTTGGAAGAAGGATACTTTGCAAAGACATCAAGTATCATTTATCCAAACAGCTAGCATTCGTTCAAAACATATGGCATACAAAGTATGTGTATCACAGGTTCTTCCTCTCATTTATAATGCCTCAAGTATGAATGTTGCCTATAATGACCTACAGAGATTGAGTTTTATGTTCACATCTAACGGATTTACACAAACCCGAATCAAACCATTAATCATACATTTTTTATCTAATGGAAAATTTCGAGGCATAAGGTTTAATATTCAATCCTTAATAAACACACTTAAGTAAACCAATTTTTTAAGCAGAATAAACAGAAACACTAATAAACAACCATCTTTTTGTCGATTTATGTGCAGGGCAGTAACCAACACGAAGCGAAACTATAGTAAACAGCAAAATATATGGTCAATAAAAATACAAAGATGTTTTTTTATCTATGCTTTTTATGGCGGATTTCAATAACTACCAACTCTTCTATTGAGGATGAAAAAGAAAAATGTATCTATACATTTGACCTTGAGATATAGTTGTATGTTATCTTTTGTACAATTACCACTTTGTACTATTTGTATGATTGATGTTCATAGGTTGAAATCATGTACTTCCCCAAGAAACAATAATGGTATCTATCTCTCTCTCTCTCTCTCTCTCTCTCTCTCTCTCTCTCTCTCTCTCTCTCTCTCTCTCTCTCTCTCTCTCTCTCTCTCTCTCTCTCTCTCTCTCTCTCTCTCTCTCTCTAGATCCCTCTCTCTAGATCTCTTACGCCTTCTTTCTTCCAATTTTGAAAAAAAAAACACAATACAAAGACATATTTTATAAATGGTAGGGGATATGTCCACTTGGTGGACTATCCCCCACCAACTGCACATATCCCTAGGGTTGGGGGTGGGCCTCTCTCTCTCTCTCTCTCTCTCTCTCTCTCTCTCTCTCTCTCTCTCTCTCTCTCTCTCTCTCTCTCTCTCTCTCTCTCTCTCTCTCTCTCTATCAAAAAAGACCTATAGATTTTTGCAAACAATTGTTCTCTCTTGCACTCGTGTATCCTCCTATCTAATACAAAAGGGTGTATCCTCTCTTACGCTCGTGTATCCTCCTACTTAATACAAAACGGTGCCAACCATAAGCCAGCGAATAACATTCACTGCAATTACCTATTAAAAAATGGGCTTGGCATTATAAAACGCTGCAGTGAAATCTGAAAAACACACCCGAGAGCACAGGCTTGCAAGAAAACTTGCCCTGAGTTAATCTCTGTAGCTACAAATAGGCTTCTCCTACACAAGGTACAAGCTTGAAAACCTCTACCTACAAGCTTGAAGCTCATTATTTACAACATCTACAATACACTCAGTAAACTTCCTATCTTGTAGAAGATACAAGCCGTAAGCCTCTTACTTACAAGTTAGAAGCATCTCACTTACGGCAGCATTCACACACCAAGCTTACACACACACACACACACACACACACACCCCGTTCTAACTGGCTGGTTTTTTTTTGCATGGTGGCAGGTATAAACCTATTCTTCCATAGGTTCTAGAGCTCGTTCAGTCTCCTACCAGAAAAGTGTTGGGGTATAAAGCCCAATGTGGTCGCCCAGGTAAGTGGGCGGGCCGCCAGGTATGTACACATATTCTTTTGTAAAAACCTAATAAGAACTCACTATGCTCTACACACATTACAGTAGAGCGAGTTCACCATATCGTCGTGCTCTTCTTCTCGCACTCTCTCTCGCGTCACACTTCCGCTCGTACTCCTTTCGGTGATACAGGTCTTGGAGCGATCCCTCGAGCACCCTTAGATAGGCAGCTAGGATGTATTGACTGTGAGTTAGATAGTTGGGATTGCATCTTTGCTTTACTGCCACTGAGGCATTGTCGCAGTCTATGATTACAGGACACTGACAGGACAGTGAGAGACAGTACAGGTGCAGGACAGGTTTACCCACAGCTTACAGTGTTAGAGAGACAGTGGTTTTTTGAGCTGTTTTTGGTCTATTTTTTAGTACACCAGAGCCATTTTACAAAGGAGACTCTGCCGAAATTTATGTAGAATCTGAAGCTTTCTTGGTTCATTTGACAGGTTGATATTGGTTCAACGGTAAGTTTACAGGGGAAACTCTGCCAAATTTTTCCCATGAAAGTAAACTATTGTGAAGCGTAGCTATGGCTAGATCAAAGGACCCTGCTCTTTACAATATCAAGAAGCTGGATGGAACCAATTTCCCATTGTGGAAGAAGCAGATTTGGCACGTGTTGGTACAAAAGAAGCAGATAAAACCTATAAAGCTCAAGGGATAAAACCACAAGATATGGACGAAGATGAATGGAGCGAAATGGATGAATTGGCACTTTCTACCATTATGCTGACTTTGGCAGAAAGCGTTTACTTCAATGTAGCAGACGAGATGTCGGCTTATCAAGCATGGTTAAAGATGAGTGATCTTTATGAGAAGCAGAGTGCAGCTTCATAGGTATACTGGCTTAAGAAGCTTGTTGACTTGAAGATGAAAGAAGGGACACCTATGTCCAATCATCTGAATGAATTCAACACCATCTACAGTCAGTTGTCAGCTCAAGGTGTCAAGTTTGATGAACCTGTTAGAGCTATGTTCCTGTTGATCACATTGCCCGAAAGTTGGGACACTTTTCGCACAGCTTTGAGTAATTCTGCACCTCCAAATGGTTTGAACATAGCAGGTGTAGAAGGAAGTCTGCTTACTGAAGAAACCAATAGAAATACAATGGACAAAGGCAAAGGAATAGCCTTAGTTGTCAGGGGAAGGACCAAAGAAAAGTACAAAGGTGGAAAGAGGAATCAGTCTCGTAGCAAGTCCCGCAGTGCTAAAGTCAAGAGTGACATAGAATGCTACCATTGTGGCAAGAAGGGTCACATGAAAAGAGACTACAGAGAATGGAAAGCACAAAAGGGCAAAGAGAAAGTTGAAGACCATGGTGAGAAGAACAACTTCTCAGTGAAGATTCAAGAAATAAATGTGACAAACACTGTTGCAGAGGATTACAGTCTAGTGTCAAGAGACATCTACTTCTTGAAGAATACAATGGACTCAGCTCTTCTTACAGCATCTAATGGAAATGCACCGAGTGACTGGATTATAGACTCAGGGGCATCACTTCATGTGTCTCCAAACAAGGAGTGGTTTACCTCTTATGTGACCACTAAAGATCATGTTCGGCTAGGCAATGGGCAGACATGTGAGATCTTACGTGTTGGAGATGTTCAATTGAAGTTTCAGAATGGCTCTTCTTTCACGCTGAAGAATGTGAGACATGTTCCCGCAATTATAAAGAGCTTGATCAGCACAGTTTTACTTGATGATGCTGGCTACGTCACCACTTTTGGACAGAACATGTGGAAGATATCCAAGGGTTCTATGACAGTAGCACATGGAGTAAAGTCTAGAGGACTTTACATGATTTATGTATCAAATGTCTCTAAAAGTGTAATCAATGTAACCGAGCAGCTTCTTTGTGGCATAGCCGGTTAGGACATATGTCCAAGAAGGGAATGGAAATCTTGTCTTGTTCTGGTTATTTGCCTGGCTTTTCATTTAATGATTTTCAATTCTGTGAACATTGTCTGTATGGTAAGCAAACATAGCAGCCACATAAGCATAGAAGCAGTAGAAGAGATACACACTTGGCACTTGTTCATAGTGATTTGTGTGGACCAATGCCTAAGCTATCTCTAGGGGGAGCTTCTTACTTTATGACATTTATAGATGATTACTCGAGGAAAGTATGGGTTTACTTTCTCAAGCACAAGGATGAAGCGTTTAGTGTTTTCAAAACATTTGTGACACTTGTGGAGAATCAGAGTGGCAAGAAGCTTAAATGCTTACGCACTGACAATGGTGGAGAGTATGTTTCAAAGGCCTTCCAGGACTTTTGTGAGTCAAAAGGTATAAAACGTGAACTTACTGCTCCTTACAATCCTCCTCAAAATGGTGTTGCTGAGAGGATGAATAGGACCATACAAGAGAAGGTCAGAAGTATGTTGTCTAATGCACAGCTGCCAAATGGGTTTTGGACAGAAGTTGTATCAACAGCTGTTCATCTTATAAATAGATCTCCTAGCAAGGTTTTGCAGAAGGATTTAGTGGCATAGATGGTATGGTCAGGCAAGGTGCCCTTACACAAGCATCTCAGAGTCTTTGGCTGTGAGGCATTGATGGGGGCTTTTCACAAGCCAAGCTCCCATACCCCTCTTCTCTCGTCCCCACCCCATGAAAACCCCCTCTTAGGGAGGGAGTGATAAAAGTAAGAAAAAATAAGGTATGATTATGTCAATATATAAGAAAGGTAAAATAGGCCACCTCCTGCCTGCGGGGCAGCCCATCCCCACCTTGCCTCCTTTTTCTTCACTGTTGCCCCACCGTGTGTCCCTTTTCCTCTCCTCCACTCAAAAGGTCAACCCCCTCTCTCTTCCCCTTGTCCTTTCTCCTTTCTCTCTCCCCTCAAGCTACCCCACCTCTCACCAATAATGCATTCTAACTCACCAATAATGCACCCTAACTCACATGCAACTTACCCTATCTTCCAAAATAGTATACCCCACCACCCCTTTCTCTCTCCTATCATATCCCATGACCCAAATACCCCGCCCTCTCTCTAAGGGCGCCATGTCTCTTGTATTGTAGCTAAATAACCTCCCCCACACTCACACACACTCAGTTTCACTGAAAAAGGTTCCCACAGACCCATCCCCACCCGGTGGTTACCTGATTTTTCTTGTGTTCACACACATCTGCACACAGATTCACCTCTAAACACACTCCCCTCTCTCCCCTCTTGTAATTACTTTATTCTCCATGTCACCTCTCACTTTTTTTCATCAACCCATCTCTCTCTCTTAGTCTCTCTCTCATGAGACTGCTGTTCTGGCACATATACACACAGCCAGACAAGTGGGGCCCACAGTCACATGGCCTATGTAGATAATGATTTCTTCATTTCTAAATTCTAGAATTTCTCCCCCCTCCTCCCCTATATAAAGAGGGGTCACCATCACACTAAGGACACACACAACATCACCAAAGAACACACTATGCACTGTGTGTGCCTAGTGCACACACACACACCCACACCATCACCATCACCGCAATCACCATGCTTGTCTTGAGCATGACCTCTACACCCTTGGCTATGGAAGATGAAAGGGCAACTAAATGAAGGATGATGGCCATACTCCTCGTGCGAGTCTTCGCCATCAACTCCCACCTATCCACCATGTGCTCTACCACTCTCTCCCTTCTCATTCCCCTACCCTATGCTCCCCATTTCATCGCCTAATTCTCTAAATAAAGCTTGAGGTTTTGTGAGTATGTTTTCTTGCAATGTTTTGCCCATGTGAGGTGTGCAGAATCGCCACCTAGTCTTGTGTTTTGGAGTGAGCTTGTGTATGTGTGAAGGGTGTGCGGATTCGCCATCCTTTTGTGATGCCTAAGTACTAAGCTGCTATACCCCCTCCCTCACTCTCTCTCTCTCTCTCACACTTGATCTCATTCCCTTTCCTTTTCATCATTACTCCCAAGCATCCATCTCTCTTGGATGAAAACTTTGTTATGGTGGTGTGTTGTTTGCGTCCTAGCCGCTGAAGCTAGGTGGTGCCCCCTGTTTGCTTTACCATGACAGGCTCGAGGCGCGCCATTCGGTCCCCGGTTCTTTAGAGGCCGTCGGGGTTCTGGGTTTGCTTTGCTCCCGTCAGCATATACTCACGTTGCAAAGGAATTTAGGAACAAACTTGAGCCAAAGAGTAGAAAGTGCATCTTTCTAGGCTATGGTAATTCTGGTGAGATGGGGTACAGACTTTGGGATCCCGAATCCAGAAAGGTTATCCACAGCAATGATGTTCACTTTAATGAAGCCAAATATCATTCTAAACGAGAGAGGGTTGAGGAGATTAGAAGAGTTGTCTTCCAAGAAGATGGACCTGCACGTGCAAGACAAAATGTCAGGGCTCAAGAGGAGCAAGGACAAGATAGAGTGGAACCACAGGTTGTGGCTGAGCCTGAGCCACCTATTGTGCGTAGATCTGGATGTATCACGCGACCTCCTGATAGGTTTGTTCCATCTATGAACTATGTCATGTTGACTGATTGCAATGAGCCTTCATGTTACAAGGAAGCAGTGCAAATGAAGGACTCCGAGAATTGGCAATTGGCCATGCAGTCAGAGATGATAGCTCTGCATAAAAACCACACATGGAAGCTAGTTAAATTACCACATGGCAAAAAGGCTCTACCTTGTAAATGGGTTTACAAGTATAAGATCACCGCTCATGATAGTCAGCTAAAGTACAAAGCAAGGCTTGTTGCCAAGGTCTTTAAGCAAGAACAAGGCATTGACTTTGATGAAGTCTTCTCTCCGGTGGTCAAGATGACTACATTGAGATGCTTTCTTGCATCGGTTGCCATATTAGATTTGGTGTTGCACCAAATGGATGTCAAGACAGTGTTCTTGCATGGTGATTTAGATGTGGAAATTTACATGCAGCAGCCAGAAGGGTTTGTTGAGAAAGGCAAGGAAGATTGGGTATGCCAGTTGTTAAAGAGTCTTTATGGCTTAAAACAATCGCCGAGGGAATGGTACCATAAATTCCACAATTTTATGCTTTCTCAAGGAACGTAGTGAGTTCGATCACTGTCTATATACAAAGAAGGCTAAGGATGGCAGTTGGTTGATCCTTATTTTGTATGTGGATGACATGTTGATTGCTGGCAAGCACTTGGAAGAAATTCAACTTTGAAGTCAAAGATGGCAAAATTTTTTGACATGAAAGACATGGGTGAGTCAAGTCATATACTTGGTATGCGCATTGAGAGAGACAGATCAAAGAAGTTGATTTGGTTATCTCAAATAGAGTATATTGACAAGGTTTTGCAACGTTTCAAGGGAAAGGCATTGAGTGTTCCACTGCCACCATATGTGAAACTTAGCAAACAAGATTGTCCTGTGTCTGAGGAAGAACATGCTGAAATGGATAAGATTCCATATGCGTCTGCAGTGGGTAGTTTGATGTATGCAATGATTGCTACTTGCCCAGACATTGCATTTGCAGTGGGAGTAGTAAGTCGATACATGTCAACAAACCCAGGCAAGAAACATTGGGAGGCAGTGAAAGGAATATTGAGATACCTGAAAGCTACAAAGAGTATGCGCATATGCTATGGGAGTCAGGAGCTAAGTGTAAAGGGTTTTACAGACTCAGATTATGCAGGTGACTTAGACAACTGAAGGTCTACGTCAGGGTATGTCTTTACATTGGCTGGAGGAGCAGTATCATGGCGTTGTAGATTACAAGATTGTGTTACTCAGTCTACTACAGAGGCTGAATATGTTGCAGCATCAGAGGCATGCAAAGAATCAATTTGGCTTAATCGACTAGTAACAGATTTGGGAATCAAAGAAGAAATGCCTATGTTATATTGTGATAGTCAAAGTGCTATACAATTGGCTCGCAATCCAGTTTATCACTCAAAGACAAAGCATGTGGATGTGAAGTATCATTTCATCAGGGAAATGCTCGAGGATAAGCAACTTCAGCTTGTCAAAGTTCACACCACAGAAAATCCTGCTGATCTACTTACAAAAGGACTTCCCCCAGAGAGCTTTGCGCATTTTCGCAAGCAGTTAGGTGTAGGGTAGTACATCACTTCTCTACATCTCTTGTATATTAGCTTGTATAGTAGCTTCTCTCACACTTAAAGTACCACATTGGACTTTAAGTGGGAGGTTGTTGGGGTATAAAGCCCAATGTGGTCGCCCAGGTAAGTGGGCGGGCCGCCAGGTATGTACACATATTCTTTCGTAAAAACCTAATAAGAACTCACTATGCTCTACACATTACAGTAGAGCGAGTTCACCATATCGACGTGCTCTTCTTCTCGCACTCTCTCTCACGTCGCACTTCCGCTCGTACTCCTTCAAAAAGAATGTACCAAAATAATTTCATTTTTTATAAAAAATTATCTCTTGTCTCTTGTCATTCAATTATAGTTTGTCATGTTTCAGTATATGGTTCTTAAATGAAGGGATTTCAAATATAAACTCTCTCTCTCTCTCTCTCTCTCTCTCTCTCTCTCTCTCTCTCTTGGTGTCGTTGTTTCAACTTTGTGCAGAGAACACCGCCGGAGGTCGGAATCCCATCTCTCTGTCTGCTCTCTCTCTCTCTCTCTCTCTCTCTCTCTCTCTCTCTCTCTCTCTCTCTCTCTCTCTCTCTCTCTCTCTGCGATCAGAGAGCACTATTTCGAAGTACGACTCGATTATGAGCTCGTTCAGTCCATAATTACGCCTTCCCTTTTGCTGGTGTAGCTTTCATTGAAGCTTAGGTTTCAATGGCCGGCCGCTCTCTCTCTCTCTCTCTCTCTCTCTCTCTCTCTCTCTCTCTCTCTCTCTGTGTGTGTGTGTGTGTGTGTGTGTGTGTGTTTTCGAGCGTGCAAGTGCAGGCTACACTGCCGGATGAACATCGTGCTGTCATGTATCAGGGGGGTTTCAGAATCCCTCCTCACTGAGCAAGAAGTTTTTTTTCCCCCCTTCCCTTTTCCTTTTGAGCCCCAAGCAAGGGATCTTTGTTGATTCCCTTTAATGAGACACTTTGGCAAACCTACTAGTTTAATGCACAAGTTTTTGTGACATATCATATCCTCCTTTCATACATGCCTTTTCAAAAAAAACGCTAATAAGAAGACGCTTCTTCTTCAAAAAGTTTTGATATCACCATTGCATTTGGAAAGCTCTAAAAAACTAAGGATAGGCGTTGAGCCAACGAAACTCAACAATACTAAGACCATAACGAGCAAAAAATCCAAAATATTTTATACTTTTTTGGGGGTTTGTTTGGGGGGGGGGGGGGGGGGGGGTGTGTGTGTGTGTGTGTGTGTGTGTGTGTGGGGAGCAAAGAATAAGAAAAAGCCATTGGAAAACATGTGGACCTTGAAAGGGCTTTTTAGAGTAACGAAATTTTGAGGCGCACCAATAGGAAGGGGGTGGTGGCAGCACCTAGTAGCTAAGGAAAGGTAGGGAGGAGCTTAGTTTGCCCCTCTAATAATGGTTTTGAGGAATTATGTCTAGTTACTCACTGGCGTACTAAAACCAGACACGTCCATGAAAAACCCTAGAAATTTGAAAATTAAAAAAAAACTTCTCTCCCCTCTCCCACCTCCCCCCCCCCCCCCCCCCCCCCCCCCCCCCCCTCCCTAACCCCAAAATCAAAACCATATTCTAACATCAAATGACATTTTGTCTCCCTATAAACCCTTTCTCCACCTCTATAGTGTTGAAACTAATCCCAATTCTTCTTCATCTTCTTCCCCATTTCTCTTTCCACACTTGCATGTAGCTGCATGCTTTGTGCTCGCTCCATGATTGTCTAGTTCATCCTTTGCCTTCAAATGCCATTGGTAGCACAAAAGCTTTTAAAATCTTGGCTGCAATATTGGACTCCATTGTCGGATGTGAGGCATTTAAGATTGGTAACCTGCTTTGTTTTCCACAAAGGCTTTCCACCTTTGAAATATGGAAAACACATCGGATTTATTCTTCATTGTATAAACCCATGTTTTCCTTGTTGCATCATCTATAAAAGTTACATAGTACAATGAACCGCCAAGAGATGGTGTACCCACAGAACCTCATACATCAGAATGAACCAATTCAAGTTTTTTATTTTCTTTCATTTCCTACTTTTAAGAATTTTTCTCTCTTTTGTTTACCATAAACAAAATCCTCACAGAACTCTAAGTCCACTTCTTTCAAACCTGGTAAAAGCTTCTTTGATTGAAGGATTTGCATTCCTTTGGCATTCATATGCCCAAGTCGATAGTGTCACACCGCACCGTCAACTTTTGTAGCTATTGCACAAGTTCAAGATTGCGCACTGACAGTACACAAGTAAAGCATCCAACCTTTTCTCCTTTAGCAACCACCAAAGATCCTTTTGAGAGCTTCCATCAATGTTTGTTTCCAAATGCAATGTTGTGACCTTCATCATCCCAGCTGACTTGTAAAGATCATTTTTTTGTGACGAGAGGGAATATGCCTAACATCTTTAAGCTTCCATTCATTTCCATTTGGAGATTTTGACACAAATTGTACTTTTGCTGCTGCTGACAATTTCACAAGGTTCATCATCTCTCGAGTATACGTATCCAAAATTACCTTTGGTGTAATCTTGAAAATGCTACTTGTGGGGTGTTGCATGGAATGAAGCCCCGGAATCTACAGTTATCTAAGAATTAGACACATTGTCTAGTGAGGAAAATTAGAATGTCTTGCTCTACTTTGAGATGTTGGCATTGTGATCACACAGGGCACATTAGATGACATTGCTTTAGATGTATGAGGAAGCAAAGGAGATGCATGCAAGATGCAAATGCTGCTTTGACACCTTTTAGAGATGCTTGACGTAGAGGGCATAGGAGATATACATTTTTTATTGCCTAGCGGTGCAACATACACACTTTATCATGTATTATATGTTCCTCAACTAAGATAGAGTTTGATCTCGGTGGTGAGACAACTGATAGATAGTGGATGCCAGTACAATGTAGAGAGCATTCTTTCCAGATACATTGCAGTTTGCTAGTCATTATAAGAGGAGCTAGGATTGGCTTGGTCTACTATGTGCACATATATAAGGTACAAGACATCACAGTGTTCATTGTGTTGTAGACATGTCAGCGAGAGACTAGACGAGTCTCTTTTGCAATTCCCCAAGGTGTTGTGCATGACATGTCTGTAGATGAAGAATTAGAGTGTCCATGATCTAGCAAAAGACAAAAAATTCATTCTCTTAGGACAAAGATGCCCTCTACCATGGAGATGAGCAATATGGAGTTCTTTGACATGCTCATGTTACAGGCTGATATGGTGATGCCAGGACATGTGGATACAGTCCCTATGGATGATGAAGGAGTGACTACTACCCTGTCATCAATATTGATGTGCCCTATTAGGAAATTGTGTTTAAGGTGTAGCAAAAATTATGTTACCATATACATGTGGTAGTGATGTGTGTGAACACACTTAGGACCGTCGGGGCATTTTTTGCCTCTTTAGGAGTTTTTTTCCCCTGTGAATTGTATATACGTCCATTCATTCAAGGGCTATCAATATTTCCATTGCAAACTAAGTAATTCACTCTTTGTTGTGTGCCTTGAGCTTCCTTCATCTTCTCCAAGCTGTGTGTGTTTTCTTGCAACCCTAATTTCAACAATTGACATCAGAGCAGGTTGCGTCCTCCCGGGCTTAGTCGCCAGTAAATCCATCACATGCCTGCTCACTTTCTCCAATTTCAACAAGCTTTGGCAATCATTCGTCGGTCGATTTTTTTTTTGGGTGAGCTTGTGGAGCTCAGTCTGCTCAGGTTTCTGATTCGGTCTCATTTCGGCCTCCGTTTCCACTACACGTAGTACTGCACAAGCTATTTTTTCACTTTGTGTAGAAATTTTGTCAGTGTTGTTTTCTGTATAACAAGTCCCTTACAGTCTTCTACGGTTTGTGCTATATAGCATTTGTTGTTCTCACTTTGTTTCTCCTCTTCCTGGGCAGTTTTCAAATCAGGTGTAACATTTACCATGGCTGACAACAACACACATGTGTTCAAGATGTTTGCTACCGAGAACAGATTGGATGGGGAAAATTACCCTATGTGGTCTTACATTACACAACATGTTCTTGTGTCAAAGGGCGTCTGGAATATTGTGAAGGGCATTGACGTACGTCGTGGTTCTTAGGATGTAGGCGATGTTGAGGATGTTGCAGGTCTTGCTGCAAGGATTGCTACTACTAGAGTTATTTTTCATATGACAGAACAAGCACATTGGGATGTAAAGGATACGCAAGCTCATGCATTGATTGTGTTGTCTATGAAGCGCACCATTACTTTTCACATTTGTTCAGCAAAATCTGCAAAACAGGCTTGGGATATTCTGGGTGGTCTTTATGCAAGCCGCAATGAGGCAAAAATTGCATTGTTACATAAAGAGTTGGAGTCAAAGACTATGCATAAGGAAGATGATATGGAAAATTTCCTTACTAGTGTCAAGGATATCAATGAGAAACTTATTTTTGCAGGTGAAGTCATTTCAGACAGTTCCCTTGTGCAGATTGTTCTTGATGCCTTGCCAGACTCTTATCAGACTTTTGCTAGTACTTGGAGACTCATGACCCAAGGAAATCCTGAAGTTGTCAAGTTTGATACATTGTGCACATTTTTGTTGCAAGAGTAACTTTCCAAAAAAACAGGATTAGACAAAGTGCAGTTGAACAAGCTTTTATTGCTGCTTAAAGAAAGCGTGATAATAGCAATGCAGCCACTTCTTATGGTTCTTCTGCAAGTGGAAAATCACCTATTCCTAATTCTTATGTTGGCACGCAACAATTTGTTTAGAAATTCTGGTGATAAGGGCAAAAGGAAGATGCGTTGCCATTATTGTAAAGCTAATGATCATTTGATCAAACAATGTCCTAAATTGAAGGCCAAAGAGGCTAAGAAGAAAGAGGGTGGTTCCACTGCAAATGCTGGTTCCACTACAAATGCAACTATTGTTGAATCTTCTGTGAAAGGAGACTTTGATACTGATGTTGATGCAGAATGGGCTTTTAGTGCAGAGTGTACCTATAATCCTACTCTCCATGATGCATGCATGTCAGTTGCTGTAGATTCATATGTGTGGTATTTTGACAGTGGTTCTACAAAGCACATTACCTCACATCGTGATTTGTTTACCTCTCTTGAGTCTGTCCCTCATGTGAATTAAGTTACTTGTGCCAACAATGCCTCTTATCCAATTCAGGGAGTTGGAAAGATTGTGCTTACCGGTGCAAATGGCAGTTCTCTCACACTTGTTGATGCACTTTATGTACGTGGGATCAAGAAGAATCTTTTGTCCGTATCTGCACTTTGCTAAACTTGGTCTTGTAGTCAAATTTAGGGATGACAGATATATTTTACACGATCTTAGTTTCGGTGATGAAATTGTTGCATCTGGCATTTTATGTTGTGGGCTATATAAGCTCACTTTGTATGACAAGTGTGGGCAAAATTTTGCAATTGTAGTTGTGGATTCAAAATCTATTTCAGATGCAAAACTTTGGCATGCATGTTTTGGTCATCTGAATTTTGCCAGTTTGCTGCGTTTGTAGAAATATGATATAGTTGCCGCCTCTTGAAGCACCTGTCAAACATGTTTGTGAAGGCTGTATTTTGGGTAAGATACAGCATTGGTTCAGTTAGGGCCACATGCAGGTTGCAGCTTGTGCATAGGTATGTTTGTGGGCCCATGCAAACTCCATCCTTGGGAAATTACCTTTACTTTGTGACTTTCATTGATGATTACTCCTCCAAGCATGCATGGTTATTTCCGCTTAAAGCAAAGTCCGAAGTTTTTATGTGCTTCAAACAATTTTCGGCTATAGAGGAAAATGTCTCGAAATGTACTATGGGCACCCTCCGTTCTGATCGAGGGGGGAGTATATGTCTCATGAATTTACTGCATTTTTGGCTAGTCGTGGGATAAAACACCAGTGTATAGTGCCTTATAGGCCTCAGCAAAATGGTGTTGCTGAGAGGAAAAACAGGTCAGTTACGGGAATGGCACAATATATGGTCAAAAGTCAAGCTTTGTCGCATTCTTTTTGGCTTGAGGCCATCATGTGTGCCACTTACGTACTAAACAGGTGTTCTATGAATGTTTTTTTGCAGTCTATTACTCCATATGAAGCATGGCATGATAGAAAGCCTTCTATTGAGCTCATGTGTGTTTTTGGCTGTTTTGCATATGCTTTGGTGCCACAAACATAGCGCAAAAAATTGGATGATAAGGTTGTCAAATGTTTTTTTTTTTGTTAGAGTGTTGAAAGCAAAGGTTACAGGTTGTATCATACATAAACAAAGCGTATTTTGGTTTCATGGGATGTTGTGTTTGTGGAAGATTGTGTACAGCCCTTGCTATCATGTACTAGAGACAGTAATGTAAGCTCACATGACACTTTGTCGCCTCTTTTCAGTGGTGGAAGTACGAATGTAAATTCCAATGAGGCAAATGTATAGCCTATGGGGGTTTCTGAAAATGCTACAAATTAGCCCATTACTGATGCAAATGTACATGATGTGCTTGATGAGGAAAGGGCTGAAAATGAGCAAGCTAGAGGTTCCTAAATGGCTAATGTATACTTTGCATGACAAAAAATTGGATGCACATTTATCTAGTCGCACTCATTCATGCTCTTGCCATGCATCTTATGCATTAGATTGTTATGCTTTGGCTTTGTCTAGCCTACATGATGTTAAGGAACCTCTATCTTTTGATGAAGCATAGATTTCAAAACACTGGATGGTTGCCATGCAATCAAAATATGATGCACTTATAGAAAATGACACATGGACTTTATGTGATTTGCCTCCTGGCATAAAGGCCATTGGTACATAGTGGATTTACAAGTTGAAACGCAAGCCGGATGGTGAGATTGATTGCTATAAGGCAAGACTTGTTGCAAAGAGATATGCACAACAAAAAGACATACATTATGAAGAGACTTTTTCTCCCACTTGTTGTATGACTATTGTCCATTTTCTAGTGAATTGGCAGCTCATTTTGGTTGGGATGTACATCAGTCAGACATTGTTAATGCTTTCTTGAATGGTGACATATTTGAAGAAGTTTATGTAACACAACCTCGCGGTTTTGTCAAAAAAGGACAAGAGGATAGGGTGTGCAAATGTATAAAATCTTTGTATGGGTTGAAGCAATCTCCTCATGCTTGGTATGTGAAGGCTGAAACTTATTTCTTCAAACAAGGCTTTTGTAATAGTCCAACAGAAAGCACATTGCATGTAAAGCGTGAGGGTGATGTACTTCTCATTGTGGTTCTTTTTGTAGATGATTTGTTGATCACTGGATCAAATGAGAGACATATTGCTGAATTTAAAACTGATTTGAATGCTACTTTCAAGATGAAAGATTTGGAGTTATTGCACCATTAGTTGAGTTTACAATTTAAGCAGTGTGATGGTGGTATTGCCTTGTGTCAAAAAAGTTACATAGAGAAATTTTTATGTACGTTTGGACTTAAGGATTGCAAACCTATTGCCACTCCCATGGAAACATGTTTGAAATTGAGCTTTCATGATGCTGGTGATCCCGCAGATATCACTCTTTACCAAACTATTGTTGGATGCCTCATTTATGTATGCAACACTAGGCCGGATATTCAATTTGTAGTCTCAGAGGTCAATAGATTTATGCATAGCCCAAGGTCTAAGCATTGGCAAGATGTCAAGAGGATTTTCCGCTAATTGAGTGGCACTTTACATCTTGGCTTGTTTTATCCCAAGGGGGGATCATTGCCACCAGACTTACATGCTCTTTTGGACTCAAATTGGGCTGGTTGTTTTGACACGCGAGTGTCCACAAGTGGTTTTTGTTTCATGCTTGTCCGTTCATGTATATCATGGTTGAGCAAGAAGCAACCTACTATAGCCACTTTTAGTTGTGAGGTTGAGTACAGGGCAGTCTTCACAGCTATGGTTGAGTGTAGCTCAGACGCCTTATGGCTGATTTGGGTGTTGGATTGGATAGGACACTGCCAACACTATCTACACTGACATTTAGAGCACATTGGTAGTTGCGAGGAACCCAATTTTTCATGCTCACACAAAGCACATTGAGGTGCATTACCACTATGTTAGGGAAAGTCTATCAGTAGGAGATATCAACTTGGCTTATGTGCCAGCACAGGACAACCTTGCAGATCTTTTCACAAAGGCATTATCTCGTGAGAAGTTCAAAGCTTTCTGCAAAGCTTTTGTCTTACTCTCAAAAGACTCTAGTGTAAGCCCTATGTACAAAAAAAATTATTTCCATCATTTGATTGGAGCATTTTTCAACCCAAAAGGCATGAAAGTATATTCATACAACCCAAAGGTGGTCCTGAAGCCTGTCTTGTGTGAGTATCTTTTAGTACAATTTTTATTTGATGATAGCCACTTTTAAGGTCTATTCTACTAAAGTAAGTAGATCCTTGTAGCTTATCAAACAAATCCTCAATCCTTGAATTGCAAATCTGTTACTCGCTGTCATCTTATTTAATGCATGATAGTGTACACACATTTTATATGTACTATCCTTCTTGTGCACTAATAAGGCAGGAGAACAAAATGGTGAAGAGCTAGGTCTTACATTTCTTTTTGCACAAGTTCATTAACTTGTGACATAATCTCCTCTTGTTGAGCGGGTGAGACTTGATAAGGAGGCTTGTTAGGAGGAGAGTTTCCTAGTATAAGATCAATCCTATGGTTGTCATCCCCCCTTTTAGGAGGTACTCTCCCGGGATGTCATCAATAAAAAGATCAGCATGTTCATTTAGAAATGAATGGAAGTCACTTTCTGATTTTAATGAACTATTAGAAGATTCAACAATAATTTAAGGAAACATCCTTGACAAATATCATGTAAGAAAAAATAGAATTTGTATTGGTTTGTCAAAGGAGGCATGAAGATGTTGTAGGCTACCATTGCGTGGTGGATAACCTTTGAGATGGTCTGAGGTCTTTGTGTATTGATATAGTTTCTCCAATCTTCAAGAAGCCCAACACAATTCTTTTTTTTTTCTCCAAGAAGTTGATGTGCTTGTATAGTGTAGCTTTAAGATGTAGCTCCCAAAACCTTTCCACATATTATTACATGTTTTCTCCACTATCAAGCTTTAGGCTTCACCATGCCGTAAGCACTTGGTTGGAAGCCCCAATGGATAAGAATTGCTTCATGATAGCAACTCTACATGTTTTCCAAGTCTTTGGAGCTTCTCCATTGGAGCATAATCTTGCCCACCTCTGACAAGCTGATTTTCGAAGATGCATAGCAACATGTCGGAGTTTGGATGACTCCAAAAAAATTTATCTCCAAAGGCCGCATCAAATTTCTAGATAAAGCTTAAAACTTTTTCACATTGCCAAAAGCTCCATTGAAGGAGAGGAAGTTTATGCTTTTACCTCCTTCCTTGAAATTTCTTAGGCGAGATGCTCTCTTTTAGGAAACATGAGAGCGTCGATGGCCTCTCCTCTTGTGTGATTTGGAAGAATTGTTGTCTAAATAGGAGAAACTCTCACGGCTAGCTGAGCTTGATGATGATGAAGAGCTAGATGGTTTCTTCTTTCTCTGTTTGTTCTTAGGACTCTTCTCACTCTCCCTAGAACGACGAGAAAAATGAGAGCTTGAAGATCTTATCTCCCCAAAGGAAGGTGATGGGGTGAGGAAGCTCTTCGACGTCTCCTAGGATGTACATATGCATCAAATGACACATGACTATCTTCTTCATTCACTAGAGATTTCTCTCTTGTGTCTTTGTATTTATTCTTTTCCTTTGCCTCATGCTGAGGGTTTCTTCCTCTTCTTATAGCAAATGAGTGTTCTTTTTGCCTGATAGAATTTCCTCTTTTGAAGTCTCTTTACGAGACTTCACAGGAAAATCCTCTTTGGGAGTAGAGATAATAAGGTTTCTTGTTTCCAGATGTGTTTAGACTACATCCTACAAAGCAGGATTTTCTATAGCTTCTTGTAACCTACAAGGAAGAAATTCAACTATCCAAATTCCATATGTAGTTGCAACATCATTGTGCAAATCCAAACTGTTGAAGTCAATCACTCTCTCCTCTTCTTGATTATGTTTAGACATAGTGATGGTGCTTTGTGAATCAGAAGTTCCCTGTGAAATATAACTATTTTGTGTAAACAATTGCAGCTATTCCCCTTTGTGAATCTAGAGAAAGATCTTTGGATCTTATACACTCTTGGTTTCAACTCTTCATGCTCAACCTAGAATCACCCTTTCTTCAAAAATAAAGAGATAACCTAGAAATGCTCTAATACCAATGTCAAGGAATCAGGTTTAAGGTGCAACGAAAATTATAGATTAACTATAGTAATCATTCAATTGTGTAACACTAAGCATATTGAATCATGACAATTGTAGAACACACATATGTATTGAATCATGACAATTGTAGAGCACCCATATGTATTGAAATTGTAAGAAAGAGAGAGAAAAGAATTCTACACCAGTTGAGGGCCGAACTTTTTGGAGCCGACCCCCCTCCAAAAGGACATTGTATTAATAATTTCTTCTTCTTCAAAAGATCTTCTGATTGATACAATTGACTAATCTCACTTTTGTCTGTACAAATTGAAGAGATGAAAGCTCTAAAATTTGGTAGAGTTTGAAATTACAATTTTCACCTAAAGCACCTTGTTGAACTCAATCCCAAGGCCCTAAACACATTGTGAGTGATAGGATCTGTGGGGATTAAGCAAGAATCAGGTTGAAAAGAAGATATCTAAGCATTAATAAGTAGTAACCTACATAGTTAAATATGTATAAACTTGAGCAATCATAGCTATAGAGACCTGTGTGTGTGTGTGTGTGTGTGTGTGTGTGTGTGTGTGTGTGTGTGTGTGTGTGTGTGTGTGTGTGTGTGTGTGTGTGTGTGTGTGTGTGTGTGTGTGTGTGTGTGTGTGAGAGAGAGAGAGAGAGAGAGAGGAGAGAGAGAGAGAGAGAGAGAGAGAGAGAGAGAGAGAGAGAGAGAAGATGATGAGCCTTGAGAAGAGCATGGAGAGCTTCTTTTGGCTGACAATTGCATGGAGCTTCATGAGACAGGAAGACATAAGTTTCCATGCTCTCTCCAACGCAAACCTGCAAAAAAACACAGAAAGCTCCCTTTTGCGGTCCTCAAGTGAAAAACCTACAAAGTTTTTCAATCTCACCCTTTTTGCTACATGACGGGCTCTTGTCATTACAGGATACTTGCAAGGTATGCATGTTGATTCTAGCAAGGGTATATGCTTCTGCACACTAATAGAGCCTAGAGGGAGGCATGCATTGACTTTTAAGAGCCGATGGACATAGGTTGAGATAAGACTCCTCCCTATATGCCACTTAGTAGTGATGTGCTGACATACTGTTTGATTTGTAAAATGGCTTCCTATATCATTACATTTACAACAAATGGAGCAAGTGCAAATGTGACCTTCTTTCTTGTGATGCCCAAACTTGTTTTGATGCATCTAATTAAAAGCGTCTTTGAAATAAAGCAGCTAAATGAGATACACACAAGAAAGTATACCACTATTTTAGCTTATGAACAAAGTACGGATTCAATGCTTCAAATAATTTAAGAGACATATCCATTGTGGGACGAGTCCTCTTGAATCTTTGGTATTGCTCAGCATGTGGGACCAAAACAATGAAGCTTCGAAGATTTCCACTTTTTATGATGTTCGAATTTCTACCATGTATGGTACTAAAATAGAAATGAAAAAGTGGAATTATCTTTTGGTAGAGTATCAAAATGGTACCATTGCCCATTGAAACATAATATCATTTAAGAGTTGGACATTTCAAGCACCCCAAAAATTTGGTAGTATTTAGATAACGTTTGGTGCTATATAAATTCATTGCCAAATTTGATACTCCACCTAGGCATTAGTTTGACACAAGTGGCTTTTGGTACTATTAATGCTTATTTTCAGATAGCTTTTGGTGCTATACAACTTCATTGCCATGTAGTGGAGTACAAATTTGGTACTCCACCTAGGCATTAGTTTGATACAAGTGGCTTTTGGTACTCTTAACAACCATTTTCATATGATGAGAAATCCAAATTTGGCATTATACACAGGCATTTTGGTGCTTTACAAAATGATTTCCATGCAACAAAGTATCAAATCGAGTACTTTACATACTCTTGGGTACTATAGAACCATTGACATACATAAAACATTTAGACTCGATACTATCTTTAGGCTTTTGACAGTAGTTAGAACTGATTCCATGCAAAAGAGTACCAAAATGGGTATTTTGCAACGGCTTTGGTGTTATGTAGGAATGCTTTGGTACTATACAAAGAAACTAGCTTTGGTACTGCATAGAGACTTTGGCACTATATGTAACATTTAATGGCCTAGTAACTTGTGTGTAGCGGAAAATAGCATGAGCATAGTGAGCATTTCATTAGAATAGATTCTTAATAAGCATAACAAGAGTGCTTGGGTGGAGAGAGCAACAAAAATCATAACACCTAGTTAGATAGGCATGAACAATACTTCAAAAGAAGGAGAAATTAAGATATTGACAATAGTTGAGGACCGGATTTACATGGAGCCGGTCCCCCCTCCAAAAGGCTTTATATTATAAGTTTCCCCCATCAAGGGAGACATTTTACAATACAATTCTTTGTGTTCCTTCAATAACTAGCTAGTGAATTGAAGATCCTTTTGCAGATGCTCCCCCCTTTGGAACCCTGTTTTCCCTCCTTTGGATTCCTACTGTGGCCGGCGGTCTGCTAGCTTAACCAATATTCTAGCTTTTTTGCCCTTGGCACTTCCCCTTATTAAATGATCAGTTTAACATGAGAAAATCATTTAGGAGAATTAGATATTAGTTATTATGACACTATACATGAGTCTTTTGTACTACAAAGTGAGACTTTGGTACTATATAGATTCTTTGATGTTAAGAAGGAAAAGATTTTATACAAAGGCTTTGGTATGCTATAGATAAGCTTTAGAATCACTAGTATCCAATCAAACAACAAATTTGGTACTACACAAGGGCTTTGGTTGTATACAAAATAGCTTTGGTATTAAAAAGGAATGGCTTGGTACTATATAGAACTTTTGTAAGGAGCTCTACACACCTACTATCATATAATAGAGTACTATTTGACATTGTCTCCACCAAATTTTCTTTAAGAATGTACCAAAAAAATTACAATTGCAAAGAGTAGTTATTACCTACATCGAGTACATGCACAAGGAATTTGACAACACTTTTCCTTCCAATTCTATTCTTGTGTATATCCTTATTGTTAGATGAAATTGTAGTCAATTTGAAGACAATTACATTCATCTCCAATGATCCACCCACAACCTTCACCACTGTGTTGATCACATCACACATCTTCCAAGGATCATGGCCACACAAGTGATTACATTGAAGACAACTACATTCATCTTCAATCATCCACCTGCAACCTTCACCATCGTGTGGATCACATCACACACCTTCCTATTGGCTTCCGTACAAGGCAGAGGAGATGCAAAGTGGTAGAACTGATCTTCAAGAATGGAGCAATGCATAAAAGTCTAGGTCTAGGAAACCATTTAAATGATTCTTAGATTGATTCAATGTCATTGCATCATGTAATTTTTGTTGTGGATCACAACTTGAATGTTGTATAGCAGGGAATGTGGTGACTGCACAAATATTTACAAGCACATTTCTTAAAGGAGATACAACACATTGTCATAGCAAGGGAGATGATCATTGTGTGGGTATCAATCAACAAGGCTACAAATCCGTATACTGCTTGGTCACTTTTGTATTTCATGCAAAGGGAATTTGGAGGTCCTTGATTCCCGTTCCATAGAGCATTCAAATAGCAACAAAATCAATGGATCAAAACATTGTGTCCTTGTTTGATGGTTTCAAGTGCATCCAAGACACAATGACTCTAGCTTTTGTGAGGCCTTCTAGCACAATGAGCGAAAAAATGTGTTCATTGAGTGGAATTCTTTAATGGACAATTATCCAATTTTATGACCTCACTCTAAGATAGATGGAACAGAAATTTATGTTCTCAAACTCGCATTGAGTTCCATATTTTCAAAGTAAAAAGAGTACACTGCATTAGTTTGATGCTCCTATGAGTAGGGCACTTAAGAGGAAGGTGCTACAAGCAAAGGAAAATATGGAACAAGTTATGAAAAATTGCTAGAAAATGTGAAAGCAAGAATGTTATGGGTTCTTTTAGAAAAGAATATATGGTGGCTAGAAGCACATGAAACCTCCCACACAAGAACCATGATAGCTTGATGTGGTACTTCTCTTAGGCACACATCCAAGTCATTGTCCACCATCAACAAACTGTGAAACATCTCTACATGCTACAAGTAGGGAGGTTTGACATTGAATGGCACTTGGGGGTTGGGGGGGGGGGGGGGGGGGATGAAAGTGCTTCAGCATGGGCAAAAACTCTCTTCCCTTGACTCTATGATTGTCATCTGAACCATGTTGGTGGAAGCTACGAGTATTTGAAAGAAACCTACAGGTGATAGAGAGTGCAAGCAGCGAGGTGCAAAGAAGCTAGTACAATCAATGCACCAAAAAACAAACTCTCTGTAAAGTGATTCAATGGCATACTAAGTTGTGACATCACCAATCCTCCTTGTCGTGATGATGAGGACTCTGATTGGAACCCAATTCTTGACATTCCACTTTGTAGTTTATGGGTGTACTCTACATGTGCACCTACTCACCAAAAGATGACGAGAAGAAATTTGTGCTCTCAAGATAATTTTCTCTAGCATAGGGCTCTTTGGAGGAGTGGTAACATTTACAAAGGACAATAACAAACCAAATTCCAGTAGTGACAACCACAACAAGATTTGCATGGGTGCCTTGAAGACAAGACGTTTGCTTTCAATCACTTTTAGGTCTTAAGCATGCAAGTATGTGGGATTCATGTGATAGTATGGTCAAACTCTTAGAGAATCCTTATTTGAGTGATGTGAAAGTTCGGGTATCCAAAGATGTAATTTATGGATTTACTAAACAAATGGTTTAGCATAGGGGAAAACACACATTACACACTACACAATGAGTAACAAATGCATTATGATCAAGCAGCACGTCACCTTTTCATTCTTTATTACCGCAACATGTATTGTTTATGCACATGCCAATGTTTCGGATGAGTGTGGCTCTCTTGCATTGTGTAGCAACCAAGGAATGGAAAGGTCACACTACTAGGCAAAGGAGGCCAATTTCAAGAATACACGGCATGGTGGAAGCACAGTCCGGAGCAATGCTGAGAGATCCCCTCTGCACAAGTCTATGCAAGAATTACACAATTTACACTTTTCCATCAATATAAAAATTTTAATATACATAAAAGTGTGAAAACAATATCATAGGGAAGAAGTTCTCAACACCCAACCTAGCATGGATTTTATGTTATGAGCCCTTGAACACACTAAGAGCTACATAGCAACTAGTGCTACCCCTTACTGTCTATGAATGAAAGCACACCAAAAGAAATGACCAACTAGAGGATGTGTATCCCTCATCTATGGGGGGCGGGGAGAGAGAGAGAGAGAGAGAGAGAGAGAGAGAGAGAGAGAGAGAGAGAGGGTGAAATAGAGTGTATAGATGATAGACAAGAATCACAAAAGTGTATCTTTTGATCTCCTAACTAAATAGAATAGAAAAACCATGAAGTTATGCTATTTAAAATGGGTACACTATAACTTCAAAACTATAAATGACTAAGTAGAAGCATTGGACCCTATGTGGGAGAGCACTCCAAAACCATAAATCAAAATCCAATTTCTCATCACTTGGGTGAGCACTCTGCCCTATTTTGGTTGATGCAAAACCATCCTACAAATCGCATGAGCGCATAACATTGCTACAAAATTTTTGCAGCACAACCATAACCAAAAAAGTAATCCAAGAGCTACACTAGCTACCACAAAAGAAAAATCATAACCATAACTATAAGAGAACTTAAACCCAAAACCATCCTACAAATCGCATGAGCGCATAACATTTCTAAAAAATTTTGGCAACACAACCATAACCAAAAAATTAATCCAAGAGCTACACTAGCTACCACAAAAGAAAAATCATAACCATAACTATAAGAGAACTTAAACCCTTGACCATAAACCATATTCATGTTGAAACCAACTCCCACTTGAAGCTTTGGTTTTACACTTGCTACATACCACTGGCCAACACATATGGTCCTTAAACAACCTCAAATCATCAAACTAATACCATTTAACCATATTCACGTGATGCACCAGGCGCACATCACCCTTCTTGTACATAGAGCTAGTTTTAACTTAGATCAATAGATAATAGTACACACGCAAACACATGAGACATCCATATGTACCCTTTGAGGTTTCATGCATCATATAACATCACCACATAACCTTAATCATGATATAAAATAGCCCCATCACTTTGACCAATCATATACCGTAACTTCACATGTAGGTGTAAAACAAATTATTTCTTAATTTTTTATGCACACATGACATACCAAAGAGAGTTTTTGACATCCTAACAATGTATTTAAGATGCGAACTATAGTAAAAACTATCACCTCACCCATCGCTTCACCCATGTGAGACTCATGCTAACAACATTGGTGCAAAACGAAAGTCATTATATGCAATTCAAGTTGCCTACCCAAACATAAACACATAAGTTTATGGAAATCAAATAAGTTAAATCAACCCGCCAAAACAAACCATAAAATATATATGAACCTTAAATCAGACCTAGAACTCCATATGATACCCCTCCTTGGTAGCACCCCTATGCGTATAGGTAATCTTGTAAAAAGAGCAATTAATAACTCACACTCATAAAATGATAAAGGTCAAGCTCTTAATCTACCTTTGTGGGTCTCTCCATTTGATGTGAATACATACAATGGCTCTCCAAAGAGCATGCGGTCCAAAATATTGACCAAGTGCAGTGGGCACAACAAGTCTTATTTTGACCATAACTCTTCACACAAGCGGAATTTTCACATGACAAATAAAAAGAAAATTCTCAAAACGATGTGATTATTGTTTGGTTTGAAGGGTTTGACTTGTTTCATAATGGTTTGGGAGATATGGCCAAAACAATGTCCCTATTGCATACATAATGTGAAAGCAAAGCATCTTTTTTATATACCTACATGGTCATAGAAACACCGTATTCATATATTAGAATGCTACACATGATAAAACAAGCATGAATTAACCTTGTGCACTTTTGGCAAGCTCATACATGCCTATGTACATGGAAAAACATCAACCGAGAGTGTACTTTCACTACAGGTAACAAAAATGGCAGTAGTAGAGAGAGAAAGAGATGATGGCTATGGATTTTAGAGCTTCTTACCGTAAATACGGAGTGATTCTTGGTAGCTGGAAGTCTTTATTATTTTCCACAATAGAGTAGTAATAAGATCTACGTAGAGTATTTTGCCAGGAAGTTGATGTAGGGCATGTTCACCCATGAAAAGAGAAGAGAATATAGTACAGAGTAGAAAGAGATGGTTCTTCTTCTTCTTCTTCCCACCAATGACACAGAGTTGTTATGAAGATGGTGATGGATATGTTGCACCACCATCAAATAATATTTACATAGATGTTCACTGTGTTTTATGCATCGGTCAACTCAGGCCTACTCCTCTCTTTATACAACTTTTGCGGGCGAGAGTGCATCCCAATGGTATCTAGGAAATTAATGTGATTGTATGTGAGCTAAACCACATCATGATGACCCAACATAATCATGATAATCTTTCTATTTCCCCAACACATTTATGGTGTCATTTTTAATAAATACAATCTCGATAAAAATCCCATTTAATCTTATTCCTTTGTCGTATGTCCGTTCTGCACATATACAATGACTAAAAGTAATATTTTTAGAGTTAGATGATAATAAAAATCACATTGAATTTTTGGAGTTCCAAAAAGCATGAAAAGATTAAAATGAACTTTTTTAATTTAATTGCCCATGGCTTCATGTGGCAAAGTGCATTTATTTAATGAGCTTCTATTTTCGTGCTTTTAAAAATATGGTGCTATTTTTTAACTTTTTTTAGCATCATAATTCCTAGGCAGTGTACAAAATCTTACATAGGGGTCAATGTAGGTTGATATATTACCATGTGCTCCTTGGGTTGTAGGCCCAAAGTATGCATGTACACATAATACATGTGCTTACAAGCAACAAATGACTTTTGACCTATCACCCTTTTGGGAAATGTGGACAATATGTACAACTTGGCTTGCCTTTGATGGGAACATCATAAAAGCTTTTAGTGAGTATACGAAACACAACATGTTCGTTTGGAATCATAGAGATTTCCTCTAAGAAGGTTGCAGCCATGTCTCGAGCTACCTTAATCCTTTTTTGTGCTTCTTTTGAAATACCATGCCGCCACTTTTGGTGCCTACTACTTGATCCTCCTTCTCCACATTGCAAGGAAAACCTATTTTCTTTGCAATTAGTAATACTAGCCACTTGAGAACCTGCCATTGTAAGACTAGACAACTCTTCTCTTGAGAACTTTGTCCCCCTTGCAATGGGCCAAAACTTTGGAAAATTGGGACCTCCACCTGTTTTTTAACTTCCTTTGTGTGCTCCACATCATGGTTGAAAAACCACAGCCATTGTGCTATGGTTTTATTTTTATATGATCTTTCTGACCAAAATCATGGTGCAACCAAACCTGTGCCATGACTATTAAGAGTGTTATCACAATTTTTTATGCCCACATAATCAAATCACTTTCTAATACAATGAATTGGTATCCAACACAAAGCCTATTATTCACGTGGAACATCAGCTTCCGATGCCTACATTGAGTGGTCTGTATTGCAAGTGAAATGTTCATTTTCAAGGGTACAGTCTAACTTAATCTCTTCTTCTCCACTATTGCTTGAGTCCATGGTTTCAAATCTAATATGTCAAGGATGACCCCAAACTTTGCATTGTTTTGACTCCATCACATGATTTAGACGATGAGAGCTTAAGATTGCTTGACCTTCTCTTCTTTTGTTGCACAATTTCCTTGTTTCCATGTAATGTTGGCTCTTCATACATTGGGGTGCCTACAACAGCACCTTGCACCGGGTTAAAGCATGTTTAGATGGTACCACTTTTTGCACCTTTTGGTGGTACCACCAATAGCACCTAACTGGAGGGAAATTCAGCATTTTTCAAGTTTGGAAAAAGAGGGAGAGGGAAATTCTAAATTTGCTTGAAATATAATTTATGTACCTATAATCTAGATGCATGCGAGCCATTATGGGGTGGAGTGGGTCCCTTTTCTTTGAACTTATAGTCATCATGGCCTAGAGACTCCTTGTCCTCTTTCTCCTTTCCTGTCATGCAACTAGCTTGTCACTCAGACGCCCGCATGTACTTATGTGCTCGCTCCGCTCCCATATCTCGAGCTCCCCATTGCTCGTGCTCCCCCCATTGCATGCTATAGCCTTGCGCTTTGCCATAGCCTTGGTGGAGCTCTGTCCCCATTGCCCCCAACATGGAAGCATAAAGCAGAGATGACTCCCAAGAAGAACACTCCCTCCAGGAAGTGAAAAAACCCGACTCATATCATGGAGGTGGTACAGCATGCGACCCCTGCAACAAACACCACAGCACAACAGACCCCCGCAATAGCCACCACACAGTAGACCCTCGCAACACATGCAACACATCAAATGCCTTCAACAACCACGACATAGTGGTCTCCTGCAACCAACACGACGTTGCAGACCCCAACAACAAACACGACCACCAAAACTTCCCTCTCCAAATGCATGTTGCCGGCAAAAACTCCTATTTTTTAACATTGACTGCAAATAATTTTTCTCCATGGCTTTTTCTTGCAGCATCACTGGAGTATCCAATACTTTCCAAGTTTTGCTATTCTTCATTGCAGCTGCATGAGGAATATGGACTGAGCATGGAGGGCAAGCTATCTAAGGATTTAACATATAAGGACCTACCACCTGAATAGTGGTCAACAATGTTCAAGGTGCCAAAGAAGAAGAAGACTAAGATATTCCTCCACCAGGTGCATGACCACCTTTACGATGCATGTAGGCTTCTATATCAGAAGGTCTACTAGGCTGCCCCCTCCAACGATGAGCTCATGACGAGGTTTGCGAGGGGGTTTGCATATGAATACTGCGATGCTGCCAAAGCAGACCCCGACAGCCATAAGATTGCATGGGCTTTGGTCGGGGATCAAGTATTAGAGAATGTCAAGAGCCAGAAAGGGGGGACTCAATCAAAAAATATAGATTTTCACGTCCAATTATGGTGTGAAGGAAGCCCCAACATTTGAAGGATTGATAGAGAATGCCGTGGGCATGGCCCTGCGGCGTCTAGCCTCCCTCTACAACACGTTTGGATAGCCTCTCAGCCCCTCTACACAGCATGAGTGGATAATCTTACCGATGACATTGAGCAGTAGGCAGTGAAGGCAGACGAGAAGGTGAAGTCTAGAAAGACAGCCTTGGCTATAAAGCGGGACTTATGGTTGTGCAAGAAAGGTACCTCCTCAGCTTGTGCCCCCCTCACTGCAGAGGTGGAGAGCCTCAAAGAGGAGGTGGAGAAATTGAAAGCCTCTCCAACAAAAAACGCAGCTGTGATGATTTCCAAAAAGGAGGCTGAAATCGGAGCCCTTACAAGGGTACTCTCCAAGTCCTTTGGCTTCAATGACGCTGTAAGGATGAAGGAGGAGGTGTCAGCCATGTAGGTACTCCAATCTTCTTTATCTTTAAAGTGTATAAAGTGTATAAAGTGCTAGAAAGCGCTCACCTTTTAAGCACTTGCAAGCACTTTCAGCCACCTATAGGCTCTTTTAAGCACATGCAAACACCTGGAAATGCCTGCAAGTGATTGCAGGTGCATAAAAGTGGTTAAAAGTGCTTTGTTGTTGTAAGTGCTAAAAATTGCTTGACTATTTAGCACTTGCAAGCACTTTTAACCACCTGCAATCACTTCCAAGAACTTTGTAACACCTATAAATTCCTGCAAGTGCTAAAAAGTGTCTAACTTTTATACACTTGCAAGCACTTTGAACCACCTACAGGCACATTTAAGCACTTTGAAGCACTTTCAACCACTCACAAACTCTTGCAAGCACTTGAAGGTGCTTCAAAGTGGTTAAAATTGATTAAGAATGCTTAAAAGTGCTTTTTGCAATCACTTTAGAGCACACGGTGTGGCTTTTGGATCTTTTTTGGGGGAATATGGATGTGATGTTGTAGCGCAGATATTGTGTCGTGCTCTCTATAGTGGGTTCTCCTCAGTGAAATGTACGTGACAATCTCACTCAAAACAGACTGGAACAAAGGAGCAATAGACAACAACTGAGCTCACAAAGACACAACAACTGAGCTCACAAAGACACAACAACAACAGATTACAACATCTGACTCGACTATCTCAAAGAACAGATACAGACTCTCGCGTGGCAACACACTCAGCTCCAGCCCAGGACTCACAGGTACAATGGGGTGTCGAGGCTCAAATGTGTAGGGATGGTGAAGACGTGTTGTGTGTATAGACTCTATGCTCTAGACCATGACGCTCGACCAGAAGTGAAGGAGATGATCCGATGACCTAACAGCTACTACTCATATGTACAACCATAAAGAACCACCAACGGCTCATAAATGTAAGCCATCTAGATCTATCCCAAAACTGAGTGGTGGTGACCTGGCCACAATGTCCACTAGACCACCGTCCGTATCCCTGCTGCCACGTGTCATTGCCCAGCCAAGAGCGTCCGTCTAGTGTGAACCATCCCAAACCAACTGTACTAACTATGTGTCCTATGAAAGTGACACTGTAGCCTGCCTACAGGTTGCCCGCCACAAGACCGCTCACCGTCTCGGTGAGATGAGATAGTCTCGGTGAGAGGAAATACTGAAAAACTAGGAAATAAAACCACTTTCTTGAAGTAAGTGCTAGGCCCAACCATGCAAGAAATGATTGCAGATGGCAAGAAAATTCAACACGTGGAGGAGGAGGTTTCTCTGCTCGAACACAGGATGGCAGATTCTTATGAAAAGATGATGACAATTCAGAAGAATTCTAGAAAGTTCCAAGTAGAGTGTGAAGAGCTGCAGCAAAGGTACTTCTCGAGCTAAAAACCAAAGAAGTGTAGTTGCTCTGAAGGAGGCATATGAGAGGCTTCTGAAGGAGTTGCAGAGGCAAGTCGTAGTTGTTGAGGAAGAGAATGAAGGGTTTAAGAAGCAGATTGAAATGCAGACTTTAAAAGTTCGAGAGATTGAACAGCAAGCAATGAGGGTAGCTCCTTGTCGAGAATACTTGGGTTGCAAAGGGATCTTGAGGCTACTGAAGGCAGCAATGCGGATCAGCGGGGTGGGGGAAGATGAGGCTGAGTCTGAGGCTAGGAGGGGTGGGGAGGGATGGATACAGGCGAGGGGGTGGGTAGGGGCGAGGGCAAGAGAGGGGTGGGTAGGGACGAGAGAGTGTGAGGGGTTGGGTAGGGACGGGGTAGGAGAGAGGGGTGGGTAGGGGCGAGTAGGGGGTGGGTAGGGGCGAGAGAGTGTGAGGGGGTGGGTAGGGGCGAGTAGAGGGTGGGTAGGGGTGAGAGAGTGTGAGGGGGTGGGTAGGGGCGAGTTGGGAGAGGGGTGGATAGGGGCGAGAGAGTGTAAGGGGTCAGTAGGGATGAGTTGGGTAGGGGGGGGGGGGGGGGGGGACGAATTTGGGAGGGGGTAGGGGACTAGTTTGGGAGGGTTGGGCGAGTTGGGGAGGGGAAGGGGGACTAGTTGGGGAGGGGGAGGGCAGGATAGGGTTGAGGGGATAAGGGTAGATAGGGGCGAGGAGGGAGCAGACAACCCAAATGAGTAGGTAAATTATCAAGCAGGACAGGCTCTGTGAAGAGCGTTCGCTAGACACAGATGCTAGCTTTCTTCTGGTTGGAGAAGCAGACACCAATTGGGCTGATGTTTGAGGGGGTGTGAACTCCTGCAGATCTTCTACATTGGCTGCGGCGGCTCGTTGGGCTCTTCCTTAACTGAAAATGAAAATGTGGAGGAGTTTGTATTCTCGGGCAATGGCAAAGGTTGAATAGAGACTCCATAACAAGGCATAGACTTTGTAGCTTCCAACCACTCTAGTAGATCTTCATCTGATCCTTCAGGTGTAGTAGGTTGTTCTTGTTCAGGGTTGGTTTCCATTGACAAAGAAACTTGCTGCACCACGGGATCCATACCTCCTTCTAAGAGAATGGGTTGCATCGGGGAGCCAGAAGTATGTATCCACATGGCATCATTTCCCCAATCATGAAGTGCTTTAGTGTGTCGAAGCCATGGTGTTCAAATGAGCAAGGGAAATCAGCCCTCAACCTGGGGAAGACGAACCACAACAAAATCCAAGTCAAAAGTAAAGTCTTGTACCTGCAGAGGCACATTGTCCACTATGCCCACTGGGTAGACTCTCCTCTAGTCGGCCAATGTAACTGTGAAGGGAGCAGGGCGAGTAGGCTGTAGACCTAGAGCTAACATAGTGAACTCGGGCATCAGGTTGATGCTAGATCCACCATCCACTATCACTCCTGAGAACTTTCGACCCAACACGGACACTGTCAGGTGAGGGCTTCTATAATCAGTGAGTGGGGCAGCGGGATTGGATATCATATAGGACTCTGATGGTCGCACTGGGAGGTGCCCGCCACTAGGACTTACTCCGGGGTAAAGTGACTGAATAACAACTAGGGTGTCACTTCTAAAATTTGCCTCTACTCGCAACATGTCATAGAGGGACACTTGTTGGAAGGTGTTCTTCAAGATTGTCTCTGCTGTAAGCTTTTCCTGTTCTACCAGTGGTTTCTCGGGTACCTTGATCTTTTGTAGATCAAAAACTGCTTCCAAGAAAGCTTCATCAATATCGGAGAGCAAAGATTTGGATTCTTTCATGGCACTGGGGGATGGCTAATTGTTCACCTGAAGGCAGAGTATCCACTGGTGTGAGAATGTATGGGGGAGTTGAACTTGCTGGAATGCTAAGACTCAGAGCGGCTCTCTGGGCCCGGGTGAGGACGTTTGATGGCTCCTCTACCAACTACGGTGGCTTATTTTGAGGGGTAACCACATGGGTAGAAGGGGGCGACTGAGAAACGACGCTAACTGCTATCAAATTGAGCTTGGGAAAGGCAAACTCATTCTGGATTTGACTTGGGTTCGAAGCCGTGGATGCACGAATTTTAGGGCAATCCTTATTGTAGTGATCCTTCGTTTCGGGGCAATGACAGCAGGGAGGGGACCCATCGAGCAGAGGGAATTTGCTTTGGTAATGACCATATTCCACGCATCTATAACACAAAATGGGCCAATTCAATGGGTGAGTCGAAGGGCGAGGTGGTCCTTCGTCGTGGTGCATGGAGTTGGAGGTGGAGGCATAGAAGTTTTGAGGTGATGAGGGAGCATGGGTATGATAAAAGCTCTGAGACAGAAAAGTACTTGGCATACCTTGCATAGGAGGGGTTGTCATTAAAGGTGGCATATGGTGTGGATGTCCACAGGGAGAAACCATGTTCGATGCAGGTGCTGGCCCTTGTTGAAGAGTAGGACCAATACATTGATGTATTTGTCGCAATCCCTTGAGGTAGTAACACTCCTTGTCCTCATGTCCGGATTTTTCACAGAAGTGGCAGTAAACCCGAAGGGGGCATTCCTGTGGAGGGTGCCCTAGAGAGCAGCATAGCTACACCAAACTGTAGCCTTAGTCTCTTGCTGACACTTGAGCTCTTCTAGCTCGAACTTGATCTGTTCCAATGCCTCGTGATGTGGAGGCTTCTCCTGTCTAAGAGAGAAGGACCTCTCCTCTTGAAGAGCTCGTTGTAACTTTAGGGCTTCCAGTTCCCTGCGTAAAGAAGTTAATGGATCAGCAGGACTTTTCAAAAACACAGAGGGGTTCTCTATGTGAGAGGAGTTGTTGAACAGCTTCCTAGCCCCCTCTATCCTAGTAGCAGCTGCGATGAAGTCCTCCAGAGTGGCATCGCGTTGGAGAATCTCTCGGAATTTTTGCTGAGAAGTTTTGGGAAGCGCCTTCTCCACCCACTTAACCATGAATTCACCGGGTTGTTGGGGAAGCTTGGCAACCAGATACTTGGTTTTAGTCATAAGCTTTGCAAAAGTCTCCTCTGCCTAGAGCACCATGTTGGCCAACTCATCCAACACTTTCTCCTGGTAGTCACCCGGCCTGAAAGCTGCACAAAACCGTTGTCTTAAGGCTGCCCAAGTTGCAAAATGGTTCTCTGCAAACTGGTTGTACCATTTGTCTGCTAAGCCATCCAAGGTGGATGGAAAGAGTACAAAATAAGCATCTTCCCCATTAAGACCTCAACCCCTGTAGAGAGATACAAACCTCCTTGCATGGTCATCAGCATCTTCTAAGAGAGTCCTTTGAAGGTAGGGAACTTGATGTTTACCTTGGCCAAAACACTAGCCAATGCCTCCATGGCCCCTTGCTAAGCCTGTTGCTCAATAGCCTGCTGTAGCAGAATAGGAGAAAGATTTACTGGAGAAGGTGATCTGGAAGATGGGGAACCGGATGGAGGAATGGGTGATGTCATATGTGGAGGTATGGGTGATGAAGTTGATGGACTTCTACTAGGTACCAAGGGTCATCTTCTGTTGTAGTACTTCAGAGGGCTCAGTAGTGTGCTTTGACGCTCAACTGACCGCCTTGTATGTGTCATGCAGTGAACACCAATCCAACCAAGCTTTGGGCAAGAAAACCTTGAATTGGCTGAAGACTAGTCTTGACTCTACTAGACCAGGCTAGAGCAGGGACGAGGAGGACTAGACCAAGGTCGAGGAGGACTAGACCAGGGACGAGGACTGGTTGGACCACGGCAAGAGATGACTAGGGCGAGGGAGCACTAGACCAGTTGGACCAGGCGAGAGGAGAACAGCACAAGGCAAGGTAGGAGAAGCTAGATAGACCCAACTAGCTTCAAGATTTGTACCTCACAGAGTGAGATTTCAGTTGAGATCCCACCGTGACCGCCAAAATGAGAGCACCTGTAGCACAGATAGTGTGTCGTGCTCTCTACAATGGGTGCTCCTCGGTGCAATGTGCGTGAAAATATCACTCAAAACAGACTGGAACAAAGGAACAATAGACAACAACTGAGCTCATAGAGACACAACAGCAATAGACCACAACATATGGCTCGACTATCTCACAGAACTGATACAAACTCTGGCGTGGCAGCACACTCAGCTCCAGCCCATGACTCACAGGTACAATGGGGTTTCGAGGCTCAAATGTGCAGGGATGGTGAAGGCGTGCGATGTGTATAGACTCTATGCTCTAGACCACGACGCTCGACCACACTGAAGGAGATGATCCGATGACCCAATAGATACTACTCATATGTACAACCATAAAGAACCACCAACGGCTCTTAAATGTAAGCCATCTAAATCTATCCCGAAACTGAGTGGTGGTGACCTGGCCACGATGTCCACTAGACCATCGTCCATATTCCTGCTACCATGTGTCACTGCCGAGCCAAGAGCGTCCGTCCAGTGTGAACCAGCCTAGACCAACTGTACTAATTGTGTGTCCTATGAAAGTGACACTGTAGCCTGCTACAGATGTCAAAATGTTGTCAAAATTTTTGCATCCATGTTATGTACTAAAGTGGTTTTGCAGGATTGGATGTACATCACATTGAGTTGGGTGGAGTGTTGGCCCATGTGATGTGATTGGATTATGTTTTATGGTTTGGATTGGAACATGAGTGGTTTTAATGGCTTATGATGGACGTGTAAGGGTAGAGACCCTCTACAGTTTGATTGCTTGGAAAAGATTGTTTGTGCATATGGAAGATGCTATTGTGATTCAACTCATGTGTTATGTTTCTTATGACAGCATCGCTACAAGACTAGGATCACCTACATCACTTAGACTTAGACAAAAGGGTCGATGACCTGGGGATTTGTTGGATCGGGGGTGTTGCCTAGGTCTTCTTTTTTTGTTAGGCTCTATACGATTAGTGCAAGGGGGGTTGAATGACCTACACGGCTAACACATCAGGGATCTTGTATGGCTTTGCCTAAACACCTGATGCTAGGCATCAAAGAGATGTGCCATCTAAACTGGTATGATTGGTGTTGATACCCTCCCACTTGCTAGTATTTGGGATACTGTCATAGCTCGGGTTCATGAACAGCGATGAAGCGGCCTCAGTCAATGTCTTGCTCGGGTAGGTTGGAGGTGTTCTGGCTCACTCCCGGTGAAGTAAAATTCTCTTTGTCCATAGTAGAGCGAAAGTGGATGGGTGGATTGGTTGATCCCTACACAAGGTCTAGCGCTTTGCTAGTCATTTTTTATTTTTGATGTTATGGTAAAGCAAGATTTTTTTATTACATTAATACATGATTTACTATTTCATTTAGATGGGGCATTTAAATATTTCTCTTTTTTCATTGTCCTATGTCTTTGCACACTCTATTTCACCCTCCAATGTTCTCTCTCTCTATTCCCGCAATGTGGCGTACACATATATTCACCCTCCACAATGTTATTTTTCTTGAGTACGCTTTCATTTGTATCACCCATTTAGAGGTAGCACTAGTGTCTAGGTGCCTCTCGATGCAATATGGCTCATGGCTTAAACTCCATGCTAGGTCGGGTGCTGAGGAATCCTTCCCTATGCAAACGCTTTTGCAAGTCTGATGTATATTGAAAATTGTATATTGGAAATTGTATAAAAGTGTGAATTGTGTATTTTGTGCATAGACCCCTGGGGAGGGGTATCTTTCATTTCTCGACCATTGCCTTGTCCCAGAAATATACTCCCATGGAAACAGGAAAACATACAATGTCGTTGAAGCTGAAGGATATTGTCATATACTTTACCCGTTTGAACACCTTGCTTTGGTTTTTCTTTGGATATTATACCTTTGAATCGACATGCAATATCCATACCAAAGCAATAGAATTTATTTAGCAAAGGTAAACATAAGAAAATTAAACCCTAGACTTGCAAGAAATTAGTCCACACATACCCATTGTTTTGCACTAGTGGCATCACCTGTTCTAGAAAACCAGGTAGATCTCTTTCACTGGTGACTTCATCACTCTTTCTTGTCAGAGAATCGAATAGCATGTCGAGCTACTAGCATTTTTATTTTTGGTGGTCCACCTTTTTCAATTTTAAGATTGTTTTGAACCAAGTTCTGCACTTTTTCTATATTGACTCTTGAGGTTCCTGATAGAACACTATGCTCGTGATTACCTATTTGAAGGACAATTTAAGTCATGCTCTCATGCGAAGGGAACACATAGTAGATCATCACCTTGCACACCTCAATGCATGTCACTATTTTTGGCAATAGTGATAATAAATTCTTGATTTGTCTTCACTTGTAGGATATCCTTTGCACACACACATATTTATGCGCACGTGCGAACACACACACACACACACACACACACACACACATTTTTACATGTGCTAGAAAAATATCAATATATTTATGCATAAAAATGTATGCTTCAAATATATATATATATATATATATATATATATATATAATTGAATAATTAAGTTATTTTATTATATTTTTTATATAATAATTAGATATTAGTAAATTTATATATTTATGTGTGTGTGTGTATTTGCTTTAATATATATACGTGTAAATATACAAATGTTTATGTATATTAATATATTAATCTTTGAGTAATATATATCAAGAATATATAGATTGTAAATTATTTTTTATATGTGTGTGTGTGTGTTCTTGATATATATATGTGTGTGTGTGTGTGTGTGGGTGTGTGTGTGTGTGTGTGTGTATACATACACATATCAAGAATACACACACGCAGTACACAAACACACACATACATATATATAAATACATATCAAGAATACACATACACACACATAAATACATATCAAGAATCTATATATATATATATATATATTCAATATTTATATAGACTTTATACAAATAATATATATATATATATATATATATATATATACATATCAAGAATATATATATACATATACTTACTTACTAAATATACATTCGTTTGAAGACTTTTTTTTTAAAAAAACTCCTATTTACTATGTCCTACATGCAATGTTCGGCTACATGTGAATCGCTATCAAAATGTGATCTCTTCTCTTGCTCACTATTTTTCCGATTTCTCTTGCACCCCTTCTCTCTCAGAGCTTTGCATTGCTACTCCGCATTATCCCCACCTCCCCCAAAGCGTCCTCTCTCCATACTTGCCCTTTCGCCACTGTTTGCAGCTATCGCCACTCCGCTAGAGATTTCCACCAACCACCTGGCCATCGCCCACCTGGCTACCTCTGCTATCATTGGCCCCCATCATCATCCTCCATTGTTGCAAAGCTTTATTGTAGATAGTGCTCTCACACAGTATGCACTAATCATTCACAAGCCATTGCGTGCATTGAGCTTCAGAAGAAAGCGCAGATGATTGGGGGGCTCTGACCCCTCCCCCCTCTTTTTTGTATATTTCTTGTGGAGCTCAATGCAGGCAATTGCTTCTTTCTTATTGCAAGTTTCTAGTTTCCATGAGCTTGAGACAATGCAATATATCTCACATGGATGATCGGGGGGCTCTGGCCCCCTTTCTTTCATCATCTTGTGAGGGATATATGCTTGCAATGGCTTGATTACTACCTCAAGTTCCAAGATGAGAGATGTACATACGTCTGCAATGGCTTGACGACTACCTCAAGTTCTTTGTTTCTATGAGCTAAGCTTCTTGCGACAATGCAATAACTATCACAACAAGATGAAAAACAAGCGGGTCTAGAGTCCCTCGATCATCTGCATGTGCACGGATGATTAGGGGGCTCCAAACGCCCTTTTTTTTGTCATCTTGTGAGAGATATTATGGTTGTCTCAAGAACCCCACCATAAAAATTGGTTGCAATCAATAGTTTCTTTGAATAAAACAAGATTTAATTTGGGCAAAGCATTGACGTGTCATGTTACTCTTTTTAGAGATGCAAAAAGAAGGGGGTCAAAGCCCCTCCATCATTTGTGCATGCGTGGATGATGAGGGGAATCTGACCCCCCTTCTTTTTTTTATCTAAGAAGACTAACACAACACATGCCAACAATTTTTGGGTTACATGGAAACTTCATGGAGAAATTGGTCAAGATTTTATTTTTTTTTGTCATTTATTTATTGTTTGTAAGTTAATCATTGAAAAATATGACGACTTAGAGCAAATTTATGTCTTTTAATCTTTACTTTTGACAAAAGTTTTACCATTGCATTGTTTTTTCAAGTTAAGATCATGAAAATATATAGAGCTTAAAAAAAGGCCTATCATTTGTGTGTGCGTGTGGATGATAAGGGATCTCTAAAACCCCTTTTTTTTTAACACATTGCAAGACATAATATGATGGTCTTCAATTGAAATTACTATTTACAGTCTTGATGGTCCTTAATCTCCTTCCAAGGCCTTTGATGAAAGGTAGAAGCTCTTTTTTTTTTTCTTTTTAATATGTTGATACTCCGGGAAATTTTAAAAAAATGTCTTATTGAAAGTCAAGTTTAAAATGTGTAAACAAGTTAGAAAATGATGGTGAAAAGGCTATGTGCATATGTAGGAAGAAAAAAAAAAGTTAGTTAATTACTCATGTTTTTTTTCTGTCTATAGTGCATTTAACGGCACCTAAGAGGAGGCATGCTGTGAGGAATTCATTAGCTTAACCATATAATAGCCACCAAGTAAGCATAAAATTATGTTTTGGATGCATTCCAAAACAAATGATGGAGCAAGATACTCGCCCAAAAACAAAGCACGAGCACGTGTAAATAGTGTGTCTTCATTGATGATGAGACATAAAGGGATAAGACTCAAATACTGTTGAGGAGGAGGATGAATACATAGGTATATATGTGTTCGTTATATGTTTGTTGCCTTTTTTTAATGGATCATAATTCCATGTTTTTGTAATTGTTGCAATGCTTTTGCATTTTTTTTGAATGTAGAGACTAATGTAGCCGATGAGGATATAAATGAGAATGAAGAGGATACAGAGGATGACGATGGTAAGGAAAAAAACTCTCCACTTAGACAAACAAGTGTCTCCCTGCTTGATGAGAGATATGTTGAGTCAATTTTATGTGAAGAAACGGATGCCTCCCCCTTCGGCACCTCTCTACAGATAGGTTGACCACTCATAAAGTCGTTAGATTTGCCACACCTTATGCCCAATGGTTCATACCCTCTTTCAACTCTGCTTCTTATCTTGAGACTATGGTTCACTTTGTTGTCTCATTGGAAGGTCCTCAAGCGGGGATAATGTCTGACTGCGGCAAGAAATCTTGAGGAATGGGGACTAATTTGGTGTCAAAAAAATGATGAGTTTAAGAGATCTCTTGGAAGAGAGTGGCATGATCTCAAAGGTAAAAAGTTATTGGTTTGGGATTGAAATCATAGATTGAAAATGTTATTGGGTATGGAGCTTGATTCACCCCTTGTAAATTTTTATCTCAAAAACGCACATTTGTAAGGCCCCCGTTATGAGCAGAATCCATCATGCATGAGAAACAAATCACTCCTTAAAAAGCCAAAAATTGACGTCCGGTTTGCCAAAATATTCCTTTTTCCCGAAATATTGTGGTCGGACAGCGGCCAAAAAGTGGTCAAAAAACGATCGGTCGGTTGGTCGATTAGCTGGAGGTCGGTAGTCAATGGCTATTAGATGAGTTTCATGCGGACTTGACTACGGTTGCACACGGGTGCATGGACAATTTTAGGTGGACTTATCTACCTAACTACGGGCACACATCCATGCATGGGAGGGTTCAAGATGAACTTGTCTACACAAGGGCAGCTGCACTCATGGGTCTCTCATGAGAGAGGGTAGCCCTTGTGGCCTATAAAAGAAGGCCCCTTCTACACACAGAATGAATTTTTGTGGTGCATTGTAAAGGTGTGAGTTGGTGAAGTGTGAAGTGCTGGTGAGAGTGAAGCAAGGTGGGAGTTCCATAAGGGTTGCTAATCTCTTTGTAACCTACTTCAAGATTGAAGTGCAAATCCATTGACTGGATTCTTTCTCATGGACGTAGCCCACATTGGGTGAGCCACGTATATGGTGCTCTCTCTCTCTCTCTCTCTCTCTCTCTCTCTCTCTCTCTCTCTCGTATGTGTACGTAAAAATTATCTCTCCACCATTAAGTAAAACACTCTAATCTCTATTTAGCTACGCCTTTAACAATTGGTATTAGAGCAAGATATGCTCATAGTAGCTAAAATATCTTAGTGAAAGTATTCCTTGAATCGAGTGGGAGTAATGGAAGAGGAAGGTAAGCTCAAGATCAATAAGTTCAACGGAAAAACTACCAACATTAGAAGATCCATATTGAAAACTACCTCTACCAAAAGGATCTTTATTTTCCACTAGGCATTCTTACAAAGAATCTTGCAACGATGGCAGATAAAGTGTGGATTGTCCTCGATTGAAAGGCATTAGGAACAATCCAGCTATGATTGGCATCAACAGTGGCCTTCCAAATTTCAGAGATGAAGACCATGGAGGACTTGATGAAGTTGCTTGATGGCCTCTATGAGAAACCATCAGCATCCAATAAAGTATTTCTCATGTAGAGGTTGTTCAATTTAAAAATGGCGACAGAGAGTGGTTTAGCTGCAGAACACCTAAACGACATCAACACCAACAAAATTCAACTGAGGTGTAAGTAACTCTATCTCTGACACAAATACTCTTAAGTTTGATAATGTTGTGGGTGTTCTCCTAAGCAAGAAAATGCAAAGGATAAGCACAAGTGAATTATCAAGTGCTGCATTGTCAGTGGAAACAAGAGGAAGATTGAAGGAGAGGTTCAAAAATCAAAAGGGTTGTGATCGCTCAAGATAGAGCAAGTCACGCACAAAGTCAATTATTTAGTGTTGAAACTGTAGCAAGAAGGGCCACGTCAAGAAGGATACATATCAAATGCCATAAGTGAACGCCAAAGTGGGAGATCAATTTAATCACTATCACCAAAACAATGGTGAATGTTGGGGAAAATTTGATCGAGCCTCCCTTGTATCTAAAGCAAAATGTTTATATCAAAGAATAAACAAGAGCTATGACTCTACTACAAGTACAAGGATAATGTGCATAAACCAATGCTGAATAGAGGTGAGATTTAAGTGATGCATCTACTACACAATCTACTATCGATTGTCAATGTGCTCCAAATAGACCCTGATCTCAATTAGCTCTGAGTGAACCTTAGCCACTCTAAGAGGGGCTACTTGCATCCAAAAGCGGGGAGGAAGACCAAATATTTGACACCACTTGTGATCATGCTAGGTTCAAAAGCGATGCACGATGCATGTGGAGTGCGAGGGAGGAGAATAAGGAGACACACTGTGTAGGTGGAGCTGCTCATCAAATGTGAGAGAGCCCCTTATTCTTCTATCTTGTAAAGAATAAGGTGTGTGTATGGATGATAGGTGGTTCGATTCCTCTGGCACATCCGATCAACATAAAAGGCACACCGCCTTTACCCCAACACATGAAAAGAACTGGGGATTGTTCCTAATGTGGTGTAAGAAAGTTGAAATTTTGCCCCAACGAGATAGCAAAGGATAATGCGAAGGTCTCTGTGAGGATTTTCATGGATGTTGGAATGAGAAGAAGAGAAAGTAGTTGAAATAGCAAGGATGTTGTTTGCAACATCATTGGGTGTGGTCACATGGTGCCACTTCACAATTCAAAGCACGTAGACATTACTAGTTTGTGGCAAGGTACTATCAGATGATAGGCTTACACTTGATGCATAACTTCTCAACATTTGATCATGGAAAAATAGAGCATGGCAAGGTAGGGGCACTTATCAAGAGAACCTCAATACATGAGGAATGAAACCAAATGGCTAGCCAATGAAGTTTACAACTATTGTGGTCATTTATTGTATGCAACATTTCATCCAAGAGAACAATCTTACAAGTGTAAAGCACAAAGACTTTTTTGGCTTGTTGGCATAGATGAGGTGAAGCGCAATTTTGAGTGGACTATGAGAGCATTGCGGGCTCTTGCTAATTTCATTGTGTTGATGGGTATTCAGAGAACAACACATGTACTATATACTTTCAAATGCTTTCATGTTTTTGTGATCCATGTATGAGTGAAGATGCAAAAATAGAATTCACATAAAAGAATCAAAATATGTTTCCATCAACCATTGCCATTGTCTTTAAATACTCAAAGGGACAAAGACCAAGATGATGAAGATGATGATGGATATTCAAAATACTATGGTGACTAGCCAAGTTTCTAGCCTGCCAATGTATGAAGGAAGACCTAAAATGTTGTGTGAAGTGTTTTCCATTGGGGATAACTTTGCAGTGAAAGTAGTCGAGGACAAAGAGGATTTCTACCTTATCAAATGCACGAAGGAGTTGTAAAAAATGGTGAGAGCATAAAAGTATAAATGGAATAACAAGATTGTTAGAGGTGGAAAGGTTGTGGAAGGTTTCTACTATGGAAAAGTCGAAAGCAAAGTTGATCTATATAGTCTGTTGGATCATGCATCTGTAGTCATGATTGATTCATATCTTGTAAGGGCCATACGCTTCTTGATGGACCCTATTCCTTGAGTCTTGAATCAATTCAATCTATATACTCAGGTATATGAGAATATATACAATAGCATGCTATCTATTGATGATGATAGTGATGAGGATACATTATGTTACACGATACACAATCCCAGCACCCCTAAGCGGGCTAGAGTGTGCTTCCTCTCCTAATTGGAACACATCTTTTTCTCCTCATAATTTACTGCATTCCAATCTATTGTTCACTTCCTCTATTCAAATTTTGAGATTGTTGTACACTAGCTCTCACACTCAGTACAAATATTAGGCCTAACCAATACCAAATTTGGAGCTAACCAAAATCCAATCTTGTACTAACCAGTACCAAATTTGGTATTGTACATGAATTGCTATACAACTGCTACACATAAATTTGATATTGACCTATACCCAATTTTGTGCTAACCAGATCCAAATTTGGTGCTAGCTAGAAGTCAATTTGATACTAACAGTACCAAATCCAACACCCCATTAACATCAAGCACAATTAGTTGCCTGGATGTAGCGACCACATTAGCTGGAAACATTGTCTCTGCATGTGGGTTAACTAACCACCAAGAAGACTTCCTACAATACCAAACCCATAAATGAGTGGAGGCAATTCAATAGGTAGTGCAATAATCATATGCAAAACAAGAGAGTTAGTGTGATAACATGCAATACCAATTTGGTGCTATATGTAGCACAAAATTTGGTTATGTATTAAACAATGCACCGAATCAATTTTGGAAACAAAAGTCACACAAAAACATAGTTACAAGTTGAACACACTAGGTACTATAGAGTGAACAATAAACTCAAGACAAAAGACAAAAGCTGCTCTAAATTGTTGAAAAACACATTGTACAAATTACAAATGCTTGTTAGAGGGCCTAGAGTTTGCATGCATGGGACAACTTGTCACAACTGTGGTTGCACTTCTTTGTTTGCATCTCAAAAAGCTCCATCAAAGTGGCCAAATTAGTAGAATCATCTGAAGGATTCTCTATAGCATCACCAAGCTTTGGATCCATAGCCCTCTCAATGGTATCCACTTTTCCATCCTCCATCATTTCCTCCTTGGCATTTTCAGCCCTCGTCCCCCTTCGTTAGGTTGTGTGCATTGTCCACCTTCTTGGCATGTTCTACATCGTCCCTTTCTATATCTTCTCCCTTCTTAGTCTTTGTCCCTTCCCCTAGCTTGGAATCCTCTACCTCTTCCCCCTTCTTTGTATCTGCCCCTTCCCTTGGCTTGACATCCTCTACCCCTTTCCCCTTCTTGGTATATGTCCCTTCCCCTAGCTTCGCATCCCTTGATCCTTCCCCCTTCTTCACTTTCGCATCCCTTATCTCCCCATTCTTCATCTCCTTTTTGCATCTTTCATCACATTGTTGCCAGTGATCCTGAACTTCACATTCACGCTTTCCTCACACTGTCCCCCATGTATCACCACGTAGCACCTCATGAATCCCTCTCCCTTCCACACAACCATATCATAACTCCTAAATAACACCCTTTATCTTTTTAGTAGCCTCATCCTCCTCAAACATATGACTTGCAACAGACATAGTCACCACCCTACCCATCCTTCACCTCCTTTGTTTTTCTCCCACTAGGCCCAACCGCTACTACATTCTAATCCTCTGCAAACAAAAAAAGACAATACAATACTTACAAAAACCTCACATGTAACATAGATAAGCCTATGATTTGCAACACACACACATATTTACTCTTCATAGCATAAAACCCACCGATCCAGAACTTTGCCACCTCGGAGATCACCATAGTGAAATTAGGTTTGGAACAATGTTTCTTGTTGTGTAATAGAGCACTAGAACAAAGGGGGTGATACTGATGTTGGCATTGAATCATAAAGGTTCCAACAACCCATGCAGAATCTAGGAGGGTATGTGTTGCAGCTCACCACATGCAACACACACGCCAAACACGTGGATAATATCCACCAAACCAACAACCCGTGGCCTAGGATACAACATGAACCTCTTCTCAAGCCTAACATCAACAATCATATGCTTCACAAGAGGGTGTTGCCTTCTACTTCCTACCATGTTGCCTCTAGTACATCATACTCAGACTGATGTCAGCCAACAACATTGCAACAATCCCAAATTAGTACCAAAAGCTATTAGGAAATCCCCAAGCCACATGAATACCAACTAGTACCAAAAACCCACAAAAACTACCAAGTCATCATCGACAAATCCATCCATAAACTACCAAAAGTATAACAAAATTAGAACCTATAAGTACCAACTAGTACTAAGGCCATCAAAAGAAAAACCAAACTTCTTAACAACCACCAAAACAACATGATAAAGTATCAAAACTATCTAAATATGCCAATACTACCAAAATAATCAATGACAAAAAGTAGGCATAAACCAATTCATCAATAACAAATCTAGCCATAAACCACAAAAAGTAGAACCAAATTGGAGTAATTTCTGACTAATACCAAAAAATACCAAGTAATCAATGATAGATCTAGCCATAAACTACCAAAAGTAGAACAAAATTAGAACTAATATCTACCGACTAGTACCAAAGATATCTGAAGAAAAACCAAATCCCCAAAAACCACCAAAACAACATGACATAAGTACCAAAACTACCTAAATCTACCAGAGCAGAATCAAAAATAGCTATCGACCATCAGTACCAAAGATATCAAAAGAAAAACCAAATCCACAACAACCACCAAAACAACATGATAGAAGTACCAACTACCTAAATCTACCAAAGCAATGATAGCGAGTAAGCATAAAATACCAAAAAGAGAGCCAAAATAGTACCAAAATCTACCAGCCACTACCAGAAGTACTTTACATACACCCAAACTTCTCATAAACTACAAAGAAATACTAAAAATTAAAGTACCAAAAGATACCAATAAAGGATTTTAGGCATAGTTTCGTCAATACCAGAAGCACCCTAAATACACCCAAAACTCCCATAAACTACGAAAAAGAACTAAAAAAAAACAAAAGATACCAATAAAAGAATAGGGATAGTTTCATCACTATCAAAACTACCCTAAATTGCCCGAAGAGCTTAGCCATTATACTGCCAAATCTTTCATCAAGCTTCAAAAACTACCAAAACTACCAGACTAACAAGCCTCTCTAAACATGATTGAAGTACACTTTCAAAGTAGAACCAAAAAGATCCAAAATTAACCAACAATAGCTTGGGGATAGTTTCATCACTAAGAGTTCTACACAATACTACCAAAATAGCATTGAAAAAATTTACCACATGTCATAAAATCTAATATCTAACCAACCCAAATGATTTTCTCATATTAAACTGATTATTTAATGTGGGAGAATAAACGGGAACAAGGGTTAAGATATAGACATGTGCTTATAGATCTATCTCAACACAGGGCCAATGGTAAAGGGGCCCAAATGAGAGATGGTCTATCAAAGAGCAAGGCTAACCAATGGAGCATAAGGCCTTAGGGTTAGCTTCATTGAAGACCTCCAATAGTTAGTGTAAAAGTCCTTTGACCTTAGGTAAGCTAGGGCTGAGCTTGAGATGGGAACCCGGTCCAAGCTTAAGGTGCTTCAGGTGCTTGTCATGCTTGATGACTAAGGTGCTTGAGGTGCTTGATGATTTAAGTGCTTGAGATGCTTGAGGTGCTTGATGATTGAGATGCTTGAGGTGCTTGTCATGCTTGAGATGCTAGGGCTGCACTTGAGGTGAGAACCCAGCCCAAGCTTGAAGTGCTTAAGGGCTAAGCTTGCGATGGGAATTGGGCCTAAGCTTGAGGGGCTTGAGGTGTCAAAAGGGAAGATTCAATCCCTACAAGAAGGGGGCGAGCCCTACATGAGGGGGGATGAGAGAGAACACCCACACACTCACACAAGGCATACTTGGTACAAAGAAAGCAAAAGGGACACTTGTCAAGTTCCTCCTCATGTTGCCCTCATGGTGTGCCTAAAGCCTATTGGTTGGCCACCCAAGGGATCCAATGATAATTTAGGAGATTTAATTAATTGTCTTTGCATTTATCAAGTCCTCTCTCTCAAAGGGGAAAGGGGGACACTTGTCCCAAGGCTACCCTTGTTGCTTGTAATGCATCCTGCTTGTGATTGGCTAGGTCTGGAGGGGTCCAATGAGATTTAAGCATGAGCTACAAGGAGGGATTGACCAAAGCATTGTGCATTGTGCAAAAAGTGCAAGAGCTCCCTCTCCTTCTCCAAAGTAGAGGTTGACAGCCTACACCAACACTCTTGGCTATGGAGTGCAAATCCAACCAAGAGCCATGCTTCAATGCTTAATCTTGCCATCTTCTCCATCTTCATTATTATGCTACTTTGTATGCTAGCAAGAAGAGTGATGATAAGTGAGGAACTAATTCTTTCTCCTATGAAATGTTTCTTCTTCCTCTTCCCTACCCTCATTCCCTACGAGCTCTCTCCACCTTCAAAGGTGTTTGAGGTCTTGGGATTGAGGCTTGGGATAGTTAAAGCTTTCCACAAAGTTTATGTTATACTTGTGATGCATGAAGCTTTCCATCTTCATTGCATCACCTACGGGGGACCGGATCCACATAAATCCGTTCCTCAATTGTTTTCATATTTACTAAATTCTCTCTTTTGCAATAGTATTGTTCATGACTAATTGCTATGTCTATGTTGTTATCATCAATTATGTTCACCCGCTATGCTCACAAAGTCATCTCTCAAAAGTACTCTCATTAATTTTTGCTACTCTCAAGTTAATAGGCCAATTCCATTACACCAAAACTACCTAAGGCTTCTAAACTACCAAAAATACCAAACTACTAGTAAGCACAAACAAAACTATCAATAAACTGTCAAAAGTACCAAGGCAACATTTACAAAAGCTAGCAAAATAACAAAACGCTTTCAAAACTACCACCAAATATCAAAACCTTGTGTAACTATAAGAACTACCTAAATCTACCAATACTATAAAAACTACTAGAACCCTCAAAGACTACCATAAAATACCAAAACAATAGCACATAGGAGCTACTAGCATAAATTACCAAAACTACCAAAACCACTAACTCAAGCCACGGATTTCATAAATTGCGCGTTGTAGATCAGCCTCCTTCTCAAGATTTTGCATGTTCTCATTGATTCCAAGTCAGAGAAGCATGCATGGATTGGATGTGAAATCACCCTCCACCTCTTTGATCTCATCATCATTGCAAGGTTTTTTTTGCTTCAGCTCTACTAGCTGCACTTTGTAGGCCTCAATGTCATCTTTTATCTGCTTGACAACAACATTGGAATCCTTGGATCTCAACATTAAAGTATCCTTGTTATGATTTAAAGATGTTCTCAACTCTTTTGTCCTATCTATTGTAGCTGCACATGTTCAAGGCACTCTTTGAACAATATGCAACTGCACTTGTTTGAGGCACTCTTCAAAAAATGCTTCCCAAGTTTGTAACATAGTCAGCTATCTCTAATTGATGTTGGGGGTCTACTGATGTACAGATTTTACTGCCACTTTGCATAAGGTGCGGCTTCTTAATAGATGATAGGAGGCCACTGTGGGAGGCACCATTTTCCCTTCGCCAGGTTTCAAACTTCCTCTCCAAACTTCCTAGGTGGCTGCTACACATATTCGGTACACTTTCTCCAAACCTCACCCATGCCACCCTATGGCATGCAAGGTCTTTTTTTTCCGCATGCCGTTTCTCGAAAGCAAAGGAGCGTGCAAAATTAGTCATCTCTCCACAAGATGGAGGGACTCGGTACACCTTATGGAATAATAACCTGCAATCCTCAACCAAGCTTGGCTACACATGATCCAAGTAAATCTTGGCATATTTTTGGTATCTTTGCTTGAAAATAATCATCCACTTGTCATCAGGGAGGTATTGATCAGTAAGATCTTTTGGAAGCACACCATCCATGCTCAAGCCATACTCTTTATGAAGCTCTTTGTTGGGGTATAGAGCCCAATGTGGTCGCCCAGGTAAGTGGGCGGGCCGCCAGGTATGTACACATATTCTTTTGTAAAAACCTAAGAACTCACTATGCTCTACACACATTACATAGAGCGAGTTCACCATATTGTCGTGCTCTTCTTCTCGCACTCTCTCTCGCATCACACTTTCGCTCGTACTCCTTCAACTGGTATCAGAGCTCAGATCGAGGCTCGGGGCAGCATTTGCAGGTAGCCAGAGTCACCTGCTCAGATTGGAGTGAGATTCGACAGGCGAAGACACGGCCCCAATTCCTGTGGGAGAATCTGATGGCCTCGATGTTCTCAGAATTTCATTCTGAGGTCATCTTGGCCACCGTTCGGCTTCGACAAAGATCTGTGCAGGCCATTTTTGACTATGTGGTCTCGACGGGTGCAGATCCGACTCTGCAATTTTGGGGTTTCGGCCTACGATTGCTGGTGCTGAGGATATCGGCACTACCAGAGTGTTGATTTGTGGTTGTCTACACATCGAAGGACGGCTCACAGTTCTTGGAGGCGTGTCACATACGACACGGGCGCATCTACACACAGACTATAGGCGACATCCACTAGTTCATCAGGTAGCTTGTGTTTGCTGCTTGATATTCCAGATTTCATCCTGACATTGCAGGTACTTCCACATGGGATGTATTGTCAGAGATGATGTACGTCTGTTGAGGGTTTGTTGGCTGTGAGTCACGCAGCAAACAACCGCCGCAGCGGTTACAGCATACAGCGGGAAATTTGTGGATGTATGACTTTGTGGGAAGTCTATGTACTGTCAGATTTACGACAGCCTTTGTTGAGGGTCGAGTGAGGTTTTATTGAGCTGGGGGATTCTCGAATGTTGAGATCCTTTCGGTGATACAGGTCTTGGAGCGATCCCTCGAGCACCCTTAGATAGGCAGCTAGGATGTATTGACTGTGAGTTAGACAGTTGGGATTGCATCTTTGCTTTACTGCCGTTGAGGCATTGTCGCAGTCTATGCTTACAGGACAGTGAGAGACAGGACAGGTGCAGGACAGGTTTACCCACAGCTTACAGTGTTAGAGAGACAGTGGTTTTTTGAGCTGTTTTTGAGTACACTAGAGCCATTTTACAAAGGAGACTCTGCCGAAATTTCTGCAGAATCTGAAGCTTTATTGGTTCATTTGACAGGTTGATATTGGTTCAAAGGTCAGTTTACAGGAGAAACTCTGCCGAATTTTTCCCAGGAAAGTAAACTACTGTGAAGCGTTGCTATGGCTGGATCACAGGACACTGTTCTTTACAATATCAAGAAGTTGGATGGAACCAATTTCCCATTGTGGAAGAAGCAGATTTGGCATGTGTTGGTACAAAAGAAGCAGATAAAACCTATAAAGCTCAAGGGGATAAAACCACAAGATATGGACGAAGATGAATGGAGCGAAATGGATGAATTGGCAGTTTCTACCATTATGCTGACTTTGGCAGAAAGCGTTTACTTCAATGTAGCAAACGAGATGTCGGCTTATGAAGCATGGACAAAGCTGAGTGATCTTTATGAGAAGCAGAGTGCAGCTTCACAGGTATACTGGCTTAAGAAGCTTGTTAACTTGAAGATGAAAGAAGGGACACCTATGTCCAATCATCTAAATGAATTCAACACCATCTACAGTCAGTTGTCAGCTCAAGGTGTCAAGTTTGATGAACCTGTTAGAGCTATGTTCCTGTTGATCACATTTCCGGAAATTTGGGACACTTTTCGCACAGCTTTGAGTAATTATGCACCTCCAGATGGTTTGAACATAGCAGGTGTAGAAGGAAGTCTACTTACTGAAGAAACCAATAGAAAGACAATGGACAAAGGCAAAGGAACAGCATTAGTTGTCAGGGGAAGGACCAAAGAAAAGTACAAAGGTGGAAAGAGGGATCAGTCTCGTAGCAAGTCCCGCAGTGCTAAAGGCAAGAGTGACATAGAATGCTACCACTGTGGCAAGAAGGGTCACATGAAAAGAGACTGCAGAGAATGGAAAGCAAAAAAAGGCAAAGAGAAAGCAGAAGACCATGGTGAGAAGAACAAGTCCTCAGTGAAGATTCAAGAAATAAATGTGACAAACACTGTTGCAGAGGATGACAGTCTAGTGTCAGGAGATATCTACTTCTTGAAAAATAAAATGGACTCAGCTCTTCTTACAACATCTAATGGAAATGCACTGAGTGACTGGATTATAGACTTAGGAGCATCACTTCATGTGTCTCCAAACAAGGAGTGGTTTACCTCTTATGTGACCACTAAAGATCATGTTCGGTTATGCAATGGGCGGACATGTGAGATCTTAGGTGTTGGAGATGTTCAATTGAAGTTTCAGAATGGCTCTTCTTTCATGCTGAAGAATGTGACATGTTCCCGCAATTACAAAGAGCTTGATCAGCACAGGTTTACTTGATGATGCTGGCTACGTCACCACTTTTGGACAGAATATGTGGAAGATATCCAAGGATTCTATGACAGTAGCACATGGAGTAAAGTCTGGAGGACTTTACATGATTTATGTATCAAATGTCTCTAAAAATGTAATCAATGTAACCGAGCAGCCGAACGTTTCTTTGTGGCATAGCCGGTTAGGACATATGTCCAAGAAGGGAATGGAAATCTTGTCTCATTCTGGTTATTTGCTTGGCTTGTCATTTAATGATTTTGAATTCTGTGAACATTGTCTGTATGGTAAGAAAACACAGCAGTCACATAAGCATAGAAGCAGTAGAAGAGATACACAATTGGCACTTGTTCATAGTGATTTGTGTGGACCTATGCCTAACCTATCTCTAGGGGGAGCTTCTTACTTTATGACATTTATAGATGATTACTCGAGGAAAGTATGGGTTTACTTTCTCAAGCACAAGGATGAAGCGTTTAGTGTTTTCAAAACGTTTGTGACACTTGTGGAGAATCACAGTGGCAAGAAGCTTAAATGCTTACGCACTGACAATGGTGGAGAGTATGTTTCAAAGGCCTTTCAGGACTTTTGTGAGTCAAAAGGTATAAAACGTGAACTTACTGCTCCTTACAATCCTCCTCAAAATGGTGTTGCTGAGAGGATGAATAGGACCATACAAGAGAAGGTCAGAAGTATGTTGTCTAATGCACAGCTGCCAAATGGGTTTTGGGCTGAAGTTGTATCAACAGCTGTTCATCTTATAAATAGATCTCCTAGCAAGGTTTTGCAGAAGGATTCAGTGCCAGAGATAGTATGGTCAGGCAAAATGCCCTCATACAAGCATCTCAGAGTCTTTGGCTGTGAGGCATATACTCACGTTCCAAAGGAATTTATGAACAAACTTGAGCCAAAGAGTAGAAAGTGCATCTTTCTAGGCTATGGTAATTCTGGTGAGATGGGGTACAGACTTTGGGATCCCGAATCCAGAAAGGTTATCCGCAGCAATGATGTTCACTTTAATGAATCCAAATATCATTCTAAACCAGAGAGGGTTGAGGAGATTAGAAGAGTTGTCTTCCAAGAAGATGGACCTGCACGTGCAAGACAAAATGTCAGGGCTCAAGAGGAGCAAGGACAGGATAGAGTGGAACCACAGGTTGTGGCTGAGCCTGAGCCACCTATTGTGCGTAGATCTGGACATATCACGCGACCTCCTGATAGGTTTGTTCCATCTATAAACTATGTCATGTTGACTGATTGCAATGAGCCTTCATGTTACAAGGAAGTAGTGCAAATGAAGGACTCCAGGAATTGGCAATTGGCCATGCAGTCAGAGATGACAGCTCTGCATAAAACCCAGACATGGAAGCTAGTTAAATTACCACATGGCAAAAAGGCTCTACCTTGTAAATGGGTTTACAGGTATAAGATCACCGCTCATGATAGTCAGCTAAAGTACAAAGCAAGGCTTGTTGCCAAGGGCTTTAAGCAAGAACAAGGCATTGACTTTGATGAAGTCTTCTCTCCGGTGGTCAAGATGACTACATTGAGATGCTTTCTTGCATTGGTTTCCATATTAGATTTGGTGTTGCACCAAATGAATGTCAAGACAGCGTTCTTGCATGGTGATTTAGATGTGGAAATTTACATGCAGCAGCCAGAAGGGTTTGTTGAGAAAGGCCAGGAAGATTTGGTATGCCAGTTGTTAAAGAGTCTTTATGGCTTAAAACAATCAGCGAGGGCATGGTACCATAAGTTCCACAAGTTTATGCTTTCTCAAGGCTACAAACATAGTGAGTTCGATCACTGTCTATATACAAAGAAGGCTAAGGATGGCAGTTGGCTGATCCTTATTTTGTATGTGGATGACATGTTGATTGCTGGCAAGCATTTGGAAGAAATTTCATCTTTGAAGTCTAAGATGGCAAAATCGTTTGACATGAAAGACATGGGTGAGGCAAGTCATATACTTGGTATGCGCATTGAGAGAGACAGATCAAAGAAGTTGATTTGGTTATCTCAAACAGAGTATATTGACAAGGTTTTGCAACGTTTCAATATGGAGAAGGGAAATGCATTGAGTGTTCCATTGCCACCATATGTGAAACTTAGCAAACAAGATTGTCCTGTGTCTGAGGAAGAACGGGCTGAAATGGATAAGATTCCATATGCGTCTGCAGTGGGTAGTTTAATGTATGCAATGATTGCTACTCGCCCAGACATTGCATTTGCAGTGGGAGTAGTAAGTTGATACATGTCAAACCCAGGCAAGAAACATTGGGAGGCAGTGACAGGAATATTGAGATACCTGAAAGCTACAAAGAGTATGTGTATATGCTATGGGACTCAGGAGCTAAGTGTAAAGGGTTTTACAGACTCAGATTATGCAGGTGACTTAGACAATCAAAGGTCTACGTCAGGGTATATCTTTACATTGGCTGGTGGAGCAGTATCATGGCGTTCTAGATTACAAGATTGTGTTACTCAGTCCACTACAGAGGCTGAATATGTTGCAGCATCAGAGGCATGCAAAGAATCAATTTGGCTTAATCGACTAGTAACAAATTTGGGAATCAAAGAAGAGATGCCTGTGTTATATTGTGATAGTCAAAGTGCTATACAATTGGGTCGCAATCCAGTTTATCACTGAAAGACAAAGTATGTGGATGTGAAGTATCATTTCATCAGGGAAATGCTCGAGGATAAGCAACTTCAGCTTGTCAAAGTTCACACCACAAAAAATCCTGCTGATCTACTTACAAAAGGACTTCCCTCACAGAGCTTTGCGCATTTTCGCAAGCAGTTAGGTGTAGGGTAGTACATCACTTCTCTACATCTCTTGTATATTAGCTTGTATAGTAGCTTCTCTCACACTTAAAGTACCACATTGGACTTTAAGTGGGAGGTTATTGGGGTATAAAGCCCAATGTGGTCGCACAGGTAAGTGGGCGGGCCGCCAGGTATGTACACATATTCTTTTGTAAAAACCTAATAAGAACTCACTATGCTCTACACACATTACAGTAGAGCGAGTTCACCATATCGTCGTGCTCTTCTTCTCGCACTCTCTCGCGTCACACTTCTGCTCGTACTCCTTCACTCTTCAACTGTATAGCGAAACTTTCTCAAGATAGGGTATTCGTCCATTTTTCTTTTTCTTGCAATGCAGAAACACCAAGCATTAGATATGCCCTCATTGTCCAAACCAAATACCTAAGCATGCTTACTATATGGAATTCTTTTGGCAACACTTCAACCATGCAAAAAAGAACATAGAGTTGATGGTTCTCAATACCTATTGGGCAATGTAAAGTACCAAATTTGGTACTATAAAGTATCCAAATTTTTATAGTACCATATTTGGTATTGTAAGCTTCCAATTTTTCTTTGTTAAAGTGTAAGCTTTTAAATTGTGTAGAGCTCAGAGCACCTATAGAGCACTTATACTTGCATGCATGCAATACAAAAAAAAGAAAAGTGTAGAGCTATCAAGATAGATAACATACACTTGCATGCATGGAATGCCAAGACAAAAGATAGAGCATGGCAAAATTTCAGTTGTCCATCAACCAATAACACTTCGAATCTTTTCAACATGTTGCATGAAAAGATAACCCTAAACCACTGCCGGCACAAATGAAAACATGTCACTGATGTTTTCAAACTACATCCACCTACTGCCATGAAGTAGAGTAACCACTCAAGATTCCCATGTGACACCCAAAAGTTCCACCTACTCCCATGAAGTAGAGTAACCACTAAAGATTCCTATGTGACATCCAGAAGTTGAAAATCTATCTTAACTTGCATTCACCAAAATCTTGCTTGGCAATGTGCCAAGTCTACTCAAGCCTTGTTTTAACCATTTGCTTTCCAAAATAGATCAATTCTTGATTAGGCTAGGGTTCCCACCAAATTTATATGGACAAATGGCTTCTCCTCGTGAGGGGGCTTTAGAAGGTGTGCTACACACAATAAAGGTGAGTACATTCAGGTGCCAAAAGGAGTTAGAGGAGAGTACCCTAGTTATAACATTTGTACCTGATCTTCCATGCATCTCAAAGTCCTCTTTTAGTTCAACCTTCATGGAACTCTATTTAATGAAAATTCCATCATCTCTTAAATGGGTCGATAAGACTATATGCCTTTAAAATTTTGAGAGGTCTCCATAGATACAATTGTCAAATTCTTTTTTTGGCACCACCATCAGGGGTGACTGCCGTTAATAATGGAGTTTTTGGCTGTGCAGGAAGATTTTTGCATACTAAAAGTCCTCTCGTTTTAGTTTAGGCAAACTTGGCATGTGATAAGGGCTTATTTAAGCTTAGCATTTAGGCCTTTTTAAGCATTATGCAAATAAAAAATGGTTTCTCTTTTTCTCCCTTGAGATACCAATTTCCTTGAGCACTGCTCATAGGCCTAAATTAGACTCACTTGCCCACTAAGTGCTTGTTGCCAAGGATATTGTTGTTGTTAATGTTGACCTTCACTATGAGAGAAAACCTTTTGAAGCCTGTTCTTACAAGAGAGATGATTATAGTCTTCACCCGTATACTCTCACAAATGTTGCTTCCTATGTTGTGTGCCCTTGAGGTTCTTCTTTATCTTCTCCATCTTTGTGTGCATTTTTGTAGCCGTATTTCCATACAATCAAGTATCTAAACTAACATAATATGGCGAAAGGGGGAACCCTTTACACGTGTCTAAATTTGCGACATGAAGGCTAAGCTCCAAAATTGAAAGAAGACCTTGTGCACGCAATAAAGAGGGAGAGAGAAAGAGAGAGGCGGCCGGCCGTACTAGTACTTAATTATGATTTTAGTAAATGCAATGGCCTAGAGAATGAGTCCCATAAGCTCTCAAACTAGCGCACCACTTGGTAGTACATGTACACAAATTTTTAAGGTCAACGCTCGTATGTGTTCGGAAAAGCTAATGAGACCTTGGATCCTCCGAGTGAGCCAATTTCCATGACCTTTAGTATCCACTCGCTAGGCAGCTAGTGCTCGAGCAATAACTAGGGAATGTGTACAAAACAACACCCTTTGATAATTTCAGTGGAATAGTTCAATCTAGAAAGGGGGACTTTATCCAAATGTGGAATCCTGACATGATGATATTGATTGTAAGGTGAAATACGGCTATAGTTCCATCAATTAAGATATTTTCACAGGGAAGTTCATGCCCTCCATAGGTGTGGGCCATGACTGAGACCCATGTTGTGAATAGGTAAGGTTTTTGGTAGAGTTATCCTCTCTGCATTAAGCCATTAGAGTATTGATGATTTGGGACTTTGTGAAATGTTGCAAATAATGAAAACCTATTAACTCCTTTCGGTTTTTTATTTTGGCCTTGTGGAGTGACCTTTTGAGCCATGGCTTGCACACATCTTAGGAGTGGAGAGGATGGAGAAACAATTGAAATATTCTTACTAGCACATCTTTGATGAGATTCCCTTGTGTCCCATAGGGGAAGCACGCATTAGCAAGATAATTGTAGGTGACAGGTTGAAGCAAGCTTATGCCTACATCTCTTTGAATGGTAATCTAGCCAGGGAACTCATGTGAAAATTCTTGAATGGGTAATATTGTAGAGGCAGATTGGAGAACTCTACCCACCTCAAGAATAGGGAGGGTCTAATGTTGGATTAGGAGCTAGGAGACCATTGCAGGAGACACATAAGAGAATTTTCAAACTTCAATTAGCTAGATACGTCTGCAGTCTTGAAGAGGAAACTTGCAGTTTTAGAACAAAACTGGGGTCTAGTGTATTTTAACCGGTTGAAATCTTAAAATCCCGGTTAGATTTTGAGTTTGGCTTGAAGAAAAACCGGAAAATCCTTACGAGTTTTAGTGTAATTACTGGTAAAAGCTTCAAATTTTGACCTAAAAACCGGGAGAATTTCAAGTTTGCCCTTATTTTCTTCGATTAGGAAAAATGTAATTTTCTAGCCCTGGAGGAAAGTTTAAAATTTATTTGGGCAATGTACAATTCAATGCCGCTTGGCAACAAAATAACAGGGCTTTCCCATGGTGAGTATCATAAGTCACACACACTAAACTAGGTGTGATCCCTTGAAAAATTATTTGCAAAAGTCATCGTCGCCTCAGACAGTGAAGAAGTTTGAATGGAAAAAGTCGAGCAAAAGAGTGATGTTGCATTCTTGCTCGAAAAGAGTCGACGGGGGCCTACTCTTCCTTCTCTCGTGAAGGTCCAGGGTCGAGGGATTTGTACAATGCTCGATCTTCAGACACCTCAACGCAGAGGAGTTGGAGGGACGACACTTCAACAATCGTTGATGGTGTAGGAGGGACCATTCCTTGGAATCCCTGCGACCAAAGGGCGACCGACGGGGATTGCAAGTAATCAACCCCAGGCAGGCGACCATTTTCATAGGCTGACGTGTCAGAATTCCGTGCAACTTCGATTCTGCGTGCTGAGTTGGAGGCAAGCAATTGGCATGCACACTGTGTACATTCCTAGTGCTGACCTGTCCAGCATCGAATGGTTGCAAGCTCAAACTCCGGCCAATAATGATGAGGCGATGGAGGGCGCAAATTACCCACAAGAAATTTTGGACAGATTCTCACAATAATTCCCACATTATGACTAACATCATGAGCTTTTGTGAGGGAGGCACGGCATACCTAGCTAGGTACGATTGGGGGCAGGGGACCGCCGGCCCTGAAGTTTTGGACATATTCTCACAATAATTCCCATATTATGACTTAACTAAACATCATGACGGGCCCGGTGGGGCACGCACTCGTACCTAGCTAGGTATGCAGTGCCTCCAGAGGAGAGCAGAAGCTCATGATCTTATGCATTGTATGAAAAACACTGAAAAAGGCTCCCTTTTCCTACATGAGAAAATGTCTAAATCTTCTTGTGACCATGGGCCATGGCCATTGGCTGCCCGTCCCCATGTGGTCACAATTATTAAAGGGCAAGAACACTAGAGGTCCTTTTTGAGGGGACAAACGATCCTGCCTGTCCATCTACTCTCACTTCTTGAGCGGAATAATTGCCCCCAATGGTTGGATATTTGACAGCTCAGCATTTGAAATCCATACAGTGCGACACTTGAGCTGTAGTCAAGCAGAACTCCATACCTCTCAGCATCTAGGTAGAAAAACAAGACCCTCAGCTTGCTGCAGTGTTCGGGAAAATTACACTATTTTCCATGTATTTTAAGCGGAATTTTCTCCTTCTTGCCCTCCCCTCAACCGGCTACTTTGATTTTGCAACCGGCTCAAGGCTAAGCTGAGGCACACTTTTCGCGAACACTGGCTTGCTGGCCCCTCCCCTAGACTCTTGACGGCTTAGAAAGGATTTCCAGTGTCCTCTCTCCACTAAAAATGCTCCCCTGGTGTAGAGTTCCCCTATGCTTCCTCCCCTATAGGATTTCCGGCCACCGCGGGGTCACGTTTCTCAAGGGAAAGGACAGTGGAATTACGTTCTTTTCCTACACCATCTTCAGCCATAAAGTGTGAGTGTATTGAGATTGTGATTCAAGAGCGTCAGCATCGGCGTCATCCCTAGGGCTCATTGTAAAAGACTTAATAAATTCTGACCTGGTGTATTTGACCTTCAGCTTCTGTTGCTTCAATTAACAAAATACACAAAATGAAGTTTAAATAACAAAGTTTGAAGAGGCCAGAATTCTTTGTTCTTGAACTAAGGTGCAATGAATAAATGTAATTCTCAAGCTTCCATGACTAACAAAAAGGTAGGTAAGCTTCCTAAAGAATTGCTAGAACTCTCATAAATTACAAGAACAATCTCTTTGCAACTCATAAACATATATCATCAATGACCCAATACACAATTGCCAGTACTGTCATATATTACAGGAGCAATTTATATGGAATTTTCCTATGCAACGACAACTGTAAATTCTGAATATTGATCTCTTTCCAATTTCCTCCAACAACAAACTGGAAGATCTCCCATATGGACAAGGAACTTTTTAATTATGCCATTATACACCACTAAAACCTCCCTTATGGAATGATTTTCTTGCGCCGCATCTTGTCGACCCAATGTACTATTGATGTTTCTGTATTTCGGAATCCCAGAAAGCCCAATTCCTTGGCTTTGTTTGGATTAGAAATCATGGGTGCAGGTGTATTTAATGTAAAATCCACAAACCACCAATTGCCAACATCATCCAATTTGGTTGGTACCAAATCATGCTCTTCCACCATTGCATCCCAAACAGGGCCCTTATTTTTCATCACCTCTTTCATACTAATGGGCTGCCCATTGTAGGGCGCAACCTCAAGCCCGAACTTGCCAGCCAAAAGGTGCCACACGCGCTTGTAGTTGAAAACATCACCATTTGAGACATTGAAGGCCTGATTCTTGCCATTCGGATCAAGGCATGCCCAGAGTTCTTGTTCGGCGATAAGCTCTGCATCAGATGCATCCCCAAATTGCTCCCATGTAGCTCTGTTTCCAGGATAGCGGAATGGCAAACCTTCGTGCTTACAAATTGCTGCATACACAGCAAGACCCCCAAGAATATTCATCAAACTCCACGGAGAGAACCCCAAAATAGCATTCGGGCGATGTACCGACCATGTCAAGCCTTCTTTCTTCTTCACAGTCTTAAAGAGAATATCCTCTAGAGTGTAGTAGAAATTTGGGACAGGCAAGCGCGGCATATCCTCCTTGAAAGGTGGCTCATGGGCAGGAATCTTGCCTGCCAAAGCAAAAGGACCAAGATATTGCTTACCACCGGTTTGCAAGACAATGTGTTGCAATCTGGGTGCATTCGGCAGCAATGCGTCCAAAACATTCTGGAACATTTTTCCATTGTCGTGGCAATTTCTCTCTTCAGTACTTCTGTTTACCCAGACCACCCAGAAAAGGTGAGTGACATCCCTCAAAGGTGTAATCTTTTCCTGAGTATCAGCCTCGTTTAGTACATCGCACTGAATGTACTCAATAGGAGCGTCTGCAAACCACCTCGGCTGAGGCCTACGCGCAACTCCATACACTTTCCATGGTCCACCAGGTGCGTCAGACCTGGGTAGAATCTTTGCAAGGCTGGTTCCAACAATCCCTGTTATCCCAATCACAAGAGCAACTTTTGGACGTCCATTATCTCGTATCTCACCTTGGCTCTGTAGATTAGTGGTACGGATTAAAATGCCGAACATAAAATTCTTTCACAGACAAAAAAAAAAGTCAGGTCTGCAAAAAAATTTCTGATAGTAAATTGATCACATAATACCAAGTGCCCAAAAACTCAGAACTCCTCGTAAAGAACCATCTAATTCAAAACGAAATAGTCGTCTGCTTGCAATGAGCATTGACAATGATGCTCATGAGCTTCAAAGGCCACATACGCAGCAGAAATTGCCGGCAAAATTGGCTTTGCAGAAAACTTCCTATGCTTCATAGAACCACAGGGCCGCAATTTCTTGTCAACACACACATAAATTGCATCCGAGCTTTATATAGCGTATGAATACAAAAAATATACTGTCCATGAAGATTGCAATGACAGAGTCAATCCAATGCTTGCAGGAACCAAACACCTGACATCTTTGAACAAAAGCCAAACATACTTGCCGTGTCATTAAAATCCGTTCTGAGAGTTTCATAATTAGACTTATACAGAACGTTTCCAGTGGACAAAGAGTTTGATCACCATCTTGTCACCGCCAACACAAGCACAAAAGATCTCTCAAATTGGCGCATCGATAGAATTTAGCACAAACAAGTACTGAGAAGAAAGTAACGCACCTCATCAAAGCCAATCCTACCAGTCCACCATGAATACCAGCCGCCCATTTTCTGCACGTCAAGCCCCACGCTCATTGTCTAAATTAAAAAGGAAAAGAAGATAGAAGCCAAGCTTACAAAAGGCTGGAGATTGGGGTTTGAAACCCTAAAGCTAGAAGCCAAGAACATCCAACATGAGCTAACTCTTTCAGCTCCACACACGCACGAATGCATATCCGCACGCACGCACAGAACAAACAAACAAAAAAGCAACGAAGGAGATGCGCCATAAGCTTACCTTAGAGCAGTTCGTGGTACGATTCTACGCTTCAAGGATCAAACATACAAGCATTCACAGAGAGAGATGGATAGCCTGCTGGGATGAGCCTGAGGCTAAAGCACAACACGCATGCCTGTCGGAGGGTCAATCATACAACGGCTGCGAGCTAGGAGAAAGAAGAACAACTAGAGCGTGAGCGTGAAGATGGGTGCCCGTAGAGCCTGCTACGAGAAAGGTGAGATGTGAGCTACACCGGCCGACAACAAAAAGTGCTGGCACATCAGCTTGTGCACATGCGCTTTTCTATTTGAGCGGCCTGTTGTGCTCGTGCTATGCATGGAAATGAAGCAAGAGAAGCGAGCTGGAGGAAGCGGTACCTACACGTGAAAAGGTGAGGCCTTCGTTTACACGAGTATGTGACCCGCCAGTTGCTACGGCCAAGAAAAGCATGGTTATTGGTTTCATAGGTCACTCTGGCCTTTTGAAGACGTTAATATAACATTTCATTTCATCTCTCTCTCTCTCTCTCTCTCTCTCTCTCTCTCTCTCTCTCTCACACACACACACACACACAGACAGTCATATATAGGTAGGTGTGTGTGTATCTGCGTGACCACGTGTGAGGAGAATGAAATTGTAATCCTCGGAATCAATCTAGGAAGATAACAATCTCTCTCTCTCTCTCTCTCTCTCTCTCTCTCACACACACACACACACACACACACACTCACCCACACACACACTTGCTTGGGATAGATGCAAAACATCTACAGCTTCTCCAAATATGTGAAGCTAAAGTAATCGGCAGCAATGGCTCCTAGAAGCTAAAACAACATTGCTAGCCATAGAAGAAGCCCAAATGCATCTAATACTAAGATGCTCTACACTCTTGCATCTCCAATTAAGATATTTTGTTATTCACTATTTCAAGAAAAGGATCCATTTTAACTTTTTGCTTCAATTACTACATCACCATCATAGCTTGCAGATAAATATCTCTCAATATGTCAGCCCCCAGAGTGCTCTAATATACGGGGAAGTGTCATCACTGCTAATGGGGGGTGAGAGAGAGCATGGAGAAGAATGCATCCCCTTAGTTTGGACAATGGAATGGGTTCCTACATCTCTCTCTCTCTCTCTCTCTCTCTCTCTCTCTCTCTCTCTCTCTCTCTCTCTCACACACACACACACACACACACACACACATTTTGTCCGAGTTCTGGCTACAACTGCTCCCACCTAAGCCATTAGCTCTTTACTCTGTTGCTACCACACCAGTCTTAGTGGCTCAAGAAAATCCATGCACACCTATTGCCTTGAACACCCATCTTCTACTACCAAGCACTCCCCACCAATGGATAGTGCTTGTCCCATACTCGTCCCATGTTCACCTCTACATGATCATTAGTAGCTATCATGATCAAGGTCTTGGTCTTGGTCTTGAATGACCCACCTAGCTCTTTCTCTTTCTCTATCTACTTGCTAGTGGAAGAGCTCTCTCTCTCTCTCTCTCTCTCTCTCTCTCTCTCTCACACACACACACACACACACACATACAATTTTGACTACTACTATCTACACATTGTCAAAAAAAGTGATTTGCACAGTCTATGTGCTCTCTCTCTCTCTCTCTCTCTCTCTCTCTCTCTCTCTCTCTCTCTCACACACACACACACACACACACACACACACATACAATTTTGACTCCTACTATCTACACATTGTCAAAAAAAGTGATTTGCACAGTCTATGTGCTCTCTCTCTCTTTCTCTCTCTCTCTCTCTCTCTCTCTCTCTCTCTCTCTCTCTCTCTCTCTCACACACACACACACACACACAACTGGTTGTCAGACATACAATTTTGACCACGCAGGTTATTGAAAAAGGATGGAATTGCATAGAATCTGAACTACTTCACTCAATTGTCAAAGGCTCTTTAATGCGTCTATGGTAAGAAAGACGACCCGATAAGGACTCAACAACTCAATTTCGGCGTTGATCCAACATGCCATGCAAATCAACCAAAAAACAACACATGGATGCCCTTTCCTTCCTCTGATTTTTCAAATTCCAGTATAAAGAGTATAGATAATGGACTATTGAATAATAGCAAAAATCTATTGTGTACCTTAGTGCTCAAGAAAAACATAGGTTTAGTATAATCCCACCTACAAAATTTCTCAACTATGTCTAATGCACCTTGGAGGCCCTTGCCACGTGACATAAGGAAAGGGCTTTACGGGGGGGAACCAAAGAAAATAAATAAAGAGAGCGGATTGGGTGCCAAGAAAAGAGTCTCTCTCTCTCTCTCTCTCTCTCTCTCTCTCTCTCCATAGGAAGGGTCATACACTCGTAAGATTTAATTTGAATGCTAGGACACCCACAACGATTGGAGGAAAAAACTTAGGTTTAGTATAATCCCATCTAAAAAATCTGAGATTTATCTCTAATTGTGAATAGATTTTATCAAGCAAGAGGAAGCGGCTTGCCGAGAAGAAGAACTTGATAGAAATATAGTGTACTTGCAAAAATGTTCGGGTATGTTTTGGGTCACATTGTGCATATGTTGTATTGATTGGAGACCCTGTGCAAAGGATATACCAAGGTTTGCATGTATTCTTTTTGAGTTACTTCAAATCAAGCTCTTAAGAGCATTTTAAAAAGAAAAAACAACGGTTAGAGAACATAAATTAAGGTTTAGAGGATCTACAAAGTGTAGAGAAGTTTAGTGCAAAAACCTTCAAATATAGTAAATGTGCTTAAAATGTTTGAAGAAAGGTATGGTATAGCCAAATGCTTGAAAAATCTTCAATTTAGTGTAATCCCACCTGAAGATTTTGAAATTTATCTCTAAGTTATAGATTTGAAGGTGAGAAACCTACAAATTATAGAGAAATTGAGTGTAAAAGCTTTCAAATATAATCAAGTAGTCCCTAAAATTTCTCGTATGCAAGTTTTCTAAGTTTTTAGGAGAAAGCACTATGCCTCAACTCGATTTAGTGTAAGCCTCCTTACAAAATTTTGAGATTTGCCTTTAAATGCTCTAGAAAACCTAGATTTAGTAAGTTCCACTTACAAATTTTGAAATTCACCTTTGAATTCCAAGTTAACCCAAAGGCGAGAGCACTGATAAAGCTCAAAGAAATCTAGTGTAAAAATCTCCCGTCATCCACCTTTGCTGTTTGTTGAGGTATGCTCCTACCTTGAGATTGCACATCTTCTGCCTTAGTTTTATTGGATTAAACTTTCTAAATTGCGTCAACTTTCAATTTTGTCAATTCTCAATTTCATAGATGTCGATGTCAATTTTTTATTTTTTATTTTCGATTGTGGATTTCGTCGATTGTCGCTTTGTCGATTGTTGATTGTAAAACCAATGCTTATTCTCCTGCCCCTCTCTCTAGTGTCAGTGTGAGAGCCCTCTCACCCTCTCTCTCTCTCTCTCTCTCTCTCTCTCTCTCTCTCTAGCCAAGGAGAGCTTAGTGTTCTCTCTCTCTCTCTCTCTCTCTCTCTCTCTCTCTCTCTCTCTCTCGCCAAGGAGAGCTTAGTGTTCCCTCTGTCTCTTTCTCTCTCATAGACACACACACACTCACTTGGCTCACACAGGTTGTAGTGAATGGTGCTCACACACACACACGCACACACACACAATGCGTACAAAACATCCATAACAACTCGTTAGACTCCTATCGATGAATTGTCGAGCTCAATATACTTCATTAATACAATGCAGAC